>NC_055989.1:101602478-102213577 GCF_018446385.1 Zingiber officinale | reverse complement strand
GCAAATTGTTAAATTTCTGCAAGAGAGTAGGAAAGACAATAGAAAACTTATGTTAAATCAATAGAACCATTCATTTAGTCTGAAGACGACAAATTTTTTGATAGATTAATAGAAATTTTAGTTTGAAATGTTAGTGCATCTTTAAGATGACCTTTAAAATTTATTAAGAATCATGAAATATCAATTAATTATAACAAACCAGAAGATGATAAAAAGCAGAAATCCAAAGATTTTCCTTTTCTTTCATTTTTTACTTGAGAAAATAAAAGAAATTTATCTTTCCTAATTAAAACCTAAATATCAACCCCATAGCTTCACATGGCATACCAAAGGCAATGTGAATAAAGTCTATCTACAAAATTTTAACCTACATATCAATAAATTTTAGTGGTTCTCCAGGATTGTGACAACTTCTGTATACTGCATAAATCTATGATTGAGTATCAAAATCCCTACTGCTGAGCCCAAAAGCTAGGCACTGCTAACAATATGCATGAAAGATCCTAAATATCAAAAGAAAGGAAAACAATGATACATAGCTCAAACTGGACAGAAAAAGTATAAATATTTTCTAGAAGATAATAGCTTAGAATTAGAAAGACTTTCAAGAACATAGCTCAGGCATTAGAGCAAACCCAGTAAAGAATAGCCCAACCAAATTGGCCGACTCAGACCTCGTAGACTAAAGCAAGGAATCTATCTTGAGGCCACATCAAAGTTATCTTCTTGGTTTAGCTTGATGATATTTTAAATTACAAACGAAATTTTATAAATCCCATATATTCAAACTTTGATGTATCAAATAGCTAAAAGGGGACCCTTGGCGCAACAGTAAAGTTGTTGCTTTGTGATCAAAAGGTCATGAGTTCGAATCCTGAAAATAGTCTCTTGCAAAAAGTAGGGTAAGGCTACGTACAATAGATCCTTTCCCGAGATCCTACATGGCAGGAGCTTCGTGCACCGGGCTGCCTTTTTTTTTTATGTATCAAATAGCTAAGATCATTTGCATATAAATCTTAGTTCTAGAATCCATCATTTACAACACAAAGTATCCTGAGGTTATGTAGCATTTTGATGTATCTAGAAGTTATATTTTATACATAAAAAAGAATCTTGCAAAACTTAAGCAAGCTACATGGAACTACTTTGGTTTGTAAAGTATCATTTCGACAAAACCATAAAGATTAGCATAAAATGGCACAAAGAAAATCTAATCCAGTTCCTTGAATAATTCACTCACTTGGAGAGTGGATTCATCATCTTCTCCTCTTGAACCTTTTGCCGTCTCTCGCAATGTATTTGCCTTGTGTTCCAATTCTTCTAAAGAATATGCTGTAATCAAAAGATACAATCAACACAGCATAACTTAATTGAAGGAATGAGAACTATAGGTCTTTCTCAGAAAGTAAGGTTAGAGAATATAATGAATTTTTGTACAAGATAGTGTTCAACTTTTGCAAATGAAAAAGTCTTTAATAAAATGATATAAAATATTAGAATTGGCTAATTCAAACAATGAAGCATACCAATCCAAAAAAATTAACATTTTCTAGAGTATTGATTCCAGAATAACAATAGGAGAGATGATAGCTGCACGAAGGAAAAGCACAAGAAAAAAAAAACCTAAGGAAGAGAAGAAGACAAGGAAGATAAAAGGAATATAAAGGGGGAACATGTGGAGAGAAAATATAGAGAAAAGCAAGAGAGATTTGGGAGAGAAAGCACAGTAATCTTTTTCCTGATATGTAGCTTCAACAGTAATTTTAGAGGAGAGCCCAGATTTGATCTAGTCAGACAAGTGACTGCAGAAAGTGAGAATTTAGAATCTAGATTCTACAGTTTCGTGATATTTGAATATCTTTCAATGTAATTGAGACATAGAATTGGCCCTTCATGAAATACTTACTATCGACCTTTGATCCACATTAAGCGAGTAACATTATGATGTAGCCCAACAGAAATAAACAAATTGTGCATGGTTAAAGTTCTACAGTTAAAAATAGTTAAATTTTCGCTGGCATCATAAATTGTATTTTGACAAACTTAGCCATAAGCTTAATGAAGTGCTCCTATAGGAAAAAGCTGCCTAAGATGATGAAGTGGTCATTAAGCCTCAAATACAATAGACTAGAAATCATTCTAAGTTAAGTAAGACTGACTAGGAAGTGAGTCAAGCCTTAACTGGGGATTCTGATACTCCACTCTAATATGAGAACGGAAATTATGAGCTAATGTGAGTTTAAAGATTGAGATGAGTAAAAAAAAAAAGGGCAGCCCAATGCACGAAGCTCCCGCCATGGGGGGTCCCGGGGAAGAATCCATTGTACACAGTTTGCAAAAGGTTGTTTCCAGGATACGAACTCGTGACCTTTTGGTCACAAAGCAACAACTTTACCGTTACGCCAAGGCTACCCTTCAAAAAAGATTGAGATGAGTCTTGTCTCAAAATGCAACTTTAAACATATTAGACCAATGCCCAAGCTTCTAACAGTTTTTCCAAGCAGTGATGGCCCATGACAAAGTAAATATTTGAGAAATAATTTTGACTATGATCTTGTAACGCATTAAATATGCCTGTCAGACCACACTACAGTTATTTATATTTCTAATTCAACAAGTTATATCCTGCATCTTGACTTGAGCATGAGGTTAACTTAGCATTCCGCTATTCATGCCCTCTGAGCCTCCCTGCACTTTGCAATTAGTATGCGGTAATATGTGGTGTATCCACACTAATGTCATTGAAATTTGTTATGCAGAGTTATATGTAAATCCATCTGTGGTTGTAATATAATCAAATTAGCACATAAATTATGCTGATGAAGCAGTTAAGTCAATGGGTATCTTGCATATATTTTATGTGGTCGTACATTTCAGTTTTAGATTCAGATCCTAGCTTAACATACCTATCCAACAATTTAGTTGCTGTAGAGCTATTTCTAAAATTTATTTGGGTAAAAAGCTTAATGTGTATGTTCAAATGTATCGCCTTGCATCATCAGATAATTTGATTTTCTAGGTACACAGCATCTTTTTCTTGATGCTCCAATTTTGAAGCACGACAACTTCTTCGACGCTGAATGAGATTTTCCCTCGGAAATGAGTAGTATTTCTAAATTTAATAGAATTTCTTCAATATATATAATCATAAATTTTCATGAAACATAAAAGATAAAATCTCCCATAGAATCGATTCCGACTCGGAAAAAGGAATAAAGTTGCGCACCATAAGTGACGTAGGCGGTGGTTCCGACGGCGGCAGTGAGAGCTGCAACTGATCCATACTTGAGGAGACCCCATGACCGGCGTGCAGCCCCGGAAGAGGGAGGCGGCGGCGACGGTGGCTGAATAGGGGAAGATAACGAGGAGGGTTGGTCGCTGAAGAGAGCGTCGGAGGAGGAGAGGGGCTCCTTAGGAGGGGCGGCGGAGACATTTAGGGTCCTGTGCTCTATCCGAAACTTCGCGAGAAGAGAGAGTGAGCGGGATCGAGCGAAGCGAAAAGCCATGGCGAAAGAAACGAGCTCCGAGATCGACTCGAAAGGGTTTTTGAACGGGTTAGAACTCTCATTGCTTTGCTTTTTAACTGTCATGTGGAAGAAATTTATATATTCCATATTAGAGAAAAAAATATTTACGTTCATTTATTCATATAACAATTTTCTAATTAAAAAATTAGAATTATTTTTTTTTTTAAAAAATATCTATTTAAAAGATATAAGTATTCAAAATTTGTTTTGCCCTATCAAATTGGTTTAGTTAAATTTTAAGTTCGACATGAATCAATCACATTAATAGGACCTAGATAAATTAAATGTTTATAAATAAATTTGTTGTTAAATTTGATAAGAATTTATTTATATTTATTTAATATATATATATAAATTGATAAATGAGTTTATTGTTCAACTTGATAAGAATATATATATATATATATAAAAGTCTGAATAAGTATTAAATTAAATGAATAAGTTTAAACTGATAAATGAGTTTATTGTTCAACTTGATAAGAATTTATTTATATTTATTTAATATATATATAAAAGTTTGAATAAGTATTGAATTAAATGAACAAGTTTAAATATAAATATATTTAAATAGCTAATGATGGACAAAAATTATGAATTATTCTTAAACATTAATCATAAATATGATTCATGAATAAAATTTGTAAATCATATTTATCAATAAATTTAATAATTAATCAAATACAATCAAATAAATTTGAATTAATATTTCGATATCTAAATGAAAACAAATCAAACTCAAGCTAACCTTGAACTAAGCTAAGCTTAAATAATCATTTCAAGAACTTAATTTATTTTAGATTTGGCTGAAAGCATATGCACTCGGAGATTTATAACATGCGATTTATGATATAAATTTTTCAATATAAACTTCTTCTTCATTATATATGTGGGTTTTATAATTTTTTTTATAAATCTGTATCAAAATCTTATAACCAAATTTATAAAAAAATAATGAAGAGAAGATGGAGAGAGGATTTTAAAAGAAATTAGGTTTTTAAGATAGATTTTACGACAATGGAGAGAGGTTTTTAAAAAGAATAAAGTTTTTAATTTTTGAGGTGACGGAATATAAACCTTTTCAAGAGGTTTACGGATGCCCTAAGCTAGATTACCTTATCAAATAACTTTCAACACGAGCTTGGCTAGTTTGCAATCCTACACATTACAAAATGTAAAGGGCAATATATAAGTCATCCAAAAATTGGGAATTACATATATCAAAATAATCGAGTTCTGATACAAAGAAGAAGTGAACCGCACGAGGGCGAATTAGAACAAGCCTCTGCTAAATTAAACACTAGAAGGGTATTCCAAATACCAAGCGTTCGATTTACACAGACATGGGATGGGATAAACGGGGAATTACAAGGCCAATGAATATCAACAATAGTTTTACAGAAACATGGAATATAAGGCACGGATTAGCTTGTAGAACTTATGAATGAATTGTTCCTTGATTGGAAGAACGATGAAGTCAAGCAATGGGTCATTTGGGATAAAGGACCTCTCTGTTCAGCAAGCTCGTGAATATCCCTGACGATGTCAAAAACAGCATCAGGTTGTGCCAGTTTCAGCGCATTTTCAGACATTTTCTTCAACACATCTGATTCAGGGCCAAACCAGCTAGCAACAAGGCTGGCGGTTTGCTTTGAACTCTTTGAGAATACGCCGGCGCCATTGTCGACCACATAAGGGACATTTCCAACCTCCTACAATCAAGATAATAGTAGTTTCAGCAGAGATTTGTTGCATGTGACAATTCATTTTGTTCAAGAACCATAAATTGTTATATATATTATTTGAATGCGCTAAATTCAAATGCTTATGTGCAAACAAACCTGTCCAGGAATGAAGTCGTTTAAGATTATAGGGAGTCCCCTTATCAAAGCCTCGGCGATTGTGCCAGGTCCAGCCTGACATGAGAAACATGGATCAAAATAGAAATAATTAGCACCACAGACAAGATTAATTCAAATGAATTCATGGATGAAATGCATAAATCTAAGAGTAGCCCAAACCTTTGTTATAATGCAATCACAAGCTCCCATATATTTCTCCATTTGGGTTACAAACCCCATTATCTATCATAATCAAATAAAACAAATTGAAAGGAGAGAAAAAACACATTATGGAATTGTTTTGGATATTTAACACTCGTACCTTCACAGGGATTTTCCATGGAATCTCCGAGAGTGTTGCACTTAGAGTTTTGTTTCGGCCACAAATGACGACAAGTTGCCCAATTGGTTTTCCATTCTCCTTGTCGAATAGTGATTCGCCAAGAGCCTTTGCAGTCTTTTTGACTGGTCCCATTCCTTCACCTCCTCCCATCAGTAAGACAGCAGGGAGATCAGCATCCATCTCAAGTTCTTTTCTCAATTCATCCTATTAGGAAACAAAAGGGACTTAAATTTTCAAAGCAGGAGACAAAGCATGCGTGGTAATCCCTCATGACAAACCTTGACAAGAATGGCACGACAAAAGGAAGGTCTGATGGGCAAACCAGATACATGGATCTGAGAAGGCTGTAGGCCAACCAATGCAGCCCTCTTTGCTACTTCCTCAGACGGGCAGTAGCATCTGTTGACATCAGAGTGGAACCTGATCCAACCGATAGAACTTCAGCCAAATTCATTCACAGGGCATGCTTATTCAAAGGTCAAATTAAGATGCAAGATAAATGTAGTAGTTAAGCTACACACACCACGTAGGATGACAAGTGTTGAGGTCGGTGATGATGGTAACAAAAACAACTCTCTTTTGAAGGTTCTGCCATTGTAGCACCCACAAAGGAATGTGCTGCATAAGTGGATGGACACTGATTATAATATCTGGCTTGTACTTCTTCAGACCGGCCTCCACTTTCCTTCAGTCATTAAACAGCAACTAATAACTGAATGCAAAGGAACTTCTCTATGCAAATTGTTTAGTGCTTTGGAATTATTGGGTAAGAGAACAAAGAGTTGTGTTTGCAAAATTGAATCTTAAATTTATAAATTAAGAGTATGAGCAAGATTATGATACAAAATGGGTACTAGAAAACCAGTAACATGAGGGCATGAAATTTCCATACGTATGTGGATCTATGTCAGCAGTAGAATCGCTGTGGATAAGGATAAAGAAACAATCCATACTTGGTGTGTAATGATGCAATAGCAGCAAGATAGATGTTATGGATCCAACGAGGTGAGGTCCCGTGAAAGGCCATCCTCCATAGCTGCACATGCTTCACCATGAATTTGTAGGACCTCTCCATGTCATTCAACGGCCAACCTGCGTGTTCTGTGAACAAATCCTTCACGAACACCTGCACATTAAGAATTAAGATAAGAATAACAAATTGCAAATCTAGCTCCTGTTTTATCGGTTCTCTTGATGTGTTTAGAGTATGCCACAGACAAGCATAGGTAGAAAGATATCTACAAACCCATTGATACAATGAGACGAAACCAGAGGGAAATTTTGATCATTTTTGGAGAGTGAATTGGAAAGAAAATAATGAAATGCCTAGATCATCAATTCTAGATGCAGAAGACTAATCAGCCAAGAATAAATTTGCAGAGGAAAAACTTAAAATTGAAATCGTAATAAAAAAGGACGACAAAATGAAGGAGCCATCTTTATTCTTTAATCGACTGGGAAATCCACAATGCATGAAGAAGATCGGCGCAATACCGAACCTTGTACTCGTCGCCGAACTCAATACGGAAGGCGTCGCGGATTGCCTCAGCAGAAGCGCGATGGCCACCGCCGGTGTCGCTCATGAGGATGAGCACGTTCTTGGTGCGATCTGCCCCGATCTGGGCCATCTCCACGGTGCCCTCCTCCTCCTCCCAGAACATCGTCTCGTCATCGTCGCCTAAGACAACCGCCCTGGAGACGAGACGATCGTCGTCGCACGAGAAACTCTTGGTCCTCTTCCGCTTCAGCTGCTTCCTCTCGAACGACTGGGCGCGGTGAGCCCGCATTTTCTCCATCACGATCTCCTTAATCGACTTCCGGGGTGTCACCGCCGTAGACTCCATGGTTTCAGTCACTTACTCCGACTCCCGGCGGTGGAAGAAGGATAGGGCCACGAGCGGGCGGCGACACCACCGAGAGATAGACACAAATGAGGGACTGATGATGAAGGCGAATGGACGAGGAGAAGCATGACACGATGTGGTGTTTTATAGGCATCATGGAGGACTCGACGGGGGAGAATGGAAGAGCGAAGGATGGCGTAGCTGGCACAGCGAAGGCTGGTAGCTATTTTCGGCCATTGGAAGGAGGGGAGAGCAGAAGGCGGAGGAGCTCGTGGCTGTAGCGAAGCTTCTGCCTAAAAATATCGAAGGGTGTAATTCTCAAATATCTCTTTTAACGTGGCCAATATGTGAATCTCGTAACCAAAGCTAGATTAACTCGAGTCTAAACTTCACAAGTTGCTCATTTAACCTTTAACTTAGGGCAAATGTCAAAAGACATCCCACGGCGAGGCGTTTTACCCATGCGGCGGGGCTGGAATATAGAATCAGTATAAATTGAATACTTGTATAAAAAAAATCAAAAAGACATTTCCTCTTTCATATTATTAGAACAGCATCTCATCTCATATCGATATTTTTGTTTTTTCGAAACTACTCTTGCTTTTGAAGTTGGTATAGCGGCTACGAGGTGCTACTCAATTATATCCGAGAGCTACTATATAATTTTATAGAACATTAATAATCACCTTATAATTTAGTAGCTATAGTTCTGATTAACATTATAATATAGCACTTATCTCTAGTCAATATTATATTATAATAATATTTTAACTTTATAGATACTAATAACATTGTTATTATAATATCAACACTTCATCTCTAATCAAACATTAATAACATTAGTTACCATTAATAAACATTATGTTATAGTAATTATAAATTATGATTGATACTTTATTTTTAATCAATACCAATCAACATTATATTATAGTAGATACTGTCTATATGACCTTTTGCCGCATATAATTATACACTTATAGTAATTATGATTCTCTAACTGCTATAACTATACCATTATAGTAATTATAAAATTATAACTACTATAATTATGTAATAAGTACAAAATCATTACTGCTACAACTACTAAGATGAGATGGAACCTTCTTTTGATAATAAATTAAAAAAAAAACACCCTTTCACTTTTGCCCTATTAATTATTAATCACAAGAACTGGAGTTAGATTGAACGCCACACCTCTTTTTCTCAGAACCATTCTGTAATCCAAAATCCAAGAACACTATAGTTAACGGCTTCATAACAACATAGATTTGCAGCTAGCAGCAACGGTCCTGCACTAATACACAACAAAATAATTCCAAAACAGAGTACAATCAATGCAGTGAACTTCGAGGCAGCCTGAAGGATCCACTGGCATAGAGCATCTGGTACACTGGCCTTGTTCTCACTGATAGAATTATACTCAACAAGGTTCCCAAACAGCATATCCCAGCAAGAAACCAGAATGTTAACCTGAAGCAGTTGGGCCCCAAGCAAGTGCTTGAACTCGGGTCTTGCTTGGCGGCTTCGCTGTCGTATACATATCCGGCGAGAAGACCGGAGAAGAAGAAGGCCCCCAGTGGATTTCCTAGTAGCATGAAGTTGTAGAGTAGTCCGAATTGCTTCAAGCCGAAGAGCTCGGAGACAGTTGGCACCATCACAGAAAACTGAACGCCATAACAGATACCGAGCAAGGCAGTCGAAGCATAAAGAGTGCCGCTGATGGCTGTAGCATAGAGAAGGTAGGCTACAGCCATGACCACTTGGGTACATGCCATCCAGATTGGTCTAGGAAGCATTCTTGATCTGCGAAATATTTAAACTTATGTCATGATATACAGTGGAATGATACTTCCACCACGTAAATGAGGGACCTTGTTACCTGACAAAATGCTCAGATAATGAACCAGCGCCGATGCGACCAACAAAGTTACAAAAGCTGAAGAGGCATAGCAATATGGTTGTATCTTCAAGACCAAAAGCAATTCCAATTTGAGCCAGATTATTGAGCACTGTAACACCTGAGCCAACCCCAAGGAAGTATGCTAAAAATAGAAGCCAAAAATCAGCTTTAACCAATGCTTCATGAAACTCAAAATCATCCCCCCTCTTGGGTCTTCTCTTCTTTTTAATTGCACCTTCTCCTTCAGCTAAAAGCATGTCAACATCTGAAGCATCATCATTCTCCTGCGCATTCCCCAAATTGTTTGACGATGATGTCGCTAGCAATGGTTCTTCATCACCAGCCCCCGTAGTTACTTGATGCGAAGTGCTACCTGTGTCACTAGCAACATTTGTCTTGCGATTCCTTGGAAAGATTGTCATCTTTATTGGGATGGCAAGGGGGGCCAGGAGAAAGAGCACCATTACACCGAACAAAATATAGATAACACCATCAGTTAATGGGAGAACATCATCCAAGATTGTGTAGGCGAGTAGATAGAGACCCAAAAATATGCTTGAGATCTGGGTAAACATAAAATGGCTTTGCTCCAATGAGTCTTCTTCCAAGGATGGTGTGCAAGGCCTAACAAAATACATCATTGCAAGGCTTATGATAGGCAATCCAAGAGTAAGAAACAGCAATAACTTTGTCGACGAGCTGTGAAGTACACCAGTGTACAATCCAGTGTAAACTGCAGCGCTGAGCCCAACATAACCCTTGAGAATGCCAGCAACAGTCCCTCTGCTGAGAGGGAAGTTTCGCATGTTGGTGACTAGGACAGCTGTCCCAAACCAGGCACTACTATTGGTAGCAATGCACAGTGCTATCCATAACTGAAAGGTAAAATGAAGTATTAGTTCTATAAAGAATGTTATACATTGACTTGCACAAAGATATTTATTTGAACAAAATGAGACTACTTGGAAAAATAACAAGCTAAATTAGAGTTGGTTACTTGGTAGTCTATTTATTTTTTCTTGAGGAGAAAATAACTCCATACTACTATAAGTTGTTCCAAATTAGATAAATATTAATTGTTGATTGTATTCTGTTTCTGGTGTTGTATAGAGACAAATCAAATCATAAAGACATAACTAATGTGTACCTGAAAATACAGCATATACATCTATCTTCATATACTACAAATCACATATTATCAAATAGAAATGTTTAAAAATGTAAGTTGCATAACCTACAAATCCTTCCAAAAGGACATTGGCCACCCAAAGGAAAAGTTTGAATCATCAAAAGACATAAAAGAAGCCACCGACTTGTATCCCATGCAGTTAAGCACTTGGATAAAACCCCTCTGTTAAAGGATAAATCCTCAACAGTTGGGAAAGACACTTGCATCTGCATTTATAACTTAGTATGTTTTCCAAAACATTGCAGTATATTGCATTAGAATTGGTGATGGATCTCCCACTTACTGGACAACACACAAAACCCTTTTCCTTGCCCAACAACTTGCCCCTTAATAACCAAAACTCAAAATTAACTTAGACTATCATTTTAGTAATGCATCTATCAAGTTAAGAAAAGTTCCCTTTATTTCTCAGGATCTAACCAATGGTTTGGAGTAGCACTAGTCCTATGATTGTCGACAATCCAATCAAAAAGTACATCAGTGAAGGTGGATTTTTTGTGGGACTTCAAATGCTGGGCGGTAAGATGACTTTGTTCCATCAGTAAGTCTTGCATGGACATTTGTTGTAAGTTGCAAGATTGTAGCACCCAACTTTAGTCTCATAGCTACACTTGCGGACTGCTTTTGTGTTGGTTTAAGGCTTGTATTAGTCTACTGTCTTTGATATGGACTTCATTTTGGAGTCATGTCAGTCAGCCCATGTAATACCAACTAGATCAGAATCAATTAGTACCTTCTGCATGATAAAGAGCCAGCAGGGTAAGCTAATTCATACATTAGAACTTCAGCTATATAAATTGCCTAATTGCACAGCTGTGTTGTAAAAAAGAAAAAAAAAATGCAAGCATAAGCACTCAGGTTCCAAACCTTCTCTTTTACGATCTAGTTCTGATCTGAATTTGAATAAATGTTCCCTGCAACTTCTACAAACAGTTCTGCATATTTAAATATGAGAAGAAGTGAAGAAAATATTATTAAGATTGATTTGGCGATTCCACCTTTTCCCCAAATCGAGATCCAGATTTGCGGGGGGCATATTAAAATATAGTCAGAACAGAATTACACATTTTAAAATTTAGGTTTGATGGCCTTCCCGTGTTTTGTCCTACAAAGCAAGCGGTATATTTTTCTCCTTTTTTTTTTTTTGCAGATCTGGCTAAGAGATAATCATCGTCATATTTTCATTATAGGAGAAGAGCGGCGATGAACATTCACCGATCTAGAGAGTTTTTTTTTTTGTTATGATCAATAATTTTCGTTCGCTTCCAACTCAAATAAGCATCGATTTAACCTGCATAATAACGACGTTATCCAAAACTTAAGCTAGATTGAAGCCGATGATGAAATCGTTCATTGATTGCATCGAACTAAAGAGGACCATCGATCCGCCTCTAATCATTCAAAATCGAGCATTTCCCAGATATGTTTCGACCGAGGAAAACAAATGACAAAGGATACTAAAAGGGGCGGCGACGAACCAGCCAGTAGGGGAGGCCGGTGACGGTAAGGCTGACGGCGGACCACAGAGTGCCGAAACCGAGAAAGCAGCAGGCAGCGCCGACGAGGAGGACAAACCAGGGAGGGAGGCGGTTGCAGAGGACGCCGGCGATGAGGCCGAAGTTCTCGCCGGAGTCGTTGGCAACGCCAAGAAACGTGAGCTGCTGCTGGTTGTAGCCCATCACCTTCTTGAGGGCGTGCGAGTAGAGGGGGAAGGTATAGCCCGCCCCCGCCGCCACCTGCACCCAAACCGCAGCCGCCAGCCCCACCCAAGGCGGCCGGCTCCCGACCTTCACCACTCCGGCCATCGCAGCTCCCCCTCCTCAACCGATCTCTCTCTCTCTCTCTCGCTCTCGCTCGCTCGCTAGCGGCAGGCAGAAGCAGGGCAGTGATCTGTGTGTTGTGGGCGGATGCGCGACGACACGTAGGAAGCGAAGAGGCCAACGGCAAGAAATAAGTCGTGGTGTTCGTACTGTACCCATATTTGCGATCGCAAATTCCTTTGAATAGGAAATTTTAATCGTATACGTCCGTTAAAGTAATTTCCTCAAAAGTACTAGTCATTCTTAAGCAAATGAGATCTTAAATTAAATATTTAATATGTAAAAACAAAAAGATTTACATCATAAAAAATAGTAAATGTGTTTCATTAAAATGTCCAAAATGTAATTTTAAGGCATAAATCTAGATTCCATCATTTTGAAGGGAAAAATCTTAATTAATGAGTGAATAATAAGTCGGCAACAAACATGTGCCTTTGAAATTAAAAAAAAAATTATTGGGAAATGTACATGAAGAAGAAAGAAACCATTTGTGAGTTCATGCATCACGCGATTCATGGCAGGCTTAGCGAAGAAGAGCGTACCAGCCAAAACGGCAATCCGACGACGGTCCGCGTGACGGCGAGCCAGAGAAGGCCAAAGCCGGAGAAGCAACAGGCGCTGCCGAGGAGCAGCAGTTTCCAGGGCGGCAAGAGGTTGCCGGCGACGCCGGCGATCAGCCCGAAGTTCTCCCCGACGTCGTTGGCCACCCCCAGCACCGTCAGCCGCTGCTGGCTCAACCCCAGCATCGATTTCAGCGCCGGCGAGTACAGAGGAAAGGTGTAGGCGGCGCCGCCCGCCACCTGCACCCACTGCGCCGCCGCCAGCCCCAACCACTGCGCCCGCCGCCCCGCCTTCATTCGACCCCACCTCTCTAAGTAATTAACAGGCTATCATCTATAAAACAGAGAAACGAGAAGCTTCTCATCAAGCTTCTACTGCAGGAATTGGGTTCCAATTCTCGGGCAATGGCACATCTGTCTGATGATGCCTCCTCGATTAAAGGAAGGATTGGGTTTCGATGCTTAATATGAGTGGAGAATCTTAGGAAAGCATTGTGGTTCGCGAGTAATATACTTCAGTGATGCTAAGATTATGCATTTATATAGCGCCGGCGAGTTGTGCAGGAGTGCGGTCCTTGCAGGCTACATGTTTGACAAATTGCCGCAGGACAATGAGTTCAGCAAGGCAATCAATGGTAGTTTGCTCGTGCCATGTCGATAGGACTAGATGGGGTCTTATGAGGTGTAGACAAGCATGATTCCGACCAGAAAGGTTGTAGATCAAAGGCGATGGGGGCAAGAACAGTATGGGGGCAAGAACAGTATTGTGTTTATTCCGCTTATGTTTCATCTGGAACAACAACAGCTAGATTGTGTTTAAAAACTTGATCTCAACTTTTCCAAAGAAACAAAGGGAATATGAGAAAGCATATGGCATGCAGGAGCATTTGGAAGGTGATGGTGATTCCTAGTTCATTGCCGGGCTTTTGGGCTACAAATTAAGTTGGAGAGAGGTGCAGGCTTTTCATTGCATAAACAAAAGAATGTGGATAGGTATAGAAATTGTTATCCTCTGTCAGTTGTGTTCATGTTGACTCTGGAAAGGGATTTTGTGAATGAGATCGATCTGTCAAACTGCATGCTTAACAGGAAATTTGACGAATGTAATAAAGCACTTCTCAAACACTATGACGGCAAGAATTGATTCTCTATTCAACTTAATACAACTTATAAAGAGGCTTATGAAAGAAATGAGACTTCCCTGCAGACACCGTTTGTCCAGTTTGCACAGAAAGGAACTCAACCTAAAGCATTATACTGAACATAAATATATTCTGACTGCAGCGTGTTTAATCACTGCCGTTATTTACCTGATGATCACTTAGACCAATAAGATATAACTGCACCAGCCGTGTAATCCCTGCCATTATTCACATCAACGCCTTGGTCAGCTGGTAGTAGCAACAAGGTCTGCTGTTAGCACAAGATTCCTTCCAAAATACTTTTGGCTGCGCAAAACTTACAGGGAGATCAATCTGCTCAAGTGGCGGTGCTTGGCCTCCAGGCTTTGTGCAGCATGCCACATTCCACATCGGCACAAAAGAAGGATAGCCATTGTCATCTGCCCCATGTAGCCAGGTCTTGATGATCATTCTTCAAATGATATATCACATGTTTAAGCACCCCCAAATAATTGGCAAGCAATGACCAAAAGTGTTTTCCCTGTGAGACCAAAATTCCCTGGCTTGCCTGGCAATTTGAAATTTTCAGCCCGATAACGGAAGAAATTCCTGCAGAGTCAAGGACTCTTATGTCTATCTCATTCAAAAGCTCCAGAAGCATTTTACCTCCTGATCATGCCATACTGAAATGCATTTTTAGACTTTTCAATTGAATGCCCGATATCATCTAAAGAAACCTCTCATTCATATTTAAATTTCTATAGCTTCCGTTTCTCAATGGGAAGTAGTCGGATTTATCTTCATCTTCAGATTGTGTTCCAGACTTCGATTCTGGTAGCGCATCCAAATGCTATTTTCTTTGACCATTACTTCGTGAACTCCTCGTGCTATTCAATGTCAGCTTTGCAGGAGCCATAGAAAACCCTTTGAGCAGCAAGAATTCCTTTGGGATGCTTACCGTGTCAATGAAACATTTTCTTGATTTAGCATCAGCAATCAAAGCAGCCCAGTCTTCAGACTGCATGAGAGCATTAGCATTGCCAATCACCTATAACAAAAAAGAAGAAAAAAAATCAACAATGAACTTCAGGAACTCAAGATATATTAAGTACAAGTAAAATGAGCTTACCCATAAGCCCCTCCTAGCCCGAGTAAGGGCAACATTCATGCGCCGGATATCAGCAACAAATCCCACTCCATGATTTGACGCACGCACACATGACATTATAATTACATCGCGCTCCTGACCCTGAAATGCATCAACCGTGTTGATGTATATGTCCCTGCCTTCTTCAGACTTTAGAACATCATCAAATTCACGTTGGAGACATTTCAACTGTAGTTTATAAGGTGTAATTATGCCAACAGATAACTTTTTCCCACCATTTGATTTGACAAACTTCTGTAGATGTTCATACAGTCTCAAAGAAAATTGGGCTTCATGAACATTCTGGTAAGAGACAGATCCGCCCCTATGAGACTCTCTTCCATGTGTAATATCAAAGAATGCATAGGGGTGTAACAGAGGATCTCTGTAGTAAACTTCGTCATCTAAATTGGCAATACTCTCACTATCAGTCAGACGCCCTTGATAGAAATATCTTGATGGGAAATCACGGATTTGAGGATGCATCCTATACTGCACTGATAACAACAGAGTTGGGCATCCTGCTTGCTGAAATCTCTCAAAAAGACTTCTGCTATAAAGTAGAGTTCCAGCAGCTTTACTAATAACAGTCGCAGGAAGTTGCTGTGGATCACCTACCAAAACACATCTTGCAGCACCAAGTGATAGCGGTGGGAGGACTGCAACTTCACTTGCCTGAGCAGCCTCATCAATGACCACCATATCAAATCCATGGGCCAGACGAGAGAATATCTTCCGGCCACTGCTTGACACGGTTGTAAAAACAATCTCAGCTTCATTAGCAAAGCTTGCTTCAAGATTGGCTCGAGCATCTTCCATATTAAAAGTAGTCCCAGAATGGAACTTGCTTTCCAGTATAGCGAATCGTGACATCTCAACAAGAACCTTGTCCCTGCTCTCTAAAGCAGCAGCGAGATGCTGGAGTAATATATCACGGTTTTGATCTCTGGCAGCAAGAACATCAGGATCAACACCTACAGATCCTTGTGACATACCAGCAGCAGCTGCAATAATGAGGTCTCTCTGCAGGCGAGATATTTGCTGTGACAATTCAGCTTCACGGCGTTTCAAGTCATGCAACCATTTAATTACTTCATTGCAACCCTTCTGCAGTAGTTGTTCAGTTCTTCGCTCGACCGAAACGGCTTGGGAAGCTCGGGTCTGTGAATCTACTCCAACACGAGCTACATCAGGTCGATAAACTTTCATCTCACCATCAATGAAACCACGATCAAGAACCCGTGCTAACAATTCATCTGTAGCAGCATTTGAAGGAGCGCACACTAGCATTCTTGGCTTTGGACAAAGTTTTGGAAGAGTTCTTAAAAGACTTTGGTCAATATTCTGCAAGACTTCATCAATTGATCCACTACTGGCATTCACCAAGTTAACCTCAGTTGTTTGCTTATAACTTTCTGGGGCAAGTTTCTTGAGAAGTGCAGTGTAGTAATGTTGGTACTGAACAAGATGAATTACATTAAGCATCCCCCAAACCGTATGTGTTTTCCCAGTCCCTGGTGGACCTTGAACAAGTGTAAAAGGCCAAGGGTCTTGTCTCTTAGCCCCTCTATTATTGGTACCAGAAGCAGTGTGCATAGCAGCCCACTGAATTGCAGCCAACTGT
Organism: Zingiber officinale; assembly: GCF_018446385.1. Classification (NCBI taxonomy): domain Eukaryota; kingdom Viridiplantae; phylum Streptophyta; class Magnoliopsida; order Zingiberales; family Zingiberaceae; genus Zingiber; species Zingiber officinale. The sequence continues at coordinate 102,196,664 of NC_055989.1, read as the reverse complement.
GGAGGATTGAACGTCCTATGCAGATAATCTACAAAATATTGAGTAAAACAGTCGGACATAGCAGGTGGCAGGTCTTCATATTTAGGAAAATGTTCGGGACTAGGCTTCAATATTGCAGATTGCATCTGTATAACTTGGTTACATTAGCAACACACTCAGAAAAAAAAACCTTCTATGTGAGGAGGATATGCCACCTGGCCATTAAGACGGCGAAAAGCATGCAGTGCTATGTATTCACGCTGAGTAGTGGCAAGGGAACCAAGGGTTGTCAAGTACCAAGTACTCTTTGGTTCAAGTTTCCTAAGGATATGATCATTGGACTTGCTGCAACATCAAAATATTGCAGTTAGCATATTTCAAGCCAGTTCAAGGAAGAATTTCTAAAGAGGAACAAACATATATAATTGTACATCAATTTCAAACTAAAAACAAGTAAAAAATGGATAGTCTACATGTGTATGTATATATAGTGAAGATAAACTTGAAATATCTAAAGATGGTTATTACCTACAAGAACCATACAAGTCACCAGCATAGAAATGAAAAATGGCTCCAGCCAGATAACGTGTGTCAATATGAATATGTCGCCTTACCGTACCAACAACATGACTGGTAGCCTCATGTTCAGTATCATCGTCATTTGTATCATAATTGTTTCTCCTGCCAGACTTGCCTGCTTTCCAAGACCAAAAGAAACTATGGTAAGAATTATTATAAACCACCATATTCGACATAATGAGTGTTTCCCATTTCGAAATTCAAAATTCAAAATTAACGAGTAGATCACTCATCCATGCATGTCAATCTACTGCTAAAAGAGAAACAGGATAAAGATTAAATCAAACCTCCACCAGGTCGTGGATATGCCAAAACTGCAATGTCACCTTCCTTAAAGTTCCACTTGCATTCATGAACTGGAAGAACAATGGCATCATACCACCCTGAATTGAACATAAAAAATAGCATTATTGGAGAAAATTTGCATGATAGAACAGCAACCTTATCATGTTGATACTGTATGATCAAGATGTGGATGACTCAACAGATAAACTATAATTTCATATAACTCTTTTATTGTATTAAGCTATTGCCCCTGAAGATGTCCATATCATCTTAATCTCCTCTTATTTTATCCTGAATTTGGGTTATAGACAAGTTTTATCATGTATTGGGGCTGTACGAAATTACATGCAAGCAATATTTTTGTTGCCTACCAGAAAATAGAAATCCCACAAGAGGCAGCTTTTCATCTCTATCTGCAATGCTATTTTTAGGATGCATTACGTCTTAACTTGCCAACACTCTAAACGAGGAGAAAATGCAATGAAATGAACAGACATCTCATCCAATACCAGAGAATGGAAAACAAAGCTATTGACTATTTTTGAGTTATTACTTGTACCAGTCAACATTCTCTGGACCGAAGAACAATTACTCAGCCAGACACTGTAGTAGCAAGTATTGTTCCTTGGTAGAACATATACTTCAAGGTTACAGACTAGCTTGACCTGCATAAACAGGCACATTATCTTCCAGGCAAGTTCTGTACCCAGAGATAGTCGATCCAATTCTGTCATCCAGGTAACAGAGCCAACCATGATCAATTTGGGTCTATAGCAAGAATCACCATAAAATTCTTGTAAGCATCCATGAGAAAGTACAGTAATCACACAATTAAGCAATACTGAGAAAAAGCAGTCAAGTGCTACTTTCAATCAGACAACCAGAGAAAATGTGACATTGGATTTTTGCAAAACCAGAATGTTCTGATTAACTTTGATGTATATATGTAACACAAGGGAACTTGACATTCCACTTCAATCTTTGATTAAGAAATGACCTTCTAGGTCAAATGTAAATATAGTTTAGCTAGAATCAACACAAGTAGGATTCACAGCTCTCCACAGTTGAGGTCAAATTTCAAAGACAAGAAAAACCACTACTAGTATGACACTAGATCAACAATTATGCTTCTTGTGGCTCCTAGGAACACCATGTTTATTTTGCATGCTATGTTGTCACCAACTTAGTCTAGCCTAACAAAGATTTTGCATGCTATGGATCACCTTGGCAGATGCAGTCATGTATGAAGTCAGGATATGATTAAAAATTTATTTAAGTAGTCGTGCAAAAGATGTATCTTTGAAGCAGCATCTCTAAAATTAATTATAGTCATTTGATCACTGAATTGCTTGGACCAACATTGACATATACAGAGAGAAACTAAACAAACATGGCCATCTCTAGAATAAATTGCAATGTGTTTACCTCTCTCTCGTCTATCGACATTCTTTATGTGAACCATGATATGTGCATCCTTTGTTATCTTCTCCTGAAGCTCCTCATAGGTGCTGTTTAGCTGTGCTCGGCATTCCTCAAAAAGCAAAGGCTCAAAAACTCTAATATACTCTTCATCAGACTCAAATTGACCAGGGACACGCCGCAAATCTGTCTCTTCTGTGAAGGGATAATATTTGGATAGTAAATTAAAGGAAAATTTCAAGTACAAAATAAGATTGAATATTATTAAGATAAAAAATGCATGCAGTAATAGAATGCATACTGTGCATAATTCAACAGTGGAGTTCACAGTACTTGGATAGAACCCTATCTACTAACTGAGTTACATCTAAAATTAAGATAGCAAACATAATGCTGATATGCCACATTAGAATAATGATCAAATTAATAGTTCACATGAAATTGGAACTGGACACAGTAGCATAAAACAACTCAAAACACTCCCTGTGGTAAAATTAAGGAACGAGTAAACCAAGAGAAAGGTCAGGGCTAAGAATCAGCTAAACGTGTGCAAACCTGGATGATGCCAAAACTTCTCACTTGTCACCTCCCTGAGTAGACGTTCTACAGATGTATCTTGGCATTGAGGGTTCATTGCATTTGGCCTCTTGGAATAAGGATTCTTTTTGGACCCCAATTTGTGATCAGTATTGCCTAGTCCAGGAACAGGAGGCTTCCTAGATGAAACAGAAGAGTTTTTGGATTGTCTGGTGTCCACAGATTGCTTGGAAGGGCCCTGCCCTAGAATTGGAGGATATGTTTCTGAAAACTCCTCGTTGTGGTTCAGCTTCTTTGGGTGAATTATACCTCCTAAAATTACATCCCCATTTGGTTCAGTTTTCAGGTTAACTGATTCCATAGTTGAACAGCATTCAGTGCTCATGATGTCAGAGTGATTTTGATTTTTAGTATTTGGTCTTTCAGCACCCCCAGGAGTGCTAGTACAAGATGAATCCTTAACAGTTCGGGTAACAATTGGTGCTGGAAAAGAAGTCTGCCTCTTAGGTGTTGGTTTCATTGAGCTAACCTGCTTAACATCCTCCACATTGATGAAGACAGTTTGTCTGGCTCTCTTTTTACCCAACATTGCCTCCTTTTGCTCGTCAATTTTAGGCCTCTTAACAGGATTATTTACAAATCTCAGAGCATGACTTGCTTCAACTCCTTTTACTTCTCTCAGTTTTACAATTGAGGACTCCCCAAATCCATCATCAGAGGCATCCACTCTAGAATTGCAACTTCCATAGCTATCTAAAAAAGGGCGATTCTCATTCAGGTCTCTTATTGATTCACAAACTTCATTAGTGGTAATTCCCAAAAAACTAGACTTGTTATGGCTGCTCTCATCAGTTTTAACAAGAGACTCACTTTCTTCATTCATTATCTGCTTATCAGCAGACTCACCATCAAGATCCTCTTCCTTATTGCTTGAAATGCTTTTGATATCTTCCCCATGGACTTCCATGTCAGACCACTCCCCTTCTTCTCTTTCAGCTTCCAGGCCACCCTGACTACCTGACAGCAGTCTGCTAATTTTGTTAACATCTTTAAAGCTTGAGTCCACAGATGTTAAGGCTTGGTCTGTATTTGACTCAGCTCCTGATTTTTCAAATTCTTTTAGTTTCTTTGACACTTCTTTTCTGGAAAAAGGTTGAAAACCAGAACCAGTTGGCGCATGTGTAAAAGTTTGGTTATTCTGTATTCTTTGACATCCTTCAGATGATGGAAGAAGAGTTGAACTGTTCAAATTGGCAACCGGAAGAGATTTTTGGGGCTGATAATCAATAGGACAATCATCCACATTTACCTCTTCTTCTGGCAGTTCATTAAGATCAAATAGTGGCCTTCCAGAAACACCCATTTCATACGTATGCAGATAAAAGCTATTAAATTACACTATCTATACAGTCATGCACAAATCTTCACTTAGATTATCCTTGCACTTTTGCAGGTTTATTCGTTTGAACTAGCTTCTTAAAAACTCTCTGCAAATACATAATAATACCAGTTAAGAAAAAAATTAAATAATTGTCACATTTAAATGAGCATGTGAATGAAAGGATATAGCTATCTTAGTCATTTTTCTGAGCTATCACTCTGCATGAAAGTAATAAATATTCTAGTCTTATGTAAGTGTTGAGCCAGAGTAAAGATACTTCTTTAAACTACACAATTGTGCATATCTTGAGCAGAAGATGTTAAAGATGCAAATCCCACATATCCTATGAAAGAGAAAAAGAGGAATATGCTGTGAACAAAATTCTTAATGATCCTTAATATCTATTGGTTTAAAAAAACATAGAAGGTCCTAGATCTAACCAATTCAGAATCTTTGATAACATTTATAGGTTAAGTTACAAATTCCAATTCTATCAGAAACTTATTCCATCTATGAACAACTACTGAAGTCAGTTCCAGGAATTCAGTTCCTGCTAAAAAACACGCCATAGAGCTCCACAACCCAGCAATTGGAAATATCCTCTCAGTTGCATGTCAAAACTACAACATTGAGAGGTAAACCGTTCCACCCTACTTGTGAAGCCATGAAACAGGGGCTTGAAGATCCAATTGCAGAGAAAAGTTCTCCAGCCACCAATCCGTCACAAACTAATAAGTCATCATGCGCTCATGATCATAAAACAAAAGCAACGTGAAAGCAGTCCTACGCCGGGTTAGACTTAGGGTTTGAAATAAAAACGAACATTGAGAAGCCCAAGGGCTTGTCTCAAAAGATCAATTGCGTGTTTACCAATTCCGACCCTAACAGAAACTAATTCCAGCCCCGAACAACTACTCGGTTATGCATTCCAATGAGGGGAGTTCGTTGGAATCATTTCATGCTAAAAAAACATCGTTGGATACAACTAGCTACAAATCGGAGACATCCTCTCGGTTGCATGCCAGAAACACAGCCCATTTAGAGAATCATGAATCAAAGGCTTGAAGAGCCAATCGCAGAGATAGCCAAACGCGATCTCCTCTCACCAATCTAATGCACAATGACAATTCGAAACAATACAACACTGGGCAAGGCTTAGGTCTTCAAATCCAAACGAACAGCTAGGAGCATTAGGGCTTAATGCGCAAATCTAGAAGGCGAAGAAGGAATCAGGGCGACGATATCTCACCAAAATCAACCCAGCGAGGGAGAAGGCAGGGATAGCGCTTCCGCTGGTGAGTGCCCGAGGACAGAGATCGTGGAAGGGGGGATCGCGAGAGGGAGATCGCTCAGAATGGGGGACTTGTGACGCATCGGCCGTTACTTATAGACTCGTGGGGCACGAGCTCTTCACGTGCGCACGCGCGAGTGGCTGGGATTCAGATGCCCTCGATTTCGACGGCCTGTTATAACTGACTGCTTCTGTCGAAATCATGCGGTTATTTTTGGAAATTTTAAATTCTTACGACAGATTCCAACGTACTGGTTGGATCAGATCAAATAGGGCTGAAACTGATTAAACGTTTTTTTTTTTTAAAAAAAAAAGAGAATAGAGTCGATTGACCTTTTTTTTAAAAAAAAAACTACATAAAAAATTTATATAAAACACAAAAAATCTAAACCTGACCAAATTATAATATATAAATATAGAAAAATTAAAAATATATATATCTCTAATTACCCAGACAACAAAATACCTTTCTTTTAAATATTATTAAAATAATGTCTCATTCATAATTTAATATATAAACTAATCTTTTATAGGTTATTCTGAAGTAATTTTGATTAAAATTACAACAAAGTTATATTACTCTTGTGTGATTTTGATTAAAAATATTTCGATATATAGTCTTTTTTGATCAAAATTGTTTTAAAGGCAGCATAAAGATATTTTTAATTAAGAACTAGATTCATCGTGTACACGCGTTATGTGTAATATAATGTATAAAAAAAATATTTAATAGAAATTAGGTTATTAATCATACCTCACGTTATATATCGAGAATGTCATATATCATCCGAAAATTGATTAGATACAAAGATGGATATATATGACTGTGAGTTTCTCAAATAATCGATAAGATACAAATGGATTGATACGATTGTATCAATATATAGAAGAGCAGGTGGATTGATGTGTTGTGATATAAAAAAAGATAAAGAGAAAGTTGATGCAAAAAATGGAGAGAGAAGGGATGATAGAACTGTTGGTTAGTCCTAGGAAAACGTATCGGTTCCACTGTATAAAAATTTTTGTACAAGTGTCGAATCTTTCCTTAAATAACCTATTGTGTTCTTTAGAAGTTAAATTAGGAATCGCAAACGGAAATTAACATCATTGATTCCAAATTTAACTTATCTGTTCTTAATGGTTTAGATTTGAATCGCAAGCGGAACTTAACACTATTAATTCAAATCTACCTAAATTATTAATTCCATAAATATTAATTTCCAAAATTGGCTTCTAGGACTGCATGACGAGGCACATGACCTTCTTGGATATGAGAGCAACCACCATCGCCTAGGCAAATCCTTTTAAGGAAAGCTAATATTTATTTTCTTAAATAACTCTAGGTTAACCAAAAAGAACAATCGAATCACAAAATCGAAAAAGAAGAAAACACAAAATCGAAAAATAAATTCGATAAACTAGATCTAATTGCCTCTTGTATTTAGAATTCTTACAAAGAAAATAACTAGTATGATGCGGAAGAAAACTACTAGTTATACCTTCTCTTTGTAAGCTAATGACCTCGAGATCTTCTGCCGTATTCCTCGCCTCGCCTTGGACGTCATGTGGGCGACGATCCTCCAAGATGAACACCACCCAAAAGAGTCCTTCCTCTTCCTCTAGAATTCGGCCACCACCACCACCAAGGAGAAGAGAGCAAAGGGAAAGGGAGAAGGGAGAGGGCCGACCACCAAGAGGTCTCCAACCAAGAGAATAAGAGTTGTCTCCAATGAAGCCCCCTCACCCCTTCTTTTATATTACTTGCCCAAGGCAAATAAGGAAAAACCTTTTACAAAAAATAAAATCATCCAAGAATTTTTCCTTTTTCTTTTTTTTTCCCCTTTTCTTTCCTCTTGATTAAATCAATCACCAATCAATGGTTGTGATCAATCCTATTTGATTTAGGATTAAGCTTGGCCGGCCCCTTGCTTGGGCACCAAGCAAGGTGGCCGGCCACCATATTTAGGAAAGGAATAATAATTTTTTTATAAAATTTTACAAGAGAAAAAACTCTTATAAAATTTTATAAGCTCTCTTTTCTAGAGTTAAAAAAAGAAAATTTTTAAAAATTAAAACCAAAACTCTCTATTAAAACATGTGACCTAATTCAAATAAGGAAAGTTTTAAAAATTAAAATATCTCTTTTAAAACTTATAGTTTTCTACAAAGAGAATATTTTAAAAATTCAAAAAACCCCTCCTATTTAAATTAATCTTGGTCGGCCCCTACAAGCTTGGTCACCAAGCAATGGGGCCGGCCCCTATAAGAGGATGTGGCCGGCCATTGCTTGGTCACCAAACAATGGTCCGACCCCCTTCTTGGACACCAAGAAGAGCCTTACATTTAGATAGACTTGAGGCTATAATGAGGCTATGACAGAGACCTAGAGGAGAAATTGGTTTTGGCCTTCCGATGAGCTTGAGTATCCCATTCTCGCCCCGAACACACAACTCAAGTTCATCGATAACAACTCATTCCACTAGAGAGTTATTACCGCACTACCGCACCAATCCCAAATTACATTATGAGCTCCTTCTTATCATGAGTGTGTTAGTCTTCTTGTGTTTAAGATTACGAATGTCCACTAATTAAGTAAGTTACTGACAACTCACTTAATTAATATCTAGCTCCAAGAGTAGTACCACTCAACTTTATTGTCATGTCGGACTAGATCCACCTGCATGGTTTAACATGGCAATCCTTATGAGTTCCTCTTGGGGATATTCTCAACCTAGATAATTAGGACACAGATTCCTTCTATAATCAACAACACACACTATAGGTAATATCATTTCCCAACTTATCGGGCATATTGATTTATCGAGCTAAACCTCACCCTTTGATAAATCAAAGAAATAAATATTAAATATATGTGCTTGTTATTATATTAGGATTAAGAGCACACACTTTCATAATAACTAAGGTCTAGTTCTTTTACTAAGTCAGTACAAAAAGAACTTACCTAAATGATCCTACTCAATACACTTAAAGTGTATCAGTGTAATTTATTAGTCAAGATAAACTAATACTTAATTACACTACGACTATTCTGATGGTTTGTTCCTTTCCATCTTAGTCATGAGTAACTTGTTTATAATTTATAGAGAATCGACAATATGATCTTCTGAGTGTGACACCACACTTCATGTTATATACTATATAAATTAATTGAACAATTATATTTAACAAATAAATGTAGATATTGACCAATGTGATTCTTTTATTTCAACAAATAAATGTTTACAAAAGCTAGGTTTTTTAGTATACACTCTAACAAGAACGATGAGTCGATGAAGAATCGATGAGTATTGAAGCAGTCAGAATAAATCATGCAAATAGTAAAAATTAGGTTATGTATATGTGATTTAAGAAGGATAAAAAATTAAAATTATTAATAAGTTTTAAAATTATTTTTATGTAAAAAAAAAGATATTAACATAACTTAATTTTAGACTTCACCAATCAAATAAAAGTTGGCTATCAAAGAGACCAGATTTTTAATTAAATAGTAAGATAAGACATTATTTTAATTACGAGTATTCTAATGTATAACACTAACAAAAAATGGAATTTGAAAATGTTTAAAAAATATGTATTGATATTGGAAATTAAAAATAGTATATATATTAATAGAGTTGTCAATAGTATATTCTAGGGTGCAAATGAATCGACTCCTGAGCTTTTTATGAATAATATTCTATTTATATTTGAAATTATCTAATTCGAGTCGGATTCGAACGTGTTTAATAATTTTTCAAGTCGAATAAAATATATTCGACTACGTGAGTTTTGTTTAATTTTATTATATATTTATTATTTTCTAAAAGGTTAATATGTTAGTAAATGTTTTAATGGGTTTGAAATTTTGAATCCATGAACTCATAATTAATGCATTAATAGATTTACTGGGTGAATGAGTTAATGAGTAATAGATAATATTTTATTATATAACTCTACTTTTTTGAACTAATCCTAACTCTTAATCGTTCCACAAACCCTCCTGGAGTGCGAAGAGTTTGGATGATGGAAGAAGTTAGGGTTCCAGATTAAAGAATGAAGACGATAGGGTGAAGGGTGTGATTGCGCTTTAAGTGGTTAGAATTAGACGGTAGAGTTGGTGCTAGGATGGAGAAAGCGTCGGGAGACTGCCCCTTCTGCGGTGATGTCGTGAATGACTCATTGTCAATAGGGTGTCGGCCCTGACTTTTGAGAGTCCTTAAGTGAAAAGAGAAAAAGGATCTCTATAAAAAAAAAAAAAAAAAAAATATATAGTAACATACAATTTGAATATAGTTTAATAGAAAAATTTGAAAAGTAATATATTTCATTTAAAATATGATAAACTCCATACAAAATATATTTCTCAATATTTTTCAAAAAGTGCAACATCATATAAAATATGTTTCCTAAGTTTTTCCAAAAAGTATAATACCTATAAATACAGGAAAAAAGTATGAAATAATCATTGAAAAAATCTATATTTTCTAGCCTTTAAAGAAGCAAAATTATCAATAAGGTCTTCAAAATTAAATTTTTCTAACACCTCATTTTCTATACATAAAATTGTCAAGTCATTTACATTTAAATCATTATCATCATTTTCTCTCAATTCTTCCTGCTCATTTGTTACATGATTATAATTATCATTTTCTCTCAATTCTTTCCGCTCATTGATTGCATGATCATTTAACTCTTCCTGATTACTCGATTGTTGTTCATTTATTGCATGATCATTTAGTTATTTTTAACTTTTTTCTTGTAATTCATCAACTGAATCTTTAATTGAAGAGCTAGCTTTAAAAAACTTACGAAGAATACCTTTGTCAATTTTAATAATATTGATCCGGTGGTAAGAACCTGGGACCCCATAACGAGGGGTCAACGCCACGTGGAGGTCAAAGGGCCAGGTGGTCCGTCGAAGAAGGGTGAGCCGACCGGACTCATGAGAAAGGGGCAGACCGATCGGTCTGTCAGTAAACATCTGATAGTAAAAGGCATCCCGACAGGGATCGGGGTTCCGACGCTCAATGTAACAGTACATAATGACCGAGCGGAAGGGCGCGCCGCCAGGACGGCGCAAGGAATTAGGGCCGTCCGGACGGCGCTCTTTGTTTAGCCGGCCGGACGGACGGCCTGGCCGGCGGTGAGTAAATAGGGAGAGGAGCATCTGCTGACAGCCGTCAAGTCCTAGAGCTAGGCCATACTCCTAGTTTGACGATCAGGTGTTCTCTTGTCCCATCGAAGACATGCTTGGACTGTAGCAGTATGGTGTCAGGTAAGCTCTCTGACAGGTGCATACCGAGGAATGGGCTGCGGACACGTATGCGCCTCGGTGGACGTGCATTAGTTCTTTCACCGCTCTATATAAAGAGCCTCTTACTTCGTCGGAGGGACGCGTGAAACCTCTCGGGAGCCACTCTTTTCCACTGTTTGCTTGCCTGACTTGAGCGTCGGAGGGTCGCTGCCGGGAACCCTTCCCGGCCGACTTCTGTACAGGTTCGCCGGAGATTCGTGCGACCAGACGGAGGCCTACGCCATCGACTAGGAGCGCGCCACGTGCCCAGCGTCCTTTGGTTCGGAGATTCGGACAGGATCAATTTGGCGCCGTCTGTGGGAACGCTCCTGCATCCGAGCGGAAACAATGGACGAGGCTGGACGACAACACATGGTGACGCTTTCGAACGAGGAACTCGACGCTTTGATCGAGATAAGGGCCGCCAAGCTCGTGGAGCAAAAACAGAAAGCCACAGCCGAGCGGCCGGAGCAGCAAGCAACATCAGCGTCTGGTGGTCGAGCGGAAGCACCACCGGCCACCGTTGCATTTCATCGAGCCCTATTCCGCACCCCTGAAGCCGTACCGGCTCATAGAGATAGGGGATCTTCTTCGGATGAAATGCCTAGACGAGATGACAGAAAGGGGAAAGCCCCCTGAGCGGACGCATCGCCCGAGAGGATTAATCATCAATTTTCAGAGACTATTCTGCGAGATCCTCTGCCGAAGCATTATGTGCCTCCGACGATCGGCAAGTATAATGGGACAACTGACCCAGATGATCATCTGGGTAAGTTCGATAACACAGCTACTCTCCATCAATACACAGATGGAGTAAAGTGCCGAGTTTTTCTCACCACTCTCTCGGGATCGGCTCAACGGTGGTTTCGGAGGTTGCCGGACGGATCCATCACAAGCTTCAAGGACTTCCGAACGGCCTTCCTCCACCATTTTGCAAGCAGCCAACGCTACCAGAAAACGAGCGTGAGCTTGTTCGCCGTCAAGCAAGAAGCCCGTGAATCGCTTCGAGCTTACATCCAGCGGTTCAACCAAGTGGCGATGGACATTCCAACGGCCACCTCGGAAACCATGATGAATGCCTTCACACAAGGCCTAGCGGATGGGGATTTCTTCCGATCTCTCATCCGAAAGCCGCCCCGAGACTATGATCACATGCTACACCGGGCGAGCGAATACATCAACGTGGAAGAAGCACAAGCGGCCAGGAAAAAAGAAACTCCAACCGAGCGGGCTCCTCCTGCCGAGCGGAAACAACACGCCGCTCATCAGCCGCCTAGAGGACCAAGGGCCGAAGCAATCCGATCCCCCCACGCCAGGTCCCATGTGCAAGAGGTAGCCGCCGCTCGGCCCAAGCCAAAGAAGAGATGGACCCCGATGTTCTGCTCCTTCCACCGGACGGATACACACAACACAAGGGATTGTCGAAGTCTTCCCTTCGTGGCTCATCCTGTGCCCCGGAATGCCGGACGACGATCCCCCTCAGTCGACAGGCGACAAAGAACTCATGAAGTCGATCGGACGCGAGCTGATAGGCCACAGCAACAGATTCCCGATCGGCATCGTTCTCCAAGGCAGGAGAATCGCCGAGCATCCAGAGAACGGTCTCGACCGTCCGCTCGGGAAGAGGAAAATAGAAGCAATACTTCCCGAGGTGAGATCAACGTTATTGCTGGCGGGCCGACCGGAGGAGACTCCAACCGAGCAAGAAAGGCGAGCGTCCGGCAGCTCCAGATTCATGCGGTCGGCTGTAGCCGAGAACGAGCGGAAGGACCCGAAATTAGTTTCGGGTCCGGGGACTTGGAAGGAGTTGAAGTACCCCACGACGATGCTCTGCTCATCAAAGCGGTAATCGCCAATTACACTATTCACTGCGTATTTGTGGACACAGGGAGCTCAGTCAACGTCATATTCAAGAAGGCGTTCGATCAGTTGCAAATTGATGGAGCCGAACTGTTACCCATGACAACTCCACTCTACGGGTTTACGGGTAACGAAGTTCAACCGGTCGGACAGATCCGGCTGGCTACCTCGCTGGGGGAAGAGCCGCTCAGGAGGACAAGGACAATAAACTTCGTGGTGGTCGACTCTCCCTCGTCCTACAACGTCATTTTAGGACGACCGGCGCTTAGCGAATTCCGAGCGGTCGTCTCAACCTTCCATCAGAAGTTCAAGTTCCCCGTGGAGGACAAAGTGGGAGAAGTACGGGGAGATCAGCTAGCAGCCCGGCGATGCTACATCGAGATGGTCCGATCAGAAGCCAATTCCGCTCGGAAGGCGCCCCGGATCGAGGTAAACGCCATCACTGAAAAGCCACCCTCTCTAATTTATGAAGAAAAAGAGGAAGTGCAGATTCACTCAACCCGATCGGAGGCCACGACTTTTATTGCATTCGATTTGGAGGAGAAGCAGAAAGAGGAGCTGATCCGATGCCTCCGAAGAAATCATGATGTCTTCGTCTGGTCGACGCATGAGCTGCCTGGAATTTCGCCTAGCATAGCGCAGCATGAGCTACATGTCCGACCGGACGCACGGCCAGTGAAGCAAAGAAAAAGGGACTTCAGCGCCGAGCAGAATTCCATCATCCGAGCGGAGGTGGAAAAACTTCTGGAGGCCGGCCATATACGCGAGGTGCAGTTCCCAAGCTGGTTGGCTAACGTAGTATTAGTCTCCAAGCCAGGCAACAAGTGGAGAGTTGTTGGTTGCTACTCGAAAAACCTAGAGGTTCCACTGTACAAAAATTTTGTACAAAGATCTGAACCTTTTCCTAGCTACCATGTGTTCTTTTAAATTAAATTTTGGATCGCCTGCGGAACTTAACACGTTTGATCCAAAACTTAATCTATTTGTTCTTTTAGGTTTTGACTTGGATCTCCTGCGGAACTTAACACGTTCGACCCAAATCACCTTAAGTTATTAATTCCATTAAATATTAATTTCCATAATTGGTTCCCAGTACTGACGTGGCGAGGCACACAGCCTTCTTGGATATGGGAGCAACCACCACCGACTAGACAAAACCTTTTATAGAAATCTAATATTTAATTTCCTAAAATAACTTTAGGTTAACCAAAAAGAACAATCAAATCACAAGGAAAAGAAAAAACAAAAGAACACAACATCGAAAAACATATTCGAAATTCTAGAACGTAAGCCTCTTGTATTTGGTATTATTTCCATAAATAACTAGTATGATGCGGAAAGAAAAATTACTAGTTATACCTTGTAGAAAAACCTCTTGATCTTCTACCGTATTCCTCTTCTAACCTCGGACGTTGTGTGGGCAACGATCTTCCGAGATGAGAAACCACCAACCACCTTCTTCTCCTCCTAGCTAGGTTCGGCCACAAAGAAAGAAGCTTCACCAAGGAAGAAAATCAAAACACTAACCAAGCTCCAAGAGATGCTAGCTTTCTCTCCTTCTTCTTCTTCTTCTCCGAGTAGTATCCGGCCACCACAAGAGCTCCAATGGAAGAGGGAGATTCGACCACCACAAGAGGAAGAGAGGGAGAGGATGGCCGGCCACACCAAGGAACAAAAGAGGGAGAGAAATAATAGATGTTGTGTCTCATGAAGACACCCTCACCCCTTCTTTTATATTCCTTGGCCTAGGCAAATTAGGAAATTTAATTAAAATAAAATTTCCTCAATTTCCTTGACATGATTTAATTGAGAAAAATAACATAAAATTTCCCCAATTGAATTCATGTGGCCGGCCACATCATGAAGAACAAATTGGACAAGTTTCAATCAACAATTAAAACTTCCTAATTTGTTTCCGGAAATTTTAAAAAATAAAATTTCTCTTCAAAAATCTCTTCATGGTTGATAAAAGGAAATTTCTATAATTTTAATTTTATCAACATGTGAATAATTTTAAAGAGAAAAAAAATATCTCACCAATCTACAAATAAGGAAAGAGATCTAATCTCTTTCTTTAATCTTTTCTAGATCTTTTATAAGAGAGATATTTTAATTTAAATTATCTTTAATAAATTATTTCTTCCACATAATAAAAATTAAAATTAAAATTTCTTTTTAATTTAATTTGGCCGGCCCCACTAGCTTGGGTTCAAGCTAGGGCCGGCCACCCAATTTTATACCTAGGCCGGCCCTAGCTTGGTTCCCAAGCTAGCTTGGCCGGCCCCCTATTGGTGGGTATAGAAGGTGGGTATAGGTGGGTATAGTACTCTATAAATAAGAGGCTACGATAGGGACCGAGAGGAGGAATTGATTTTGGTCTCCCGATAAAATTAAGCATCTCGTGTTCGCCCCGAACACACAACTTAATTTTATCAATAATAATTCATTCCACTAGAGAACTATTATTGAACTACCGCACCAATCCCAAATTACATTTTTGGGCTCCTTCTTATTATGAGTGTGTTAGTCTCCCTGTGTTTAAGATATCGAATGTCCACTAATTAAGTGAGTTACTGACAACTCATTTAATTAATATCTTAGTCCAAGAGTAGTACCACTCAACCTTATCATCATGTCGGACTAAGTCCACCTGCAGGGTTTAACATGACAATCCTTATGAGCTCCTCTTGAGGACATAATCAACCTAGTATCTCTAGGACACAATTTCCTTTTATAATCAACAACACACACTATAAGTGATATCATTTCCCAACTTATCGGGTTTATTGATTCATCGAACTAAATCTCACCCATTGATAAATTAAAGAAATAAATATCAAATATATGTGCTTGTTATTATATTAGGATTAAGAGCACACACTTCCATAATAACTGAGGTCTTTGTTCCTTTATAAAGTTAGTATAAAAGAAACGACCTCAAATGGTCCTACTCAATACACTCTGAGTGTACTAGTGTAATTATAGTCAAGATAAACTAATACCTAATTACACTACGACCTTCTAATGGTTTGTTCCTTTCCATTTTGGTCGTGAGCTACTGTTTATAATTTATAAGGTACTGATAACATTATCTTCTGCATGTGACACCACATGCTATGTTATCTTCAATATAAATTAATTGAACAACTACAAACAAATGTAGATAATTTGATCAAATGTGATTCTTTATTCAAAACAAATGTTTACAAAAGCTTAGGCTTTCAGTATACACTCCAACAATCTCCCACTTATACTAATGACTAAGCTGTCATATCTTCTACCATACATCTGATTCTCATTCCCTCCACATGCCGATCAAAAGCTTTCGCCGGAAGGGCCTTAGTGAAAGGATCTGCCAGGTTATCCGCTGATGCAATCTTGGCGATGCCAACTTCTCCTCGCTTAACGATATCTCGTATCAGGTGGTACTTGCGCTCTATATGTTTACTTGCCTTATGAGCTCGTGGTTCCTTCGAGTTTGCAACTGCACCGCTATTATCACAATAAATTGTGATGATTTTGGGCAAACCAGGAATCACATCTAAGTCCATTAGAAAGTTCCTGAGCCATACTGCTTCTTTAGCTGCCTCAGAGGCTGCTACATACTCAGCTTCCATGGTTGAGTCCGAAACGCATTTCTGCTTAACACTCCTCCATGAAATGACTCCACCTCCTAAAGTAAACACATAGCCTGATGTAGACTTACTGTTATTCCTATCTGATTGGAAATCTGAATCCGTGTAACCCACAGGGAGCAGATCGTCTGCTTGGTAAACTAGCATATAATTTCTAGTCCTTCTCAGGTACTTTAATATATGCTTTACCGCAGTCCAATGTCCTTGTCCAGGGTTACTCTGATATCTGCTGACCATGCCCACGGCAAAACAGATATCAGGTCTCGTACATAGCATTGCATACATTAGGCTTCCTACAGCCGAAGCATAAGGAACTGCTTTCATGTCCTCTATCTCTTTCGACGTCTTTGGAGACATCTCTTTAGATAGAGCTACTCCATGTCTAAAAGGTAAGAAACCTTTCTTGGAATCCTGCTGTAATACCCACTAAGCTTGTAAGATAAATATATGAATGTGGGATTTTGCCTTAGAAAAATAATAGGAAGTGAGTTGAAGCAAAAAGAAATAAAATGAAATAAAAAGAAGTGAAGGTCAAGGATTGAATCTTGAACCTCTTATATTATATTTCATAGAATTAATGGGTAATAACCAGTTGGGATAGGAATAATATGTTGATAACAAAGGAGGGAAACTCATGATAAAGGTAAGAGTAAAAGCTAGCCAAAAGAAAACAAGAAAGGAGCAAGAGAAAGGCAACTTGTCTTCCTCCCTTTCTCTCCTTCTTCCTCTTTGGTTTTGCCGAAAATTTAAAGAGGGATTAAGGGGATTCATTCCCCCTTATTTCACCATGAATGATGAGGATAAATAAATAAATAAAAATAAAAATAAAATAGAAAAAAAAGGCTAAGGGAGAAGGAAAGCAAAAACTAAGTTTGCTACCTCTTCCCCCTTAACATAAAAGAGAATATGTAAAGGGAAAATTCTATTTTCTCTCATTTTTCTCATTCTCTCCTCTCCCTCACCGAAACCTCAGTTCCCCCTCTCCTCCATCTTCGGCCCCAAGCCAAGGTTTTCCCTAAGAAAGCCTAAGATACAAGGAGGACTTAGCAAGGAATCAAGGGAAAGGAACTAGAAGAAGAGACTACTTCTTCTTCACCATACCTTAGATCCACAAGCGAAAAGGATGTAAGCTTCTCCTCACCTGTGGTACAAGGATTTTATGTGCTTTTCGGATTTTATGAAGATTTTAAAACCTAGAAACAAGTTTGAGAAAATTCGGCCAAGAAGAGCTTTCAAAATCTAATGGTGTTTAAACTAGTCTTCACTACATGATAGATTTTTATATGCTATGAAAGGGGGTTCTTCCTCATGTTTTTATACCTATATGATGCTTGATCAGAGGAGTACTGAACCCTAGAATTTTGGTCAAAAATATTCTTAAGAGGCTAGGGAAATTTATTGTTTTACCCAACTAGTACAAGGTTCTCCCTATGAAATATTAAGGATCATGTATTAGTTTTTCTTCCTTAGAAGATATTGAAACTAAAAGAAAACCCACTCATATGATTCGGTCAAGAAAGGGTTTAGGGTTAGGAAGACCTTTAAATTTAAATAACCATGCTCATGTGATAGAATACAAAGATCTTAAAGGATTTGTATGCTTGAATATTGCTAGAATTTCATGAACTCCTTCTTAGGGTTTTTCGGCCATGATGAGATGGATAGCTTAGAGAAGCTTAAACAAAATTTTAATATGCTCAAGACCTCTGTGCTATTTAGATATGAAAGTTGTTTAATGCCCTCATGCTTAATTAGGGTGTAGAAAAATTAGTTGCATGACATATAATATGTATGACCACAAGGGGTCCTAGCTTATTCATGAACCAATTTGTATATATGTTTCTTAGTAACTTTTGCCATGAAACTTACATAGGTTTTTCATGCTTTAGGCCACTTAAAAAACCTAGCTAAGGAATGGTAGGTTTCGGCCATGAGAAAAAAAAATAAAAGAAAAAGAGAAAAAGAAACCTAGAAAGCCTAAGACACAATTCATATGTATACTCATTATGCTTGTCCTTATACATGCTATGGAACTTGTATAAATTCTCATGCTTTTAGGCTATTTGAAGCAAGTTTATATTATGTGAGTTTCGGCCAAGTAGGGTTTAAAAGACCTAGAGGCCTTAGAAATGAAACCAAATGTGTTAAAAGTACTTCTTATGAAAATAGGATAATGTGTTGATTGTTTCACATGCTTGTATAATTTTTCCATGACCTAAATGAACCCTTGAATGTTTCAGTCATGAAGGAATAGATGCCCTAGAAACCCTAGGACTTAAATTAAATATGCTCATGTCACTCTACATGAAATATGATAAGTAGAAAGCCAAGGTTCAATTGCTATATGTTGCTTTATGACCTAAAATGATGCTAGGGTATGTTTCGGCCATAACTATTGGATGATGCCTTGTATGAATTTATACATAATGTTAGACCAAGTTCACATGCTTGTATGCTTGTTTGTAGCCCTAATGAGAACTTGTTAAATTTCAGCCATGACATATGTTAAGGGCTTAAAGAACTTAGGAACTAATTCAAATGTGTCAAATGTGTTTACCTTGTTCCTTGGTAAAAATGTTATAAATATGATTTAAAGTTGTCCATACTTTTATGTCATATGGAACCTTGTTTCACACCTTAAGGTTTCGGCCATATGAAATTAGGGACTTGAGGAACTTAGAAACTAAGTTAATCATGTTTATAATGCTTCCTATGAAAATGTTATGATGATAATTTAGGTGCCACATGCTTGGATGTTGTGTTTAACCTAAATTGAGCTCTAAAGGGGTTCGGCCACAAGGGTTTAGGAAGCTTAAAACCAAGATAAATATGATACCATGTTTCCTATGATAGGATAATCACAAGATACACCCTTATGCTTAAAATGTATGCTTGTGATTTATGACTTATGATATGATATGCATGCTTTTATGATATGATATGCTTTGTGCTTAAAATATGCATGCTTATGTTATGATATGTGGTTAAATTATGCATGCTTTGATGCTATGTTTAGTGCTTAAAATATGCATGCTTTCATGATATGCTATGTGGTTAAATCATGCATGCTTGATGATATGCTTTATGCTTAAGATATGCATATTTTTATGATCTATGCCTAAGTGATGCATATTGTTATGACATGATGCATGCCTAAGTGATGCATACCTTTATGATATGATGTATGCCTAAGTGATGCATACCTTTATGACATGATGTATGCCTAAGTGATGCATACCTTTATGATATGATGTATGCCTAAGTGATGCATACTTTTATGACATGATGTATGCCTAAGTGATGCATACTTTTACGATATGATGTGTGCCTAAGTGATGCATGCTTTTATGATACATGATATGTATGACATGTACTTTACTTTATATGTGAGTGGCTTGTACCAAGGTTGGGCTCCATAAGCGCCCCGGGGACTAAGGACCTCGTTAGGGATGGACTCCTAAGTGCCCCTAGGACTAAGGGCCTAGTATGTTTGCCTCGTAGGGTTCAAGACTTGCTACCTTGGACCTACAAGGTTGCGCGCAATATGTAAGTGGTACATAGCCGGGATCCCCCTTATGTTGAGATTACTTTCAAGTATATATGTAAAAGAAAATGGTTTTAAAGATCATGAGACATGCACATGTTTTTCGGATACATGTTTTCCAAAATCATATTGCATACACCTTATGATTATGCTATGTTTCATGTTATGCTCTTGATTATGATATGCCATGATAAGGTATGATTATGTTATGTTCATGTTATACCTTATAGACATGTTTCGGCCATGGATATGTTGATGCTTGATATATAGATTTCGGCCATGGATATGATGATGCCTTGATGTACATGTTCGGCCATAGTTATGATGCATTGATATACATGTTTCGGCCATGCTTTGATATACCATGATATTTGGTTGTTATGCCATGTCTAGCTATGTTTTATGCAATGCACTAGGTATATGTTTCGGCCATGATGATGTTTGATATGCCATGACTAGTGGTGATTATATTATGATGCATGATATGCTTGAATAGAATGCTAGGTTATGCCATGATTGGTTGAGATTATGACTTGTTGATACATTCTTTGATTATATGTTGATTTTTGGCTTTAGTGAGTAGGAAAGGAACTTACTGAGCCATGAGTGCTCACAGCTTACTTTCCTTGTACCACAGATAAAGGAAAAAGCTGGATGAGCTAAAGGAGCAGCAGGGAGGGGCAACGAAGATGTGTGTGGCGGTGGCTAGACAACTAATTAAGAACTTGCTTAAAGTTTCTTTAAAGAACTATGCATTGGTATTTTATGACTTGTGATGCCTAAACATGTGTGGCTTAACATTATGGTTCTACTGGATTTGATGTTATGATTTTGATGCCAGTGATAGTATAGTTCAAAAGAAATTTAAAAGAAAAGTTTTTATTAAAACTATGAAAATTATTTTAAGTCTTCCGCTGTTTTAAAAAGAAAAATTTGTACGTAGAGTATCGTAGCCCCGTCCCTTAGGGTAGCAGGGAGGGCGGGCGTTACACCTGCATGCTAAAACGAGCAAGGATTGTATCTATATATGAAGCTTGGGACAGACACAACATTATTTTCTTACGATCCCTTATAACTTTGATCCCAAGAATGTGTGCACAATCTCCTAAGTCCTTCATATCAAATTGTTTGGACAACCATACCCTTACGTCTGATAATACCTTGACATTGTTGCCAATTAACAAAATATCATCTACGTATAGTACAAGAAATACCACCACGTTTCCGTTACACTTCTTATATACACAAGACTCATCCGGACTTTGAATAAATCCATATGACTGGATTACTTCATTAAACCGGATGTTCCAAGATCTTGAAGCTTGCTTTAGTCCATAAATGGACCGATTGAGCTTGCACACTAGATGCTCTTTGCCTTTTTCAATGAACCCTTCTGGTTGCTTCATATGGATGTTCTCTTTAAGACTTCCATTAAGGAAAGCTGTCTTGACATCCATTTGCCAAATCTCATAATCCATATGAGCAGCAATGGATAAGAGTATCCGGATAGATTAAGCATGACTACCGGTGAAAAGGTTTCCTCATAATCGATTCCCTCTTTCTGAGTGTACCCTTTCGCAACAAGCCTAGCTTTGAAAGTTTCTACCTTCCCGTCTGTCCCTCTTTTCCTTTTGTAGATCCACTTGCATCCAATGGCTTTTACACCATCAGGTGGTTCTACAAGCTCCCAGACCTTATTAGAGTACATAGACTCTATTTCAGAATTCATTGCTTTTTGCCAAGATGCTGCATCTATATCTTGGAGTGCTTCGTCATATGTTCGTGGATCAGGTTCATGTTTACCCGGGATCAAGTCCGAAGACTCTCCTAAAAACATGAATCTTTCAGGCTGCCTTACAACCCTCCCACTACGACGAGGCACTGTCTGTGGTTGTGTATCGTGTGTGACACGTGTTGCAATCTCTTGTGGTACTTCTTCTTGTACTGTTGGTACTGAAGTAGACATGCCCTCTTTAAGTTCTTCTAAAACAACTTTGCTACTGGGCTTGTGATCCATTATATAGTCTTCTTCTAAAAACTGGGCATTAGTGCTAACAATGACCTTCTGGTCTTTAGGACTATAAAATAAACCACCTTTCGTTCCTTTGGGATATCCTACAAACACGCGAACTTCTGTACGGGATTCTAACTTATCAGCATCTGGTTTCAACACATGTGCTGGACTACCCCAAATCCGAATATGTCTTAGACTGGGCTTTCGGCCATTCCACAATTCTATGGGAGTAGAAGAAACTGATTTAGAAGGTACTAAGTTCAGAACGTATACTGCTGTTTCCAGAGCATATCCCCAAAACAAATTTGGTAATTCTGAATAACTCATCATCGATCTAACCATCTCCATAAGAGTCCTATTCCTTCGTTCTGCTACACCATTCTGTTGGGGTGTTCCAGGTGCAGACAATTGGGATTGAATCCCGGCCTCTGATAAGTAATTCCTAAACTCTCCTAAGAGGTATTCGCCACCACGATCTGACCGTAGTGTCTTGATACTTTTACCTAGTCGTTTCTCCACATCAGCCTTGTATTCTTTGAACTTATCAAAGCACTCAGACTTGCGGCGCATTAGGTAAATGTATCCATATCTTGAATAATCGTCTATGAAAGAGACAAAATATTCAAAACCTCCTCTTGCCTGGACAGACATAGGACCACACAAATCAGAGTGAACCAACTCTAACACTTCTTTGGCTCTATACCCCTTGGCCTTGAACGGTCTCTTGGTCATTTTACCTTCCAAGCAAGATTCACAAGTTGAAAATTTTTCCAACTCAAATGAACTCAAAAGTCCATCGGCTATAAGCCTCTGAATCCTACTTAAGTTAATATGACCAAGCCTTAGATGCCAAAGATATGCTTGGTTCATTTCCGAAGGTTCTTTTCTCTTATTAGAGTTAGAAGATGAGTTATAAATTTTCATGTTTTACTTTGTGAAAGAAATTGGATTTAAAGTATACAAATTGTCAACTAATGCACCAGAACAGATAATCACTTTATTTCTTTTAATAACTACATCGTTACTGAAAGAAACTGAATATCCATCTAAAAACAGTTTAGAAACTGAAATTAAATTCTTTCTAAAACTGGGTACATAAAGACAATTTCTTAAAATCAAATTTCTATTTCTACTAAAAGATAAGTAAACGTCTCCCACTGCAACAGCTGCCACCTTAGTAGCATTGCCCATGTAGACGGTAATCTCTCATTCAGATAGTCGTCGGGTTTCCTGGAACCCCTGCAAGGAATTGCAGACATGATCAGTGGCTCCCGTATCTACACACCAGGTGCTGGTAGATAACACGGCTAAACATGTTTCAACAACTAGAGTATGAGATATACCTTTGTTTTGGTTCCTACGAGGACAGTCCGCCTTCCAATGTCCTGCTGCTTCGAGATGAAGCACTTGCCCTTGGCTTCTTCATTCCAACTTTAAATCCCGTACTCAAGATTTATTCACTTTCTTTCTTGAACCTTGTTTCTTCTTCTTCTTTCCTCTCGGTTTAGAAGTAGAACCATTTTCAAGATAGTGAATTTGAGCATTGTGACGAAATAATTCTTCTGCTGTTTCAGTAGTTCCCCTAATGAATAAATCCTCTTATTCATATTATAGTTCAGTGAATGCTCAAATCTTCTAGGTAGCGTTTGGAGGATCATATCGATCCGGGTTTCCCCATCAATTTCTCCTCCAAGGATCTGTATCTCGTTCAGATAAGCCATCATCTTTAGGATATGATCCCTCACAGGAGTACCCTCTTGCATGGTGGCTGTCATTATCTTTCTCATGGCTTCTTGCCTAGAAGCCCTATCCTGATGACCAAAGAGTTCCTTGAGATTGTTCATAATATCATAGGCTGTTGGTAAATCTTGATGCTGATGTTGCAATACATTTGACATTGAAGCCAAAATGTAACACCGCGCCATCTCATCTGCTTTTACCCATTTCCTATGATATTCAATCTCCTCTTGGGTAGATTCACCAGTGGGTGCTTGAGGACAATGCTCAGTCAGTACAAATTTATAGCTTTCAGCAGTAAGGACAATGTCCAGGTTCCTTTTCCAATCTATGTAATTAGGTCCAGTAAGTCTATTCTGTTGAAGTATGATGGACAGTGGGTTGAAAGTCATCATAAGAATCACAAATAACTTTTGGTCAGAATTCTAAATTTAGAATAATATTGATTCCTCAAACAATACTATTTTAAATTAACCAACACCTCAAAACACCGTGAATTTTGTATGCCACGTTAGTGTGGACGTATACTAATTCAACATTTATAAAAGGAGGGTTTTAACCCATTAATTTTATTATCTTGTCAACCTAACTTTTTGACAAATAAAATTAATAGTTGGTATCATTTGGTCACACAAATAATAGCAGTGACTCCGATGGGGAGGATACTATTAGATGTGTCTAAGTGTATACCATTACTTGACACTAAGTCCATTAATAAGATTATGCCCCTTCCGTTGGGGAAGATCACACGCTCTTAATTAACTTCCTATAGTCATCCAAAAATGGAAGTTTGTTCTAGTGATCCGCAAACAAGCTCATCCGTTATGGAGGAAGGCACTCAGAGCCAACGCGCAAGCTTGTTTGCATAACTTACAAACCAGTAATGGAGACCATGGGATTTATTTAAAAATCCCTCTCCCACTTAGTTATTTATAAATGAGGAATTTTAACTATGCTAGCCTACTAAACTTGTAAACTTAACATGCACACACAGCACAATATAAAAGAAATAAATAGAAAATCTAATTTTCAACTATTATTGCTTTTATATCTAGTTGTCCTCCGTGTGTTGTCATCCCAAGCTGCTGCCATATTTGGCCACCGCTACCGGGTCTAGCTGTCGCATCCATCTTGCTCCTTGTTCCGCTGCGCCTCTGGTCCTTAGAAGGTTCCACGCTTTGCAAGATTTGATCCGCGACATAAATATAATTTTACATTTTTGATCCTATATTCCATAAAAGGAATGTACATGTATCTAGATCAAAAATAAAATCCTAATAAAACTAAATACAGCTCCTGCTGTATTTTAATACAATCATGCACACACATATAAATGCCCTTGACATGTCCAAGGGTCCAATCACACATATAATAACTAAAAGCCATAATAGTTGGATCCTGCATCCACAAAGTTAGCACATCCTACTATTAACCTGCCTAAATTATATATGACATGTGCATAATTAACCTAATACCAAATACACAGAGGCAAAACCCTAGCTCTGATACCAATTGTTGGTTGCTACTCGGAAAACCTAGAGGTTCCACTGTACAAAAATTTTGTACAAAGATCTGAACCTTTTCCTAGCTACCATGTGTTCTTTTAAATTAAATTTTGAATCGCCTGCGGAACTTAACACGTTTGATCCAAAACTTAATCTATTTGTTCTTTTAGGTTTTGACTTGGATCTCCTGCGAAACTTAACACGTTCGACCCAAATCACCTTAAGTTATTAATTCCATTAAATATTAATTTCCATAATTGGTTCCCAGTACTGACGTGGCGAGGCACACGACCTTCTTGGATATGGGAGCAACCACCACCGACTAGACAAAACCTTTTATAGAAATCTAATATTTAATTTCCTAAAATAACTTTAGGTTAACCAAAAAGAACAATCAAATCACAAGGAAAAGAAAAAACAAAAGAACACAACATCGAAAAACATATTCGAAATTCTAGAACGTAAGCCTCTTGTATTTGGTATTATTTCCATAAATAACTAGTATGATGCGGAAAGAAAAATTACTAGTTATACCTTGTAGAAAAACCTCTTGATCTTCTACCGTATTCCTCTTCTAACCTCGGACGTTGTGTGGGCAACGATCTTCCGAGATGAGAAACCACCAACCACCTTCTTCTCCTCCTAGCTAGGTTCGGCCACAAAGAAAGAAGCTTCACCAAGGAAGAAAATCAAAACACTAACCAAGCTCCAAGAGATGCTAGCTTTCTCTCCTTCTTCTTCTTCTTCTCCGAGTAGTATCCGGCCACCACAAGAGCTCCAATGGAAGAGGGAGATTCGGCCACCACAAGAGGAAGAGAGGGAGAGGATGGCCGGCCACACCAAGGAACAAAAGAGGGAGAGAAATAATAGATGTTGTGTCTCATGAAGGCACCCTCACCCCTTCTTTTATATTCATTGGCCTAGGCAAATTAGGAAATTTAATTACAATAAAATTTTCTCAATTTCCTTGACATGATTTAATTTAGAAAAATAAAATAAAATTTCCCCAATTGAATTCATGTGGCCGGCCACATCATGAAGAACAAATTGGACAAGTTTCAATCAACAATTAAAACTTCCTAATTTGTTTCCGGAAATTTTAAAAAATAAAATTTCTCTTCAAAAATCTCTTCATGGTTGATAAAAGGAAATTTCTATAATTTTAATTTTATCAACATGTGAATAATTTTAAAGAGAAAATAAAATATCTCACCAATCTACAAATAAGGAAAGAGATCTAATCTCTTTCTTTAATCTTTTGTAGATCTTTTATAAGAGAGATATTTTAATTTAAATTCTCTTTAATAAATTATTTCTTCCACATAATAAAAATTAAAATTAAAATTCCTTTTTAATTTAATTTGGCCGGCCCCACTAGCTTGGGTTCAAGCTAGGTGTCGCATCCATAGGCCGGCCCTAGCTTGGTTCCCAAGCTAGCTTGGCCGGCCCCCTATTGGTGGGTATAGAAGGTGGGTATGGGTGGGTATAGTACTCTATAAATAAGAGGCTACGATAGGGACCGAGAGGAGGAATTGGTTTTGGTCTCCCGATAAAATTAAGCATCCCGTGTTCGCCCCGAACACACAACTTAATTTTATCAATAATAATTCATTCCACTAGAGAACTATTATTGAACTACCGCACCAATCCCAAATTACATTTTGGGCTCCTTCTTATTATGAGTGTGTTAGTCTCCCTGTGTTTAAGATATCGAATGTCCACTAATTAAGTGAGTTACTGACAACTCATTTAATTAATATCTTAGTCCAAGAGTAGTACCACTCAACCTTATCATCATGTCGGACTAAGTCCACCTGCAGGGTTTAACATGACAATCCTTATGAGCTCCTCTTGAGGACATAATCAACCTAGTATCTCTAGGACACAATTTCCTTTTATAATCAACAACACACACTATAAGTGATATCATTTCCCAACTTATCGGGTTTATTGATTCATCGAACTAAATCTCACCCATTGATAAATTAAAGAAATAAATATCAAATATATGTGCTTGTTATTATATTAGGATTAAGAGCACACACTTCCATAATAACTGAGGTCTTTGTTCCTTTATAAAGTTAGTATAAAAGAAACGACCTCAAATGGTCCTACTCAATACACTCTGAGTGTACTAGTGTAATTATATAGTCAAGATAAACTAATACCTAATTACACTACGACCTTCTAATAGTTTGTTCCTTTCCATTTTGGTCGTGAGCTACTGTTTATAATTTATAAGGTACTGATAACATTATCTTCTGCATGTGACACCACATGATATGTTATCTTCAATATAAATTAATTGAACAACTACAAACAAATGTAGATAATTTGACCAAATGTGATTCTTTATTCAAAACAAATGTTTACAAAAGCTTAGGCTTTCAGTATACACTCCAACAATCTCTTATATGGTGTCTTCTATCACTGCCTTCCCATTCCCTCCACATGCCGATCAAAAGCTTTCGCCGGAAGGGCCTTAGTGAAAGGATCTGCCAGGTTATCCACTGATGCAATCTTGGCGATGACAACTTCTCCTCGCTTAACGATATCTCGTATCAGGTGGTACTTGCGCTCTATATGTTTACTTGCCTTATGAGCTCGTGGTTCCTTCGAGTTTGCAACTGCACCGCTATTATCACAATAAATTGTGATGATTTTGGGCAAACCAGGAATCACATCTAAGTCCATTAGAAAGTTCCTGAGCCATACTGCTTCTTTAGCTGCCTCAGAGGCTGCTACATACTCAGCTTCCATGGTTGAGTCTGGCAGATCCGGTTGACAGATCCGGCTGGCTACCTCGCTGGGGGAAGAGCCGCTCAGGAGGACAAGGACAATAAACTTCGTGGTGGTCGACTCTCCCTCGTCCTACAACGTCATTTTAGGACGACCGGCGCTTAGCGAATTCCGAGCGGTCGTCTCAACCTTCCACCAGAAGATCAAGTTCCCCGTGGAGGACAAAGTGGGAGAAGTACGGGGAGATCAGCTAGCAGCCCGGCGATGCTAAATCGAGATGGTCCGATCAGAAGCCAATTCCGCTCGGAAGGCGCCCCGGATCGAGGTAAACGCCATCACTGAAAAGTCACCCTCTCTAATTTATGAAGAAAAAGAGGAAGTGCAGATTCACTCAACCCGATCGGAGGCCACGACTTTTATTGCATCCGATTTGGAGGAGAAGCAGAAAGAGGAGCTGATCCGATGCCTCCGAAGAAATCATGATGTCTTCGTCTGGTCGACGCATGAGCTGCCTGGAATTTCGCCTAGCATAGCGCCGCATCGGCCGATAAAGCAGAGAAAAAGAGATTTTAGCGCCGAGCAGAACTCCATCATCCGAGCGGAGGTCGAGCAGCTTCTGGAGGCCGGCCATATATGAGAAGTACAGTTTACGATTTGGTTGGCTAACGTAGTATTAGTCTCAAAGCCAAGCGGCAAGTGGAGAGTCTGTATTGATTTTCGGGACTTAAACAAACCTCTGCCCCGGATAGATCAGCTGGTGGACTCTACGGCCGGCTGCGAGTTAATCTGCATGCTCGACGCCTACCAGGGCTATCACCAAGTGCCACTCGCCCGTGAAGATCAAGAAAAAGTCAGTTTCGTGACGGCCGACGGCACTTATTGCTATAATGTGATGCCGTTCGGACTGAAGAATGCGGGGCCACATATCAGCGCTTGATGAATAAAGTATTCAGAGAGCAGATCGGGCGGAATCTAGAAGTTTATGTGGACGACATTTTCATTAAGTCCGTCCGAGCGGCCGATCTCTTCAAGGACATGGAAGAAACCTTCCGAACGCTACGCAAATATGGAGTCAAGCTTAATCCCCAGAAGTGCCTGTTCGGAGCAAAAGGAGGGCATTTCTTGGGGTACATAGTGACTGAGCGGGGCATCGAAGCAAATTCCAGCAAGGTGAAAGCTCTGCAAGATATGCCGCCTCCAAGAAATACAAGGGAAGTGCAACGTTTGACCGGTCGGATAACCGCTCTGTCCAGATTCATCTCCAAAACCGCCGACCGGAGCCTTCCTTTTTTCAAGATCTTACGCAAGGCTACAAAATTTCACTGGGATGAAGAATGCGACCGGGCGTTCGAAGATTTAAAGGCATATCTGAATTCGCTCACGGTATTAGCCAAGCCGACTATGGGTGAGCCCCTTTGTATTTATCTATCCTCGACCGAGCAGGCAATCGGCTCGGCATTGGTGAGGGCGAGCGGAGAGGAGCCTGTGTATTTCCTTAGTCACATTTTAAAAGATGCTGAATCTCGCTACACTGGGCTCGAAAAGCTAGCCTTCGCTCTGGTCCTCGCCGCTCGGCGCCTTCGTCCATATTTCCTGGCGCATACCATCATTGTCAAAACCAATAGTCCGCTCGGACGTGTTCTACTAAATCCAGAGGCATCCGGACGGCTCATCAAATGGACGACGGAGCTAAGTGAATTCGACATCCAATACCATCCCCGCTCGGCGATCAAAGCGAAATCCTTGGCCGATTTTGTGACTGAGGTGCAAAGGCCGGAGCCGGAAGCTATGTGGAGAATATATGTGGATGGGTCGTCCACTCGGCTCGGAAGTGGGATTGGAATATTGTTGCTCTCCCCTCAAGAAGAAAAGATGCACTTATCCGTCCGGTTGGATTATAAAGCTACCAACAATGAAACAGAGTATGAGGCCCTCATAGCTGGCTTGCAGGCTGCCCGGCATGTGGGAGCCGGTCGGGTGACGCTTCACTCGGATTCGCAGTTGGCCGCTCAGCAGCTCGCTGGTACCTTCGAAATCAATAGTGTTCGGCTCAAACTCTATGCTGAAGCCTTCAAGAAGCTCAAAGCCGATTTTAGAGAAGTTATTGTTCAGAAGATACCCAGAGCAGAAAATCAAGCTGCTGATGAGTTAGCCAAGCTCGCGAGCTCAATAACGTCGATCGCCATTCAGCAGCCAATTGAAAAAGTACTGTTGGTGGTCCACGTCGACCGGATGGATGGACTCGCGTTTCCAAGTGACTGGAGGACGCCCATCATAGAGTTCCTCCGCTCGGGCGCCACACCGTCCAATGAGTATGAAGCCCAGCTGCTAAGGAGGCGAGCCGGTCGATTCACACTCATCGGCGATCAGCTTTACAAGAAGGCTTTCTCTCGCCCGTTGTTGAAATGCGTGAGCTCGGAAGACTCGGCTTACATCCTCCAAGAGGTACATCAAGGATCGTGCGGAGGACATCCGAGCGGACGATCACTAGCTAAGAAGATCCTGCTAGCCGGATACTTTTGGCCGACCTTACAAGCAGACGCCGCTCGGACCATGTCGACGTGCCTTTCATGCCAGAAGTATCATAACTTCAACCACCGACCGGCAGAGGAAATGAAGGCATCAACAGTTTCATGTCCGTTCGATCAATGGGGAATGGATATTGTTGGTCAATTTCAAATGGCGACCGGGCAGCGGAAATTTTTGCTAGTGGCGGTTGATTATTTTTCCAAGTGGGTGGAGGCCGAGCCGCTAGCCAAGATCACCGAACAGATGGTCAAAAAATTTATCTGGCAACACATCATCTGTCGGTTCGGCATCCCTCGCTGATTGGTTTCCGACAATGGGCGGCAATTCACAGGGAAGATGCTCGAGGATTGGTGCAAAAGCTACGGCATCGAGCAACACTTCACGTCCGTGGCTTATCCCCAGAGCAACGGTCAAGCCGAAGTAGCCAATCGGGAAATTCTTCGTATTCTGCGCGCTCGGCTCGACCATTTGGGAGGAAGCTGGCCGGATGAAGTGTCGGGCGTCTTATGGGCCATCCGAACGACTCCGAAGGAAGGGACGGGCGTCACACCATTCCATTTGGTGTATGGCGGCAAGGCGGTTATTCCGGTTGAAGTTGGTCGAGTCCGCCCGGATCCAGAGCTATGATGATGGCAACGCCGAACGGAGGAACATGGAGCTGGATTTGGTCGACGAGGAGCGAGCCAAGGCGTCCATTCGGCTGATGGCGTACCGGCAGCGGATGAAGCAAAACTACAACCGCCGCGTAATCCCCAGATCATTCCAGGTCGGCGATCTTGTCTGGAAGAAAGTCAAGCCGGTCGGCGATGTCGGCAAGTTAGAAGCTCCTTGGGCAGGCGCCTTCAAGGTTATTGAAAAGCTCCGCTCGGGAGCCTATTATTTGGAGGATGAAGACGGGCGGCAGTTGGATCGACCGTGGAGTGCGAATCATCTCCAGCCTTATCGAGCGGGGTGAAAGGTGCACGAATGTAAATCATTTTTGTATATGTTAGTCGCCCATGTCCTTGTAATGCAGGAAGCAAAATTAATGCAAAGGATGGCCAATGGATCCGCCGATCGGCAGCGTCAAAATTAGCCTTGAAGACCGTCGAGCTCCGACGTTAAATATCGAGAGACGAGCCGGCGTCTATAAACGTCCGAGTGGAAGACCGTCGAGCTCCGACGTTAAATATCGAGAGACGAGCCGGCGTCTATAAACGTCCGAGCGGAAGACCGTTGAGCTCCGACGTTAAATATCGAGAGACGAGCCGGCGTCTATAAACGTCCGAGCGGAAGACCGTCGAGCTCCGACGTTAAATATCGAGACGAGCGGCGTCTATAAGCGTCCGGCGGAAGACCGTCGAGCTCGGCGTTAAATATCGAGGCAGGCGTCATAAGCGTCCGGTGGAAGACCGTCGGCGAGGCGGCGTCTATAAACGTCCGGCGGAAGACCGTCGAGCTCCGGCGTTAAATATCGAGGGCGGCGTCTATAAGCGTCCGGCGGAAGGCGCCGACTCGGCGTTAAATATCGAGGCGAGCGGCGTCTATAAGCGTCCGGCGGAAGACCGTCGAGCTCGGCCGTTAAATATCGAGAGCGGCGTCTATAAACGTCCGGCGGAAGACCGTCGAGCTCGGCGTTAAATATCGAGGCGAGCGGCGTCTATAAGCGTCAGAGGAAGGCGATCGAGCTCCGATGTTAAATATCGAGATGAGGCGTCTATAAACATCGAGCGGAAGACCGCCGAGCTCCGGCGTTAAATATCGAGGCGAGGCGGCGTCTATAAACGTCCGGCGGAAGGCCGTCGAGCTCCGGCGTTAAATATCGAGACGAGCCGGCGTCTATAACGTCCGGGCGGAAGGCCGTCGAGCTCCGGCGTTAAATATCGAGGCGAGCGGCGTCTATAAGCGTCCGGCGGAAGGCCGTCGACTCCGCATTAAATATCGAGGCAGGCGGCGTCTATAAGCGTCCGGCGGAAGGCCGTCGAGCTCCGGCGTTAAATATCGAGAGACGAGCGGGTATAAACGCTCAGCGGAAGACCGTCGAGCTCAGACGTTAAATATCGAGAGGCGAGCCGGCGTCTATAAATGTCGGCGGAAGACCGTCGAGCTCCGGCATTAAATATCGAGGCGAGCGGCGTCTATAAACGTCCGGCGGAAGACCGTCGGTTCGGCGTTAAATATCGAGGCGAGCGGCGTCTATAAGCGTCCGGCGGAAGACCGTCGAGCTCGGCGTTAAATATCGAGAGGCGGCGGCTAAGAACGTCGGCGGAAGACCGTCGAGCTCCGGCGTTAAATATCGAGACGAGGCGGCGTCTATCGTCCGGGCGGAAGGCCGTCGAGCTCCGGCGTTAAATATCGAGAACGAGCGGGCGTAAACCCTCCGGCGGAAGACCGTCGAGCTCCGACGTTAAATATCGAGAGACGAGCCGGCGTCTATAAACGTCCGAGCGGAAGACCGTCTAGCTCCGACGTTAAATATCGAGAGACGAGCCGGCGTCTATAAACGTCCGAGCGGAAGACCGTCTAGCTCCGACGTTAAATATCGAGAGACGAGCCGACGTCTATAAACGTCCGAGCGGATAGTCATCCACATGATACAATCAACGATAGCCTGGTCGTTAAGATCAACATACGGCTGAGCGGCTCGCTTATCAAAAATATATGGAAAACCCCTTTGGGGTAAGGCACAAAGCAAAAGTGGGTCAGAAGAAGTTAGAGATATTCGCATGTAAACGCCGAGCGGCTTCGTTAGAACGCCGAGCGGCTGCTCAGTCGCATGATAAAGGACATTAAAGCTGATCGAATTGAGTCTGACAGAAGCGTGGTGCCGAGCGGAGTGGATATAAAGAGCACTAGATATGATGAGGGAAAAATTTCTTGCCAAAACAAAAGTTGAAGGAACAGAAAAGATTATCTATTATGCACTGGGTGAGCCAAAAAAGTTACTACAAAGATAAGTTGGGCCGAACGGCCAGAATACAAAAAAGTTCATAAAAAGAAAAAACGCTTATCACGCGTCAAAGTCAAAAAGAGCATCAGGGATGGCGCCCATCACGGTCGCGAGCTCCTCGGGAGGGATGGTCAGCTCGGCGGGCAGGTGGCCTTTGGCCTTCAAGTGATCCACAGCCGCTTTGATCGCTTCTTCGAAAGTGAGGGATATCTTGTCGGTAAACTTCTCTCCGAAATCTTCCGAGCAGAGATACGCCTTCCTCACTTCGTCATAACGAGCCGACTCCCCCTCTTGATATTCTTTGAGCGCGGCGTGGGCAGCGTCGCTGGCGGCTTGGAGATCCTTCAAGTCTCCATCAAACCTTTGGAGGTCGGCCGAGCGGCTCTCCTTCTCGGTGGTCAGCAGAGCATCCAGGTCCTTGATGCGTTGCTCCAGCCCCCTGATCTCCACCTTCATTCGGTCCATATCATCGATGGTCTGGCGCTTCCGGGTGGTCGCCGTCTTGATCTCCTTATCTCGTTGCTTGATCGCCGCAACAACCTTGCTTGCGGATCGGAAGCCCGTTTCCATTCGGCTTCGATAATTTTTGCCTTCTCGGGCGGTAGTCATGTATCGGCTATCTCCGCGACCTTGAGTTTTCAACTCATCCTCCACTCGACCAACCGATTGCTATGACAATCTGCTCCACCATTCTCGAGCAAAAGTGAGCAGGTTAAAAACTTAATTCAAATACACGAACAAAGAAAAAGAGCATACCGGTGGCTGTTGAAGGTTCTTGTCGTGAGCTGCCGAGTCATCGCTTTTATTCGTGGCGTCCTCCCAAGCTTTTGCAAGAGGGCCCGTCAAGGTGATCTGCTGCTCGGGGACCAGGCCGATCAGCAGCAGCCATGTATTCGCGGCAGGACGGTTTTAATTAAATTTGAGCCGCTCGGCTCGCTCAGAAGCATCGGCCTTAGAGCGGCCACCGGTGGACGAGGAAGGCTAGCCCAAGCGCGATCTGGCAGAGTTCTTGAAGGGCTGGACGGCGACACATCAGAGCTTGCCCTTGGAGAGCCATGTGGGGTCGGGGTACTCTCTAGGGAAACCGTCCCAGACAACACCGGAGCATCCGCGCCCCGCTCGGACGGTGGCTCATCAAGTGGAGTTGAGGCAGATGCAAATTCCGGTCGTCGGCGCTTCCGAGTGAGTAGCGGAACATCATCGGCCGAACGACCCTCCACCCCGGCTTAGGTAGAAGGTTCTGTGCCACCCGCTGCCTCCTCGTGAGAGGTAGTAGCTGCTAAGGCTTCAGGGGCATCCTGTGTCCCCTCACCTAATTCGCCGGTCGAAGCGGCTGGATCAAGGCCCCGCTCGGCGACCTCCTTGTTCGTCACCGCCTCAATCTGAGCGGCTTTCAATTTGAGCTTCTCGGTCGCCTTAGCACGCCACATGACTTCAGCTACGGAAGCAAGAAATAAATCAGTTAGAAAAAAATAAACGGGAAGATAAGGGAACTTACTCATGCTGCAGGGCAGATCGACGGGGGTAGAAGACAAGCCGAATATGTGCATGACTCCCGGGAGGAGTAGCTTGTCAATATGATAACGCTGACCAACTAGCCGTTCGCCTGCATGAAGGTAGGCCGCGTCGCCTCTAAATTTGCCAAGCTCCGGTTGCGCCGGCATCGCCGTCTGCCACTTGGTACGAAAAGTTGGCCGCTCGGGAAAACGTATATAGAAAAAGTGCTCCTTCCAATGTTTGTTGGAGCTCGGCATGTTATCGAAGAGGACGAAACCTATCCTAGACTGGAAAATAAAGGTGTCACACTCGGCTTGCTTGGGATAAAAAATGTAGTGAAAAATCTTAGGGTCGAGGGGGATGTCGTTCAGTTTAAAGAGAACTATCACCCCGCTCACCAGCCTAATGGAGTTGGGAACTATCTGGCCGAACGGGATGCGGAAGTAATTGCAGACTTGCAAGATAAACTTGTGAGGTGGGAAGCGTAGCCCGGCCAAAAATTGGTCTCGAAAAAAAAGAACTGTGCCGGACGGCGGTTCATGAGGCCGATCGGTCGGTGTGGCTAATACTAGTTGGTGGTCGGAAGGAAGGTCGTAAGTCCGAGCGAGACGCAATGCGTCTTCCTCATCAAAACGGCTCTCCATGGTCGTATACCATAGACCCGGAGCGCCACCGGTCGACTGCGAGGTGCTAGTCATGGTCGAAAGACAAGAATGCGGGACCAAAAGGGAAGGTTCAAGCAAGGAATGGAGGAAAACCGACTGAAGGAAACGATTAACAGAAGGAAGAAAACATTGGGAGCGAGAAAGAGGGTCTTACAAGCAAAGGAGATGATCGACGGGGGCCTGGGGGTTGCCGGAGAGTTGGGGGGCAAGGTCGCCGGAGAAGAAAACGAGCAGAGGGGTGCCGGAGGAGGATGAAGTAACAAGGCGGCGGAAACGAAGTCGCGGGCTTTATAACGCCGCCCGGGAGTAACCTCCGCCGTCTGATCCAGGTCGCCGATATCAAGGTCGTCATCTAGCCGTTCATTTCAAATGGCGGCTGTCCCATCGGAGGTGACGCCACCGCCATACGCTGGCAAACGCACGATCGCCACGTGTCAGCAGGATACTGGCCGCATTTAATGAACTCCCCTTACCGTGCGCAGCGCACGTGATGGGTAGTAGGGGAGAGCATCGGACATGGATTCCAAGAGAACACAAGGCATGGACAAGATACCACCAAACGGATGAGCATCCTTACGCCTGGTCGAGCGGCCTAATGCAATGATCATTGCTCTGCCAGACCGGCAGTCCAGTCAGTCGGACTTCGCCTCCTTCGACTAGACTCGAGGGGAAGGCAAGTGATCCGGTGGTAAGAGGGGCCAGGTGGTCCGTCGAAGAAGGGTGAGCCGATCGGACTCATGAGAAAGGGGCAGACCGATTGGTCTGCCAGTAAACATCTGATAGTAAAAGGCACCCCGACAGGGATCGGGGTTCCGACGCTCAATGGAACAGTACATAATGACCGAGCGGAAGGGAGCGCCGCCCGGACGGCGCAAGGAATTAGGGCCGTCCGGGCGGCGCTCTTCGTTTAGCCGGCCGGACGGACGGCCT
This sequence comes from Zingiber officinale, assembly GCF_018446385.1. Classification (NCBI taxonomy): domain Eukaryota; kingdom Viridiplantae; phylum Streptophyta; class Magnoliopsida; order Zingiberales; family Zingiberaceae; genus Zingiber; species Zingiber officinale. Next base: position 102,160,316 of record NC_055989.1, on the reverse strand, counting down.
GGCCGGCGGTGAGTAAATAGGGACAGGAGCATCTGCTGACAGCCGTCAAGTCCTAGAGCTAGGCCATACTCCTAGTCTGACGATCATGTGTTCTCTTGTCCCATCGAAGACATGCTTGGACTGTAGCAGTATGGTGTCAGGTAAGCTCTCTGACAGGTGCATACCGAGGAATGGACTGCGGACACGTATGCGCCTCGGTGGACGTGCATTAGTTCTTTCACCGCTCTATATAAAGAGCCTCTTACTTCGTCGGAGGGACGCGTGAAACCTCTCGGGAGCCACTCTTTTCCACTGTTTGCTTGCCTGACTTGAGCGTCGGAGGGTCGCTGCCGGGAACCCTTCCCGGCCGACTTCTGTACAGGTTCGCCGGAGATTCGTGCGACCAGACGGAGGCCTACGCCATCGACTAGGAGCGCGCCACGTGCCCAGCGTCCTTTGGTTCGGAGATTCGGACAGTATCAAATATGTTCTACTCTTTTTCTTTTATTTTTTTCTGACTTCAAGATTGATATTTTTTTGAAAATATGTTTGTACTATAAATTTTAAGTGTAAAAATAAAACACACAAAACCAGCAACAAAACTAACAATGAAACAAACACAAGCAGTGAAAATAATAGTCAAAGAATAATAAAGTCTGGTTTATACTTGAAGCAATTGATATAATCTATTCTATGATAATTAAATTGGGATAATTTATTTAAACTCTTTCAAATCTATAAGAAAATTTATAAAATATTGACTCCAATACAATATTAAAAATCAATATTGAATATTAATAATAAAAAAATATTGATAAATATGTAACTTAAGTTTTAAGTTTATATATGATGAATGATTATATTGATGAAACTAAAATTTTAATTGGGAAATAAAATTTTCTAATTTAATTAGAAGAGATTCAAAGGCGAATAAGGGAGGAAACTAGCGTTCAAGATTCATACTTTACTCTCTTTAAGGTATTATGACTTATGTAAATAAATTAATGAGGAAAGAGTTGTACAACAAATAAAATTTTGGAAAGAAAAAAATAATTGTTTACCTTCATTTGCTTTCCTTTTTTAGAATTCTTCTAAATTATATATATATATAATCCAATAAAATATATTTTTAAATTTTTTATTAAAATAATATAATTATATATAATATATATTATATATACATGCCAAATTTGGAGCCTCTAAAAACCGGGGGCTCTTGGTCGTCGCCCCCGGTGACATGTCTCATGATTGGCCCTAACTGTCAACCACGTCAAGAGCTCTTGGCGACTCTGCTACCTCATCTTCAGATGACGACAAAAGTTAGGGGCTCCTGCTGAAGTTGAAGAATGAAGACGATAGGGTGAAGGGTCGTGCAATTATGCTTAAGTGGTTAGGATCTAGACTTTAGTGCTAGGAGGGAGAAGGCACCGAGGGATTGTCCCTTTTGCAGTGACCTTGTGATCGACTCAACATAATCCAAGTCAAGAGCTCTTGGCAGCCCTACTAACTCTCCCTCTGCTGGAAGATCAAATACAACTTCTCTTACTCACACTTCTTGCACTGAAGACCACACGCAAGCTCTCTTCACCCCCACAAAAACCTAAGATGTATGTATCTTCTTTTATTCTCTTCAATGGCAGCAGCAATGAAGAACTTCTGGACTTGGGAATTGGGATGCATCAGGATATAGGCTTAGAAGGATATTAGTTTTTGACCATTAATCTCATTTTAACTAACTTTGTATGAGTAACTTCTATTTTGTCTATGGTATGAGCTTCTGGACTTGGGATTGGGATGCATCAAGTGATAGGGTTCTAGCATGTGTACCATACTACCATTATTCTACTTTGACAATTAATTTAATTTTTTTTTTTGTATTTTTATTTTGTATATGTTATGTGTTGAATATGTTTCATTTTTATTTTGTATATGTGTTGTGTAGGTTTTATTCAGCTTTGTAATTTAATTTTGTCTATGTTGTATAACTGTTGTGTTGTAATTTTAGTATGAATATAACCAAATTTAGGTTCGAATAATTGATTTTGCTCTAATTAAATAAGATTCGAATAATTTGAATCTAACTCGAGCTAAATTTATTAATATTTTTAAGCTTTGAATATATATTGATCCTGTCCAAACGCTGAGTCGATGGACGCTGGGCATGTGACGCTCTTCCAACTGATGACGTGGATCTCTGACCGGCCGTATGGATCTCTGACCGACCGTATGGATCTCCGGCGAACCTGTAAGGAAGTTGGGCCGGGAAGGGGTTCCCGGTGACGACCCTCCGATGCTCAAGTCAGGCAAGAGGAAAATGATGAAGTGACTCCAACAATCAGAGATCGCGTACCTCCGGTGAAGTTATATAGAGCTGTGGGAAGGCTTGTGCACACCTACCGAGGCGTACACGTGTCCTGTACCATACCTTAGTATGGGCTTGCCAGAGGAGCATGCCTGACACTATACTGCTACAGTCTAAGCACCTCTCTGATGGGACAGCAGAACCTTCCGTCGTACGATTCTGCGTATGGCCTGGTCGTCGAATATGCCTGTTGTCAGAAGATGATGTTCACTAATGTCCCCCTGTCCTTTTGTCTCTTCTCTCCTTGCGCCGAGCGTCCAGCCGCTCGGCAGGCACATTACTTCCGACCGGGCATAGGTATCGGTCCGACCGGAAGATTCCCGGTCGCGTGCTCGGCTGAGACAGTTCCTGAGCTCGACGGTCTTCCGACCGGAGGGTTTATAGTCGCCGGTACGACTCTCGATATTTAACGTCGGAACTCAACGGTCTTCCGACCGGAGGGTTTATAGTCGCCGGTTCGACTCTCGATATTTAACGTCGGAGCTCGACGGTCTTCCTACCGGAGGGTTTATAGTCGCCGGTCCGACTCTCGATATTTAACGTCGGAGCTCGACGGTCTTCCGACCGGAGGGTTTATAGTCGCCGGTTCGACTCTCGATTTTTAACGTCGGAGCTCGACGGTCTTCCGGCCGGAGGGTTTATAGTCGCCGGTACGACTCTCGATATTTAACGTCGGAGCTCGACGGTCTTCCGACTGGAGGGTTTATAGTCGCCGGTTCGACTCTCGATATTTAACGTTGGAGGAAGCTGTGGAGCACGAGAAAGCAGAAATGCGGCGAAGGGGGAGAAGGAGAAGGCTTTATAGGGTTGAGCCCGAGCGGCCTCCACCGTTGGATGAAGGTCACGGGAACCGAAGCACGCATCGAGCCGTCCATTTTAAACCGCTTCGGTCTCGTCGCCCGCGACGCCGCCGCCGTACGATGACGGCAGCAGTGCCACGTGGCATTCGACCACTGGAGAACATTTAATGAGCGCCTTCACGAGGCGCAGAGCGCATGCCCGACCTTAATGTCGAAAATTGGCGTAAATTTCGAAGAGATCCGAGGAATGTTGGCGTTGACTGAGGCCGTAGCTACCCCCACACTAGCCGAGCGGAGGATGGTTTCTTAAATGCGCCGCTCGGCATTACGGGCGTCCAGTCAGTCGGACTAAGCGCCTCCTTCGACTAGACTTGAAGGGGAGGCAAGTGATCCGACAGTAAGGTCGGGGGACCCCCTCTGGAGGGGAGTCAATGTCACGTAGAGGTCAAAAGTCAAAAAGGTCAGCATGAGGTTCGGCCGATCGGAGATGGGGTGGGTCGATCGGCCGAACGGGTCCGGGCGGAATCAAAGACAACCCGACGGGGAGTCGGGTTTCCGACGCTCATGGTGAACAGGATTGCCGGGCCGAGCGGGTGGCCTGCTCGGCCTAGGCGTAAAGCGGTAATACTGTGAAGGAACTGTCTCAGCCGAGCACGCGACCGGGAATCTTCCGGTCGGACCGATACCTACGCCCGGTCGGAAGTAATGTGCCTGCCGAGTGGCTGGACGCTCGGCGCGAGGAGAGAAGAGACAAAAGGACAAGGGGACATTAGTGAACATCATCTTCTGACAGCATGCATATTCGACGACTAGGCCATGCGCAGAATCGTACGACGGAAGGTTCTGCTGTCCCATCAGAGAGGTGCTCAGACTGTAGCAGTATGGTGTCAGACATGCTCCTCTGGCAAGCCCATACTAAGTTATGGTACAGGACACGTGTACGCCTCGGTAGGTGTGCACAATCCTTCCCACAGCTCTATATAAGAGCCCTCAGACTTCGCCGGAGGTACGCGATCTCTGATTTTTGGAGCCACTTCATCATTTTCCTCTTGCCTGACTTGAGCGTCGGAGGGTCGTCGCCGGGAACCCCTTCCAGCCCCACTTCCTTGCAGGTTCGCCGGAGATCCATACGGCCGGTTAAATATCTATGTCATCAATTGGAAGAGCGCCACGTACCCAGCGTTCATCGACTCAGCGTTTGGACAGGATCATATATATATATATATATATATATATATATTTCGAATATTGATATTTTCATATTATGTGGCACGAATTCGGCTCATTTGCACCTAGTATATTCTAATCCTTTCCCATATTACTTAGAAATTGTAAGTTGCCAATTTAATTAAAAAATATTATAATTAGACAATTAGAGCAATGAAGTCACCTTTGACTTTCCACTTGAATGACCTTTCGTGAGTTTTTCCTAATTTATCTGGTGACAGTAGAAAATATTTTTAGGGACGGATCGATACTTTCATGATTAGTTACTTTGAAAAATTAGATACTTAGATTATTAAAATAAAAGTTTAAGTGTTGGGATCAATTTCTATTTTCTAGTGTCTGTAAAATATTTCATGGGTGTTTGAGCTCTCTTATACAAAGGGTTGTACGCTAGGTCAAAATATCCTTTATGATTTATTTATTTATAACTTAACCAACTATATTGGATTATTTAAAATGAACGATAGCACTAATATTCCAATTAAAAGGCCATCAATAGATTCTTCGTTTTTTAAAAAAGTTATTCATCCTTTTGGAACAAAGCACTTTAAATATCAACCAAGATACAAAATTATTATAAAGCATATAAAGTGGTGCATGTAGGATTGGAGTAAGCCCGGGGGGTTGAATAACATGTTTTATTTTTTCAGCTTTTCAAAAAAACACGAGAGATAAACACAGCAAAATTAAACGAACACAAAAGCAATACTAAGACATTTTCTTTTTACTTAATTCACATCCCGATGACTACTAGCCCAAGCTTTGCACTTGCTAAATACTTTCATTCGACAATTTATTAAACCATGAAAAATTACAAATTTAAGTACAAGATAATAAATAAATTATACCAACAACAAACAATAATTGAAGACGAGGTGTTGATTATCATAGCAATGTTTTAACATCGTAACAAAGGTTCTAAAGTAGCACACAAGAATAAAAGTTGTATGGAATTAGTGTCCCAAGCTATTGGTTGAACCCTTCTTTTATAACCTCTTCCAAGTGCTTGGACTAGCTCCGGGCGCCTCTACCAAGACCTGTCTGATCCACCTTCTTCGCTGACTTATCTAACCCCAGGCGCTCGGATCTCTTCCAAATGCCTAGGTTATTAACGTGGTTGCACCTCGACGAACCTCTATTCAAGTCGTCTTTATCCCTTCCTGAGCCCCTGAACCACTCCCGGACACCTGGAAGCTAACTTGTGTAAGCTAACTAGGGTATGTCAACTCAACTGCTTGACTGGATTTAGGGCATTCTGGGCGCTTGGATCCATCTGGTCACTTGGGCCTTTGAGTGCCTTGATCCTTTCCGGGCATCTAGAATGTCCTTGTTGGTTGCTACTCGGAATATCGTACTGGTTCCCGTGTACAAAAATTTTGTACAAGTCCTGAACATATCCTAACAATCTATCGTGTTCTTTAGAAATTAAATATGGAATCACAAACAGAACTTAACATTATTGATTCCAAATTAAACTTATCTGTTCTTAGAGGTTTAGACTTGGATCGCAAACAATGCTTAACATTATTGATCCAAATCCACCTATGTTACTAATACAATTAAATATTTATTTCAAAGATCGGTTCTCATGTCAAACATGGCGAGACACTCGGTCTTCTTGGGTATGGGAACATCCACCACTGCCTCGACAAAACCTTTCAAAGAAATTCAATATTTAATCTAATTATAGTAACCCTAGGTTTAACTAAAAAGAACAATCGAATCACAAGATCGAAAAACAAAGAAACACAAATTCGAAAACAAATTCAAAACTTAGAATCACTAGCCTCTTATGTTTGGAATTCATACAAAGAAGAACCAGTATGATGTGGAAAATAATTACTAGTTATACCTTTCTTTGTATGCAACAACCTCTTGATCTTCTACCGTATTCCTCTTCTTATCTCGGACATCGTGTGGGCGACGATCTTCCAAGACGAGAACCACCCAAGCCCTTCTTCTTCCTTCTTCCAAGTTTCGGCCAAACAAATTTCTCCAAGAGTTAGCAAGTCTCGGCCACCACCACCAAGCTCCAAGGGATGCTAGAAACAAAGCCTCATTTTCCTCCTTCTTCTCCTAGTAAGATCCGATCACCTTCCAAGCTCCAAGAGATGATGAGGTTCGACCAAGGAGAAGAAAGAAAAAGGAAAAGGGAGAATAAGAGGGCCGACCACACCAAGGAAGAGAGGAGAGGAATAGAAGAGAGTTCTCTTGTAAAGGCACCCCCTCCCTCTCTTTTATAATCCTTGGTCTTGGCAAATAAGGAAAGTTTTAATAAAAACTTCCTTATTTTTTTGCCATGAAAAGGAAAATTTAATTGATAAAAAAATAATTTCCTTTTCTTTTATTAAAGTGGTCTGTCGCCTCTAATTCTCCAAGCAAGGAAAATTTTAATCATAAGAATTAAAACTTCCTAATTTGTTTCCGAAAATTTTTAAAATAAAAATTTCTCTATTAATTTTCAGGTTATAAAAGAAAACTTTTATAAATTAAAATCTGGATGATTTCCAAAAAGGAAATTTTTTTTTCAAAATTAAAATATTCCTTTTAAAATCTACAAATAAGGAAAGATATCAAATCTTTCTTTTAATTTTTTGTAGAAAGCTATAAAAGGAAAGATTTATAATTTTTAAAACTCTCTTTTAAATCATGAATATGGTTATAAAAAAGGAAAGTTTTATCAAAAATTAAAATATTCCTTTTAACTACAAATAAGGAAAGATATCAAATCTTTTCTCTTAATCCTTTGTAGAAAGCTATAAAAGGAAAGATTTATAATTTTTAAACTATCTTTTAAAACCATGGGGATGGTTACAAAAAAGGAAAGTTTTCTTAAAAATTAAAATATTCCTTTTAACTACAAATAAGGAAAGATATCAAACCTTTCTCTTAATCTTTTGTAGAAAGCTATAAAAGGAAAGATTTAAATTTTAAAGTCTCTTTTAAAACCATGGCTTCTACATAAGAAAGATTTAAAAAATAAAATCCTTTTTTAATTTAATGTGGCCGGCCACACCATACTTGGATTCAAGCTAGGGCCGACCACACAACTTGGCTCATCCTATTTGCTTGGCCGGCCCAAGCTTGGGTTCCAAGCTTGCTTGACCGACCACCTTAGGATGAATATAAAGGTGGGTATAATACTTTTAAATAAGAGGCTACGATAGGGGCTGAGAGGAGGAATTAGTTTTGGTCTCCCGATGAAATTAAGCTTCCTGTGTTCGCCCCGAACACCCAACTTAATTTCATCAATAATAATTCATTCCACTAAAGAATTATTATTGAACTACCGCACCAATCCCAAATTACATTTTGGGCTCCTTTTTATCATGAGTGCGTTAATCTCCCTGTGTTTAAGATGTCGAATGTCCACTAATTAATTGAGTTACTGACAACTCATTTTAATTAATATCTTAGTCCAAGAGTAGTACCACTCAACCTTATTGTCGTGTCGGACTAAGTCCACTTGCATGGTTTAACATGACAATCCTTATGAGCTCCTCTTAGGGACATTATCAACCTAGATTACTAGGACACAGTTTACTTCTATAATCAACAACACACACTATAAGTAATATCATTTCCCAACTTATCGGGCCTATTGATTTATCGAGCTAAATCTTACCCTTTGATAAGTCAAAGAAATAAATACTAAATATATGTGCTTGTTATTATATTAGGATTAAGAGCACACACTTCCATAATAACTAAGGTCTTGTTCTTTTATTAAGTCAGTATAAAAAGAACTTACCTTAAATGGTCCTGCTCAATACACTCAGAGTGTACTAGTGTAATTTATCAGTCAAGATAAACTAATACCTAATTACACTATGACTATTCCAATGGTTTGTTCCTTTTCATCTCAGTCGTGAGCTACTGTTTATAATTTATAAGGAATTGATAACATTATCTTCTGTGTGTGACACCACACATCATGTTGTCTACAATAAAATTGATTGAACAACTACACTTAGCATAAATGTAGACAATTGACCGATGTGATTTATTTCTAAATGAATGTTTTGTACAAAAGCTAGGCTTTTAGTATACACTCTAACAATCTCCCACTTATACTAAAAGACTATGCTGTCATATACCTTGCCATACATCTGATTCTCAAACCTTCAACATGTCCATCAAAAGCTCTTGCCTTAAGGACCTTAGTGAAAAGATCTCTTAGGTTATCATCTGATGCAATCTAGGCGGCAACAACTTCTCCTTGTTATACGATGTCTCGTATTGGGTGGTACTTGCACTCTATTGTGTTTACTTGCCTTATGGGCTCGTGGTTCCTTCGAGTTTACTACTGCACCAAATAATTTTGGGCAAATTAGGAATCACATCTAAGTCCATCATGAAGTTACTGAGCCATTCAACTTCTATGGCTGCCTCAGAGGCTGTCATATACTTAGCTTCCATAGTGGAGTCCAAAAAAACACCTATGCTTAACACTTCTTCATTGTTATGACTTCACCTCCTAAAGTAAACACAAAACCCCGAGATTGACTTACTATTTTCCCTATAAGATTGGAAGTCTAAATCCGTGTAACCCACAGGGAGCAAATTATCTGCTTTGTAAACTAGTATATAATCTTTAGTCCCTCCTAGGTACTTCAATATATGCATTACAGCAGTCCAATGTCCTTGTCTAGGGTTACTTTGATATCTGCTAACCATGCCTATGGCAAACCAGATATCCGGTCTCATACACAACATTGCATACATTAGGCTTCCGACAGCCGAAACATAAAGAACTGCCTTCATGTCCTCTATCTCCTTTGATGTCTTCGGAGACATCTATTTAGATAAAGTTACTCTATATCTAAAAGGTAGAAAACTTTTCTTGGAGTCTTGCATGCTAGAGTGGGCTAGGATTGTATGAAGCTTGGGATAAACATAATATTCTTTTCTTGCGAACCCTTATTACTCTGATCATGAGAATATATGTGCATTCTCCCAAGTCCTTCATATTGAATTGCTTGGACAACCATACCCTTACTTCCGACAACACTTTGATATTGTTTCCAACTATCAAAAATGTCCTCTACGTATAGTACAAGAAATACCACCACATTTCCATCACACTTCTTGTATACACAAGACTCATCCGGACACTGAATAAATCCATAGGTCTGGATTACTTCATTAAACCGGATGTTCCAAGTGTTGGTTGCTACTCGGAAAGCCTAGAGGTTCCACTGTACAAAAATTTTGTACAAAGTTCTGAACCTTTTCCTAGCTACCATGTGTTCTTTTAAATTAAATTTTGGATCGCCTGCGGAACTTAACACGTTTGATCCAAAACTTAATCTATTCGTTCTTTTAGGTTTTGACTTGGGTCTCCTGCGGAACTTAACACGTTCGACCCAAATCACCTTAAGTTATTAATTCCATTAAATATTATTTTCCATAATTGGTTCCCAGTACTGACGTGGCGAGGCACACGACCTTCTTGGATATGGGAGCAACCACCACCGACTAGACAAAACCTTTTATGGAAAGTTAATATTTAATTTCCTAAAATAACTTTAGGTTAACCGAAAAGAACAATCAAATCACAAGGAAAAATAAAATAAAAGAACACAACATCGAAAAACATATTCGAAATACTAAAATCATATGCCTCTTGTATTTGGTATTATTTCCAAAAATAACTAGTATGATGCGGAAAGGAAAAATACTAGTTATACCTTTTATAAAGACCTCTTGATCTTCTACCGTATTCCTCTTCTAACCTCGGACGTTGTGTGGGCAACAATCTTCCGAGATGAGAACCACCTTTCCACCTTCCTTCTTTCTTCTAGATTTCGGCCACAATAAACTCCTCCAAGGATGAAGAATTTCGGCCACCACCAATGCTCCAAGGGATGCTAGAGATGAGGCTTGCTTTCTCTCCTTCTTCTCCTTCCTTGATCCGGCCACAAACAAAAGCTCCACCAAGAGATGAGTTTCGGCTAACAAGAGGAGAGGAGATAACTAGGGCCGGCCACCAAAACCAAAGAGGAGAGGAAAGAAAAAGAATAGAAGTTCATCTTATGAAGGCTCCTCTACCTCCTCTTTTATAATCCTTGGTTTTGGCAAATAAGGAAACTTTAATAAAAACTTCCTTAATTCCTTTGTCATGAAAAAGAAAATTTAATTAATTAAAATCAAATTCCTCTTCTTAATCAACATGGTCGGCCACACAACAAACCTCCAATCAAAGGAAATTTAATTCAATCAAGAATTAAAACCTTCCTAATTTGTTTCCGGAAATTTATAAAAATTTCTCCAATAATTTAATCCCTTCATGATTGGTTTATAAAAAGGAAATTTAATAAATTAAAATCTTTCTTTTAAACATGTGGATAAAAAGGAAATTATCTCTAAAAATTAAAATCTCTTTTAATCTACAAATAAGGAAAGATATCAAATCTTTTCTTAATCTTTTGTAGAAACTAATAAAAGAGAATTATTAATTTTCTAAACTTTCTTTTAAATCATGAACATGGTTAAAAAGGAAAGTTTTTACCAAAATTAAAATCAACCTTTTAATCTACAAATAAGGAAAGAGATTTAGCTCTTCTTTTAATCTTTTGTAGAATCTTATAAAAGGAAAGATTTAAATTTTTAAACTCTCTTTTAAAACATGTTATCCACATAAGAAAAATTTTAAAAAATAAAAATATTTTTTATTTTAATTTGGGTCGGCTACACCAAGCTTGAACCCAAGCTAGGGTCGGCCACCTTGAAGCACCCATGAACCAAACTTTGGCCGACCCTAGCTTGGTCTCCAAGCTAGCTTGGCCGGCCCCTTATGGGATGGGTAAGAAGGTGGTATAGGTGGGTATAGTACTCTATAATTAAGAGGTTACGATAGGGACCGAGAGGAGGAATTGGTTTTGGTCTCCCGATAAAATTAAGCATCCCATGTTCGCCCCGAACACACAACTTAATTTTATCAATAATAATTCATTCCACTAAAGAACTATTATTGAACTACCGCACCAATCCCAAATTACATTTTAGGCTCCTTCTTATTATGAGTGTGTAAGTCTCCCTGTGTTTAAGATAACAAATGTCCACTAATTTAGTAAGTTACTGACAACTCACTTAATTAATATCTAGCTCCAAGAGTATTACCACTCAACTTCATCGTCATGTCGGACTAAATCCACCTGCAGGGTTTAACATGACAATCCTTATGGGCTCCTCTTGGGGACATTCTCAACCTAGATTACTAGGACACAGTTTCCTTCGATAATCAACAACATATACTATAAGTGATATCATTTCTCAACTTATCGGGCTTATTGATTCATCGAACTAAATCTCACCCATTGATAAATTAAAGAAATAAATATCAAATATATGTGCTTGTTATTATATTAGGATTAAGAGCACACACTTCCATAATAACTGAGGTCTTTATTCCTGATCCGACGGTAAGAATGGGGGACCCACTTCCTGAAGGGTCCCGGCCTAAGAACGGATGGAGAGCTAGCCAAGCGGATAATGGCCGCGCTAAGCAGGTCCGAGCGGAGCCAGAGATAACCCAGCCATGGGCTTGGGTTTCCGACGCCAAGGCGGGAGAACCGAATGGCCGAGCGGGTGTCTACCCGGCTGGAACCGACGGGCCGAGCGGGTGGTCCGTTCGGCCAGGATAAAGGCGAGGATACAAAGGTTAGCCGAGCGGCCTATTTGCTCGGCTCGAGATATGGGATGTCAACAAAGGCGTGTCTGATGATTATGCCGTACACAAGTTTGCACGAGGGAGGATCTCGCTGTCATATCACCGTCACATCATGGAGAGGCTGATACAGTAGCGGTATGGCCTTATGGATGTCCTTCTGACAGACCCATACCTGGGCATGGTCGAAAGCAGGTGATTGCTTTGATTGGCGCGCCCAGGCTCCTTCGAGAGGTCTATATAAGGTCTCCATTTCTTCACCGGAGGTAGGCTGGTCTGAATCTCTGAAGCCACCTCTTTGTTATTCCCCGCCTGACTTGAGCGTCGGAGGGCCGTCGCCGGGACACCCCTCCCGGCTCGATTTTGTTGCAGGTTCGCCGGAGCACTCAAGGATCCAGCAGGGAGCGCCACATCCCCAGCGCCCGTTGACTCCTGGTTCGGACAGGATCAATTTGGCGCCGTCTGTGGGAACGCACCTGCATCCGAGCAGAGGCAATGGACGAGGCTGGAAGACTACATACCGTGGCACTCTCACAAGAAGAGTTGGACGTTATAGTCGAGGCGAGGGCAGCCAAGATAGTGGCGCAGCAAAAGGAGAAAGCACAGGCTGAGCGAGCGCAACAGCAAACAACCTCGGCTTCGGCAGGCCGGGCGGCGCAAGCAGATCGCCCGGAATATGTTTCAACAGGAGGGTTCCCTCAGGCACTCTTCCGTAATCCCCCAGAAATCGCGCCCGCTCACGGGGAGCAAGGATCTTCATCCGATGATCCTCCCGTTAGGGATCATAGGAAGGGCAAAGCTCCCCGAACGAACGTACCACCCGAGCAGGTTCATCGACAGTTCTCTGAAGTCATACATCGGGAGCCGTTACCAAAATACTATACACCACCGCCGATCGGAGCTTACAATGGGACGACCGACCCTGACGATCATTTGGGGAAGTTCGACAGCATCGCCACCTTGCATCAGTACCCCGATGGCGTAAAGTGCCAGGTATTTCTCACCACTCTATCGGAATCTGCACATAGGTGGTTTCGAAGGTTGCCGGACGGCTTTATCAATAGTTTCCAGGAGTTCCGAATGGCATTTCTTCATCACTTTGCGAGCAGCCGACGTTATCAAAGGACAAGCGTCAGCCTGTTCACCATCAAACAAGAACCAAGAGAATCTCTTCGGGCGTATATACAACGATTTAATCAGGTAGCGGTGGACATCCCCACAGCCATCTCGGAAACAATGGTGAACGCATTCACTCAAGGCCTCGTGGAAGGGGACTTCTTCCGCGCGCTCATTCGCAAATCGCCCAGAGACTACGACCACATGCTACACCAGGCGAATGAGTATATAAATGTGGAAGAGGCGGAGGCTGCCCGACGGAAGGGAACTCAGACCGAACGTCCGGCCCAAGCCGAACGGAAGCAGCCCGCTGCCCATCAGCCACCAAGAGGACCAAGAGTTGAGGCATCCCGGGCACATCATGCGAAGTCCCCGGTGGTCCAAGAGGTAGCGGCCGAGCGGCCAAAAATGAAGAAAAAGAGGGTATGGACCCCAATGTTTTGCTCTTTCCATAACACTGACTCCCACAACACCCGCGACTGTCGGGGCCTGCCTTTAATCACCCATCCCGTAAGACGGGGTGGCCCTCGTCGATCGCCTTCACCCGATCGCCGGCAGCGGCATCAAGATTCCGGTCGGCGAGCATATAGACGATCTCCCGAGCAGCGTTTCCCTCCAAGGCATGAAAATCGCTCTCGAAGGTCCAATGAGCGACCTAGGCAGTCCGCTCGGGAAGAGGAGAACAGAAACAACACCTCCTGGGGAGAAATCAATATTATTGCGGGTGGGCCGACCGGAGGAGATTCACACCGGGCAAGAAAGGCAAGTGCCCGGTAGCTCAGAATCCATGAGGTGGGTTGCAACCAAGAAAAGGCGAGCGGACCCGAGATCAGTTTCGGGCCCAAGGATCTTGAGGGAGTTGAAGTGCCGCATGATGATGCCCTTATCATCAAGGCGGTGATAGCCAACTACACCATCCACCGTATCTTCATTGACACTGGCAGCTCGGTCAACATCATCTTCAGAAAGGCCTTTGATCAACTACAAATCGATCAAGCCGAGCTGCTGCCCATGACAACCCCCCTCTATGAGTTTACGGGCAATGAGGTTCTTCCGGTCGGACAGGTAAGACTGGCTATCTCCTTAGGGGAAGAACCGCTCCGGAGAACGAGGACCACAAACTTTGTGGTGGTCGACTCCCCTTCATCCTACAACGTGATACTGGGGCGACCGGTGTTAAGCGAATTCCGAGTTGTTGTGTCCACGTTCTATCAGAAGATCAAATTCCCGGTCGAGGACAAAATCGGTGAAGTACGAGGAGATCAGTTAGCCGCTCGGAAATGCTATGTGGAAATGGTCCGAGCCGAATCTAGCGCCGCACGAAAGGCTCCACGGATCGAGGTACACGCCATAACCGAGAAACCTCCTGCTTTAATTTATGATGAAAAGGAGGAAGTTCAGATACATCCAAGCCGACCGGAGGCTACAACCTTTATCGCCGCCGACCTGGAGGACGAACAGAAAGAAGAAGTGGTCAAATGCCTCCAGATGAATTATGACGTCTTCGCCTGGTCGACGCATGAGCTGCCCGGTGTCTCCCCCAGCATAGCCCAACATAAGCTTCACGTCTGGCCGGACGCTCGGCCAGTAAAACAAAGGAGAAGAGATTTCAGCGCCGAGCAGAATATTATCATTCGAGCGGAGGTAGAAAGGCTTTTAGAGGCCGGCCACATACGGGAGGTTCAATTCCCAAGCTGGTTAGCAAATGTGGTGCTCGTCTCCAAGCCGGGCGATAAATGGAGGGTGTGCATCGACTTCAGAGATCTGAACAAAGCTTGCCCGAAGGATTTCTACCCTCTGCCCCGAATCGACCAGCTCGTAGATTCTACAGTCGGATGCGAGCTTATATGTATGCTACACGCCTACCAAGGCTATCATCAAGTGCCGCTCGCCCCGGAGGATCAGGAAAAAGTTAGCTTCGTTACACCGGACGGGACGTATTGCTATACGGTGATGCCGTTCGGGCTGAAGAATGCCGGAGCAACATATCAAAGATTGATGAATAGGGTCTTCCGCGAGAAAATCGGACACAACCTGGAGGTCTATGTAGATGACATCCTCATCAAATCCTTCCGAGCAGCCACTTTATGCAAAGATATGGAAGAAACCTTCCGTACACTCAGAAAATATGGGGTCAAGCTAAATCCTCATAAGTGTCTGTTCGGCGCCAAAGGAGGACGTTTCTTGGGCTATATTGTGACCGAATGGGGTATTGAAGCTAATCCTAGCAAGGTGAAGGCTCTTCAGGACATGCCACCACCCAGAAACATGAGGGAAGTACAGAGGCTGACCGGTCGGATTACAGCGCTATCACGCTTCATCTCCAAGACTGCCGACCGGAGCCTTCCGTTCTTCAAAATCCTCCGCAAAGCTACAAAGTTCCAATGGAATGAAGACTGCGATCGGGCCTTTGAAGAACTGAAGACGTACTTAAATTCCTTACCTGTACTGGCCAAGCCAGCTGTCGGTGAACCGTTGCACATTTATTTATCCTCAACCAAGCAGGCTGTGGGATCAGCGTTAGTCCGGTCGGGAGGTGAGGAGCAACCTGTATATTTCCTTAGTCATATATTGAAAGATGTTGAAACCCGCTACACCGGACTCGAAAAGTTGGCCTTTGCTCTGATCCTTGCCGCTCGAAGACTTCGTCCTTATTTCCTGGCGCACACGATTATCGTCAAGACCAATAGCCCGTTGGGACGAGTGCTTTTGAATCCAGAAGCTTCCGGACGGCTCATCAAATGGACAACCGAGCTAAGCGAATTTGATATCCAATATCAACCCCGCTCGGCTATCAAGGCACAAGCCTTAGCCGACTTTGTGACGGAGGTGCAGGACCCGGAACCCGAAGCTGTATGGAAAGTGTTCGTGGATGGATCGTCCACTAGACACGGGAGCAGAATTGGCATAGTTTTGCTGTCCCCACAAGGAGAGCGGATGCAGCTCTCCGTCCGGCTAGATTACCGAGCGACCAACAACAAAGCAGAATATGAAGCCCTTATTGCTGGATTGTAGGCCGCTCGGCACGTTGGAGCCGTCCGGGTCATCCTCTATTCAGATTCCCAGTTGGCCGCTCAGCAAATCTCGGGGATTTTCGAGATAAATAGTGCAAGGCTCAAGCTCTACGTGGAGGCCATTGAAAAACTTAAGCTCAACTTTAGGGAGGTGATTATTCAGAAGATCCCCCGGGCGGAGAATCAAGTGGCGGATGAATTGGCCAAGCTGGCGAGCGCGTTATCCCCGGTCGGCTCTCAGGAGCCGATCGAGCAAGTATCTTTAGTAGCACATGTCGATCGGATGGAGGGCATCACATACCCGAGCGACTGGAGGACAACTATTATGGAGTTTTTGCGCTCGGGAACTACCCCATCCGACCGGGAAGAAGCCCATTTACTGAAGAGAAGGGCTAGTCGGTTCACCCTTGTAGGAGATCAACTCTACAAGAAGGCCTTCTCCCGTCCGCTCCTAAAATGCGTCAGCTGGGAAGATGCCGAGTACATCCTTCGAGAAGTGCACCAAGGTTCATGCGGTGGACATCCGGGCGGACGATCACTAGCTAAGAAGATCCTGCTAGCTGGGTACTTTTGGCCGACCTTACAAGTAGACGCCGCTCGGACAGTATCCGCATGCCTTTCGTGCCAGAAATATCACAACTTCTCCCACCGACCGGTAGAGGAGATGAAGGCATCGACCGTTTCATGTCCGTTTGATCAATGGGGAATGGATATTGTGGGTCCATTTCCGATGGCGACCGGGCAGAGGAAATTTTTACTGGTGGCGGTCGATTATTTTTCCAAGTGGGTGGAAGCCGAGCCGCTAGCTAGGATCACCGAACAGATGGTCAAAAAATTCATCTGGCAACACATCATCTGTAGGTTCGGTATCCCTCGCCGATTGGTTTTCGACAATGGGCGGCAATTCACAGGGAAGGTGCTAGAAGATTGGTGCAAAAGCTACGGCATCGAGCAACATTTCACGTCCGTGGCTTACCCCCAAAGCAACGGTCAAGCCGAAGTGACCAATCGGGAAATTCTCCGTATTCTGCGCGCTCGGCTCGACCACTCGGGAGGAAGTTGGCCGGATGAAGTGCCGGGCATTTTATGGGCCATCCGAACGACTCCTAAAGAAGGAACGGGCGTCACACCTTTTCATCTGGTGTACGGAGGCGAAGCGGTCATTTCGGTTGAAGTCGGCGTTGAGTCCGTCCGGGTCCTGTGTTACGATGAAGGCAACGCCGAGCGGAGGAACATGGAGCTGGATTTGGTTGACGAGGAGCGAGCCAAGGCATCCGTTCGGTTGATGGCGTACCGGCAACGGATGAAGCAAAACTACAACCGGCGCGTCATTCCCAGATCATTCCAGGTCGGCGATCTTGTCTGGAAGAAAGTCAAGCCGGTCGGTGACGTCGGCAAGCTTGAAGCTCCGTGGGCAGGTCCCTTCAAAATCATCGAAAAGCTCCGCTCGGGCGCTTATTATCTGGAGGATGAAAACGGTCGGCAGCTAGATAGGCCGTGGAGCGCGAACCACCTCCAGCCTTACCGGGCAGGGTGAAAGGTGTGCCAATGTAAATCATCCTGTGTACTTTTTTCGACTGAATACTTGAAATGCAGAAATGAAAAATCAAGAGAACAAATATAAGGCATCGTCAACGAGAAAACAAAGGCCCCGAACCGCTCGGCCGGAGGTAAATTATTCATGCAAAATGCTCAAGGACGAAGGCCCGAGCCGTTCGGCCGTGCGTGCGATATCCTTCATCGACAAAAAAGCGAAGGCCCCCGAGCCGATCGGCCAGGAGGTTTATATATTTAGACTCGTAAGCGAATGACCCGTGCTGTTCGACCGGGCATAAATATTGTTTGAGCGCAGGACATGATACGAAGACCCAGGCCGCTCGGCCTGGTAAGGAGTTAGCCCTGAAAGGCCGACGAGCTCTGTCGTTAAAGATCGAGAGCCGCGCCGACCGGCTATAAACATCCGTGCCGACGAGCTCTGTCGTTAAAGATCGAGAGCCGCGCCGACCGGCTATAAATATCCGCGCCGACGAGCTCTGTCGTTAAAAATCGAGAGACGGTCCGACGTCTATAAACCCTCCGGCCGGGAAACCGGGAGATGAGCCGGCGTCTATAAATCCCCGAGTAGAAGACCGACGAGCTCCGTCGTTAAAGATCGAGAGTCGCGCCGACCGGCTATAAACATCCGCGCCGACGAGCTCCGTCGTTAAAGATCGAGAGCCGCGCCGACCGGCTATAAATATCCGCGCCGACGAGCTCCGTCGTTAAAAATCGAGAGCCGGTCCGGCGTCTATAAACCCTCCGGGAGATGAGCCGGCGTCTATAAATCCCCGAGTAGAAGACCGACGAGCTCCATCGTTAAAGATCGAGAGCCGCGCCGACCGGCTATAAACATCCGCGCCGACGAGCTCCGTCGTTAAAGATCGAGAGCCGCGCCGACCGGCTATAAATATCCGCGCCGACGAGCTCCGTCGTTAAAAATCGAGAGACGGTCCGGCGTCTATAAACCCTCCGGCCGGGAAACCGGGAGACGAGCCGGCGTCTATAAATCCCCGAGTAGAAGACCGACGAGCTCCGTCGTTAAAGATCGAGAGCCGCGCCGACCGGCTATAAACATCCGCGCCGACGAGCTCCGTCGTTAAAGATCGAGAGTCGTGCCGGCGTCTATAAACCCTCCGGCCGGGAAACCGGGAGACGAGCCAGCGGAAGACCGACGAGCTTCGTCGTTAAAGATCGAGAGCCGCGCCGACCGGCTATAAATATCCGCGCCGACGAGCTCCGTCGTTAAAAATCGAGAGACGGTCCGGCGTCTATAAACCCTCCGGCCGGGAAACCGGGAGACGAGCCGGCGTCTATAAATCCCCGAGTAGAAGACCGACGAGCTCCGTCGTTAAAGATCGAGAGCCGCGCCGACCGGCTATAAACATCCGCGCCGACGAGCTCCGTCGTTAAAGATCGAGAGCCGTGCCGACCGGTTATAAATATCCGCGCCGACGAGCTCCATCGTTAAATATCGAGAGCCGCGCCGACCGACTATAAATATCCGCGCCGACGAGCTCCGTCGTTAAAGATCGAGAGCCGCGCCGACCGGCTATAAATATCCGCGCCGACGAGCTCCGTCGTTAAAGATCGAGACGGTCCGGCGTCTATAAACCCTCCGGCCGGGAAACTGGGAGACGAGCCGGCGTCTATAAATCCCCGAGCAGAAGACCGACGAGCTCCGTCGTTAAAGATCGAGAGTCGAACCCGCGATTGTGAACTTACTGGACTGAACTAAGGACGCCAAATAACGAGCGTTCGCAAGTACTAAATTGATTAAGTCCGATCGGCCATCAGTTTGCCAATACTTCGCATTCACTGAATGCAAACAGCATAGCCAAGCACTAAACGATTTCGAGGAAAACAAGTCAACTGATTAACCTGATCGGTCGTCTAGTGGGGAACACGTGAAGCTTAACTGACTCTACGAATAAGCACCAAACAGACAAAAAAGGGCAATGAAGGGCAAACAAAAATGCAAGCAAAGGAACACAATTATGCCGAACGGCGCGTACAAAAATTTTACATCCGCAGAGCGGATGAAATATAGAAAGTACTTGGAAGAACTCGCCTCACTCCGGGTCCTCAAAATTAAAAAAGGCGTCCGGGATATCGTCTATCAGAGCCGCCAGATCTGAAGAGGGAATGCTCAGGTCAGCAGGAAGGTGCCCTCCCTTCTTCAAGTACGCCATGGTGACCTTGACCGCCTCGGCAAAAGTTGAGGAGACGTTGCCACCGAATTTTGCGCCGAACCGCTCCGAGCGGAGGTATTCTTGGCGCGCTGCTGCTAGGCGACTCGGCTCTCCCTCCTTATATTTTCTGAGCGCCGCCTGGGAGGCAATTAGTGAGTCTTGGAGAACTCTCTGGTCCACCTCCGCTTTAGTGCGTTCAGCGGAACGCCCATCCCGTTCGGCAGTTAGTTGGGTTGCCAGCTCCTTAGATTGCTGATATAGGGCTCGGACTTCAACTTTCATCTTGTCCATATCAGCGATCGCCCGCTTCTTCCGGCTACTGGCGTGCTTCACGTCTTCGTCGCGCTTCTTCACCAAGCCTTCAAGTCGAGCCACCTCTGTAGCCAGGTCGGCGGCCTTCTTCTGTTCCGCTCGGCCGATGGACCCCCCGAGACTTGGAGTTTTTCCATAAGATCCTCCAGCTCGGCCAGCCGGTGACTAGTGGCGATTTGCTCAGCCCAATGCTGTAAGGGAAACAATAAAATCAGGAACCGAACAGTAGCATGGCACAGGAAGAAAAATGAACCTACCTGAGTGACCTGCTGCATGTGATTATCGCCGAGCTGCTTGGGCGTCATGAGGGCCACCCGAATCTGGGCGTCTTCGAAAAGTTTGGCGAGCGGACCCGTCAAGGTTATTTCATGAACGGGGCTTGAGGGCCGATCGGCAGACAGTAAATATTCCTCCGATGGGAACCGAAGGGTAGTCTTGATGGTCGGGTGGCCGACCGGCACTTCTTCAGCCGCAGTCGCCTGGCCCGAGGACTCCCCTATGGTTGAAGTTTCGCCCAACCGTCATAAGCGACGACGAGTCCGCGGAGGAGAGCCAGAGGGCTGGGCGGTGGGCGAGGCCCGGGGGTCCTAATCTGCGACGGCGTGCGATCTGGAGAAGCAATCTCGATCGACGCCTGTGGTTCGCCCTCTCGGGTCGGCGGAAGGCTAGAGTCTCTTCGACGTTTTCGCCGAACTTCCAGTGGTGAATCCCCGGCCTAGGGGACTCCCAGCTCGGCTAGGGCAGAGGAAACAGGATCCGCCTTGACCTCCGTTGAAGCGGATGGGGCAACTTTTGTTTCAGGGGCGGACTGCGCCCCCCCTCTCCTGCATCTGCCGAGCGGCTGGGGATGAGACCCCGCTCGGCGAGCTCTTTTTTGGTAGCCGCCTCAATTTCCACGGCCTTCAATTTCAGATGATCGGTAGCCTTGGAGCGCCACATGACTTCAGCTGCAGTAGAAAAAATTAAAATCAGTTAGATAAAAAAGGCGAAGGGAGTAAAGAGTCCTTACCCATGCGGTAGGGAAGATTGGCCCGAACTGGAGATAATCCAAAAATGTACAACACCCCCTTGAGAAGCAACTGTTCGATCTTGTATCGCTGACCGGACAAGCAATTTGCCGCATGAAGATAAGCCGGATTGCTTCTAAATTTGCCGAGCTCCGTCTGGGTCGGCACAGCGGTCTGCCATTTGGTTCGGAATGCTGGCTGCTCGGGAAGTCGTATATAGAAGAAGAATTCCTTCCAGTGCTTGTTGGAGGTCGGCATGTTCTTAAAAAATTTGAAGCCTATTCTACTTTGGAAAATAAAAGTACCCAACTCGGATTGCTTGGGGTAGAAGAAGTAGTGGAAAATTTTGGGGTCCAGTGGGATACTGTGCAGCCTAAAGAGGACGACCACCCCGCTCAGCAGCCTAAAGGAATTCGGCACGAGTTGGCCGAGCGTGACGCGGAAATAATTACAAACTTCCAAAATAAATGGATGGGTAGGAAAACTAAGGCCGCCCTGGAATTGGTCCATAAAAAAACAAATGGTACCGATCGGCGGGTTATGGGGCCGATCGGTCGGGTCGGCTATAACTATTTCATGGTCGTTCGGGATCCCGTAGGTCCTAACAACGCGTCGGACGCGCTCCTCATCGAACCTACTCTCCATACTCATATACCACGGACCGTGAACCTGGGCAGCGGGTTCGGAAGAGCTCGCCATCTCGAAGAGACAAAAGGACAGCAAGAAATCGAAGGAATGGGAACGAAAGAGAGGCAGAATGAGTAGGGAAGACCTAGTAAGCGAAGAAAGAAGGCTCACTGAGAGGGAGACGGGCGGGAGAGATCACCGGTGAGATGGTAGCCGTCGAGAAACAGGAACTGGATCGCCGGAGGCCGCAACAGTAGAAGAGTCAGAAGGACAAAGCACGAGCAAAGGTGCGGCAGAAGAGGAGGACTAAGGCTTTATACTGCCGAAGTCGATTGGCCTCCATCGTCCAATCCAGGTCACGAGAAACAAGGACGCCATTGGACCATCCATTTCAAACGGTGACGTCCCATCATAAGTAACGCTGCTGCCACGCGATGGTCGACGCGTGGCACTGAGCGATCTGGCGCATTTAATGTGCACCATGCCACGCACGCGCAGCCTTAATGGAAAGGATTGCCGCTGTTCCCGAGGGGATTTAGACAGGAGGCAACGACGACAAGCCGCATGAGTCACATCTGAGCGAGCGCCGAACGGCTGAATTCGGCGCACACGCCGAGCGGCCTGTGGAATACTTTTAAAACAAAAGGCGATGAGCACCCGCTCGGACACATAGTCCAGTCAGTCGGACTCACTGCCTCCTTCGACTAGACTTGAAGGGGAGGCAAGTGATCCGGCGGTAAGAATGGGGGACCCACTTCCTGAAGGGTCCCGGCCTAAGAACGGATGGAGAGCTAGCCAAGCGGATAATGGCCGCGCTAAGCAGGTCCGAGCGGAGCCAGAGATAACCCAGCCATGGGCTTGGGTTTCCGACGCCAAGGCGGGAGAACCGAATGGCCGAGCGGGTGTCTACCCGGCTGGAATCGACGGGCCGAGCGGGTGATCCGTTCGGCCAGGATAAAGGCGAGGATACAAAGGTTAGCCGAGCGGCCTATTTGCTCGGCTCGAGATATGGGATGTCAACAAAGGCGTGTCTGATGATTATGCCGTACACAAGTTTGCACGAGGGAGGATCTCACCGTCACATCAGCGTCACATCATGGAGAGGCTGATACAGTAGCGGTATGGCCTTATGGATGTCCTTCTGACTGACTCATACCTGGGCATGGTCGAAAGCAGGTGATTGCTTTGATTGGCGCGCCCAGGCTCCTTCGAGAGGTCTATATAAGGTCTCCATTTCTTCACCGGAGGTAGGCTGGTCTGAATCTCTGAAGCCACCTCTTTGTTATTCCCCGCCTGACTTGAGCATCGGAGGGTCGTCGCCGGGACACCCCTCCCGGCTCGGTTTTGTTGCAGGTTCGCCGGAGCACTCGAGGATCCAGCAGGGAGCGCCACATCCCCAGCGTCCGTTGACTCCTGGTTCGGACCGGATCAATTCCTTTATAAAGTCAGTATAAAAGAAACGACCTCTAATGGTCCTACTCAATACACTCTTAGTGTACCAGTGTAATTATATAGTTAAGATAAACTAACACCTAATTACACTATGACCTTCCAATGGTTTGTTCCTTTCTATCATGGTCGTGAGCTACTGTTTATAATTTATAAGGTACTGGTAACATGATCCTCTGTGTGTGACACCACACACCATATTATCTACAATATAAAATTAATTGAACAACTACATTTATCATAAATGTAGTCATTTGACCAATGTGATTCTTATTTCTAGATAAATGTTTATACCAAAAGCTAGGCTTTTAGTATACATGCTAACAATCTCCCACTTATACTAAAATACTAAGCTGCTATATCTGTTGCCATACATATGATTCCCAACCTTTCAACATGCCCATCAAAAGCTCTTGCCTTAAGGACCTTAGTGAAAGGATCTATAGGTCATCACCTGATGCAATCTAGGCGGCAACAACTTTTCCTCGTTTATACGATTTCTCGTATTGGGTGGTACTAGCGCTCTATTGTGTTTACTTACCTTATAGACTTATGGTTTCTTCGAGTTTGCTACTGCACCAATATTATTACAATAAATTGTAATAATCTTTGGACAAACCAGAAATCATATCTAAGTCTATCTTGAGGTTATTGAGTCATTCAACTTTTATGGTCACCTCAGAGGCTTGCCATATACTAAGCTTCTATGGTGGAGTCTAGAAAAACACCTATGCTTATCACTCTTCCATAGTTATGACTTTACCTCCTAAAGTAAACACAAAACCCCGAGGTTGACTTATTATTGTCCCTATTGGAAGTCAAAATCTGTGCAACCCACAGGGACCAAATTAACTGCCTTGTAAGCTAGCATATAATCTCTAGTGCCTCTAAGGTACTAATATATGCTTTACTGCAGTCTAATGTCCTTGTCCAGGGTTACTTTGATATCTGCTAACTATGCCCTTGGCAAAACAGATTTTTGATCTCGTGCATAACATACATTAGGCTTCCGACAGCCGAAGCATAAAGAACTGCCTTTATCTCCTTTGATGTCTATGGAGACATATCTTTAGATAAAGTTACTCCATGCTAAAAAGGTAAGGAACCTTTCTTGGAGTTTTGCATGCTTAAAACGAGCAAGGATTTTTTTCGATGTATAAAGCTTGAGATAAGTAAAATATTCTTTTCTTGCGATCCCTTATTACTTTGATCTCAAGAATATATACATTCTCCCAAGTCCTTTATATCGAATTGTTTGGATAACCATACCCTTACTTCTGACAACATTTTGATATTGTTTCCAACTACCAAAAATGTTATCTACGTATAGTACAAGAAATACCACCACGTTTCCATCACACCTTCTATATACACAAGACTTATTCGGTTACTAAATAAATCCATAGGTTTGGATTACTTTGATAAACCGGATGTTCCAAGACCTTGAAGCTTTGCCTCAGTCCATAGACTGATTGAGCTTGCACACAAGATGCTCTTAGCCCTTTGCAATGAATCCTTCTGGTTGCTTTATATGGATGCTTTCTTCAAGACTTCCATTAAAGAATGCCGTCTTGACATCCACTTGCCAAATAGATAAAAGAATCCGGATAGACTTAAGCATGGCTACCAGTGAAAAAGTTTCCTTTTTCATCAAGCCTTACTTTGAAAGTTTCTACCTTCCTGTCTATCCCTCTTTTCCTATTATAAACCTTTTTACACCCAAAGGCTTTTACACCATTTAGTGGTTCTACAAGCTTCCAGACTTTATTAGAATACATATATTCTAATTCTATTATTCATTACTCTTTGCCAAGATGCTGCATCTTTATCTTGGAGTGCTTCGTCATATGTCCGGAGATCAGGTTCATGTCCTCCTGGGATCGAGTCCAAAAATTCTCCCAAAACATGAATCTTTTTAGGTTGCCTAACAACCCTCCCACTACGATGAGGCACTTTCTGTAATTATGTATCATTTGTGATACGTGTTGCAGTTTCCTTGTGATATCTCATCTTGTACAGTTGGTACTAGATTAGACATGTCTTTTATTATTTCCGTAAGAACAAATTTAATTTACTTATGGGCACTTGGTTTATTTCATAGTCCTTTTCTAAAAATCGGTCATTGATACTATCAATGATCTTCTGATTTTTAAGACTATAAACCTACTTTCATTTCTCTAGGATAACTCACAAATAAGTGAATTCCTATCCAACTTATCATTGTCTCTCTTCAGCATATGTGTTGGACTACCCGAATCCGAATATGCTTCAAAATAGGCTTACGTCTATTCAGCAATTCTATATGAGTAGAGAGTTCTGACTTTGGAAGGTACTATGTTCACTTCTGTTTCCAGAGTATATCCTTAAAATGAATTTGGTAATTTTCTAAATAACTCG
This sequence comes from Zingiber officinale, assembly GCF_018446385.1. Lineage (NCBI taxonomy): Eukaryota > Viridiplantae > Streptophyta > Magnoliopsida > Zingiberales > Zingiberaceae > Zingiber > Zingiber officinale. The sequence continues at coordinate 102,134,629 of NC_055989.1, read as the reverse complement.
TCATTAATCTACTTATTTCCATAAGAGTCTTATACCTTCCTTTTTCTACATCATTCTGTTGGGGTATACCAGGTGTTGTTAGTTGGGATTGAATCCCTACTTCTGATAAGTGACTCCTAAATTCTCCCAAAAAGGGACTTGCCACTACGATCTCACCGTAGTGTCTTGATACGTTTACTTTGACGTTTCTCCACATCAGCCTCGTACTCTTTGAACTAATCAAAGCACTTAGACTTGCGACACATCAAGTAAATGTATCCGTATCTCAAATAGTTGTCTATAAAATAGACGAGATATTTGAAAATACCTTTTGTCTGGATAGTCATAGGATCACACAAATCAGAATGAACCAATTCCTATATATCTTTGGCTCCATACCCCTTAGACTTAAAAGCTCCTTGGTTATTTTCCTTCCAAGTAAGACTCGCAGGTTGGAGAGATTTCCACTACTAATGAACCCAAAAGTTCATCAGCTACCAATGAATCCTACTTAAGTTAATATAACCTAGCCTTAGATGTCAAAGATATAATTGGTTCATTTTCGAAGGTTGCTTTCTCTTAAGTTTGAAGATGTGTTACTAATTTCCATTTGTTGCATCGTGGGAGTTATTGGATTATAAATTGTCAACCAACATACCAGAATAGATAACTTTCCTATTTTTCTTGATAACAACTTTGTTATCAAAATAGACACAATATCTATTCTATAATAGTTTAGAAACTGAAATCAGGTTCTTTCTAAACTTAGTATGTAAAGACAATTTCTAATAATCCAAATTTTATTCCTATTAGAGAATAAACCTCTCCCACTGCAATAGTTGCCATGTGGACGGTGTTTTTTATTTTCATTTAGTTGTTGGATTTCCTGGAACCCTGCAATGAATTGCAGACATGATTAATGGCATCTGTATCTACACTCCAGGTTCTGGTAGATAACACCAATAGACATGTTTCAACTAATGAATTAAATACACCTAAATTGTTCTTATTTCTAAGAAGACAGTCTATCTTAATGTCCAAGTCCTATTTCCAATCATTACAATTGGGACTACTAAGTCTTTTCTATAGTATAACAACTAGAGGATTGACAAACATTTTAAATCCTAAGAATCACAAAAATATTTGGTCAAGATCAATTCTTAAAAATCCCTATGAATTTTGTATGCCACGAAAGTGTGGTCGTATACAAAATCAAAAAGGAGATTTTATCCATTAATTTTATTATCTCGTCAACTTTACTTTATGACGAATAAAATTAATAGTTGATCTGTCTTTGATCAAATATTTGGTCAAAACCTTTTGAATTTAAAATAACATTGATTCCTCAAACAATATTATTTAAATTCACCAACACCTCAAACACCGTGAATTTTGCATGCCACGATAGTGTGGACGCATACAAAATTAAACATTTGTAAGAGGAGGGGTTTACTGATAACCATGATTTTACTGCATTATTTTGATTCATTTATGCATGGTTTTGAGGTTGATTTTATAGGTAAATCATGGCTACATCACATTTTGTGCATAATGTGTATTTTTGGACTTAATTACAAATGATATTATTTTTGGTGTTATTTGATGCTAATATTTAATTCTTATTTTGCAGGCATCAAAGGATCTTAGATTTGGATCTATTTGGACCGAAATTGGGCTCGAATCGGAGTCCAAACAAGAAGATCAAGCTTTGAAGCATTATGGACCGTTCATCAAGAATAGGACAGATCTGAACCATTCGTTGAAGATCTGGCCGATCCAACCTAATGGGGAGCAGATCTAATCCATTGATGAATATCCAGAAGTTTTGATCCAGATCTGAGTTCATCCAGCCATTGATCCAGCCGGATTAATCTGGACCGTTCAATGATGACTGTGCAGATCCGGGCCATCCAGTGATGATCTGATCGATCCGACCTACGGGAGAGTAGATCCAGACCCTAGATCAACATCAGTACCTTCAGATCGGATTTTGGGCAAACTTTCACCGTTGATTTAGCTCCAAATCAATCCCAACCGTCCGTTCAGATCCAGATCTGATTCAAAACAGAAGCTACAGTACCCTGCTTCCTTCGTCGAATCCTCCACGCACAGCAGCTTCGTCCCCGCGGTATTTCTCTGGATTCCGACCCCGATTTCTTCTCCAATCATCTTCTCAAGCTTCTACCTCGGTGATAATCTCTACGGCAGCTCATCCCGATCATCTGGAGCCTCCGGTGGGTGTTTCTTCCGGCGAATTTTGCATTTCTGTTCTTCTCTGTTCCAGCGCCGATTTGGAGGTGGTCTTCCAATCGGCGACTCCGATTCCCATCAGAGACGCTTGGAGGTGGTCCGCCGGCGTTCCTTAGCTTCATCCGATGCCCATCCGCAATCCACAGTGCTCATTCCGATCCAGAGTTTCAGATTTGCAAATTTCCAGTATTTTCGGCACTTGAGTGGGTTCCGGGATGTTCTTAGCTCGCCGGGGGTGGTCCGTCGGTGTAGTTGAGCACTCCTTGAGCTGATATGCCATTGAGATGTTCCATTGAGGTCCAAAGTTGGGTGGTCTCGACTTTGGCACTCTTGTGTGACGGCAAGAGTGTGAAACTTGTATGGATTGGTTGTGAGTTGGATCGGTTAGGGTTTATTTAGCTTTGTTACTGTTTTATAGTTTAGCACAGATTACTTTTATGTTTTGTTATCTTTTTATGCAAGTAGTTAGCATTTATTTCTTTGTTGAAGCTTAGTTTAATTTTAATTTGTTGCTTGGTTAAGTGTTTAGAGTTTAAATTCAAGCTGGGGTTTTAATTGGTGTTGTAGATCAGATTTATTTGCATCTTGTATTTCATTCCTTAGCTTAAGAGTGTGTCAATGATTTAATCTCAATGTAGGAGTGACAATACGTTAAGATTTGATTGTTGGCACATAGGTAGGTTTTAGTTATGCTTTAGATTAATTTCTTTACTGCTGTGTTTTCCTTTGTAGATTTATATTCAAAGCTTTAAAACCCCCAACTCCATTTTTATATCGAAACCCCAAAAATAGGAATAAAAATACAATCCTAAATTACATCATACTGTTGGTTCCTCGGATCGATCCTGGGCTCGTTACTACAACGTCATTGCAAAATTAAGGGGTTCAGTGAAATATTAAATTGTTAATTTGATAAGCCTATTTGTGACATTTAATATAGATTTTAGGCTTTATCATTTACCCATTAATTATCTTGTCAATAAATCTTTATGACAAATAAAATTACCTCAAACACCGTGAATTTTGTATGCCACGATAGTGTGGACGTATACAAAATCAAACATTTGTAAGAGGGGGTTTTAATTTTATTATCTTATCAACCTATTTATTTGACAAATTAATAGTTGGTTTACTTCGGTCACACAAATAATAGCAGTGACTCCGATGGGGAGGATACTATTAAATGTGCCTAAGTGTATACCATTACTTGACACTAAGTCCATTAATAAGATTGTGCCCCTTCCGATGGGGAAGATCACACGCTCTTAATTAATTTCCTATAGTCATCCAAAATGGAAGTTTAAGCTAGTGATCCGCAAACAAGCTCATCCGATATGGAGGAAGGCACTCAGAGCCAATGCGTAAGCTTGTTGCATCACTTATAAACCAGTAATGGAGACCGTGGAATTTATTTAAAAATAAATCCCTCTCCCACTTAGTTATTTAAAGTGAGGAATTTTGCCTATGCTAGTTTACCTAACATGCATACTAACAAGCACACACAACACAGCATAAAAAGCAATAAATAGAAAAACTAATTTTCAACTATTATGACTTTTATCTATTGTTGTCCTCTGTGTGTCGCCAACCCTAGCTGCTGCAATCTTTGGCCACCGCCACCGGGTCTAGTTGTCGCATCCATCTTGCTCCTTGTTCCGTTGCGCCTCTGGTCCTCAAAAGGTTCCACGCCTTGCAAGATTCGATCCGCGACATAAATAGAATTTTACATTTTTCAATCCTATATTCCTCAGAGGAATGTACATGTAAACTAGATCGATCATAAAATAAAATTTACATCCATCGATCCTATATTCCATAAAAGGAATGTACATGTAACTAGATCAAAAAATAAAATCCTAGTAAAACTAAATACACCTCCTGCTGTATTTTATAATACAATCATGCACACACAATAAAATTCCCTTGACATGTCCAAGGGTCCAATCACACACAAAATAACTATAAGCCATAATAGTTGGATCCTGCATCCACAAAGTTAGCACATCCTACTATTAACCTGCCTAAATTATGTATGACATGTGCATAATTAAACTAATACCAAATACACAGAGGTAAAACCCTATCTCTGATACCAATTGTTGGTTGCTACTCGGAAAGCCTAGAGGTTCCACTGTACAAAAATTTTGTACAAAGGTCTGAACCTTTTCCTAGCTACCATGTGTTCTTTTAAATTAAATTTTGGATCGCCTGCGGAACTTAACACGTTTGATCCAAAACTTAATCTATTCGTTCTTTTAGGTTTTGACTTGGGTCTCCTGCGGAACTTAACACGTTCGACCCAAATCACCTTAAGTTATTAATTCCATTAAATATTATTTTCCATAATTGGTTCCCAGTACTGACGTGGCGAGGCACACGGCCTTCTTGGATATGGGAGCAACCACCACCGACTAGACAAAACCTTTTATGGAAAGCTAATATTTAATTTCCTAAAATAACTTTAGGTTAACCGAAAAGAACAATCAAATCACAAGGAAAAATAAAACAAAAGAACACAACATCGAAAAACATATTCGAAACACTAAAATCATATGCCTCTTGTATGTGGTATTATTTCCAAAAATAACTAGTATGATGCGGAAAGGAAAAATACTAGTTATACCTTTTAGAAAGACCTCTTGATCTTCTACCGTATTCCTCTTCTAACCTCGGACGTTGTGTGGGCAACGATCTTCCGAGATGAGAACCACCTTTCCACCTTCCTTCTTTCTTCTAGATTTCGACCACAATAAACTCCTCCAAGGATGAAGAATTTCGGCCACCACCAATGCTCCAAGGGATGCTAGAGATGAGGCTTGCTTTCTCTCCTTCTTCTCCTTCCTTGATCCGACCACAAACAAAAGCTCCACCAAGAGATGAGTTTCGGCCAACAAGAGGAGAGGAGAGAAATAGGGCCGGCCACCAAAACCAAAGAGGAGAGGAAAGAAAAAGAATAGAAGTTCATCTTATGAAGGCTCCTCTACCTCCTCTTTTATAATCCTTGGTTTTGGCAAATAAGGAAACTTTAATAAAAACTTCCTTAATTCCTTTGCCATGAAAAAGAAAATTTAATTAATTAAAATCAAATTCCTCTTCTTAATCAACATGGCCGGCCACACAACAAACCTCCAATCAAAGGAAATTTAATTCAATCAAGAATTAAAACGTTCCTAATTTGTTTCCGGAAATTTATAAAAATTTCTCCAATAATTTAATCCCTTCATGATTGGTTTATAAAAAAGAAATTTAATAAATTAAAATCTTTCTTTTAAACATGTGAATAAAAAGAAAATTATCTCTAAAAATTAAAATCTCTTTTAATCTACAAATAAGAAAAGATATCAAATCTTTTCTTAATCTTTTGTAGAAACTAATAAAAGAGAATTATTAATTTTCTAAACTTTCTTTTAAATCATGAACATGGTTAAAAAGGAAAGTTTTTACCAAAATTAAAATCAACCTTTTAATCTACAAATAAGGAAAGAGATTTAGCTCTTCTCTTAATCTTTTGTAGAATCTTATAAAAGGAAAGATTTAAATTTTTAAACTCTCTTTTAAAACATGTTATCCACATAAGAAAAATTTTTAAAAATAAAAATATTTTTTATTTTAATTTGGGTTGGCCACACCAAGCTTGAACCCAAGCTAGGGTCGGCCACCTTAAAGCACCCATGAACCAAACTTTGGCCGGCCCTAGCTTGGTCTCCAAGCTAGCTTGGCTGGCCCCTTATGGGATGGGTAAGAAGGTGGGTATAGGTGAGTATAGTACTCTATAATTAAGAGGCTACGATAGGGACCGAGAGGAGGAATTGGTTTTGGTCTCCCGATAAAATTAAGCATCCCATGTTCGCCCCGAACACACAACTTAATTTTATCAATAATAATTCATTCCACTAAAGAACTATTATTGAACTACCGCACTAATCCCAAATTACATTTTGGGCTCCTTCTTATTATGAGTGTGTAAGTCTCCCTGTGTTTAAGATAACAAATGTCCACTAATTTAGTAAGTTACTGACAACTCACTTAATTAATATCTAGCTCCAAGAGTATTACCACTCAACTTCATCGTCATGTCGGACTAAGTCCACCTGCAGGGTTTAACATGACAATCCTTATGAGCTCCTCTTGGGGACATTCTCAACCTATATTACTAGGACACAGTTTCCTTCTATAATCAACAACACATACTATAAGTGATATCATTTCCCAACTTATCGGGCTTATTGATTCATCGAACTAAATCTCACCCATTGATAAATTAAAGAAATAAATATCAAATATATATGCTTGTTATTATATTAGGATTAAGAGCACACACTGCCATAATAACTGAGGTCTTTGTTCCTTTATAAAGTCAGTATAAAAGAAACGACCTCTAATGGTCCTACTCAATACACTCTTAGTGTACCAGTGTAATTATATAGTTAAGATAAACTAACACCTAATTACACTACGGCCTTCCAATGGTTTGTTCCTTTCCATCATGGTCATGAGCTACTGTTTATAATTTATAAGGTACTGATAACATGATCCTCTGTGTGTGACACCACACACCATATTATCTACAATATAAATTAATTGAACAACTACATTTATCATAAATGTAGTCATTTGACCAATGTGATTCTTATTTCTAGATAAATGTTTATACTAAAAGCTAGGCTTTTAGTATACATCCTAACACCAAGACCTTGAAGCTTTTGCTTCAGTCCATAAATAGACCGATTGAGCTTACATACTAGATGCTCTTTGTCCTTTGCAATGAACCCCTCTGTTTGCTTTATATGGATGTTATCTTCAAGACTTCCTTAAGAAAAGTTGTCTTGACATCCACTTGCCAAATCTCATAATCCATATGAGTAGTAAAAGATAAAAGAATCCGGATAGACTTAAGCATGACTACCAGTGAAAAGGTTACCCTTTTTCAACAAGCCTTGCTTTGAAGGTTTTCACCTTCCCGTCTGTCCTTCTTTTTCTATTGTAGACCTATTTACACCCAATGATTTTTACACCATTTGATGGTTCTACAAGCTCTCAGACTTTATTAGAATACATAGATTCTATTTCTGTATTAATTGCGCTTTGCCAAGATGTTGCATCTTTATCTTCGAGTGCTTCGTCATGTTGGAGTGTATACTAAAAGTCTAGCTTTTGTAAACATTTATTTTTGAAATAAAAGAATCACATTGGTCAATATCTGCATTTATTTGTTAAATATAATTGTTCAATTAATTTATATAGTAGATAACATGGAATGTGGTGTCACACTCAGAAGATCATGTTGTCGGTTCTTTATAAATTATAAACAGTTGCTCACGACTGAGATGGAAAGGAACAAACCATCAGAATAGTCGTAGTGTAATTAAGTATTAGTTTATCTTAATTAATAAATTACACTGGTACACTTTAAGTGTATTGAGTAGGACCATTTAAGGTAAGTTCTTTTTGTACTGACTTAATAAAATAACTAGACCTTAGTTATTATGAAAGTGTGTGCTCTTAATCTTAATATAATAACAATCACATATATTTAATATTTATTTCTTTGACTTATCAAAGAGTGAGGTTTAGCTCGATAAATCAATATGTCCGATAAGTTGAGAAATGATATTACTTATAGTGTGTGTTGTTGATTATAGAAGGAATCTGTGTCCTACTTATCTAGGTTGAGAATGTCCTCAAGAGGAGCTCATAAGGATTGTCATGTTAAACCTGCAGGTGGACTTAGTCCAACATGACAATGAAGTTGAGTGGTACTACTCTTGGAGCTAGATATTAATTAAGTGAGTTGTCAGTAACTTACTTAATTAGTGGACATTCGTTATCTTAAACACAGGAAGACTAACACACTCATGATAAGAAGGAGCCCATAATATAATTTGGGATTGGTGCGGTAGTGCGATAATAACTCTCTAATGGAATGAGTTATTATCGATGAACTTGAGTTGTGTGTTCGTAGCGAACACGAGATGCTCAAGCTCATCAGAAGGCCAAAACCAATTTCTCCTCTAGGTCCCTGTCGTAACCTCATTATAGCTTCAAGTCCATCCAAATGTAAGTCTCTTCTTGGTGTACAAGAAGGGGGCCGGTCCATTGCTTGGTGACCAATCAATGGCCGGCCACATCCTCTTCTATAGGGGCCGACCCTTTGCTTGGTGTCCAAGCATGTAGGGGTCGACCACAATAATTCAAACAAGGAGGGGTGTTTTGAATTTTTAAAATTTTCTCTTTGTAGAAAACTATAAGTTTTAAAAGAGAGATTTTAATTTTAAAAAACTTTCCTTATTTGAATTAGGTCACATGTTTTAAAAGAAAGTTTAGAAGATTTTAAAACTTTCCTTTTTTAACCATCCTCATCCTCATGGTTTAGAAAAAAAGGAAGAGAAGTTTTAAAATTTAAATTTTCTATCACCATGTTAAAAAAGAAAATTCTATAAGAAAAGTTTTAATTTTTAAAACATGGTTTTAATTTTTAGAACTTTCCTTTCTTTAACTCCTACTTTAGGAAAGAGAGCTTGTAAAATTTTATAAGAGTTTTTCTTCTTGTAAAATTTTATTAAAAATTATTTCCTTTCTCTTATAGGGGTCGACCACCCTTGCTTGGTGCCTAAGTAAGGTGACCGGCCAAAACAAAAAATAAAATCATCATCCAAATTGATTTGGTGATTGATTTAATCAAGAGAAAAGAAAAGGAAAATTAAAAGGGAAAAATAAAAACTAGAGGAAGATTTTAATTTTTGTAAAAATTCTTCCCTTATTTGCCTTGGGCAAGTATTATAAAAGAAGTGGTGAGGAGGCTTCATGAGACACAACTCTTATTCTCTTGCTTGGAGATCTTGGTATGGCCGGCACCTTCTCCTTCTCCTTTCCCTTTGCTCTCTTCTCCTTGGTGGTGGTGGTGGCCAGATTTTAGAGGAAGAGGAAGAAAGCTTTTGGGTGGTGTTCATCTTGGAGGATCATCGCCCACACGACGTCCAAGGCGAGGCGAGGAATACGGCAGAAGATCTCGAGGTCATTAGCATACAAAGAGAAGGTATAATTAGCAATTGTTTTCCGCATCATGCTAGTTATTTCTTTTTGTAAGAATTCCAAACACAAGAGGCATTAGATCTAGTTTTTCGAATTTATTTTTTGAGTTTGTGTTTTCTTTCTTTTTCGAATTTGTGATTCGATTGTTCTTTTTGGTTAACCTAGAGTTATTTAAGGAAATTAAATATTAGCTTTCCTTAAAAGGCTTTGTCTAGGCGGTGGTGGTTGCTCCCATATCCAAGAAGGTCATGTGCCTCGCCATGCAGTCCTGGAAGTCAATTTTGGAAATTAATATTTAATAGAATTAATAACATAGGTGGATTTGAATCAATAATGTTAAGTTCTACTTGCGATTCAAATCTAAACCATTAAGAACAGATAAGTTAAATTTGGAACCAATGATGCAAAGTTCCGTCTGCGATTCCTAATTTAAATGCCTTTCTGCGAAATACTTTGTGGGCATCAATAGTAGATGCTTACAAAGTTTCTAAGGATCTTTCAATTCTTAAATTAGATGAGTTATTCTGCGAATTAGAATTACACGAACAATCTAACGTGAGCCAAGTCGAGAAAGGAGTTGCTTTGTATGCAGGTCCAAGCAAGGAAATCAAATCCAGAACAAAGATCGAATCAGAAAGTGAGTCAGATTCTAATTCAACAAATGAAGAAGAATTAGTCAATATGGTCCAGGGATTGCTAACAAATAAGAAATTTAATAGAAGCTCAAAAAGGACACCAATGAACCAAACGCAAAACAAATCAGAAATGATTTGTTACAAATCCAACAAGAAGAGGCATTTCAAAAACAAATACCCAAGCCGGAAGGAAGAAATGCCCAAGTCAACAAGAAAGAAGAAAGTCCTCCAAGCGACGTGGGATGAGACATCTTTCGACGAATCTGATACAGAAAAACCGAAGTACTCCAACCCATAGTTTGTAGAATCGCGATCCTACGCAGGATCGATTTAGGGTCAGGATCGGATCGGTCAGGATCGGATCGTAGAATCGTACGATCCTACCAAAAACCCTTAAAATTTTATCATACATGATTAATAATTAGAAAAAATACCTAAAAAACTCATTTACATATAAATAAATAACTAATTTTGTATATATATGCAATTATTTACACTCAACACATCAAATTACATTACTACATGTACAAATTTAAATTAACTTGTAATTCAACTATCATTCTCGCATAGTAATAATATTTATATTTTTATATCATAAAATGAAAGAATATAAAATATCTATTAACACAATAATAATAACACATACAATGTCAAAAATATTTCCTTGATTTATAAGATAATTCAATTTAAATGTCAACAAAGCATCTAACGTATATAACAGAAGCTATTGAATCCTTTGATTCAAATATGGATGTCGGAAATAATCTTCTAAAGACTGGTTGATGTCACACAATACTAGATAATAGACATCCAAAAACTTATTATTTTGAGAAAAATAAATGACAGAATATTATTGATAAAAAAACTAACTCAAAAATAATTAAACATATATTTAAATAATTTAAAACTCTAATAAGATGAAAAAAAGATAATGGTTAAGGATAAACTTTGAAATTTATTAAAGATCTCTGAACGAGCTTTAATTTGATATATTATAGGCCCCGTGGTTCAATCCGAGTCAAAAGTTATGACCTCTCAAAGCTTCCACCGATCATGCTCTGATTCTGCTCCGATCCTGCTCCGATTCTACCGATTGTGCTCCGATCCTACCGATCCTGCTGCGATCCTACACGATCCTGGATCGATTTTGGGTTTCCGGATCGTAGGATCGTACGATCCTACGATCCGGATCGCAATTTTGCAAACTATGCTCCAGCCATCTTGCATTTATGGCAAGAAACGAAGAATTTGAACCCGAGGAAGATTACGAGTCCGAAACTGACACCAAATTCGAATTCGACGTTGAGTCCGAGAGAAGCCACGGATCCGCATGTAAAATACTGGAAAAATAAAGGAAATAACAAGGGGAATTTTTCAGAATTTTTGGAAATTTTTCAAGAATTTTTCAGAGCTCGTACGAACGAGTTGACGGGGATAAAAATGGGGCCCGGAAAAGCCTGTTTAGGCTACCCATTTAAGCGAGGAAAAGTTTGCTTTTTCTTTTATTTCTTTTCTTTATTTGTTTTTCTTTTCCTCCGGGTTCTCTTTGTCCCCGTTTCCCTCTTCCTCTGCCGAAGCTCTTGCGCGCCCGACTCCGAGCCCTAACTGTCGGCCGCGACGGTTTTCCTCCTCTCCCTCGCATGCATAAGGTCGGGATCAAGAGAAGGCGGTGTTCTCTTCTCCCTCTCCGTAGCCGACGTCTTCTTCTTACTCTTTCCCCAAGCGCCGACGACGATCTGCCACTGCCGATCCACTGTCGTCTTCCATCTTTCCTCATGTCTTCCTCACCGACCGCAGCCATGCCCTAATCGGCCGAGCCGTTTCTCCTCAGCCCTAGTTCTTCGGCCGATTCCTCCTCCTCTCTGTGCATGCCAATGCCGCCACTTATTCCCGAGCCACAGACTCCGCGTAGACCGCCGCTTGCTTCGGTCGATCACCGCCGAAAATCGAGTATCTGAACCCTAGATTGGGTCCCTGTGCGCCGGCCGAAGCTTCCCTTCTTGTGTCTCTGGTTGACAGTGCTGAAGACAACACAGAGTTGTGCCCTAGCCGGATCTTGGAGGTAAGTATGGTTGGTATTAGGTTAATAGGGATTTAATTCTATACTGTGGTTGAATCCCGAATCTGATTGTGATCTCCACTCTTGACCTCACCTTTGATCTGAACATGGTATAGGAATTCCAGAAGAGAATAAGACTTGCTGTGGGGTTTTTCTTGGATCCGGCAGTCACTGCTTCCAGCAAACTCTTTGATTTCCAACAGCAAGAACGGCTGTGGAATTTGAGGTAAGGGAAACACATTTCTTTTTGTGGCTGGATTGAAGTTGTGAGTGGATTTCTAGGTTGATTTATGATGTTCTTTGGATCCGGGCAGTGAGGAGGGTTTTCCAGCAGCACTTTGTTCCAGCAGCAGCTGAATTAGGTATGAATTGATACATATATAATTGGATTTGGATTTAGGTTAGTTTCTCGGGGATATGATTTAGCTAATTAATTTATATGTAATTAGCTAAATCGTTATATCATGTTGATACAGGACTTTGACGCAAGACGAGTATCTCGATGTCAGATTTGGACATTCCTATTGGAGGCGGGTACTTTTGACTTTATGTCTTTGATATGCATAGTAGTGAATTTAACAAGTAGCAATAATTATATTCTCTTATTTGTTTCGGTTAATCACTACCCGATACCTGTTACATGATTGGTTGATTGCTTGTTTTGCATCTCATGTATTCCTTACCTGTTGATACATGCTTATAGGGGTAGTGATATACCATGCTTCACCATGTTCAGGACCTAGGTTTTATACCTTCAGTGTACCTTTGATTTGATTCGTTGACCTATGGTGCACATTTATATATATATGGATTAGCTCAGGATATTTTGTAGTTAGTGTCATGCACCATTTGCATGATTGCATGTTGTGCGATAGTCCGCTCCATTATTGTTGAGCACATCGCCAGTTACATGGATCTGCACACACCACCACTCATGGGTTAGTGGTCGATTCAGGCAGAGTGTGTTGCAGCAGGGACTTTGTTTGGATCCGTTGGTCCGCTCATGGGTAGTGTGACACAACGTGTTAGCCGGCAGGGATTCCTCCCTGTCATCGTGTACCGGGAGTTGAGAGCATTGCGCTCTCCCATTTATGATTTGGAGTAGGAGGATAGGTGTACTCCGACAGCATCCCGTCCACTCGGTCACTCATCAGGAGTAGTGACGACAGAGTGCACGGTTGTCACAGCCCTACCCACTCGGCCTCACTATTGTGTGAGATGATCGACTGGCGTCAGGGGTGACCAGGACGCATCATTGGCATCATATGCATGATGCATTTATTGCTTGTGTTTGTGCTTGCTGCATTTATATGCTGTATATTGTTTGGACGCCTATGTTTGACATGCATACAGGATTTCTATGCCACTCGGACTGTTTGTCCTTATACCCAGGTCCTGGTTAGTACAGTTTTTCTCATGTTTTACTTCAGTTGCATTCCATCCTTTTATATCAGGAGACTGTACGCATGATTAGTGCTAGATGTTATTTCCCTACTTTGCATATCAGTTGTACCTGCTGAGCGTTGGACTCACCCCGCCTCCACTGTTGTTATTTTTCAGGTTGATGCTGTCAGGAGAGAGTTCTAGTTGTTAGTCCCTACAGACCTCGAGGATATTATTGGTCTTTTGGTTTTCTTACATAGACTATGCTAAATTTGTTTTGTTTGATGGTATGGATATGGTATGGATTTTGTAATGTCGATGGATTTGGTTTGGTTTTCCTTTTACTACATGTCTGCCTAGACGACAAAAGAGGTAAATTGATCTTATCGTCGGATTTGTGTTTTATGAGTGTAGTTGAGTAGGGTGGATTTTGAGTCTTCTTATCATTGCTTATTAAACTGCGTGGAATGTCTGTGTGTTGTATTTTATTTTTTGTTATTATTCCAGCCGCATATGGATGAGGTATATGGAGATGTAGAAAGTTTCAGATTGTCCGCCGTACAGGGGAGATGCTGCCGAAATTTCTTCGGACAGGGACTCCTCCGGGGCGTGACAATTTATTTGGTATCAAATCCAAGCTTGCGAGTCAAACTAGGCATTTTCGGATTTTCGTTATGGTTATGTTTCGGATTTCCGTTTCGGATTTATATGGATTCCGGCGATGTTTCTCGTTCGGAATTTTGAGGTCAAAGGTTGGGGACTGGATGTTGGGTTCGTCGGGCCGCGAAAACCGCTTTTTCGCGTCGCGGAAACCCCGAGTCACCCAAAGCCATGGATCTCGTGCAAAGATTCGTAAACAAAATTTTTCGAAAAACCTTTTTCATGTACGAGTTTGTAAAAACTTTAGATCTACACTAAAGTTAAGATCATTACCTTTGATGCGCGCCCCACGCGAATCCCGCTCGTCCAAATGGTGTCGGATCTCAAGACCGTCAAGCGTACGGTCCTCTAGAAGTATCCACACGGACACACTAGATTGAGGTGACCAAAAACCAAGGTGTGCTAGCACCTATGTGGTTCGGCCAAGGAAGGAGGAGAGGGAGAGAGCAAGAAGAACTCTAGGAGGAAGAAGAAGGAATGAATGATGGAATAATTTTCAAAAATGAAAATTATTCTCCTCATTCAAGTGGCCGGCCACCTTCACATGTCTAACTCCCATTTCCACATTAAATGCAATTAATGTGGAGTCATTAAAGAGTTGTAACCCCCATGAGGTGGCACTCTAGGATGATGTGGATCAACACTATTGGTCCACATCTTGCCACCTCACTAAATGACATGACAACAAGTGTAACCTCCTCATTTAATGTGGGTCGGCCACATTAAATGCTATGGAGGCTTGTAACCTTCATGAGGTGGCACACATTGATGATGTGGAGCAATCCTATTGGTCCACATCTTGCCAACTCACTAGTGATGTGGCAAAAAGTCAAGTCAAACATGACTTTTTCTCTTCCTCTCAAATCAAGTCAAACTTGATCAAATCTCTCTCATGGTTGATCTAATCCAACCATATGATTCAAGCCAACTTAATATAATGAATCTAATTCATTAAATTAAGTTGATTTAATAAGTCATAGTCTAAATTAGACTCATTGAATACTTGAATCAACTTGAGTCCAACTCAATTAGCCCAATTTGGATTACTCTTAATCCAATATGATTCATCAAATGAATCTAATCCTCTTGGTTCATCATATGAACCAAATCTCCATCTAATTGTCCTCAGTGTGTGACCCTATAGGTTCTTGTAACGTTGGCAATGCCCTAAACCTATTTAGGAGCATAAGTAATGAGCGGTATCTAGCAACACATCATTACTACCCAAGTTACAAGAATGTCGAGATCCGACATCACCTTGTGACTACTAATTGTGACTCCTCACAATATATGTGACATTGTCCTTCTATCCTAGACATCTAGATTGATCAATATGAGGCATAGACCGTGTCATCCTCTAATCAATCTAAATCTTGAACTCCAAGTAGACTCACTCGATCAAATGAGCTCAACATCTAATGTTGACTCATTTGGGCATGGCCATGCACTTAGTGGTCTCACTCTATCAAGAATACCGATGTTGCTCCCGTCATATGGGAGGGATAGATCCCATCTACATCACTCACATCCCTCTACATAATTCATTATATACCCAGTAATCGCCTTTATAGTCCACCCAGTTACGGGTGACGTCTGACGAAACCAAAGTACATAACTCCATATGTAGGGATCCATGGTGACTTCAGGTCCAAGGACTAATAGTCATACTAATAGCCACATGAGAAAGTATATGACACTCATATAACGATCCATGATACTTTCTCATGGCGGGTCATTCAGTATATATTCTCCAATGCATACCCATGTGTCAACTTGATATCTCCATATCCATGACTTGTGAGATCAAGTCATCGAGTTGACCTACATGCTAGTCTTATTGCATTAACATTGTCCCTGAATGTTAATACTCGACTAGGAATGATTTAAAGTAGTGTTCCCTATATCATCTCACTATCGATTCAACTAATCGATTGATATAGGTATGAACCTTCTACTCAAGGACGCTATTATACTTAGTCTATTTGGCACTAATACAAATAAGTATAATAACCAAACAAATGCCTTTATTAATATACAAGAATATGATACAATGAGTCCATACAATCATCAAATGATTGGCTCTAGGGCTCTAACTAACAATCTCCCACTAGCACTAGTGCCAATCAGTATAGGCTCTAAGGCCTAATGACCTAGTGTGACCATCATGCTTCCTCCGTGCCAAAGCCTTGGTCAAGGGATCCGCGATGTTAGCCTCTGTACTCAAATCTTCACATCTCCTCTATCAATAATCTCGAATGAGATGGAAGCCAGTAGTATGTGCTTGGTCCACTGGTGTGAGCGAGGTTCCTTCGCTCATATAGCTCCATTGTTGTCACAATAGAGCTCAACTGGTCCGATGTTAGGAACCACCCCAAGTTCGATGAACTTGGATCCAACCGCCTCCTTTCACGCCTCGATGCAGAATATATTCGCATTGTAGAATCACCAGATCCCGCTCAACTCTTCCAAAGAGACCACCATTAATGCAAAATACGAACTCGACTGCGATCGGTAATCAGCTGACATCAATGTAACCCTTTACGGTTAGCTCATTATTGCCTCTATATATCAAGAAATATTCTTTAGTCCTTCTTAAGTACTTAAGAATATTCTTGACCGCTATCCAGATGACTTTCACGGATCTGACTGGTATCTGCTCGTCATGCTCAAAGCATACGAGACATCAGGTCGAGTACATAGCATGACGTACATGATCGATCCTATGGCCGAGGCATAAGGGATCTGATCCATGCGGCTCTCTCTCTAGAAGAGGGACCTTGAGTCTTCGAAAAACTCACGCCATGTGACATCGGCAGAAATCCCTTCTTGGAGTTCTCCATGGCAAACCGAAGGAGTACCTTGTCAATGTATGTACTCGACTTAGGCCAAGTAATCTCTTAGATCTATCTCTATAGATCCGTATCCCTAGAATGCAGGATGCCTCACCTAAGTCCTTCATTGAGAAGCAACTCCTAGCCATGTCTTGACTCAAGCATAGGGATGTCCTTCCCAATGAGTAGTATGTCATCCACATACAATATGAGGAAGACAACTATGTCCCCTACAGCCTTCTTGTAGACACAAGGCTTATCTTCGTTCTTGATGAAACCAAACTGTTTGATCGCATCATCGAATCGAAGATTCCAGCTCCGAGAAGCTTGCTTTAGTCCATAAATGGACCTATGCAGCTTGCATACTCTGCTAGTATGCTGTGGATCGACAAAACCCTCAGGTTGTGTCATGTACACATCCTCGAGTAGGTTTCCATTCAGAAACGCGGTTTTGACATCCATCTACCATATCTCATAGTCATGATAGGCTGCAATAGCAAGCATGATCCGAATGGACTTAAACATCGCTACTAGAGAAAAGGTTTCATCATAGTCAATACCATGAATCTGCTTGAAACCTTTAGCTACCAAGCGACCCTTATAAATAAGTCCATCCATGTCTTTTCTTAAAGACCCACTTACACCCAATGGGTTTTACCCTTCGTGTGGATCAACCAAAGTCCATACTTGGTTGGTGTGCATGGATTCCATTTCGGATCTCATGGCTTCTAGCCATTTCTGAATCTGGTCTCATCACAGACAGGTAGTAGGCTCATCCTCTATGAGCATAACGTCATCATGGTCGACAAGAGAAATGAGTATCTCTCAGTCGACGACGCACCTATCGGACCTGCCAAGAGGTATGTCTACTTGAACGGTTGTTGTTCCTCAACTTGTGGAACATCATCCACAACACTGTGGTTCCAGTTCAACTTCCATCGAGGCTTCAGTGCTAGTATTCGATCTTGAACTTCTTCAAGATCGAACGCAGCCCCACTAGTCTTTCTAGAAACAAAGTCCCTTTCTAGAAAGACCCCCCGCCACAACTACCTTGTGTTGACTGGGAATGTAGAAGTAATATCCCTTAGTTTCCTTGGGATATCTAATGAAAAAGCACTTGTCGGATTTGGGTCCTAATTTGTCTGAGACTTGACGTCGTACGTAAGCCTCACAACCCCAAATCCTCATGAAAGACACCTGGGCATCTCTCCCAGTCCATATCCTATATGGTGTCTTTATCACGGCCTTAGATGGAACTCGGTTGAGAATGAAAGCTGCCGTGTCTAGAGCATATCCCCATAGATATGTCGGAAGATCTGTGTGACTCATCATAGACCGTACCATATCTAATAAGGTACGATTCCTCCTTTCGGACACATCATTCCACTGTGGTGTTCCAGGAGGAGTGAGTTGGGATAGAATCCCACACTCAGCTAAATAGTCACGAAACTCATGGCTTAAGTATTCACCACCTCGATCTGATCGAAGTATTTTAATACTCTTGCCAAGCTGGTTCTGTACTTCATTCTTGAATTCTTTGAACTTTTCAAAGGATTTGGACTTATGTGTCATCAAGTACACATAACCGTATCTACTGAAGTCATCAGTAAACGTGATGAAGTACCTATAATCGCCTAGCGATGACATTGAAAGGGCCACATACATCACTATGTATGAGTCCTAACAAATCAATCGCTTCTCGCTATGCCCACTAAAAGGAGTCTTGGTCATCTTGCCTCGTAGGCATGACTCGATATCTAATATGATTCAAAATCAAATGAGTCCAAAGAACCATCCTTATGGAGTGATATGTCATTTATATGACCTAAGCGACAGTGCCAGAGATAGGTGTGGTTCATATCGTTCGATTTGAACCTCTTAGTACTAACGTTATAGATAGAGCTCTCAAGGTCTAGAATATAGAGTCCGTTCATCAGAGGTGCACTACAATAGAACATATCGTTTAAATAGACAGAACAACATTTGTTCTTTATTATAAACGAGAATCCTTTCTTGTCCAAACAAGAAACTGATATAATGTTCTTAGTCAATGCAGGCACATAACAACAATCGTCTAACTCTAGTATAAGCCCAGAGGGCAGAGATAGAAAATAAGTCCCTACAGCAACAGCAGCAACCCGTGCTCCATTGCCTACTCGTAGGTCTATCTCGCCCTTTGTCAATGCTCTACTATTTCTCAGTGCTTGTACATTAGTACAAATGTAGCACATCCGTATCTAATACCCACGATGAAGAAATAGAAAAGTTGACTTCATAACATTTATACCTGAAGTAGAAATCTTATTTCTCTTCTTGTTAAGATCTTCCGGTGTCTGTGAAGTTCCTCTTCCAATGCCACGCTTGTCCTTGATATAGTTGGCGAAGATGTGCAACCATATCGTAGCACCCATCAACTCATGTTGCTTCAGAAGCTCGAGTTCATGGTTGCGAGCATTAGACATGACACATCTAATGCGTCATCTTGATGCTTCTTATAAGCATCCCGCCACCGCGTGGCGGCAAGGGGTGAGGAGCCTCGAATGAGCCGCCCAACGCATGCTTTACGTTCCCGAGTGAGAACTATTCTCGGGTTCCGTATCAGTCCAGAAATTTGCTCCGTTGAGCTTGTCCTTCTTAAGGACAGATCGAGAGAAAGTGTTCGTATTCAACGTCATGGATATTCTACAACAGAAATAAATGCAGAAATAAATATCATATTCTTTTAAAATCATTTAATTAGGCCTTTAATTAAATGATGCTCCCACTGAATTCTATAATTCTTGTGGGACAAGATCCACATCATACTAACCCTTGAGTTAGCTTTGACTAATACGCCCAAGGCTTAGTATGATCGGTAGATAACGATTACCAATTACATCTCTATGCAACTCTTGTTTATAGAATCAATATCCGCATTTATATTAAAACTCGAGTTAGCTTTGGGTAATACGCCCGAGAGTTAATATAGATGTGATTTTGACCTATCTTTTCCAACCGTTGGAATAATGCCTATAGTTGACTCGATCCAACCGAGTAACTAGGAATACTCAATCTAATTGAGTTTGTATTCACCCATGCGTTGATAGGCGGGACCAAGATTGTCCCTCCGTACCCTACCAAGATAATATGTATTGCTCTGCTTTGGCAGATTCAACAATACATGTGATCGAGGTAGTGATAGGTATCACGGTACGGTTAGGCATTAAGAGTTGATTCGATCGAGATCTAATCTAATCGAGAAAGGATGCATCTTGTGCACGACTTAGATCTAATCTAATCGCAAGGGTGCATCATGTGCACGACTTAGATCTAATCTAATCGTTAAGGCACTAATTAATTAATTAATTATTAAACATGCATCAGATACATAACAATTAATTAATTAATCTATTTGTGATTTAGTCATGGCCCTACTACGA
Organism: Zingiber officinale; assembly: GCF_018446385.1. Classification (NCBI taxonomy): domain Eukaryota; kingdom Viridiplantae; phylum Streptophyta; class Magnoliopsida; order Zingiberales; family Zingiberaceae; genus Zingiber; species Zingiber officinale. The sequence goes on along the minus strand of NC_055989.1, from coordinate 102,114,381 downwards.
TCTTCTCAAGCCAATGAGAAGATCGAATGGTCAACCTAGGGTCAACAGCTTCTCCAAGCTCCTCCCTTTGACCACCTTGTGTTGCTCGTGCCCGTCTCGGAACTCCGTCTCGTGTGGACCCTCCACCGCTCCAATTTGTACATTACAATTTGAAACTCGAGTTACATTCGAGTCTAAATCTAATTTACAACCAGAATAAGAGAAAGGCACGACGCGCAGGCCGTGGAAAAAAAAAATACAGCACACACAATCATATGACGGCACGCAGGCCGTATTATGAATTACAACACAAATCCAATCTTATTGGGTATTTTGGGCCATGACTATCACAAATTAATATATAATTCAAAATTATATATTTTCATAATTTTCTATAATTTTAAAAATAATTTTTACAATTTTTATGAATAAAATTTCCCGGCGGTCCCGTTTAGCGGTTTCGGGCGCAATCGCGGAACGGATCCCCTTGCGGGGCCCAGGGGCAGCGCCCCTACCCGCGATCTAACCATCGCGAGGGTTCCTTTGCGATCCAACAGCGCCTAAACCCGCTGTCCCAAAACGATTTGGGTCGAGACATTGCCGTTTCGAAAAAATCTTCCCTGGTTCGTTTAGCGATTTCGGGTGCAATCATGAGCAAATTCCCTTGCGGGGTTAGGGCAATGCCCACCCACGATCTAACCATCGTGAGTTGCTTTTGCGATCTAATGGCACCCGACCCCGCTGTCCCAAACGGATTTGGGGCAAACGAAGCCGTTTAAAAAAACTTTCCGGTGGCCAAGCCTACAAGTGCCGAGACACTTGTGCTTCGCTTCTCGGGAAAAATTACTCATAAAACTCTAAAAACTTAATTTTACAGAAAATCATAGAAGGTATAATTTTCATAAAATACAAACGAACTCGTAGTGTTTTACGGGGCGCGAAAACCGCTTTTTCGCGTCGCGGAAACCCTGAGTCACCCAAAGCCATGGATCTCGTGCAAAGATTCATAAACAAAATTTTTCGAAAAACCTTTTTCATGTACGAGTTTGTAAAAACTTTAGATCTACACTAAAGTTAAGATCATTACCTTTGATGCGCGCCCCACGCGAATCCCGCTCGTCCAAATGGTGCCGGATCTCAAGACCGTCAAGCATACGGTCCTCTAGAAGTATCCACACGGACACACTATATGGAGGTGACCAAAAACCAAGGTGTGCTAGCACCTATGTGGTTCGGCCAAGGAAGGAGGAGAGGGAGAGAGCAAGAAGAACTCTAGGAGGAAGAAGAAGGAATGAATGATGGAATAATTTTCAAAAATGAAAATTATTCTCCTCATTCAAGTGGCCGGCCACCTTCACATGTCTAACTCCCATTTCCACATTAAATGCAATTAATGTGGAGCCATTAAAGAGTTGTAACCCCCATGAGGTGGCACTCTAGGATGATGTGGATCAACACTATTGGTCCACATCTTGCCACCTCACTAAATGACATGACAACAAGTGTAACCTCCTCATTTAATGTGGGTCGACCACATTAAATGCTATGGAGGCTTGTAACCTCCATGAGGTGGCACCCATTGATGATGTGGAGCAATCCTATTGGTCCACATCTTGCCAACTCACTAGTGATGTGGCAAAAAGTCAAGTCAAACATGACTTTTTCTCTTCCTCTCAAATCAAGTCAAACTTGATCAAATCTCTCTCATGGTTGATCTAATCCAACCATATGATTCAAGCCAACTTAATATAATGAATCTAATTCATTAAATTAAGTTGATTTAATGAGTCATAATCTAAATTAGACTCATTGAATACATGAATTAACTTGAGTCCAACTCAATTAGCCCAATTTGGATTACTCTTAATCCAATATGATTTATCAAATGAATCTAATCCTCTTGGTTCATCATATGAACCAAATCTCCATCTAATTGTCCTTAGTGTGTGACCCTATAAGTTCTTGTAACGTTGGCAATGCCCTAAACCTATTTAGGAGCATAAGTAATGAGCGGTATCTAGCAACACATCATTACTACCCAAGTTACAAGAATGTCGAGATCTGACATCACCTTGTGACTACTAATTGTGACTTCTCACAATATATGTGGCATTGTCCTTCTATCCTAGACATCTAGATTGATCAATATGAGGCATAGACCGTGTCATCCTCTAATCAATCTAAATCTTGAACTCTAAGTAGACTCACTCGATCAAATGAGCTCAACATCTAATGTTGACTCATTTGGGCATGGCCATGCACTTAGTGGTCTCACTCTATCAAGAATACCAATGTCGCTCCCGTCATATGGGAGGGATAGATCCCATCTACATCACTCACATCCCTCTACATAATTCGTTATATACCCAGTAATCGCCTTTATAGTCCACCCAGTTACGGGTGACGTTTGACGAAACCAAAGTACATAACTCCTTATGTAGGGATCCATGGTGACTTCAGGTCTAAGGACTAATAGTCATACTAATAGCCACATGAGAAAGTATATGACACTCATATAACGATCCATGATACTTTCTCATGGCAGGTCATTCAGTATACATTCTCCAATGTATACCCATGTGTCAGCTTGATATCTCTATATCCATGACTTGTGAGATCAAGTCATCGAGCTGACCTACATGCTAGTCTTATTACATTAACATTGTCCCTGAATGTTAATACTCGACTAGGAATGATTTAGAGTAGTGTTCCCTATATCATCTCACTATCGATTCAACTAATCGATTGATATAGGTATGAACCTTCTACTCAAGGACGCTATTATACTTAGTCTATTTGGCACTAATACAAATAAGTATAATAACCAAACAAATGCCTTTATTAATATACAAGAATATGATACAATGAGTCCATACAATCATCAAATGATTGGCTCTAGGGCTCTAACTAACACTGGACAGCGACGGAACATCTCCAGACAGCAAATAGGTATGATGTTTATTTTATGATTGTTATATTGGTAGTAATATCTGTAATATAACTTAACAGATATGAGGAGATCTACGCGTATTGCGGCGAGACGTGGTGCTAGACGACCACGTACGAGGACCACGGGATCTCTGGATATGCCAAAGATGTCTACTGTTGATGAGCCTATCAGTCAGGGACAGACTCAGCATACTGCGGACGCGTCGGGCTCTCAGACCCCGACGGCTCCTATAGAGGTACCTACCTCGGTTATGCCGAGTGTACCTATCCCTACTGTAGTTCCGGTACCATCAGGGGTACCATTGGCGTACCCGACATCTGCTCCAGAGCAGCCTACGGCATACTCGGCACCACCGCCACCTGGACCTACAGTGTACCCGACACCAGTGGCACCTGTGCCCCCAGTGCCTACAGTAGCAGCAGCTGCTCCACATCCGGTACCATTACCTACTGTACCTCCAGCTGCGGCCACTTTTGTTCACCCGGCAGTACCACCGACGGCTTATGCTCCAGTTTATACAGCAGCACCGGGAGTTCTTCCTCCGGTTTATTCCGCGGTTCCACCTGTAGCACCAGTTCCAGTGGTTCCGCCAGTTCCTGCAGCCGTCCCGACACAGCTCACTGATATTGTGGCAGCACGAGCTAGGATTCCAGTATTAGCAGAGTCGATGAAGACTCGATTCACACTCTTCCGAGGAGACCTTGATCCGAGTATAACTCTATCATGGATAGAGACTATGGAGCAGACATTCTTCTATATGGCTTGTTCCGAGTGGGAGAAAGTAGAGCTGGCTGCTTTCCATTTACGGGATGAGGCTAACGCCTGGTGGATTACTCAGCGTTCTATCATCGGCGAGCGGAACGTCACTTGGACCAGGTTCAGAGAGCCTTTTGAAAGCCGTTTTTTTCCACTATCATATTAGATGGCTCGTCGGCAGGATTTCATGAGTTTGAGGCAGAACAATTGCATGGTGACAGAGTATAATACTGAATTCAACCGGTTGGCTAAGTTTTGTCCAGAGTTAGTTGCGGAGGACAGATCTCGTATGATGCAGTTTATACAGGGACTGGATGGTTATCTGCAAGTATGGCTTGCCGGTTTAGGGATCGTATCTTACTCAGATGCACTGGATCGAGCTTTGATGATAGAGTTAGCTCAGCAGAGAGCATTTCCGGACAGGAAGATGAAGCATACGGGTCAGGTATCCGGACAGATCCAGCAGACACCGGCGACAGGACAGCAGCAGAGTAGTCGCAGTCGGTCAGGTCAGGGTACTTCTGGGGTATCTCGTAGGCCTCAGAAGTCAGGGCGGTCTTCTTCAGGACGTTCCCGATTTTCTCAGCAGAATCGGCAACCACCTCTCAGTGATACTCATTGTTTCAGATGTGGATCCAGAGATCACCTCACCCCAGCTTGCTCTCTGAGACAACCAGTTTGCTTTTATTGCAAACTGCCTGGGCACCAGAGCCGAGATTGTCAGCTGAAGGCTCAACACACGGTTTCTGGAGGGTCAGGTCAGAGGGGACAGTCTAGTCAGTCAGGGGCATATCGAGGAGGGCAGAAAGCCCAATCTTCACATCGTCAGCAGGGGACAGCTTCACCTGCAGCAGCAGCATTTGGCATGCTTGGACAGGAGTACTCCAGTGCTTCCATAGCACCCCAGAGTTCTGTTCCAGGACCTTATTATCCGACGCAGGGGCAGTATCAGATGCAGCCTCAGCCTCTAGGCCAGTACCAGACTCAGTCCCAATCATCGGCACAGTATCAGTCACCGTCCTCTCAGTCTTCTCTGGCACATTATCCAGCACCACCTCAGTGGCAGGCTTCCAGCGTTACCACCTCCTCCTCCGCCAGAGACTGGAAGTGTTCATGCGATTACCAGAGAGGATGCGCAGCGAGCCGACAGATCCATTTTCTGCGATACGATTTCTATTTATGCATTTTCCGCTGATATATTGATTGATATTGGTAGCTCGCACTCTTTTATATCCCGTACCTTTATGCGGGAGATTGGTAGATTACCTACTTTTAGACTGCAGAGACTGACCGTCTCCCTACCGTCCGGTGATACTTTAGACGTCACCCAGGAGGTCAGAGGTTGCCCGTTAGACTTTGGCAACATGATACTTACGGTAGATCTTCTAGTATTGGAGATGGTCGAGTTTGATATCATACTTGGCATGGATTGGCTGTCAGTATATCATGCTACCGTTGATTGCCAGACGAGGGTGGTCACCTTCTGGCCTTCGAACCAACCCTCGTGGAGTTTCACTGGCATAAGAGACGACGACATCTCGATTATTTCGGCGATTCAGGCGCAGAAGCTGCTGTCTCACGGCTATCATAGTTTCCTATTATCTCTGATTAGTACTGAAGACAGCAGTAGTTCGCAGCTCTCCGATGTTCCTGTGGTCCGTGAGTACCCAGATGTGTTTCCAGAGGAGCTACCTGGTTTGCCTCCTAGAAGGCCAGTGGAGTTCGCTATTGAGCTAATTCCGGGAACCACGCCGACATCGAAAGCTCCGTATCGTATGACACCGAAAGAGTTGAACGAGCTGAAGGTTCAACTCCAGGAGCTTTTGGATAGGGGGTTTATACGCCCTAGTGTTTCACCATGGGGTTCTCCAGTTCTGTTTGTCAAGAAAAAAGACGGGACTATGAGGTTATGTATTGACTACAGACAGCTGAATGCAGTTACCGTCAGAAATAAATATCCTTTACCACGGATCGAGGATTTGTTTGATCAGCTCAGAGGTACATCAGTGTATTCTAAGATTGATTTGCGATCCGGATATCATCAGTTGAGGGTCAGAGACTCAGATATTCAGAAGACAGCTTTCTGTACGAGATACGGTCATTATGAGTTTTTGATAATGCCATTTGGGCTTACCAATGCTCCAGCGGTGTTTATGGACTTGATGAACCACATCTTTCTGGAGTATCTGGATCAGTTTGTTATCATTTTCATTGATGACATATTGGTCTACTTGCATTCTAAGGAGGAGCATGCACAACATCTTCGTACAGTTTTGGAGACTCTTCGACGACATCAGCTGTACGCGAAGTTCAGCAAGTGTGCATTCTGGCTATCTTCAGTCAGTTTTCTGGGACACGTGGTTTCTAGCAGAGGTATTTCAGTTGATCCTCAGAAGATCAAGGTTGTCACTAGTTGGGAGTAGCCGAAGTCAGTACATGAGATCTGCAGTTTTCTGGGATTGGTGGGTTATTATCGACGTTTTGTCGAGGGTTTCTCGCGTATTGCTATGCCGCTGACACGCCTTACTAGGAAAGGCGTGAAGTTTACGTGGTCCGAGGATTGCGAAACCAGCTTTCAGGAGCTGAAGCGGAGATTAGTGTCAGCTCCAGTTTTGGTTTTACCTTCTGGAGAGGACGGATTTGTACTCTACACTGACGCGTCTCTTCAGGGTTTGAGCGCTGTTATGATGCAGCACGACAGAGTAGTCTCTTATGCTTCTCGTCAGCTGAAGGAGCATGAGAAGAACTACCCAGTTCATGACTTGGAGTTAGCTGCCATCATCTTTGCTCTGAAGCTTTGGCGGCATCATTTATACGGTATTACATTTGAGATTCTCACTGATCATAAGAGCCTCAACTATATTTTCACTCAGAAGGAGCTTAATCTCCGACAGAGGAGATGGATGGAGTTCCTGAAGGACTACGATTGTACCATTAGCTATCACCCGGGAAAATCTAATGTGGTTGTCGATGCACTCAGCAGGAAGTCCAGAGGGACTTTGGCTTGCCACCGAGTTTCAGTTACAGACTTGGTTCAGGGTTTCTCCGAGTTAGACCTTAAGGAGCAGGGATCTACAGAGCAGGGTATTCTGGTTACCATGGTTGCTCAGTCGTCGATCAGGACGAGGATCCGAGAGGCTCAGGCCGGTGATCAGCATTTGCAGTTCATTAGTAGTCAGATAGCTTCCGGGCAGCAGACCGAGTTTACACGAGACGAGGAGGGTATTATATATTTCCGAGATAGATTATGCGTACCTCAGTCTCATCTGGTCTTACAGGAGCTACTTCAGGAGGCTCACCGCTCTCGATTTGCGATCCACCCAGGCGGGACCCGTATGTATCGAGACTTGAGGCATTCCTATTGGTGGAACGGTATGAAGAAAGACATCGCGGATTTTGTAGCTAGATGTCTTGTCTGTCAGCAGGTGAAGGCTGAGCACCAGAGACCTGCAGGATTACTTCAGCGGATTCCTATTCTTGAGTGGAAGTGGGATCACATTACCATGGACTTTGTGGTGGGTTTGCCGAGGACACGACGAGGTCATGACACGATTTGGGTAATCGTTGATCGATTAACCAAATCCGCGCACTTCTTAGCGATTCGGAGGACTGATTCCCTGGATCGATTGGTAGATCTGTATTGTCGGGAGATCATCAGACTACATGGTGTTCCGTTGAGTATCATTTCGGATAGAGATCCACGGTTCACGTCTCGTTTCTGACAGAGTCTGCAGCAGGCCTTAGGCACACAGCTCCGTTTTAGTACAGCTTTCCATCCACAGACAGATGGACAGTCAGACCATTCGGTTCAGCTGAGGTCATGTGTATTGGATTTTGAGGCAGTTGGGAGGACCATCTGCCGTTGGTAGAGTTTGCCTACAACAATAGCTTTCATTCGGCTATCCAGATGGCACCGTTTGAGGCGTTGTATGGTAGGCCTTGTCGGACACCCGTCCTCTGGGATGAGGTTGGAGAGACTCAGATGTTGGGACCTCATAGAGCTCAGCAGGATGCAGAGTTGGTCCGTACTATCAGACGGAGGATGTCAGAGGCGCAGGACTGTCAGAAGAGTTATGCCGATCGGAGACGCAGACCACTAGAGTTCTCTGTTAACGACCATGTATTTCTACGAGTTTCACCCACGAAAGGGGTGAAGAGATTTGGCCTCAGAGGTAAGTTAGCTCCGCGATACATTGGCCCTTTCGAGATCTTAGAGAGGATCGGAGCGGTAGCTTACCGACTGGCACTACCACCATCCCTGTCAGGCGTGCACGATGTATTCCACGTATCTATGCTGAGGAGATACGTACCTGATCCGACACATGTGCTGGCAGATATCCCAGTTCCAGTTCAGCCTGACATTACTTATGAGGAGGTTCCGGTACGGATTCTCGACCGGAAAGAGCGTCAGTTGCAGAACAAGACTATCCGGCTGGTTAAAGTCGGATGACAGCATCATTCAGACGAGGAGGCTACTTGGGAGCTCGAGGATACTATCCGAGCTCGATATCCCCATCTTTTCACTTGAGGTATGTGATTTATTTACCGTTCAACATTTATACTCTATATCTGTTGTTAGTACTTGCTGATGGTAGATAACGAAATTTGGGGACCAAATTTTTATTAGTGGGGGAGAATGTAAAATACTGAAAAAATAAAGGAAATAACAAGGGGAATTTTTCAGAATTTTTGGAAATTTTTCGGGAATTTTTCGGAGCTCGTACGGACGAGTTGATGGGGATAAAAATGGGGCCCGGAAAAGCCTGTTTAGGCTACCCATTTAAGCGAGGAAAAGTTTGCTTTTTCTTTTATTTCTTTTCTTTATTTGTTTTTCTTTTCCTCCGGTTTCCCTTTGTCGTCGTTTCCCTCTTCCTCTGTCAAAGCTCTTGAGCGCCCGACTCCGAGCCCTAACTGCCGGCAGCGACGGTTTTCCTCCTCTCCCTCGCGTGCATAAGGCCGGGATCAAGAGAAGCCGGTGTTCTCTTCTCCCTCTCCGCAGCCGACGTCTTCTTCTTACTCTTTCCCCAAGCGCCGGCGACGATCTGCCACTGCCGATCCACTGTCGTCTTCCATCTTTCCTCGTGTCTTCCTCGTCGACCGCAGCCATGCCCTAATCGGCCGAGCCGTTTCTCCTCAGCCCTAGTTCTTCGGTCGATTCCTCCTCCTCTCTGTGCATGCCGACGCCGCCACTTATTCCCGAGCCACAGACTCCTCGTAGACCGCCGCCTGCTTCGGTCGATCACCGCCGGAAATCGAGTATATGAACCCTAGATTGGGTCCCTGTGCGCCGGCCGAAGCTTCCCTTCTTGTATCTCTGCTTGACAGTGCCGAAGACAACACAGAGTTGTGCCCTAGCCGGATCTTGGAGGTAAGTATGGTTGGTATTAGGTTAATAGGGATTTAATTCTATAATGTGGTTGAATCCCGAATCTGATTGTGATCTCCACTCTTGACCTCACCTTTGATCCGAACATGGTATAGGAATTCCAGAAGAGAATAAGACTTGCTGTGGGGTTTTTCTTGGATCCAGCAGTCACTGCTTCCAGCAAACTCTTTGATTTCCAACAGCAAGAACGGTTGTGGACTTTGAGGTAAGGGAAACACATTTCTTTTGTGGCTAGATCGAAGTTGTGAGTGGATTTCTAGGTTGATTTATGATGTTCTTTGGATTCGGGCAGTGAGGAGGGTTTTCCAGCAGCGGCTGAATTAGGTATGAATTGATACATATATAATTGGATTTGGATTTAGGTTAGTTTCTCGGGGATATGATTTAGCTAATTAATTTATATGTAATTAGCTAAATCCGTATATCATGTTGATACAGGACTTTGACGCGAGACGAGTATCTCGATGTCAGATTTGGACATTCCTATTGGAGGCGGGTACTTTTGACTTTATGTCTTTGATATGCATAGTAGTGAATTTAACAAGTAGCAATAATTATGTTCTCTTATTTGTTTCGGTTAATCACTACCCGATACCTGTTACATGATTGGTTGATTGCTTGTTTTGCATCTCATGTATTCCTTACCTATTGATACATGTTTATAGGGGTAGTGATATACCATGCTTCACCATGTTCAGGACCTAGGTTTTATACCTTCAGTGTACCTTTGATTTGATTCGTTGACCTATGGTGCACATTTATATATATATGGATTAGCTCAAGATATTTTGTAGTTAGTGTCATGCACCATTTGCATGATTGCATGTTGTGCGATAGTCCGCTCCATTATTGTTGAGCACATCGCCAGTTACATGGATCTGCACACACCACCACTCATGTGTTAGTGGTCGATTCAGGCAGAGTGTGTTGCAGCAGGGACTTTGTTTGGATCCGTTGGTCCGCTCATGGGTAGTGTGACACAACGTGTTAGCCGGCAGGGATTCCTCCCCGTCATCGTGTATCGGGAGTTGAGAGCATTGTGCTTCCCCATTTATGATTTGGGGTAGGAGGATAGGTGTACTCCGACAGCATCCCGTCCACTCGGTCACTCATCAGGAGTAGTGACGACAGAGTGCACGGTTGTCACAGCCCTACCCACTCGGCCTCACTATTGTGTGAGATGATTGACTGGCATCAGGGGTGACCAGGACGCATCATTGGCATCATATGCATGAAGCATTTATTGCTTGTGTTTGTGCTTGCTGCATTTATATGCTGTATATTGTTTGGACGCCTATGTTTGACATGCATACAGGATTTCTATGCCACTCGGACTGTTTGTCCTTATACCCAGGTCCTGGTTAGTACAGTTTTTCTCCTGTTTACTTCAGTTACATTCCATCCTTTTATATCAGGAGACTGTACGCATGATTAGTGCTAGATGTTATTTCCCTACTTTGCATATCAGTTGTACCTGCTGAGCGTTGGACTCACCCCGCATCCACTGTTGTTATTTTTCAGGTTGATGCTGTCAGGAGAGAGTTCTAGTTGTTAGTCCCTACAGACCTCGAGGATATTATTGGTCTTTTGGTTTTCTTACATAGACTATGCTAAATTTGTTTTGTTTGATGGTATGGATATGGTATGGATTTTGTAATGTCGATGGATTTGGTTTGATTTTGCTTTTACTACATGCCTGCCTAGACGACAAAAGAGGTAAATTGATCTTATCGTCGGATTTGTGTTTTATGAGTGTAGTTGAGTAGGGTGGATTTTGAGTCTTCTTATCATTGCTTATTAAACTGCGTGGAATGTCTGTGTGTTGTATTTTATTTTCTGTTATTATTCCAGCCACATGTGACTGAGGTATATGGAGATGTAGAAAGTTTCAGATTATCCGCCGTACAGGGGAGATGCTGTCGAAATTTCTTCGGACAGGGACTCCTCCGGGGCGTGACACCGCATCCGTCTCCGAAGGTCCAAATATGGTAATGATTTATTCAAAGTCAAATTTGCATAAAGTAGTTAAATGTTTATTTAAAAAATTATCAAAATTTAAAAAATAAAATAACTTGCTACTTAAGGAAATGGACCACCTTAAGAAACAAGTTAACTTGAGTGACTCGACTGACCAAGTTCAAGTCGGAACTTCAACTCAAGTTACAAAACTTGAGGAAGAAAATTCTAACTTGAAAGGTCAAGTCGAGCGACTCAAGAAAATGTTGGAAAAGTTTGAACTGAGATCCAAGTGTCTAAACATGGTACTTGGATTGCAACGAGCCATGTACAACAAATCAGGACTTGACTATAAACCAAATGAAACAAATAAACCATATTTGTCCTTAATTAGTCAAAATATCCAAAGTCAAGTCCAAGCATGGGTTCCAATAAAACATTTAACCAAATTAACTAAATCAAATCTCTATTTAATCCCTAAGAGTCAGATTCACTACTTAGATAGACCATATCTAAGCTATGACCCAGGGGGAGCAATTAGAAAGATAGTTCAACTAACTTGATCAATCTACTATGCATGATTAGGAGTAGGTTTAGTTTCTTTTAGTTTAGGACGATTAGTTAAAAAGGTTTACCAAACCCTACAACATAGCACCGGAATGGATAGGGATGATAGTATGCCAAGGAAGCTTTGTCGAAGGCATGTCTAGGATGAATCTTGTATATTCTACCTGGTGCACTAAACTTAGTGGATTTGATCGAAGTTACCCTAGTCAAACATGGGCTAGTTAGACTAAAACCTAATATTAAGTTCTTTGAGCAGAACTATTTTGGAAGGTATTCAGCAAGTAGTCCACCGTTAATACACAAGAAGATTATATGCATCACCACTGAACTAAAAACTTATCCTTAGAAGTCTACTTGATGAACTCAAAGCTAAGTTTGAATCTAACATGAGTTCAATAACCTTTTTCAAATTCAAATTTAAAAATAAAAAAACTTAAAATTAAAAATCAAATTCAACTTTAAATAATAATAATAAATAATAAAAAAATTAAAATTATTTTAAAACTTAATTAAAATTACTTTTTAAAAACTTAATTAAAATTATTAAATTATTTTAAAACATAATTAAAATTACTTTTTAAAAACTTAATTAAAATTATTTTAAAACTTAATTAAAATTATTTTAAAACTTAATTAAACTTATTAAATTATTTTAAAACTTAATTAAACTTAATTAAAATTATTTTAAAATTTATTAAAATTATTTTAAACTTAATTAAAATTATTTTTAATTTAATTAAAATTATTTAAAAACTTAATTGAAATTGTTTTTAAATTATTAATTAAACTAAAATTTTAAAACTTAATTAAAATTATTAAATTATTTTAAAACTTAATTAAACTTACTTTTTAAAACTTAATTAAAATTATTTTAAACTTAATTAAAATTATTTTAAAACTTAATTGAAATTGTTTTTAAATTATTAAATTATTAATTAAAATAGATTTTAAAAACTTAATTAAAATTATTAAATTATTTTAAAACTTAATTAAACTTACTTTTTAAAACTTAATTAAAATTATTTTAAACTTAATTAAAATTATTTTAAAACTTAATTAAACTTAATTCAACTTAATTTTTAAAACTTAATTAAAATTATTTTAAACTTAATTAAAATTATTTTTAATTAAAATTATTAAATTATTAATTCAACTTAATTTTTAAAACTTAATTAAAATTATTTTTAAACTTAATTAAAATTGTTTTTAAAACTTAATTTTAAAACTTAATTAAAATTATTTTAAACTTAATTAAACTTATTTTAAAACTTAATTATTTTAAAACTTAATTACATTATTTTAAAGCTTAGTTTTAAAATTTAATTAAACTTATTTAAAACTTAATTTAGATTATTTTAAAAATTAACTAAAACTATTTAACCAAATTTTAAAATTACATAAAATTCTTTTAACTTAATTAACATTACCTTAAAATACTACCTAACAACCAAACTCATAAATTTGAACATCCTTTAATCAAACTTTGGTTCAACTCCTACGTTATTTGTAGGAATCCAAAGCTCTGGATAAATAGATCTTGGACCGCGACTACTTCAGACATATGACTGGGGATCAGCACAAATTCATAAATATCGAGTTTACAAACTTATGATCAGTTGTCTTTGGAAACAATGACAAACTAAAGGTAATTGGTACAAGTGAAATTCAATTGCAATCAAATATATCAATTAAAAAAGATTTTACTTGTTAAACATTTTAATTATAACTTGCTTAGTATAAGTCAACTATGCAATTCTGGATTCAAAGTAAAGTTATTATCTTCTGAATGTCAAATAAGTTACACTGAATCAACTAATATATTGCTAAAAGGGTTTAGGAATACAAATATTTATTCAATTAATCTACCAAAAACATTACCCAGGTGCTTTCTAACTCATCATGAAGAAACTTGGTTGTGGCATAGAAGACTAGCTCACAGCCATATTAGGAATTTACTAAAATTAAATAAAAATGGATTAGTTAAAGGACTACCGAAATTAGGAAATCCTTAATATAAAATATGTAATCTTTGTTAACAAGGAAAACAGATTAAATCAACCCATAAATTAACTAATCAAAATACTAATAAAATATTTAAATTATTACATTTAGATTTATTCGACTCTCATGGAATAAAATCACTGAATGGAAGTCTTTATTGCTTAGTAATAATAGATGACTATTCTAAATACACTTGGGTTAAATTCTTAACCCAAAAATATGAAACTTTTGAAATATTTAGCAATTTTTGCAAACAAATAGAAAATGAAAAAGAAATAAAAATTTAAAAAAAATTAGAAGTGATAATGGAGGAGAATTCAAGAATCAAAATTTTACAAACTTGTGTTTAGAAAACGGTTATCATCATGAATTTTCATGCCCAAAGACTCCATAACAAAATTGTCTAGTAGAACGTAAAAATAGAACTTTATAAGAAGCGGCAAGAACAATGTTAAATGAATATGATTTACCTATATATTTTTGGGCTGAAGCTATTAATACAATTTGTTATGTCTAAAATAGAACAATAATTAATAAATTTCTGAATAAAACATCTTATGAAGTCTATTTTAATAAAATTTCAAACATAAAATATTTTAAAGTATTTGGATGTAATGTACATATTTTAAACCTTAAAGACTACTTAAGGAAATTTACCTCAAAAACTCAACAAGGAATTTTTATTGGTTATTCATCTACAAGTAGAGCCTATAGAGTTTACAATAAATCTACCTTAACAATTGAAGAAACCACAAATGTAACTTTTGATGACAATATAGATAATATCACAACTAATAAACAACATAGTTCTATAAATCAAGAAGAGGAAGAAAAAATAACACAAACTAAACAACCTGAAAAATCTAACTCACGTATAATGAAATCAAATCCTAATCATCCAATTGAACAAATCATAGGTAGTCCCGAATTAAGGGTTCAAACTCGATCAACCTTTAGGAACTTAAGTCAAATAGCATTAATATCTAAAATTGAACCTAAAACTGTAATTGATGCATTGTTAGAGCCTGATTGGATAATTGCAATGCAAGAAGAGTTAAATCAATTTGAAAGAAATCAAGTTTGGCATCTAGTGTTGGTGCAACCTTAGGTCAAGGTTGACCTGGTTGACTAGACTCGAGTTGACTTGACTCGAGTTATGTTTTGATGTTTGACGAGTTATGACGATGTTTGACGTGAACAGAAAAGTTGTATCTTGATGTTTGACAAGGATACAAGCTTGGGAGATTGTGGGTGCAACTCGTGGTCAAGGTTGACCTGGTTGACCCGAGGTGAGTTGACCTAACTCGGAAAAGTCCAAGCAGGGAGCTTGGCACGGGAGAAAGTCCAAGTATGGAGACTTGGCACGGAGAAGTCCAAGTATGGAAGCTTGACACATGGGAAGACGGAGAGGGCTCGGTAGCTCGTTCTCCGGACTGTGGTCAGAGAGGGCTCGGTAGCTCGTTCTCTGGACCGGATGTGGAAAGTCCTGGTGAGTGAAGCCATGTGAAAATCCTAGCGAGTGAAGCTAGGTGAAAGTGGAAGTCCTGGTGAGTGAAGCCAGGCATTCGGGAAAGTCCTGGTGAGTGAAGCCAGGCAGTTTGGAAGTCCTGGTGAGTGAAGCCAGGCAGATTGGAAGTCCTGGTGAGTGAAGCCGGGCAAGGGAAAATCCAGACGGATCAAGGGTGATCGGACATCTGGTGTTGGGAAGTCCAAGTAGATCAAGGGAGTGATCGGATACTTGGCACGAAGAGGAAAGCCCAAGTGGGTCAAAGGGATTGACCGAACACTTGGTGGAGAATTCTAGCAGGTCAAGGGAGTGACCGGATGCTAGGAATGATGAACCAACAGGTCAAGGTTGACCGGATGTTGGTGCGGGGAAGGAGGTGAGGGTTGGCGAGCCCGTACACGATGGCGTGATTTACGAACGCGCCGCCATCGGTGATCGCCGTGTAGTGCCGTGGCCGTCGTTATCGATCGGCGAGACCGACGACCGGTGGCGGGACCGGTCGTAATTGACTAAGGACCTAACGCCGATGAGCTTGTTGATGCAGAACTGCTTCGTCAACGACGCGTTCCCGAATCGCAGAGCCTGATCGGTCCACAGACCGATCCAGGCACTAGCCGTTGCGACGCAACAGCTAGATTTCTTCTGTGTTTCTTCGTTTTCTTCGCAGGTTATAAAAGGAGGGCTGCTGCTGCGAGCCTTCGACTACTTCTTCTTCTTCTTCTTCTTCCTTGGATTGAAGCTTTTGCTTCTGTGCTCTGAGGTTCTGAGCTTTGTTGAGCTCGCTTCCGAAGCTTCGCGTGAGCTTCCAGTCGTCGATCAGCTGCTACAGTTGGGTTGTGAAGTTGCTGCTTCATTGCCTCCGGTCGACAGAGAAGGCAAGCGAGTGTTGCATTCATATTGTTGTTTGTATTTGCTTCTTGCTTTCCTTGTACTCCTTTCTTGTTGTTACAAGTATTGTGGCGAGGTTTCTCCACCCACAAGGAGCATTTATTAGCCGGTTCTCCGGGGACTCATCCACCGACGGATTGATAGGCTTCGTCCACCTTACGGACACGCCGAGGAGTAGGAGTTTATCTCCGAACCTCGTTACATCGGTTTGTTTAAGGTTTGTCTTCTTTCCCTTTCGTTTCTGTGTTTATTTTCCGCTTCGCTAACACGTTTTGTAGAAAGAAACGACGATTTGGGGTCGGCTATTCACACCCCCCTCTCTAGCCTCCGTACGAAGGATCCTAACAAGTGGTATCAGAGCAAGGTTGCTCTTCGTCGGATTAACACCTGGGGGAGCACAAGCTAGAGAATGGATCGACTCGGAGAAGACATCACGTTTCCACCATTCTACGAGTGCTGCGACTTCGCGTATTGGAAGGTAAGAATGAGGTATTTTCTTATGACTAACCTTGAAAATTGGAGTTGTGTTCAATTAGGTTTCAAGCCTCCGATGGGCAAGAAAGGAGAAACCCTAGAGAACAAGGAGTGGACCAAGGAGTAAATCCACCAATCAACCATCAATGATGAGGTAACAAAAATCATTGAATTTTCTTTACCTAATGATATTTTGTGTAAGATAGGAGGATACAATAATGCCAAGGAGTTGTGGAACAACTTGGCCAAACTCCATGAGGAGAGCCCCACTTCAAGCCATGAAGAGGAGCCTAGTGAGCCAAGTAGCTCACATCGTGGAGGTGAGGAATTAGAAGTTGAGGGCTACTCAACATCTAAAGAAGAAGAGGAGGTGAGTGTTGGAGCAATCTAGGTGCCCTAGGTTTTGATGTTTGGGAAAAGGTTTAAGTTAGGTTTATTGTTGTATTTGATATGCATTGTGAGTGTGCAGGATACAAGTACAGCAAGAAAAGTCCAAGTGTGATCTTGGCAAAGGAGGAAAGTCCAAGAATGAGTCTTGGCGGTGTAAGTCCAAGCATGTAGTCTTGGCAACGTAAGTCCAAGTGTGACTTGGCAATGGATGAAGCCCCGGAGGTGAGGAGCCTCTTGGCAAAGGAAGACCCGACAATATGGACAAGGCCGAAGGAAGCTCCAGAAGGCAAGACGTGAAGGATGGGGAGACATCCGAGGGACGCGAGGCTGATGGAGGAGGCTAGAAGGCTAGGTCTAGGTTGGTCGGGAGAGAACGAGTGCTGAGTGAATGTACTCGAGGCAAAATCCTAAAATTAGGGTTTACTGTAGCGTTACTGTAGCAGTACTGTAGCAGTCGACTGATGCACTGTAGCAGAGAGCCGTTGAGATAGCCGTTGGCACCAGTCGACTGGTGCATTGACCAGTCGACTGGTAACGGGCAAATCAGCTTTCTGATTTGCTCCAAGCTCTATAAGAAGGAGCTTGGGATGGCCGGCCAAGGTGACGAAATTAGACTTGGTTAAAGCCTAATTAGTAGTCACTAAAGTGCTCAAGGATCTCTTGTGTCCAAGTGTTCTTGGTTGAAGTTGTGGTGAGGTTTCTCCACCCACAAGGAGCGGTTTTAGCTAGCCGGAGTTTCCGGGGACTAATCCACCGACGGATTGAGGGATCGTCCACCTTACGGACAGCCGTGGAGTAGGAGCATCATCTCCGAACCACGTTACATCGACGTGCATTGGTTTGCTTGTTCTTTTCTTTATCTTTAGCTTTCGTATTCGTAATTTATATTGTATTATTCCGCTTGCGCACTAACGAATACGTAGGAAGCCATCGATTTGGGTGAGACGCTATTCACCCCCCCCCCTCTAGCGGCCATCGATCCTCCAACAAGTGGTATCAGAGCGATGTCGCTCTTCTACGGACTAACCGCCAAGAGAGCAAGAAGCTAGAGGAAGAAGAAGATGGAGTCCGAAGGACCGCTTGGATGGGATATCCGAATTCCACCTCCGTATGACAAAGAAGACTTCAATTATTGGAGGAAGCGGTTGGAGACATGGTTCCAAATGGATTGGAATCAATGGGTTGTCTTGAGTGACCCATTTGAAGCTCCTACGGATAAGAAGGGTAAACGCCTCCGACCTCGGCATTGGACCGAAGAGCAACGAGAGCAATCGGAGGCGGACAAGGAGGTAACGAGAATTTTGCATAATTTACTACCTTCTAATATCATTGTGAGTGTAGGTGAATGCACAAGTGCATGTGATCTTTGGAAAAAGATCATTGCCTATCATGAAGACCCGTCACAATTCCAAGGAGTAGAGGAGTCCAAGGAGATGGGCTCATTAGTCCAAGAAGAGAATGACCAATCCGATGTTGACATAAGGTCAACATCCGAGGAGGAGAAGGAAGATGAGGAGGTATCATCCACATCTTCAAGGGAGGAAGAAGTGGAATCATCGACATCTTCAAGTGAAGAGGAAGAAGGGCAATCCAAGGAAGAGGAGATCTTGGAAGCTCAACCCTCCACCTCAACTACCAAGAAGAGCACAAAGGACCACATCAAATGCTTTGAGTGTGGTAAGATGGGGCACTACAAGAGTAGGTGTCCTTCACTCAAGAAGGTAAAGGAGGTAAACCCTAAACTCACTAAAGTTAATTTAGAAACTAATGTGAGTTGTAGGAAGAAGAAGAAGGAGGAGGAGAAGCACATTAGGTGCTTTACATGTGGTGAGTGGGGTCACTACCACACAAAGTGCCCAAGGAGAGGAGAGCTCAAGAAATTGGTGCACTTGAAGAAGTGGGAGAAGAAGAGAGCTTCAAGGGTAAGGGAGGTAAACCCTAACTTGAATGCTAATTCAAATTTAAATCGTTATAATGCTATTTATCATGAAAATAGAATGCATGATAAATCTAAGGATAAATATATCCCTCCTCATGATAGATTTATCACACCTAAGGCTAGGAAGGTAAATAACAATTTAGGCAATAACTCTAAGGATTATAGATATATGCCTAGATATAGAAATGCTCATAGGGGTCAAGAAAAATCCAAGTCTATGGATTCAATGACGGAAAATCAAGTCTTGAGGTCAAGACTTGATAATTTAGAAAGAACCCTAGCAAGAATGGAAAATATTCTTAGGGGTCAAAATGAACATAACCTAGGAAAAGCTAGACAAGAGCCATCCAATGGCTATATAGGTTTGGGATACAAACCTAAAGCCAAGAAGGATGTGACTTCCCTTCATAGGGTTCCATATAGTTATGGGACCAACCCTAGGTTTAGTGGTCAAGCTAAAAGTACAAGGGAAGTTGTCCCTAAGAGTACTTTTGCAAAGACCAATGTGACTAAGACTTCTAAGAAGTCTAATAATGTCACAAAGAACGTCACAAGGGAGGTCATCCCTAGAGTTGACTTAGTAAAGGTGACTAAGGCTCTAAAAAGGCCAAACAAAGTCACAAATAAGGTTACAAGGGGAGTTAGCCCTAGAAGTGACCTAGTGGAAGTGAAAAAGGCTTCTAAGAAGCCTAGAAAGGTCCTTAGGAAGGTATCTATGGAAGTCATCCCTAGTGAGTACCTAGAGTATCCAAGGAGCACCAATAGGTTTTGGGTTCCTAGGAGCATATTCTCTACACCCTAGATAGGTTAGAGAGTGTCAACTCCAATTGGAAAGGTAGTTAACCCAACCTTTGTAAAGTTGACACTTGAGAGCATTTTCAAGGTTATTGTTAACCTTTGAAAAAGAAAAAGGTTATTGGGTTACTCTTTGAGAGAGTAATATATGTGCCAAAATTTGAAGAGTTGAACTTAATCTAACTTGGCACACTTAAGAAAAGTATAAGAAAAATCAAGTTAGAATTTTGATACTTTCTTAAGGAATTAAGAGAAAACCCATGCTTTAATCAAATGTGCTTAAAACCTTGAAGAGAAAAAATGTGTCAAAATTTGAGGAGTTAAATCTAATTTAAATTGACACATTTGGAAAAGGATAAGAAATGCCAAGTTGGGGGGTTTTGGCATTTTCTTAGAAGGTTAAAGGTGAATCTAAGCCTTAATTTGATTTCATATACTCTTTGAAAGAATAAAATGTGTCATACTTTGAGGAATTTGTTTAATTTAAAAATGACACAAATTTAGAAAGGGAAAAAGAAATGTCAAAATTGGGTTTGGCACTTTCTTGATGAAATTGGGCAATCTAGGATTTAATTTTAAGGTATAGCTAAGAATTAAGGATACTTAGATAGATTATCTAGGTACATTTTATTTATGCTAACTCGTCATGATTGTTTGCCCATCATATGCCATGACATCATATTTAGCATTCACATTTTATTATGAAAAATATAAAAATATCATGTCATGTCATGCATATATCATGTAGTTATAGCATGCTTTGCTTATTTTGATGTATGCCATTAATCATCATGCAGTATGTCAATTTCCTTATAATTAAGAACAAAAGGTATTTATTATGTATGGAAGTGTCCCAACAAGAGGGATCATATCAAGTGACATCCTAGATGGATGATCATGATTTTTACAATGCCTAGATAGAGATACATGATCCCTTAGTTTAGGGCAAGACCAAATATACATCTCACAAAGAACTATAAGGTGACTTGTATATGTTTTAATACACATTAGATACAAGTGAGATGTTAAGATGGTGAACAAAACTCAAGATGTTGATCTAGTGCATCTTGTTGAGTTTTAGATTCATCAAAACACATAGTTATGTGTCTTCCAATCATTGGGAAAGCTAATGTACAAGTCATGTGCATTGAGCCCAAAGAACATGGTTGGATATTGGTTTTGAAAAAGATTTCAAAATACTTTTGAAAAACCTTGGTGAAGACTATCTTTTGATAGTAATCATCATTGGAAAGTTAGACACAAACTAGGAGAAAACATTGAAGTTTTCAAGAGTTTTCAAATTTGTGTCAATCTTTGAAAATAAGAAGTATTTTCATAGAAAACTATTTTTCCCTGATAAAGTATACCCTAAATAATGTTTACATGAGTTTTCATGATGAAAACAAGTATGGATTGGTTAAGAAAAACCAAAGTGAAGTTTCGGTTGAGGTTTAGTTTCATTATTGAATTTTGAACCTCAAAACTTCGAGTTTTGGTTTTCCTAATTATTTAGGAACCCCAAGTCATTGTTGGTGCAATGATGGAAGTTTGACCATATTTTTAAGGGGAGTTACGCTTTGGAAACATAAAAATATTTTCCAAGACCAAAAGGAGGTCAAGTGTTAAGGTAGCACATGACATTGGTATGAGAGGTGTTACCAAGGACAAGGGAGAGTCATCCAAAGCCAATAAGAAGGAATATGCTAGGGTAGCATATAATTATAGAAAGGATGAGGTGTCCAAGATTAAGGACAAGAAGAAATTAATCAAAGACAAGGTGTCTAAGGTTAAGAAGGTGAGTTTTGTAGGCCAAGTGTCACCCGAGGTGCACCGAAGTGGCCTAGCCATAGTGGATGAATCACCAAGGGAGGTGACTAAGGTTAAGATTCCTAAGGTTAGGAAGAGTCTTTGGGACCCATGGTAGATGGGTTATCAAATGTGCCAAGTGGTTAGGAGACGGACTTAAGTCTCTAACATAGTGGGTTGACACAATTGAGTTGAGTTTCATGCATAGAAATATGAATTGGGTTCATATTGCATGAAAATTAGTTTTTGATGTAGAGATGCCATATAAACTAATGCTAGTAATGCATTATGGTTTAGTATGGGCAGATACATCAAGAGGAAGCCAAAACTAGGACTTTAGGTCAAGGTTTAATTGAACCATTTAGCTAGTTTTGAATTTTGTGTCAATCTTGGGATCTGTGATAAATATATTTATATATATATTTTTCCCAAGTAGACATGGGTACAATAGACCTCTCCACAAAATTTGGGAATTTTTGGAGGTCTGTGGAATTTCTGGTGCATTTCTGAAGTTGGCCTGAAAAGGCTGATTTTTTCAGAAATAGGGTACCAGTCGACTGGTACAGATACCAGTCGACTGGTAACAGTGTTTTTGAGCAAAGAATGTTTCTGTAAGCTCATTTTGTCGATACCAGTCGACTGGTAACAGTAGATTTCGACCACAGAATGTTTCTGTGAGGTTCTGTCGAAGGGGGCAGTCGACTGGTACCTAGTTCAGTCGACTGATACTAGCCTAAAAGTGTTTTTCGACATTGTTCTTGACCGTGTCAACTCGTTTAAATGTATGAGATCAATGGGGGATAAATACATGAGTTTAGGGTCAATTTGGATGACATGTTTTCAACAATTGGGATATTGTTGGAGCTCTTTTTGATGTATGGCAAAGGGGGAAAAGTCTAGGTTTAAGTGGGAAACCTATACACCTTTGCAAGAAATCCTAACTCAAGGGGGAGCTTAGGTAAAGGGGGAGCGATTGTTTAGGCAAAGGGGGAGAAGTTTACCTTTGCGAGAAATCCTAGCTCAAGGGGGAGCTTAGGTGAAGGGGGAGCCTAGGGATTTAGGTTCTATTATTTATGCATGAGTTGATTTGCATATTTATTTGCATATGTATTACATTTATGTTTCCCTAACTTAAACAAGTTGTCAAACATCAAAAAGGGGGAGATTGTTGGAGCAATCTAGGTGCCCTAGGTTTTGATGTTTGGGAAAAAGTTTAAGTTAGGTTTATTGTTGTATTTGATATGCATTGTGAGTGTGCAGGATACAAGTACAACAAGAAAAGTCCAAGTGTGATCTTGGCAAAGGAGGAAAGTCCAAGAATGAGTCTTGGCGGTGTAAGTCCAAGCATGTAGTCTTGGCAACGTAAGTCCAAGTGTGACTTGGTAATGGATGAAGCCCCGGAGGTGAGGAGCCTCTTGGTAAAGGAAGACCTGACAATATGGACAAGGCCGAAGGAAGCTCCAGAAGGCAAGACGTGAAGGATGGGGAGACATCCGAGGGACGCAAGGCTGATGGAGGAGGCTAGAAGGCTAGGTCTAGGTTAGTCGAGCGAGGACGAGTGCTGAGTGAATGTACTCGAGGGTAAAATCCTAGAATTAGGGGTTTACTGTAGCGTTACTGTAGCAGTACTGTAGCAGTCGACTGGTGGTTTCATCAGTCGATTGGTGTAGTCGATTGAGATGGGTTGGCACCAGTCGATGGTGCATTGACCATCGATTGGTAACGGGCAAATCAGCTTTCTGATTTGCTCCAAGCTCTATAAGAAGGAGCTTGGGATGGCCGGCCAAGGTGACGAAATTAGACTTGGTTAAAGCCTAATTAGTAGTCACTAAAGTGCTCAAGGATCTCTTGTGTCCAAGTGTTCTTGGTTGAAGTTGTGGTGAGGTTTCTCCACCCACAAGGAGCGGTTTGAGCTAGCCGGAGTTTCCGGGGACTAATCCACCGACGGATTGAGGGATCGTCCACCTTACGGATAGCCGTGGAGTAGGAGCATCATCTCCGAACCACGTTACATCGACGTGCATTGGTTTGCTTGTTCTTTTCTTTATCTTTAGCTTTCGTATTCGTAATTTGTATTGTATTATTCCGCTTGCGCACTAACGAATACGTAGGAAGCCATCGATTTGGGTGAGACGCTATTCACCCCCCCTCTAGCGGCCATCGATCCTCCAACAGTGAGTTCTTCTTCAAGATCGGAGCACAAAGAAGAAGCTTCTACCTCCGGGAGGGATG
This sequence comes from Zingiber officinale, assembly GCF_018446385.1. Taxonomy (NCBI): domain Eukaryota; kingdom Viridiplantae; phylum Streptophyta; class Magnoliopsida; order Zingiberales; family Zingiberaceae; genus Zingiber; species Zingiber officinale. The sequence goes on along the minus strand of NC_055989.1, from coordinate 102,090,755 downwards.
AAGAAGAGAGCATCCATCCATCCTCAACACTAGGTAACTCAAACACTTTAAGTTCAAGTAAATTGCATATAATGTGTTTTGAGTGTAGGGAATTTGGACATTACAAGAGTAAATGTCCAAAGAAGATTAAGAAGACTCCACCGACGCCAAATATCAAGGAAGTCGGAGTCCCAAAACGCAAGGGCAAGGAGCACGTGGTGTGCTTCCAATGCAAGCAACGGGGACACTATAGGAGTCAATGTCCAAGGGGGAGGCAATCTCACAAGGACAAAAGACCAAGCACGTGTAAAGAGGGAGCGAAGGCAAAACCTAAGGTATCCTCTAAGGTTCATTCTTGCACTTCTAATAAGATACATGCTAGTAGTCTTATTGCAATTGTCAAGAATGATAAGCATGATAATCATATAAATCAACATGTGTGCTTAGGTGCTAAACATCTTAGCCTAGATAAGAACAATGCTAGGAAGGCCAACCCTAGGATTAACTCATCTAAGGCTAAGGAGAACCTAGGTAGAAACCCCAAGACAACTAGACATATGCCTAGGAACACCTCAAGAAAGAATGATAAATTAAAACTTGAGGTTTTAGAGAAAGAAAATCAAGTCTTGAGGTCAAGACTTAACACTCTAGAAAAGGCCCTAAAGAATTTAGAGAAGTCAACTCTAGGGTCTAAGGGTCAAATTTCAAAGCCCAAGGACAAGAAAGGTTTGGGTCACAAACCTAAGTCCCAAATGGTCAAGCCCACCTATCATAATGTTCCATTCGATTATGGAACAAAACCTGGGGCTAGGAAGACCAACACCAAGGTCACAAGGGGAGTCACCCCTAGAGTTGATCTTGATGAGTCCCAAATGGCCAAGGCTTTAAAGCCTAAGAGGGTCATTAGGAGGGTTGCTAGGGAAGTTATCCCTAGTGAATATTTAGTGAATTCAATGAGCTCTAATAGATATTGGGTTCCTAGGAGCATCTTCTCTACCCCATAGATGGGTTAGAAAGTGTCAACTCCGATTAGAAGGGTAGTTAACCCAACTGTGAGGAAATTGACACTCAAGGAACATTTTCAAGGTTTTGTGAACCTTTGAAAATGAAATGGATTTATCATTTACTCCTTGAAGAGTAAATTGTGCCATATTTGAAAAAAAAAATTATATCGACTTTAATCTTTATTGGCACAAGTTAGGAAAACCTAGAGAAATACCAAGTTGGGGTCTTGGTACTCTCTTAGGAATTTAAGACAATCTAGGCCTTAATTAAAAAGGTGCTATTCTTGAGGAAATATGAAATATGCCAATATTTGAGGATATACTTAATGTTAAGTGGCATAAATTAATCAAGAAAAATAGGAATGCCAACGTAGGTTTGAGCATTTTCTTGAAGCACTTTGAGCAATCTAGGTTTAGATTTTAAGTTAGCTAAGGTGTTAAGGATACTTAGATAGGTAATCTAGGTATTTTATTTGTGCTAACTTACCATGGTTGTTTGTCATATGTCATGCTATGACATCATGTTTAACTTATTATCATTCGAAATGTCATGATCATGCTTAGGCTAATTATATGTCATGCTTATTTTAAGTTTTATACTTTACGCCATGACATCATGAAATTGGAACATGCTTCTATTTATGAAATCATTATATGCCATGTCATCATCTTGTGCATTAATGATCAATGAAATTGATTTAAGGATAAAAACACATTTTGATATTGAGATCAAAGTGTAGTTTAGCAAATGCATGAGAACTTAGCCTAAGATGACCTAAACCCATATCTCACATCAAAATTAACTTGGATGTGTTTGATACACTTTAGATGTGTGTGAGATATTAGGATCATGAGTTAGGATCAAGGTACATAGTTCTTGTACCTAGATGAGCCTAATTCAAGAGATTGGAGGATCATAGGGAAAACTTGTGTACAAGTCATGTACATATAGTCCTAAGATTATGGTCCTAAATTAAAGGGTTTAAAATCATTTTAAAATTGATTTGAAAAATCTTGATGAAGCTTTTCTAGTGATAGCATTCATCATTGAGCAAGATGATACAAAGATGAGTTAAACTTTGAACTATTTCAAAAGTTTTTAAACTTTGTATCAAGATTTGAAAATGGAAGTTATTTTCATCTAAAACTATTTTTCCATGATAGTATATGGTATGAGAAATGTATCCTCAAAATTTTACGATTTTTTGAATTTTCTGTAATTTTCTGTGAATTTCTGAATTTCTCCCGGGGAGAAAAATCAGAAATCTCTGATTTCAGAGGCTGGATCGGTCACCGGACCGATCCAGAGAAGTCCTGATCGGTCTGGTGACCGATCAATGATGATCCAAAAAGCGAGGATCGATTTGGGAATCGATCCAAGGGGTTCCTGATCGGTCTGGGGACCGATCAGTGCGTGCCGAATTTCTGATTTTCAGCAGGTGTCTGAAATTTCAGTTTTTGGGAGTTGAGTTTCGGGTTTCTAAAGGTTTGAAACTCTCCAAGACATTGTTGGTGCAATGGTCAAGGGGGAGTTGACCTTTAGGGGGAGTCTTACCTAATTGTCAAAAGGGAGTTGACTTTTAGGGGGAGTTGACTTTTAGGGGGAGTTTTTACTTCTTAAGACTTTTGAGGATTAGTGATAAGGAATTGTCACTAAGTTGAGTGTTGAGTTTAGTATCAAGGGGGAAATTAAGGGTTTCAATGAAAGGTATGAGACTTTCATTGGGAAGAAACTCTTGACCTTGATTCCCTCTTTTTGATGTGTGTCAAAAAGGGGGAGAGATGTCCCAAGGGGGAGAATGGGAGAATGTTTTGGAAAACCTAAGTTAGGTTATCGGGTTAACCTAACTTGTTTATGGGTTTTGTCAAACATCAAAAAGGGGGAGATTGTTGGTGCAACCTTAGGTCAAGGTTGACCTGGTTGACCAGACTCGAGTTGACTTGACTCGAGTTATGTTTTGATGTTTGACGAGTTATGACGATGTTTGACGTGAACAGAAAAGTTGTATCTTGATGTTTGACAAGGATACAAGCTTGGGAGATTGTGGGTGCAACTCGTGGTCAAGGTTGACCTGGTTGACCCGAGGTGAGTTGACCTGACTCGGAAAAGTCCAAGCAGGGAGCTTGGCACGGGAGAAAGTCCAAGTATGGAGACTTGGCACGGAGAAGTCCAAGTATGGAAGCTTGGCACATGGGAAGACGGAGAGGGCTCGGTAGCTCGTTCTCCGGACTGTGGTCAGAGAGGGCTCGGTAGCTCGTTCTCTGGACCGGATGTGGAAAGTCCTGGTGAGTGAAGCCAGGTGAAAATCCTAGCGAGTGAAGCTAGGTGAAAGTGGAAGTCCTGGTGAGTGAAGCCAGGCATTCGGGAAAGTCCTGGTGAGTGAAGCCAGGCAGTTTGGAAGTCCTGGTGAGTGAAGCCAGGCAGATTGGAAGTCCTGGTGAGTGAAGCCGGGCAAGGGAAAATCCAGACGGATCAAGGGTGATCGGACATCTGGTGTTGGGAAGTCCAAGTAGATCAAGGGAGTGATCGGATACTTGGCACGAAGAGGAAAGCCCAAGTGGGTCAAAGGGATTGACCGAACACTTGGTGGAGAATTCTAGCAGGTCAAGGGAGTGACCAGATGCTAGGAATGATGAACCAACAGGTCAAGGTTGACCGGATGTTGGTGTAGAAGCCTGAGGTTTAGGGCTGGGGAGTATGGATCGGTCTGGGGACCGATCCAGTGATACACTGGATAGCCTGATCGGTCACCGATCGGTAACCATCTAGTAGCCTCATGGGTTATCGATCGGTGCGAGACCGATCGACAACGATCGAGGCGCAGAAGTTCGGGAGAAGAAGCTGATCGGTCTACGGACCGATCAGAGTCTGATCGATCGATGGACCGATCGAGCCAGAAGCGAAGGCTAGGAATGGATCGGCGTGGACCGATCCACATGGAGCCTGATCGGTCCACGCCGATCAGCACTAGCTGCGACGCAACGCCTAGATTTCTTCGTGTTTCTTCGTTTTCTTCGCAGTTATAAAAGGAGGGCTGCTGCGAGCCTTCGACTACTTCTTCTTCTTCTTCTTCTTCCTTGGATTGAAGCTTAGCTTCGTGCTTTGAGGTGAGCTTTGTTGAGCTCGCTCAAGCTTCACGTGAGCTTCCGACTGGATCACCTGCTGTTGTGAAGTTGCTGCTTCATCGCCTCCGGTCGACAGAGAAGGCAAGCGAGTGTTGCATTCATATTGTTGTTTGTATTTGCTTCTTGCTTTCCTTGTACTCCTTTCTTGTTGTTACAAGTATTGTGGCGAGGTTTCTCCACCCACAAGGAGCATTTATTAGCCGGTTCTCCGGGGACTCATCCACCGACGGATTGATAGGCTTCGTCCACCTTACGGACACGCCGAGGAGTAAGAGTTTATCTCCGAACCTCGTTACATCGGTTTGTTTGAGGTTTGTCTTCTTTCCCTTTCGTTTCTGTGTTTATTTTCCGCTGCGCTAACACGTTTTGTAGAAAGAAATGACGATTTGGGGTCGGCTATTCACACCCCCCTCTCTAGCCTCCGTACGAAGGATCCTAACATCTAGTACCTCCACCAAAAGGAAAAACAATTATTGACACCAAATGAGTTTTTAGGAATAAGTTAGACGATTAAGGAGAAATCATAAGGAATAAAGCCCGACTAGTTGCCAAAAGGTTTAGTCAAATTGAAGGACTAGATTATGATGAGACTTATGCCCCGGTAGCTAGACTTGAATCAATTAGAATGTTTCTAGCCTATGCAACATACAAAGGATTCAAATTATTTCAAATGGATGTTAAATTCGTATTCCTAAATGGATAAATTAAAGAAGAAGTCTATGTAAGTCAATCACCAAGTTTTGAAGATCTAGAAAACCCTAACTATGTCTTTAAGCTCAAAAAGGCACTTTATGGATTAAAACAAGCACCTAGGGCTTGGTATGAAAGGTTGTCCAACTTTCTAAATTCAAAAGGGTTTAAGGAGGGTCAAATTGATCCTACACTTTTTATAAAAGCCCTTAATTCTGATATTTTCATAGCCCAGGTTTATGTCGATGACATAATGATTGGATCAACAAATTCAAAATTCTTAAAAGAATTTATAACCTCAATGGAAACTAAATTTGAAATGAGTTTGGTTGGAGAGTTAAATTATTTCCTAGAACTTCAAATTAAACAAACTAAAGAGGGCAACTATGTGCATCAAACTAAATATACAAAAGATCTACTTAGAAAATTTGGTTTAGAAAACTCAAAAGCATTAAAAACACCTATGGCTAGTAACATTAATCTAGATAGTGACCCAGATGGTAAACTAGTTGATTTAAGACTTTATAGAAGCATGATAAGTAGTTTATTATACTTAACTGCAAGCAGACCTGACATATTATTTGTAGTAAGTATGTGTGTACGCTATCAAACATGCGCCAAAGAGTCTCATCTATCATGTGTTAAAAGAATAATGAAATATCTAAAAGGAACTATTAATGTGGGAATGTGGTACCCTAGATCTTCACATTTTGAATTAGTTGACTATTCTGATTCGGATTATGTCGGATATAAGTTAGATAGAAAAAGTACAAGTGAAGGATATATGTCAACTGTTAGGATCATCTTTAGTTAGTTGGTTTAGTAGAAAGCAACATTGTGTTGCCTTATCTACTACTGAAGTCAAATACATAGCAATGGGTGAATGTATAGCTCAATTGCTTTGGATATCCCATACCTTAAAAGACTTTAATCTAGATTATAAACATGTGAAAGCCTATATTGATAACATAAGTTCTATAAATCTAACTAAAAATCCAATCCATCATTCTAGAACTAAACACATAGAAGTTAAACATCATTTCGTTAGAGATCATGTCTCTAAAGGAAACATTGAACTAAACTACATTGACTCAAAATCTAACCTAGTCGACTTATTTACAAAACCTTTACCTGAAGCTGAATTTAGTAACTTAAGGAGATATTTAGGGATGTGCTTTATAGAATAGTTTTTTAACAGGCTTTTGAAACTAGTACTTAGTAGTATTTCAAAATTATTTTTGTAAAATTTCCCATTCGAAATTTTGTTTTCAAAATTTTTTATTTTTCTAGAATAGTTTAGGTCTTGCCCGTAGAATTGCATGATCTTATAGTTTTAGGAGCCAACATCTCACAAGCACAGTAGGATGTCTTGCTTGTAAAACTTAGAATGAGCGAGATGCTTAGGACTCAACCTAAGATTTCATATGCTTATGTCTGTACATCGTTATAAATCTGGGCTTTAAACAACATACATTGATCAATTTGAGTTTATTAGCTAGTAACTACCTAGTTAGTTCCAAATGCTCAAATTGACCAACTCAAGTCAATAGCTACTATCTTGTGGTAGTTTAGCTTAATACAAAAGTTGGACATTTCATAATAAAGATATTTTTTTTTAGTTTTTAAAATCATGCTTGGACTTTTAGGAAAATATCGATTTTAGGGGGAACTTCACACTTAACTCTCAAAACCCTTTCCTTTCTTTTATCAAAATATTTTGAAAATTATTTAGTTTTTCAAAATTTTATCTATTTTCAAATTTTTTATAATTTCTAAAAATTTTATACTATACTATCAACTTTCAAAATTTCTCCTTTTTTTTTCTTTCTATTTACTTTACACTTTCAATAATCTAAATCGTAATTTTAACCTTGTTAAAATTTTTCAAATTTTACACTTTCCTAAACCTACATATTTTCTAGTCATTTCTTTAGAGGTTTACTTTACAAAATTTTCAAACATTTTATTTTTAATCATTTCCTAAACCTTTACTTAATATTTTCAAATACTCAAATTGTTCCTCATTTTGCAAACTTTACTTTGCTAAAATTTCAAATGTATTTTATAGTTTTGCCTTTAAAAATTTTTTAAATCAAGTTTTACTTGTGTGTGCTCGTTTTCCCTATTTTTAATGTGTGTCAAAGGGGGAGAGATATTAAATTCAGGGGGAGATGTTTAACTCAGGAGGAGAGTTAAAGTTCTTGCTTATTTATTTTTACATATTTTAACTTAATTTTGAACCTTAAGTTGCCAAACATCAAAAACGGGGAGATTGTTGGTGCAAGTTGCACCAACATCAAACCTAAGTTTTGATATTGGCAAAGGTTCAAGTTAAGTCTTGTTGTGATCTAACAAGTTGATTAAGTATGCAGGCTGTTTACTCAACCGAGAAAGACCTAGTTGGAGGCTAGGCAGGAAAAGTCTTAGCAGATCATAGAACTCAGGTGGAAAGATCAAGTGGGTTGAGAGGATCCGACACTTGGCAGTGAGATCGAGAGGTCTGGAGGACCGAAGATCGAGAGAAAAGTTCTGGCGAGCCGATCAAGGTTAAGTGAAAAGTCTAAACAGATATGGAGGATCAAAGTTTGGCAGGTAGGTTGAGGTAAAACAACTGGAAGAGCGACAGTGAAGTCGTGTTCCTGAAGGAAACAACCTAAGGTCGCTGATCCAACTGAAGAAATCGAAAAAGTTTCCAAGTTGAGATCAAGACAGTAGAACTGTCAATTATCATTACTCACGCATTTTATATATTACTATGTTAATCTCTGTTTTGCAGTAAAATACTGTTTAACACTATTTTGTAGGTCCAGCCTGATCGTTCGATCGAACAGGAGGATCGGTCAACCGAAGCAGACTAACTCAAAACAAACACAAGTTCAGACCAAACCAGAGCGAATCCGATCAAAGCTTGATCGGTCAACCAAACCAAAGGATCGGTAGACCGAACCCTGATGATGTGACACATATCAGCTCGGTCAGAAGCAGAGAAGGAAGCTAAGTTGATCGATCACCGAACCAACAGATCGGTCGACCGAACAATATTTCATCAATGCAGCATTAAGAGCGAATCTTGGCGAACAAGGAAATTACCTGTTCGGTCGATCAAAAAAGATGATCGGTCGACCGAACACTTCAATGACAGTAAATGTCGAAGATCGAATCAGCATAATATCTCAATGAAGATGGAAGGGAGCTGGTTCGGTCGACCGAACTTGGGGATCGGTTGACCGAACATCGACGATTCTTATAAAAGAGAGCTCAAGGTCCGAGGTTGGGCAACTAATTTTGGTTGACACGTGAAAGCTACTCGTGTTACTGCTACTACAACTCGCAAGCAACTACATCATTCAAGTGCCGACAGAGCTTCAACTTTAATATACTGTCGGTATATTTTTATTATTGCTTGTATTGTACTTAACTCAAGTAAGATAGTAGGTTGTTACTATTTTACTCATTTTCTTGTACGCACTATTTCTTTCCGAGGTTTTTTGAAAGAAGAGTTTTAGTAATTTGTCCATCGGTGCGATCAAGGATCGCATGCCTTAGAGTAGGAGTCGGCCTAGACTCCGAACCAAGTAACCGAAACTGTTCTCTACTTTTCCGCTGCACGACTTTGTTTTTAACGAGTAAAAGAAAAGTTTTTAAAGCGCGATATTCACCTCCTCCCCTTTATCGCACTCGTTCGATCTTACAGGATCGACTTAGATCGAATTATAAGATTAGATTCATTTTTGAATCCCCTAACCTTTACACATTGTTTGGGAGGAGGTGAGGGAAGGAGAGGGAAGGGTAAAGAAGGGGAAGGGAAATTTAAAATCCTATTTGGGAGGAAATGAGTTACGGAAAGGAAAGATAAGCAAGGGTAAGCTTTAACCTTTCTTACCCATGAAACGAAAGAATTTTAACGAAGGATAAGGAAGTGTATGGAGAATTAAAAATTTTTGTGTTCTAATTTTATCCTTGTTTTATTATATTAATTCTAAAAATTATTGTTTTAGATATTTTTTGCGTCGTTACGAAAAACACTCGCACCGCTCGACTCACATAGCTCGACACTTGCACTCCGTCGACGCTGATTTCGACTTTGATGCAAATGCTGACTTCGACGCCGACTTCAATGTTGACTTCAATGCCGACTTCGATGCTGACTTTAATGCCGACTTTGATGTCGATGCGGATGCCGATGCCTACTTTGACACTGACGCTGACTTTAACAAACGAATTATAAATGTTTGAATGCGTAAGTCTTAACCAATAAATGTATGTAAGATGTACTAATTTTTTGAACGCGTAAGTTTTTAATAAAAGTGATGATAATTTTATATATTTAACCTTTATTATCCTCCATTTTTTCCCAAATATAATAATACATGTTACTTCAATAAACCTTCCCACCCTCTTAAATAAATAAAATATAAATATTTTATTTTCCTCCTTTTTTTTTCTATTAATGAACCTTTACTTAACCTATCTAAATAGAGGATCATAATCTAATATTTTTCGCTATTACTTAATGATAGTAAGCTACCGATTCATGCAGTCAAACCCATTAACAGAGAATTAATATATTCTTTTTTGAAATCAATTCATTTTTTATTGTAGATTTTGTAACAAATTTGTATATAAATATACCAACCCAATAAAATATTTTAAATCCCAAAATATCTAGAATTTTATTTCTTAAAACATTCACAATATATTACCATTATAATATCCATCGTCTCATCATCAAAAATACAAAATTTACTATCACATACTCATTCTATCATATTAAAATTATATCATATTAAATAAATATATTTTAAAATATTTAAATTATTATCATTTTTTAATAATAATCTTACATTTAAAAAATAATTTTACTATTTTGTAAAAACAATATTAAAATTTTAAAATATATTTATTAAATAAAATAAATATTTGTGGGCTACCAAATGCATATTTAATTTTTAATTTTAAAATTTATATTTTTTAATAAATAAAATTAAAAAAATAAAAAATAAATAAACATAGGGGATGAGCCAACTCCTGGCTAGTCCACCCAGATCGCGTTCAAAGTATTAGACATGTTTAAATGAAAAGAATGATGTTTTTAATATCAAGGGATATTATAATACCCCATTAATATATACAGTGTAGATGCCCTTAAAAAAAAAAAAAAAAAAGCACAAACAGAGATCACCGAACATGTGGTGATCTATTCGGCCCCTAAACCGACCGATAATTTTGCAAAATTGCTACATCTTTGATTATCTTTGGAGTAAATTGGAAAAAAGACAAGGTGAACGTCCGCTTCGCTTTAAAAAACTGTCCGCAAACCCTAATCCCCTGTAACCCATATTACCGGACGGCAGGCACTTCCCGTTAGCTTGATTCATGGACGAAGAACATCCGGCCTCCGATTCGGCACTAAAGGACAAGGCGGACAGCCTCCACGCCCTGATCTCCGGTCCCCTCGCTGCCGCTGCAGCTAAAGCCTCAGCCCGATCCAGGAATATTCCAGCCGGTAAGGATTTTCATTTCTTCTTCAACTTCAATGAATTCAAAGCTCCTGTCAAGAAGATTAAGGAGAAATCTGAGTCCTCCTTGAGTATCATCGCTGCTTCGGATAATCTTTGGGGGAGCAATAAGCCGCCGAAGCTGCCCAACGATCTCGACGAGGCATGTGACTGGCTTGTTGGCCTCAACGATGAATTACTCGATCGTCTTGCAATCTCTATGGATGAGTTTAAGAGATTGAGAGAGGCGGAAGAGGCAGGTGGGAAGCCTACGCCAATGGAGCTGGAAGAGGGCGGGTTTGAGTTAGTTTACGGGAAGAAGAAGAAAAAGATTGGGGGTTCACTCAATACGGAGAAAGATGAGACCTTTTCTGCATCTGGCTCTTCGACAGTGGTTAATGTAGCAATGAAGGACAAGAGGACAACAACAGGGCGTTCGAAGGTTCCATTTCACATTCGGACCATTCCCCGACCGCAATATGAATATAAAATAATAGTGAATAACAAGAACCAACCATTTGATCATGTATGGTTGGAGACGAGCTCGGATGGAAGTCGGTTCATTCATCCGTTGGTCAGTTTCTAAAATTTTTTGTACGTTCCATGTTAATTTCCCCCCCTCATGCTTTATGGCTAACATTTATTCATCAACTAGTACCTTCTTCACTTTGTTTTATTTGTTAGCTATGGTACTTTTTGGAAGTGTAATTATCTAGATTGACATCAGATGGTACTTTTTGTTTTATTTGTTTCAGTCTATCAAAATAAGCCATCTATCCTCTTTGCCCCAAAAATAAAGTTACACATGGGCAGATATTCAGCTAAGCGTTCCACATGCTGCAGTATGTAATGATACCTGGAGTGGGGGTTCTTGTGGTAATACATTTGATGCTAAAGTCAATCTTTCATGAGGTCTTAATGGAATGTAAGATATTAAAAGGAAAATGGTGAAAAGGCCTCTACACAGTATACTTGCTTCTTTGTTGGGGAGTTCCCTTAGCTATCTTGTTGATGACAAGCAAGTAGTTTTTGTTAGAGGTGTTCACATGCCCCATGGATCATCAATCTATTGTGACATATCAATAAGCTGTGCGCACATGCAATGCGCCAACAGTGTGAGTCACGAGCGCAAAGTTGCTTCAAAATCAGTAAGAATGGTTTCCACATAAAATTTTCAAGTTATAGGTCAATGTGGATCTCCTGTCTTTGGCTACGCTGTCAACCCCAAAGAAGGTTATCTTAAGTAGTCACTTCCTTAGGGCATAATATGAAGTATCACATACTGCATAGTCCTCACCAGTTTGCAGATTTTTTGATGGTGGGTACCTCTTCAAGTTTGTAACAGAGTAGGTGAATAAATTATCCCATAACATTGGCCTTCTAACAGGGTTGACATATCTTTTAATGTGCTTCTTATGCATCACCTTTTGGTTCCTCATTGTCTCTACAACTTGTCAAGGAACTTCAGAAATGTATTTAATGAGTTATAGGCCTAGCCCATACTAGACTGTTCCTCTTAGGGATAAATCAAGATTAGGGTGTCTTTTTTTGCATCTTATTTATGGCTGGCAAACGGTTTTGGGACATTTGGCTTAACTATAGATATTGTTGACAAATATGAAACAAGTTTGAATTTAAAGGCTTGAGTATCATCTACAGAATAAACTTAATTGATTTTCTACGGATAGTTTCTTATAACCCCAGTCTCTTACTTTCCTTTGTTGTATGCTAGAGTCAAGTTGAGTTTTTTTTGGAGTTCAGGTCTCTTCGTTTGACAGGAAAAATGGCGAAGAGGAAGAGGAAGTGAGGAGAGAAGGGACAAAAGTTGAGTACTTTGGGCGGGTAAGGGGAAGCGAGGAAGTGAAGAGATAGGACAAAGTTGAGTACTTTGGTTGGGTAAGGGGAAGAGGATGAGGTAAAGGGATAGGATGAATATACAATGATGAATTTACCCTTGTCTCACTTGCACTGCAGGTGCTGTCGAGTTTCGCCATTGCCTGCCTTCACTCTCATCCGTGCTCCCTGTGCCTTTGCACCACCATTGCACCATCCCTACACCACCTTTGCGTACCCATATAACATTATGGGGTAATCACAATTAGAAAAATGGATACATATGACTTGTATGAGACAAATATAAGTTGTACATTAGACAAGTATGGAATTGATAATGCAAATCGCATCAATACCTCATGCTCATATCATTCCTAGGTCATTCAATCATCCAAGTATGTCATTCAATTCCTTTCTACCTTTCTGCTTGGTAAGTTTAGTAAGTTAGTCTGGCTTATTCTTTCTCCAAATCTTTTGTTGTTTTCTTGAGTTCCAATCTCCACAAGGAAGCTTCTCATTCTTCATTTTACTTTATTGGTTTCACCGTTAACGACACTTATACCATCTATATCCTTTCCTCAATATATTGGATCTTCAGGATGTTGGTTGACCCTTACTCTGCTGAGATTGCCACTGCATGGGTATCAAAGTAGACTGACTTAGCTCATTGATGGAGGGCCAGTGGTTGTCATTGGAGGTGTCTTCCATGCCACTTAGTTTGCAGATTTACTGCAGTTCACAAGTGACTGTGTCTGCCTTGTCCCAATCCTTGCATTGAATGAGACAACCAAAGAGTCAGGTGTATTGACGAACTGTTGAGTCATGGGAATGGGACCCTCCAAAAAAACTTTCTATTTTTTTCAGTAACTCTTGGTTAAGGTGGGGGTACACACTGAGGGCTAATAGGTTAGCCCTAGATCGGCTTTTTCTGGGCAATGCAGCTGTGCCAACTCTGATTTATTGAGTCTTGCCTACATATCAGATTTGTAAAGATGGGCATCCTTTTAGATCTTGCTGTTGGATAAGTAAACAAATCACTCTGTATCAATAATCTGGAAAATACATTCTTTGTATCTTCAGACCTCTCTCTCTATTCTCATGAATATTGACTTTAAATGGCTAACTAATAATTTAAGTGTGTTAGGTGTATTCAAGTGTCTCAAAAAATAAAAAATAAAAACTTGATACCTAGATACATTTTTTTTTGTTATACCTATTGCAAGAAAATACTTGGATAAATATGTTTTCTCTTGGTTATTTACAAACTATATTTTGTTTGTGAGTTTCATTTTCTTTATACAATTGAATTACGGGTTCTTTTTTTTCATAACACAGGAAAAATTTTCTATTGTGAACTTCGTTGATAGAAAGTGTGATGGTGAGCCTATTCAACCTCTTCCTCTTGAGGGTACTCCATTTAAGCTGGTGGAAGGTGTGAATGACTTAAAAATGGTAGCTGCTAAGTTGCAGGGTGTAGATGAATTTGCGGTTTGTACCTTCTAGAGTTTTGATGCTGAATACACCATATGTTTTCAACATATTCTTTTGGTGGTTTCATGTGCTTTAATTGTCTCTTTATGTAATAAAAATACTGCACTATTGTTTCAGATTATTCATTAACTTAGTATACAACTGATATTAAATAATTGCATCCGCCAAGCTTTGAGTTAGCCATGCCAGTGATTTAACTGTGGATGTTATCTCTTGTTGTTCAGGAACTAAGTGTGCCCTGGTTATAGTTATTATTCGAACAGTTGAACATGACTACTTATATTAGCTTCGAAGTGGATTGTTCTTGCTTCCTGTGTCCTAGCTTTTTTTTTTCTATTGTGAGAATATTTTCAGAGGAATATTATCTTCTGAGAAAAAAATTAGTTCAAACTAACTGTCTGGTTAGTCCTTGACTAATTGTTTAGGAGACCACCCTACATAAAAATTTGTTATTATTTCCAGTACCCTAATGTTTTCAAAAATTGTGAAAATATTCAGTGATACTAAATAAAAATTTATAGGCTGATAATGCAGAACTGCATTCTCCTGTCCATGATGGATAAAGTAATACATTCTTGGATTTCTTAGTTGCCAGTGTATAAAATGTAATAATTGTTCTCGCTTTTCCTTTGAATGCAAGTTTTTTGGCATTATCATCTCATCTCTTATCGTTAAGACAAAATATTGTGTTGTAGGATTGGAAAATATAACCCTTTAATAACTGAAATTTCGTATTGGTTTTGAATGTGTTTTGATGGTTGAACTTTTCCATTCCAGGTTGATTTGGAACACAACCAGTACCGGTCATTCCAGGGGCTAACCTGCTTGATGCAAATATCTACAAGAGCTGAAGACTTTGTGATTGACACCCTCAAGTTACGAATACATATTGGACCACACCTGAGAGAAGTTTTTAAAGATCCTTCAAAGAGAAAGGTAGGTTATGTTTTCTTTGAATACTGATTAAAATTTACAACTTAATTATTCATTATATTTACCTTCTACTCTAGATAATGCATGGCGCTGATCGTGATATCATATGGTTACAACGGGATTTTGGCATATATGTGTGCAACCTTTTCGACACTGGTCAGGTAGACATTTTCACCAATTTCTTTATGGGTGTAACTTTTGCAGACTTTGCAATACATGAAACATACCATGGCTTTTTTTTTTTGGAAGAATTGTTAACATATTAATTTTAGAAATATATAATACTTTCTTCCAAATATTTTTGTTTATCCATTTCACTTGAAGATTTAATCACTCTAGTCAGTTCAAGGTTACTCATTAAGGTGATATGATGGTGTATTTAGGATTCAAAGTCTCTAAGGATGTGACACATTGATACTACAGTATGTAGTAAAATAACTGGGGTTTTGCAGCTCTTTTTCTTGATTTTTCTTATTTGCAGTTTTGATATGCTTATGTTTTACATGCATTGAATTCTTGTTCTCAAAAACTTGATACTATCTATTTTTCTTTATACAGGCATCAAGGGTATTGCAAATGGAAAGGAACAGTCTGGAGTATCTTCTGAATCACTTCTGCGGAGTAAATGCTAACAAAGAGTAGCTTTTCAAACTTTATCATACTAATATTAAATAGTCTCTTATCATGTTTGAAACTTTTTATTGAGCTAATAAGTTTCAATTCAAGCAGGTACCAGAATGCAGATTGGAGATTGCGCCCTATTCCAGCTGAAATGCTCAAGTAGAGTGCAAAGTTTTTAGCTCTCCATATACATATACATATACATATATATTTGCTTCATTTACTTTAGCTTGAATACTTCATTTTATTGCATTTAACCCCACCACTATAAGATTCTGACTATGATTGCTTCTTATAGGTATGCCAGAGAAGATACACATTACCTATTTTTTATATATGATCAGATGAAGAGAAGGTTGCTAGCAGAATCATCAGATGGAAATGATCTCCTATTGGAGGTGATTCGTTTGTGATGTAATTTATAAATTGAAAGCTGCAACTTAGTCTAAGCCTAAACTGAATATTTATTCATCACTACTTTTTTTTTTTGGTTCTATGTAAAACAGTTGTTGTTTATTGCTCTTTATGTAACAGGCTTCTATTGACTGTGACAATTTTCAGGTCTATAAGCGCAGTGGTGAAATCTGCATGCAACTTTATGAGAAAGAACTTTATACGGAGACATCATTTCTAAACATCTACGGGTTTGTCATTCCTACCATTCTTTAATTAGTAATTGCTGCTCAAATGATGTAATTGACCTTTTTTTCTCTGTTTCCTATTCTAATGAATTTCTATCCTTTTGTCTTCATTAATTTGCTACAATATCCTTTTTAATATTCACCTCTACTTTTTTTTTTGTCATCATGAACAGGTTAGCATACATTGATTTAAATGCAGAACAACTTGCTGTTGCTGCTGTAAGTATATTTATCATTTTACCTATATACCACTTATCTGATTTCTAATTGAAATAATCGTGAGGTTAAGCATGATGGGTTTTCGTGGTGTGCTTTTGACATTAACAACATTTTTGGAATATTTTTGTCAGAAAAGTCTGATTTACACCTATTTATTCTTTATATCTTATCATTCAAGTTCTTAGAGAAATGATATGTTGAAATAGCTTTTATCAAGTATTTAGCTGCTCAAGAGCTAGAAACTGCTCATTGATCCTTTTGATATTGAGACAGAGACACAAGTAAACATATTAGATCTGTTATTTTTTTCAGATCTTGTTTGGTATAAAAAGGGCAGTCCGGTGCACGAAACTCCTACTATGCTACTATGTGGGGTCCTGGGGAAGAATCCATTATACACAGTCTTATCCTGTTTTTTTGCAAAAGACTGGAAATGATTCGAACATGTGACCTTTTGGTCACAAAGCAACAACTTTACTGTCCTGTTTGGTATCCGAGCTAAAAATCTCTGAAAAGTTATCATGGGGAGAATTAGCTCTAGGATTATGTGGCAAACTATATTATGTAGAGGATAATTGGATAATCATATTGCATAGCTATGGGAGTTGAGGCTATAGTTATTATAATAGTCCTATTATATTATATACAAGTCTAATCATATCAACTATAAGAAATAATGCAATCATTATCTTTGCATCAGTGTGAGATACAGGACAGATTTAAAACATTCAATATTTTTTTTATGATAAATCATACAGATCAATGACAATATAGAAAAATAGATTTTCATATTATCAAAGAACAACCCTGTTGCAGCAAATTCTAAAAATAAATATTCCTATCCCACAATATTACCTATTATAGTAATGGTTCATTATATAGAGGGTATAACAGTAAAAGCCCATTGGGAAGTTATAAGATTTGTCTTTTGGTTTGACTTTTTTACCCTTCTTTACACAGGTTAAATCCTACACTTAATGAATTCTCATTAAAGAGAGCTTAACCAAACATTAATTTCATAAGATTCTTATGAAGTCCTATGGAGTGGAAAAAGAACTCTGGAACTGTTAATCAAAGTTTGCAGTTATAGAAGATTTCATAGAATGTCCCACTCTTCATTATTTACATTTTAGATGACCAATTCTGTTCTGTGACTTAATATAAACCATCCATCTTAAACAGGGTCTTTGTCAGTGGAGAGATAGTATTGCACGTGCCGAGGATGAGAGTACTGGATATATATTACCGAACAAAACTCTTCTGGAGATTGGTACAGTTTTAACGCTTTTGCTGATCTTAATTTCAGCTCTCGGGTCAAACAACTTATTCATTATGATTTTTTTGTTTGATTGAAAAGCAAGGCTGATGCCTACTACTTCTGGAAAATTATGCCGACTGTTGAAATCAAAGCACCCTTTTGTTGAATGCCATCTGCTTTCTGTAATTGAAATTATTAAGCGTTCCATTGCCAATTCTTCTTCTTTTGAGGGGATAGCAGAACAACTAAAGGAGAAACGGCTGGAAGCAGTAAGTCGTGAGCATTCTCAAGATATCAAAATTATTTAGTTCCAAATATTTACCTTTGTCAAATACTGCATACACTGACACTGCAGATTATGGAAGTTAATATCAACACTAGATCAATCCCAGCTTCTGATGTCCTTATGGAGCCTACAAGTTCTGAACACGTTGATCAGAGTAGAAACGTTGCTACAGAAACAAGTGTTGAAACTGTTAAAACAGTTGAACATGATATGGATGCTGTGGAAGAATGCCCCAAACAATCAATCCAGAGTCCAAGAAGTGGAAGCACGTCAGCTATTGTGATGGAGCAAGAAAATAATGCTTTGCCATTGTCTGGAATTCAGTGCTTGTTGACGCAACCTGAGATAACTGAAAATTTTGATAAGGAAACGAGGGATAACAAAGTTATTGAACATCTTCCACAAAAACAAGTTTGTTTCTTTCCTGCTGTTTCTGTCTTTTTACTGATGATCGGATAATGATTTTTATTGACATCATTATAGGGTGGAATTGCCTCCGTCCAATTACTGAAAAAGCCTACTCAAGCTTTTGGAGCCTTATTTGGAGCTTCTTCCTTTGGGAAAAAGCTTTCCTCTGATAAAGTCGGTCTTACTAGCCAGGTATTTTGGATTGATGTTCATTGGATTGTAAGTCTCAAATTTTGCTTTGGTATATCTATTATTGTTGGGGTTACTTGTAATCAGTAAAAATGTTATAGTTTGGTGAATAGTAATCTATCGTATCATAGATAATTTATCTATAACTACAAGGATTATTCACCTAACTGGACAAGGTACATGAGATACTTTTTGTAGTAGGCTCAGATAAACAAAAATGCTAAAGAAGTTATACTTCCTACAGATTCAGGATCATTGTTGTTAAGACAATGAAATTTACTCACCAAATGTTGGGGTAAAACCAAGAACCTTTCAATTCGTATCATAAATACTTGTCTAATCAAATTTTCGACATTGTTGTACTGATCAAATTCATGACGCAGTTACTTTTAGTGATTAAGCTGACCTGTATGGTTGTTATTTTTGCGTCTATTGCTAAGCAGCATCATTTGTGAAGTTTGTATTTTTATGCTCCTATATCAACACAAACTTCGTTGTCTGAATAATATATATATATATATATATATATTTTGCTTTCTTCCTCCAGGATAAGAATGTGAATAAAGTCAAGGAGATTAAATTCAGTGTAGCTCTTCCATTCCATAGTTTTTCTGGTGGAGTGACCCCATCAGAGCCGGATGTTAGAGAGGACAAGAACCCTTCAGATCTGCAAGTCGAGGAGGACATAGAGTCCCCTAAACTGTCTGCTGAGGTCATACCACTGGCTCCAAAAAGTGACGATGAGGAGATTGGTATTGATCACCCAGCAACAGACAATGAGATGGATCATGAGGAATGTTCTTCTGATCATCCTGACATTGGCTGTGGCGGTGATAATAAACCAGAATGTAATACTAATGATCCAGCTGAAGTTATCTTAAACTTTGACAAGTGCTTTATGTCGATCAATGAGAGGAGGAACTCCCAACGGCAACTGAAGCCTAAATCTTCTAAAAAGCCTGCAAATATTCCTAGCATTGCGCCATATGATTATTCTGCCGCAAGGGGATATTTGAATTTTGGTAGGGTTGGACAACATGATAAAGCTGACACTGAAGACGACTGCAGAACGCAAGATCCTAAAACCGAAACTGAAGATAAGGGAAAGACTTCTCTAGGCTCCAGACAAATGCAGAGAGGTGCACCACAGGGTATGGCTCAAGTTGAAGGAAGATCAAGAGGATCTCAGCCACGCCGTCGTCAAGCTTTCCCTCCATCAGGCAACAGAAGCATGACATATTATTGACATTATTATATCTGTTCATTTTATTGGCAAGTGCAACAGAGGATTCATTTAGATCATCTTCTGAAGCAATCGATGAATCATAAAAAAATTCTCATACTATTCTGAGGCAGTTTTGTATGCCCTTGTATTTTTGGCTATGCGCTTGTACCCATTTTCTTAGGTCGAATGGTTAATACTAAAAATACAAACAAACGGTAAATTTGAGTTAAGAGCAAAATCATTTTGTTTGCCTTCGTTAACAATTGGAGCGGGAAACATTAAACACAGATAATATGGTTTTTTTTAACTTAAATGTGTTTTGTTTTAGGAATCTGATATAATTATCCAATGTCTGGAGTTGACCGGGAATAGATACGGTTTAAACCGTGTGGTTTGTTTGCTTTTGTTTTTTAAAGCATTTGACTGGATCAGCCCATAGATTTTATTCATCTCAAGTTATTTTGCATGCTAGTTGGCAAGTGGAATGAAATATTTCACCACACCAGCCAACACAAAACAAAATTTTAATTGCTGACTTCAATACTCGGAATAAAAATTTATGGAAATGAAAATGGTAAAACCAAACTTAGCTTGTAGGTGTAAACGAAAGAGGTAGTATGTTCTCCAATAGCAGCGCGCACACCACTCATTCATCTGTAGTCTCTTCCCACTTCCACACGGGGAGGATAGACAACAAACGAGATCAAAATGAGTGTAAAGTACTACCAAGAGGTCTAAGAACTCGCAGTCTTACTGCAACCAAGGATTATACCAAAACTACAAAAAGGAAGAGCATATCTAACTCGAGTTTACAGAACGGGCTAAAACTAGCCGAGTATGGCAAAGCAGATGTTGGCTGGAGCTATACTGACTGGCCTGTATCAGCAAAAAAACCATGTCTCATTACCAAATCTACTGCAGTTTTGTCATCTGGATTCCAGTTGTTGACAACAGCTCAAAAGCAATAACCAAGAGAGGCTGCCACAGCAATCGAGGCTCATCGCAGCAGGTAAAGACGGAGTAACAGTTCAGAAGCCACTGGCAACACCACTTGCTGCACCGTTGGTGACCTTTAATGCATCACCAGCATCAGCAGTTGCAATAATTTCCACTGGTGTTCTTTGAACATGATCACTGTTTACTGCTTCCTTGTTTGTAACAGAATCAGATTGTAAATTGAACTCGTTGCCAACTACTTGTTTCCCTTCCACAGGCATATGGGAAGTCTTTCCATCCCAGGCCTGAAACATATCTATTAGTTAGCTACACAACATTTCTTCTCTCCAAGTCCAAACTAACCAAATTGCAACTTGCCTGCTTCTGAAGCTGTTGCTTTGCTCTTTTTACTTGCATAAAGTGTTGACGATGTTCGTAAAAGTCAAAATCATCCAAAAGAGATGTGTTGCTTGTATGTTCCTTGAAAATCTTGAGCATCTGGATGCCCTGCTCTAGCTCCACCTGCGTGGTACAATTCAAAAAAATCAAGATAAGTATTTTATGTACCAATACACACCATAATCTGGCATACCTCCTGAGTGTCTCGACTGTTGGTAACTGGTTTGTTCTCATTGCTCTCTAGCGTGATATGCTTCAGATTGCTATTTGGGACATCCTTAATAATATGCCACTTGACTGGGAAGCACCCAATCCACTTATCTTGCTGCCAATAGTCAACAGTCTTGTTAAAATCAACACGGCCAACCATCTCCGCAACACCCACAAATTGTCCGCTAGTGTTAACCTGCATTAACAACACAATTTGCAAAGGTAATTTTCTGAGAAAAGCAAAACAAATTTCTGATATATGATCCTCATACTCACAGAAAAAAACAGAAATACAGGGCATCCTCCAGCTTTTTCATGAGCTTTCTGATATCCAGCATCCAGCTTCTTATTCCCATTAGGGGTGCTGGCCCATACATTGTACTTTATACTTTTATGAATATCATCCTCACTGTAAGACTTTATGATAAAGAATTTTGCATCAGAGTATTTGACAGGGAAGTCTTCCCGGTTGTACTGTTCACAATCCAGAGACACTCCAGTGTTCTCATTCCCAGACGAGGATAGGTTCTGATTCTTGCCAGAAATCACTGGAGGAGGCCCAGCAACCTTATGATTCTTTGAGTGGACCACCCTTGGTCCTCTGTTTAGCTCACTGAGTTCATGATAATTGCCAAAGGATATATTTCCTTGCCCTTCGGAGTGAGAAATGCCATCCATAAACATACTTGAATGTCCATATCCAAATCCACACATTCTGCTAACCAAAGGTGCAGTTGGACGCATTCCAGGTGTTGGTCTTGGGGCATTCATTCCCTGGGAAATATATGAATAAACAGTCAGCACAATGGGATACAAACATCTATAATATGATTGTTCACCTTAGCCAACAAAGAAATATAGCATAAGAAACTAAATACTCCAAAAAGAAAGCACATGATGATATGAAGGCAATCCAATATATGACCAGCAAACAGTTGCAAGCAGGTAAATTTTGAAATTACATAAACAATGATAGCCATCTAAACTACATACCATGACATGGGCAACAAGTTGACCATGGTTTCTTACAGATGAGTAGCTAGCATTATGCCCTGTACCGGAAGAGGAAGATCTAAATTTTGCTGGCCTGTGTTGGCCATTTAAGTATGGAGAATCATACCATACTTTAGTTGACCAAATTCCATTGGAACTATATCGAAAGTTCTGATAACCTCCATTCCCTTGTGAAGCATGTAATAAATTTTGGTGGCTAGACCTTGTGGTTCCTGGTCCATTACTTGTATTACTTTTTGGAATTCCATTAGAATTCTTCTGTGTATCCACTGGGATTGAAGGCTGGTCAGAAACAACAGAGCTAGAAAGGTTTCCTTGGTGAGTTGAACTAGTTGGCTGATGTGTCTGGAAAAAGGGAAGTGGATACTGATACTGTTGCTGATCATAAACTTTTCCAACATTCCCCATTGCCGGAACTGCTGTTCCATTAGAAGGATAAGCACTATAAGGTGCATATCCATAACCTTGATACATGTCACCATAGACTCCCTATCATAGACAAGAAAGCAATTACTTATTATGTATTTGATAGGCAAACCTAATGATAAACAACAAGATGACATATTCTACTATGAGCTTAACAAGGATAGATACTGAGAAACTAACTCACCAACTATACAATAAAATAATTTGCTTACCAAATCATAATGGCAACAAAAGAACCAAATTACTCTATGCAATAACATATGACAAGAATTATTTTTCTCAATCAATCATAGCACCCTAAATAACTTAATAGAAGAGCTTCAACGAGAAGATTTATTTTTCTCAATCAATCAGAGCACCCTAAAGAACTTAATAGAAGAGCTTAAAAAAAACTGTCACACAGGGAGTGCCCCCAACAATGATTACAGGAAATCTAGCCAAAAACATAATTTTCAAAACTGGAAGCACAAACTAAAGAATCTGAACAGGCTAATTTGATCTACAACACTCTCACACACTATCAGTCAAGGAGAAGACATTATGCATATTTTGGTGCAACTTATGAGTCAGCACCTGCATGCCATCTTGATTCACATACGTGGAGTAATCATTCCAGTCTTTGACAGCCTGATCATAACCTGAAGAATGCAACAGAAATGACATTTATATAGCAAGGAACAAAAGATTGCAGATAAGTGCAGTGACCAGGCAATCTTCATTACAATTCACCACCTCCAAAGAAATAGGCTGGGGATGCATAACAAGTGGGCACATAATAATTGCCACCATCAGTAAATTCAGACAGAACAGGTGCCGACGAACCCTCTGAAGGAGTCCACATGTTTGACGATTCAGCATTACTCGATCCAATATGGGCAACAGAAACCTAAATTTCAGAAGCAACCATTTACTCGCACCAATTATGTTCAAGGTCCAGAGATAGCTTATGCAAGAAAAAAACTACACTGAATAAAAAATATTACCTGCTTGGTGGCTTCAACAGCATCTTTGGACTTCGGCTGAGGATCCAAAGACAGCTTCTGCAATAAATTTGAAGCTTTCGCAGTGTAGCGTTAAGGATAATACCAACCAGACAAAGCTATCTTTTTGGCAAGAAAAGCTAAAAGCTGAGATGACCGAGAAAGTTCGAAACTGAAATGCATAAACTAACCTGATACAAGTTTCTCTATGATTGAAAAGAACCCTAACAAAGATCTGAGAAGCACCATTTACAGAAAAAAAGAAGAAGAAGAAAGCTACGGGATCCAAAACCTCAACCGGCTAAGAAAGAAACGCGAAAATAGAAAGGAAATGGAACCAAAAGCGATCATTCACGATCGATCGAGGAACCCCCGCATAAACCCTTCCAAGAACCCTCGAAGCCGAGGCGACAAGCAAGGAGAAGAAGGAAGGATACGGTCTGCTGCAGGGGCGACGGGCGCCATGAAGGAAGAACTCAGCTGTATCAAGAGGCGATGGAATGGAGAGCCGCCACCGCCACGGCAGGATTGGAGAAGGAGACGACGAAGACAGTGAGTAGTGAGAGAAGCCTTTAGAGTTTAGGGCTTCAAAAAGGAAGCGGTGATTCAAATAGCTCCACGGCTCCGCCTCCGCGACCGGTCTTTTTATATATATATATATATATTTGTATTTTTAATGTTTTGGATTTTCTTTTTTTCCCATATATAGAAAAAAAAATTCAATTTACCCGAACTTTATTGTCTGTTTTTCAGTTCGCTATTAATTCTTTGGAAAAATATAATTTACACCCAATAATTAGATTGAATTTCATTTATCACCTTCAGCATGAGAATTATTTAGAATAATATGGCGGTGCCCTTTTTTATTAGAATCATCACAGCACCCCTTTTTATTTTTTATTTTTAAAACTCCCCACTCTGCAGGCCCTTATAAATAACTTTAGATTAGATATACTATTCAATATTATGATCCCTGTTCCACTTACCTATTTTGTAGTTGTTATAATACATAATTCATTTATAAATATTTATATTATAATAACTATAATTTCATAAATTTTACTTATTTATTTAATATTCATGTTATAATAATATTTAATATGTTCAAAAATATTCCTATTATGATAATTATAATTTTATAATTGTTACAATATAGATTCATCCTGTTTATCATTTATATTATAACAATTATAAAATCGTAACAATCATGAAATTATAATTATTACAACGTGTTTAATCGATTTAGGATTAATACGTATGATATGATATAATAATGTCAATCAATGCATTTGAGAATAATGGTATCATTTCACATGAACCGTTGGGCGGGGCGCGCCCAAAAAAAACAAGGGCTTGATTTTTGCACAATTATTTATAAAAAAAAAAAAAAATCAACACCATTTCATTCTTTTTTATTTGACATATAATAGTTCATACAGGCCCTTGTTTGACACTGTTTACAACAGTTTGCTCAAACAAAATGTGAGAAACTTTTAATTTTGAAACCAATCCCCAATAATAAAAAAAATCACATCCCGCAAATCTCTGTACCAAAAAAGGAAATCACAAAAAAAAATATCACAATTTACACTCAAAAAATCATATTTGTAAAATTCCTTTTCTTCTTTCGTTAAAAAAAATATATAAAAAAAGAGGGCAAATTTGTCAATCCAGGAATGGTTGCACCAAGAATTGAAACCCCGACTTCTCGCGTAGAAGCGGCGGCGGCTCCACCTCGGAGAAGCTGATGTCGATTACCGATCGAGATATTTCATCCAAAGAGAAGGAAATGCTGCCAAATTGAGGTTAGGATCGATCAATCGATATCTTATTCATAATACTACCAAAAAGTACACCTTTTCTTTGTGTTCGTGCTTGTGTGTGTGGATTTGAAATCATTCGTCTTTCTCTTACCTGGAATCGTCGTCCAACAAGAAAGAGCTATGCGTCATGTAGGTGTCGTCAGTCATCATAGTTCTCATCTTTGCAATCACCTGAAATGCACTAGATTTACTCGTCGTGTTTCGAATTACTAGAGGTTGTGATTATAGTTTGGCTTTAGGTGATTTGGAAGGCCATTGCGAGAAGGATATAAGATAATGTGATGAATAAAACCTCACCTCTTGAGATAATCCATGCGTTCCATGAGTAGCATACTTGTCATCCCAAAACATGGTACCGATCCTATAGATTTGAGGGACACTCAGGGCCTGAAATCAATTCAAAGATTGTTATATATACTCCCCAAAGCTAGATATTTATATAGAGTTCAGCTTCCAACTTACCGGGCAGAGTTCCTTTGTTATCTCCTCCAAGGATTTTTGGGACTTCTGATGCAGAACCTGCACATAAGGTATGCTTTAGTAATCTTTATGCGATTAATATCTGTAGTTTTTGGGACATCATATTGCACGTACCAGAAACCCAACTGCTTGTCTTATGTGTTGGAGTTCATCCCACGAGGTTCCAGCAAACTGCAAATAGTCAGTTGGCGTTATTATCTGTTTATTTTGTGCATTTCGGGCTTCATTATGCAAACATTTCATGATACTATCAACTGACCTCTTCCGTTGTTTTGGAGCTCCATTGCTCCAATTCCTGCAGTCCAGCCTTCAAAAATTCTGCATTGCTAAATGAACAACATTCTCGGCGAAGTAGCAAGCTGTACAAAGTTGCATTAATATTATATGAGATGCAAATCTCAATCATTTTTGTTAAATTCCAGTGCCAAAGCCATTCCATTCTTGTCTTTCAAAGAACATATATTACAATGATGTGGAATGCATAAGGTACCTGTTAAATAATTGCACATTGATAAATGCAAACACTTGGCTGAAAGTCTTGCTTATTATCATCATGGGCACCTGCAATGAAAGGATTAATTTTTTAACA
Organism: Zingiber officinale; assembly: GCF_018446385.1. Classification (NCBI taxonomy): domain Eukaryota; kingdom Viridiplantae; phylum Streptophyta; class Magnoliopsida; order Zingiberales; family Zingiberaceae; genus Zingiber; species Zingiber officinale. Next base: position 102,064,497 of record NC_055989.1, on the reverse strand, counting down.
GAAAATTTTCAAATCTCATAAATAATTCTTTCTCAACTTTAATTTTCACATTATCCGGTCTTTGAGGTCTTTGGGTTCTTTTCTTTGAAACAAGAAACTCTTTTAATTCTGGTAAAGAAGAACAAAGAAATCATACATAGTTTTCTCTGAGCATAGATAGTGTACGATCCAAAGATTTGACAATGTTTTGCCAGTGAATACTAGACGCTTGCTTGGCTACTAAATTGGAATGAATGCTCTTAGCGGATGGCCGTATTGATCTAGGCCTGAAAGATCTTGGTGCCTGTAGACAAATTTCCACTTTAACTAGTATTTAGTACTCGATCTTAGTCACTTCAATTATACACATAACCTTGGCACGGACCTGTATGCACATAGTCAAGAATGGTCCAATCTCTTTTTTTAGGCTGTCTCTGATAATCCCATAGATCTTCTCAACATATGCTGTTAGTTGTTGCTTGAAAAGTAACGCTGGGTACTTTGCTTCTATCTTTGTTTGGTCATCGGTCTTGCTTACCATACCACTGCATCCATTGGAAATCCCCACTCCAGTTGAAGATAAGCGTGTGTTCTGAAAAATAGGTAGTCCAAGATTATGTACATGGATACAGAAGAGAAATTGCAAAAAAGAAAAGTATTTTGGCCATAATCAATCTCCCTTAGCTACTCTCGAGTCTTAGAAAATTAATAGGATTATTCCATCTCTATCAAGAGAAATTACTAAGAAGCAAAAAATCATTTTCTTTTATTGCTGGATAATAACGACAGTCAAAAGTGAAACTATAGAGTTTGCAGTTTGTCTAATTTACTCTTATAAAACACTTATATGATGGATCAAGTTTCATACTCTTGCCATTCTACTAAATAAGGGGACTGTAGTTGTTCGACTTCTGTGCAAGCCTGTAGTTGATGTACTGCTTGCTTTGAGGTTTTTTTGCAAGAGCAGTAGAAGTGTAGAGGTCGTTGAAATCCAATAAGCAAGTTCACCAACATTCTCCTGGTGCTGTGCAAAGGATCAAAAGAAGTCACTGGCATTAAGAAATAATTTTTTAAGGTAAAAGAATTTTGTTGGTCCTATATCCTATAGTTAGTCTGACTACCTCAGTAAAAGATCTGAGTGTTTGTATTATCCGGTCAAATATGTTTGTCTTCTCTGCTTGAAATGAGTGCCATTGAAGCAGTGATTTATACACAATACATGCTGTGGAAGGTCTTTTGTTCTCAAATCTCCTATATTCTGAGAGACACTTGATAAGTGCATCATGATTTTCCTGCATGCATAAAGTACTTGAGCATGTACATTTGATTAACCGATAATCAGAAATATCAAAGAAACTATTCAATGCAGAAACACCAGAATAATCATTGATGATCTACGTTGTTGTTCTTGCTGCTGGCAGTTTTACTGCCATCACTAGAGTAATTATTTTCTTACATACCTGTTGCCGATCAGTTAGTGATTTCTGTTTACTTAGAGCTGGTGCATGAGGTGCTGTGGCTGGCTCCTGCAATTTGAAATTTTGTTCATTAAAAAGAAGTTCTAAGTGAGTTCCTATTTGGTACTTGTGTGTCCATTAGCATCACGAGACCATTACTTATTTTCAGTTTTGAATCATTTAGGAAGTTGCTAATTTGTATACCTTGATTACTGGTGGTTCAGTAGTTTTGGAATCAGCATTTGGGTGATAAACTGGAGCAGGCCGATTGCGGAGCAACTGGTTCTCTGACTCCAATGTGCTGATCTTGCTTTCAAGACTAGAAAGCAATTGTGAAGACTATATCAGTTCTATTGGAAATTCTTTCAGACAAAAAAGAAATTCTTTATTTAAGGCATGCTATTTGATACCTTTTGATTTGATCAGATAAATCTTCATTTGAGGAAGCAACTAATGCTTGCTGCCTCAGAACTTTATTCTCAGACTCTAGACCAGACAAATTTGTTTCAAGACTGCATGGTTAAGTGGATAGTTATTTGCATTCCTTAAAGTTCCAAATGTTTTTGATGCTTTTATGTTTTACATAACAAAAGGAGGGAAAGTAGACTACTTTTGTATATGGTACCTCTCTATCATCTCTTGCATTTGGCTGATTTTTGAGTTGTATTCTTCTGTGTCTCTTAGTAATTCTTCAACACGATTTTGAACCTCATTATATCTTGACTGCATGGTTAAGTGGATAGTTATTTGCATTCCTTAAAGTTCCAAATGTTTTTGATGCTTTTATGTTTTACATAACAAAAGGAGGGAAAGTAGACTACTTTTGTATATGGTACCTCTCTATCATCTCTTGCATTTGGCTGATTTTTGAGTTGTATTCTTCTGTGTCTCTTAGTAATTCTTCAACACGATTTTGAACCTCATTATATCTTCCTTCAAATTCCTCGGCCTTGGACCTGAATATACTTAGCTCAGCCTGTAAAGAATCAGACCCTTCGTCAACGTTAATAAATCATGTTGTTTCATATGTTTATATGCACATATCACATTCTTCAACTTGGATGACCAAAGATTTGTTTGTTCTAGTTCTTCAAATTCAAATTCATCCTTATAGATATTCCTATGCATGCTTATTATAGATTTTTGACAGAGTAATGGAACCTCTAGCTCATTATTGCGGTTGGCTAACGAATCTAGTTTGGCATTGTCGACCACTGGGACCTCTTTAATGACTGGTGGTGCTTGTTCAATAGCAATCCTAGCTGCTTCCTTTTCTCTGATAATTGCTTCTTGGGCTTCATTAAGTTTCACATGCATTTCTTGTATTGCACTTTGTAGCTTTGTAATTTCTTTCCCTTTAGCCTCTTCGATGTCAATCTACATAAGCACTCCATAATAGTTAGACTGTAATGAATATATGCATCCACTCTATTTTTAAATGATAGCATACCCTCATATGCTTTTCAACATCTAATCTCCAAGTTAGCTCTTCAACCTTCTTTTCAAGCTTGTCCTTTGCTTCCTTAAGTGCTCCTGTTTCCCTTGCAGCCTATATACCCAATTTGTCAATAGTGAAATCCAGCAGCATGGACATTGCACTTTCTAGCCATAATCCAAAAAAAAAATATGAAGGCAAGGTACCTATTTGATAGCTAAGAACAACTTACCATTCTTAACTTCCGAAGTTCCTTTCTTCCAATACGCCCTCTCCACAGGCATTGAAGTATCAAAGTTGCTTTCTTTTGATGTTTATAAGCTGAACGAGCTTGATATAGACGCCATTGAGTCTGTAGGTCATAATAAAAAGGTATGAATTCTAAATGGTTTTATGGTCTTTATTACAAGGTATTCAATATCTAATTCCTTTGTAAATCCACATACTTGTATTATTATAGCAGCCTTGGTTCTCCTTTTATGTCTGTATTCATTACGTGCTGCCATTGCTTTTAGTCCTGTTTGAATAACAATTGCAGCTGACCGCAATTGTGAATAAGATTTTCTAGCCACATGAGAACGTGCATATTTCTGGATGCGTATCGATGCATCCTGTCTTCTCATGCTTTCATATAGCTTTCTTGCAAGACGTGCTGCACCAGTAATAAACATGTCAGCAATATGTAGAAATGTTTGCTATCCTACAAAAGAAATGATAGAACAGGAACCTCTCCAAAGCTTTTGCAGTTGAATTGAGGCTTTGCGCAAAGTTAGGAATTCCTTCCGAGCAAGATGTGTATGTATTTGCCTCTGGATGGTCCTTGCAGCATTAGACAAAACTTCCATGCGGCGAGTATCTAGTTCAGCCATCTGACCAGCTCTGAGGAATACTTTCGTTTTTCCTATCTGAAAGCAAAACATTGCGCTAATTTTTAGAATGCATAAATAATATATCAAGATAGACTCTGTCTCTGTTTTGGATTTTTTTGACAATAAACAGGATGCACCTGATAGCCTTTCAAGCCCATTCTTTCCAATATAGCTGCACATGCTGCTTTTTCATCCGAGCTGCAAGATTTGATATGTATTCCATCTTTAAATTTCATAAAATCTTTGGAAAGCAGATTGTAGTTTCTTAGTAGAACTTGTTACCTATCAACAAGATCTACTGCAAGAATTCCAAAACGATCAACAAATTCCTCAAAGGTTCTTTTTGTTGGATAGCCAGCGCAACTTATCCTGATCGCTTCCAACACACCCTAAGTAGGAGAGAAAGTGAGAAATGAGATACACAGTATTTCAGATCTTGCTGGATAGAGGATGATAAGATAATTCCAGTTCGATGCACGCTCACTGACCCCACATCTCAATTGGTTCAAGACATTGAAATTTTCAAAGATTCCTGGTTTTAAGACTGTATTGGGCTTTATACATCTGATGTAATGCGGTTCTGTGGTGCTCAAAGTTTCCATAAGTGATTGGAGTTGTTGCTGCAAATTTCCCCTAAAGAATCTTTAGGAATTTAAAGAAGATTTTAACTCATGGATGTAAAATCTTTTGCTCCTTACCTTAAAGCGAGTACCTATTGATGAGAACTTCGATTGTTTTGAAGCTTCCTCAGGTAATGGTGGAATTAGATTTGCCACGAAAGGACACTTTGAAGCATTTAATAGAGCTTGATGTTCTGCAACAACGTAGTCTTTGTTCTTATCGAGGAATAGATCAGCTTGGTAAGTAACCTGTTGATTAAACTTAGTGACTTAGTTCCATATAGAAGATAAATCACATTTGGTACATCTATCACTTGTCTTATCTTGTTTTCCTTACATCTCCAGCATAATGGTTGATGTTAAAGGCAGTTCGAGCAAGTTTTGGCTTGCTAAAACGCTTGTGATTCTTGTATGTTTGGTACATCTTCTGAGCAAAAGTTTCATGAGTTGACTTTGGAAACATGCTGCAATATCAAAATTAGTTGGATTAATGTCCATCATAATATTAGCTACGATTGTTTGTCGGCACTGTTCCAACCAAAAAGGAAGGGAAAAGGCTTACCATGCTTCATCAAGCAGTGCAATTATTCCCCCAGGTTTCTGCATCGAAATAATAAGAATTAGTGCCCAGCTTCTTTTTTTTTCATCAATGATAATCACGATGGATGTAATGCTCATTTTTACCTTTTCTATAAGATCCAGTACGTCTTGATTATCTACGAACTCCACATAACTCCAGTCGATTTCTTCTTTGGTGTACTCTTCTTGCTCCATCTTGAATACATGCTGTTTTCCCCAAAAAATTAGCATTAATAAAGATGCTGTTTCATTTAGTGTAAGTATGATAAAGTTGATTGTTTATATACATACTTGATTGAAGTGTTGTTGCAATTTCTCATTAGTTAAGTTGATACACAATTGCTCAAAACTGCCAGCATTGAACTTTTTGTTAGTAAAATCCTAGAAATGTGCTTGCATTTTCCAAAATGTATACCTGTTTATCTTGAAGCTCTCAAATCCATATATATCGAGTACGCCAATAATTTCTTTTGCATCTGGATCCTGCCCAATTGAGGTGTTGATTGTGTCTACTATCCTGCCATGATATTTTGAAAATGCTTTCACAAAATATGCATCAACATTAACTATCTGAAACTACCAAGGATTGAAGGATTTTGTTTAAGATTGGATAAACATGTCTGCTGAAGATTGACAAGATTGTTCATCAAATATACCAAGTTAGATAACTGAGATCAATCATGCTCAAATAATCTTACCAGTCAAACAATCTTGAGTATACTGTTTTAGCTAAAGCGTCACGACTTAGTGCAGCAGACTCTGGATCAAGAAGCTTTGTGATTTTGCCATCTGGTGTAACAATCACACGCTGGCAAAGGGAATCTTGGAGTGCTTTTTCATCAGCCCTGTGAGCGCGGGAGATTTTAGCATGTAGAAATTTAAACAATGAGAGCATAACTTAGGTGATTATCGTGCACAAGATTCTTGTTTCGCACATTAGTAACTCTGCAGCTGTTTTAAGATGGTAGAGTGATTTCTCATCTCTCAACTTTGAAGAATCAATTTCAGTCCCTTTGGCAAAATTTATGTTCCCCAAGTGAAGAATTGCAGCTACTACTCGAAATATCGCATCCTGCACATGAAATACCATTCCCTGTTGATTCAGATGCCATATATATACTTTTTTCTAAGTCCAAATACGCATGCGAGATGTTAAAACCTGATCTTCCTGATTGATTCCGACAATATCCATGGCTTTTCTAGTTTCTAAGTATTCCCTGGCATCGTCCATGTTTGCTACTTCGAAACAATTTGTTTGGTTTAGATAATGAAATGTTCTTGGATCTGCAACCTTAAACTTCTTCGCTTCCTGAAACAAGAATGAGTAACAATATTCTTACCAAATGATAAACCTTTTGTGTAAGAATTTCTCTGTTAAAAGATTGGAGTTGGCGAAGTACCTCTGGGGGTGCGGAACAGAGCATATAGAAACAATGGTAGTTTCTTTCTGGATCAGATACTTGGCATACCCGTGAGCGTTCAAGAAGGTATGTGCGAACTGCAGCTCCTGAGATCTTCCCGTATTTGTCAAATTGGATTTCCACAAACTTTCCAAAACGACTGGATATGTAAGATATTTCTTGATATTAGATTTAGAGCTATGCTAACACAACTACTTGTTTGTAAATAGGGAATTTTTAAAGCATCTGTTTACTGATCACCTTGAGTTGTTATTTTTCACTGTTTTTGAATTGCCAAATGCTTCGAGCACCGGATTGGACTGCAAACGATAGTGCATTATCCTCTTCAAGTAGGGATTAAGCTCATAATAATCTCTATTATAAATGCTAGAGGTAAGCATTTTGTACCTCCAAGACCTGTTGCTCTACTGTTCTTCCCTCGGTGCCTGATCTGCCTCCCATGAAAGCTAGATATCTCATGAGCATCTTCGTCGTCTCAGTTTTACCAGCTCCACTCTCGCCACTAACCAAGATTGACTGGCTTCCATGGTCATTTATAATTGCCCTGTTACGCTTACAATCCCAAATTTAGCAGCCATTTTGTTTTTATTGCGACATTTCCATCGAATCATCGAACTAACATCTGAATTTATTGCAGCCTACCTGTAGCAATCATCCGCCACTGCGAAAAGATGAGGATTCAGCTCGCCGAAAGCAGCCCCCTTGTACTGTTCCATCATATGCACATCATACAAATGCGGAAGCCTTTGAAATGGATTCACAGCGATCAATATATTCCCAGTGTAGGTCTGTCAAATGAAGTTATCCTCTGTTTAAGCTTCTGAGAATGTTGTTTTCAGATGGATTTTGTAGGATGGAACGTACATAAATCTCATTTAGTGCATATCGGGAAGAAAGGTTTTGCAGAACTCCTGGCTCATGGAGATATGCCAATTTGGTCATGTCATCCACCCCAGCTGCAGGAGCTTCTGTGTCTTTGGGGTATATACTCGACAGATTCGCCACAACCTGCATGGTATTCGACTTAGTAGTCTACTTTTGAGCTAGTAACAGAGGAACAATAAAAGTTTCTTGTTATGGTTAATTATGAGATTCGAGAAACATCAAATTTTGAAGAGCTTTGTGAGATCTTGAAAGATACTCTAAGCTCCATACTAGTTTTTTGTTGGATTCTTCTTCAGTAACAGAACTCAGTTCCACCAATTTGGGCGTGAACTCTGCTTTCGAGTTCATCTATAATTCAAAATTGTTTGGATTTCATGGCACAAATTAATCAATCCGTTGGTGTTTTTATTCAGAAAAAAAAAATAAACAGGAAACTAAGCTGCTGGCAGTGAGTATGACATACGGTCTTGCCGATGGTGGTGAGTATAGTGGCGGCGCCGCCTTTGATGGCCGTGACTTGCCCGTCGATCCATGCCGCCTCGGGATCCTCCACCCACACGTGCGACCCCACGATGATGTTCACCGGCGTCCCCTGCGCCCCCGGAATCAAAGATTAATTCGGCAAGTGAATCCAGGAAGACGCGTGATCTGATAATGATCAGACAGAACTCACCATGATGCTCTGTTTCTGCCTTGAGCCGCCGCCGACGATCGATCATTCAATCGAGGAAGAAGACTAGAGAGAAGGCGAAGCAAGGAAAGGAAAGGCAAGGAAGAAAAGAAGAGATTGGAGAGGAAAAAAGATTAAAGAAATGTAAAGGCGACGGGAGAGGGAATGAAGAAGGTGGTGGGGCAGTGATGTGGTTGGAGGAGCTCCGAAAGAGAAGGGAAAGAAAGAAAGAAAAGAAAAAAAAAAAGTCGGCCCGAGACGGTGGAAAAGCCAGCCTGTCACTGTCAGCAGATCCAAGTCAGCAGATGACGTGGCAGAGCACTGGGGCCTTGGATTCGGCTGGGTGATGTGTCGGATATCCTCTATTCATACGAAATGGATTTCACCCCCTCCCCCCAAAAAATATGCAGCCTTTACAAATTTCAACCGCAAAAGACGTTTTGATATTTTTAAAGTTTACAGGGTATTTTTGAAAAAGTTCAAATATGAGTTTGCGTGGTTGAATAATACGGCGGAGGTGGGCCCCATATTGGATCAAGTAGTGGTCGGTGGTTGGCCCCAACCCCGGCTTTAACCATGGACATCCTTTTTCTTCCCGGGCGGTGGCTGGCGGTGGGTCCCGGCGAGGCTTTCGGCAGCCACTTCATCGACGACGCCCACGTGCTCCACTAGCCTCCGGCGGTCGGTGCCCCGCCGACCCCACGACCATCCCGCATCGAATAAATGCTTAATTCATTTTGAGAAAAAAAGTTGGCAATCTCTTTAGAAAATAATTACGGATTTTTTTTATATTTATTTCATTTATTACCAAGAGAGTGGATTATTTTTCTGTTTTTAATTGTGAGATAAGAAATATATTTTTCTGCGACGTCCACTTTCTCTAACAAACCGACTACACGATGAATGCTTTCTAAATTCCAGACGCACGGTCGCCGGCGCCTCTCGCTGACTATTTCTCCCCTCTCCGCTTGCTCGCCGGTCGCCTGTGGCGGTACTCCTCATCATCCCTACCCCTCGACGATGACGACGACGCTGCAGGCCTCCGCTTGAGGTGGTAGTCATCCTCGCTCGACACGCCGTCGCATCCTCTGCTCCCCCTCCTCGCCCTCCCCCCGCCCTCCACCTTGTGGCTCGCCGGCTGCTCTTTCATCCCGTTCCTCTTCTCGCCGCCATTGGAGAGGCGGATGCGGGAGAAAACGCTGGATTTCTGCTTCCTCTCCGCCTCGGTGGCCGAAGGCTCCTCGTCGTGGTCGGAGAATTTCCTTTTCCGAGGGGTGGGTTCGCGCTCCCGAACCGGGCCGTACCGGTCCGCATAGGATGACTTCTCGAACCGGTCTCGTTCAGGGACGCCCATCGGTTTCTGCAATCAAATTCACACACGAGTCAGCACAAAAAGAGCATAGGAAATTACAATTCTAACAGATGGGCCTCGACCTAATGGGCTTAAACTGCGGCCCTTTTAAGGCCCAATAGCAGCCTTGATATGTGGCCCAATGACCACAGAAATAGATCGTGATGTTTAACCACATTCACTGATCAATCACGTTGCTCGTGATTCTTTTTATTTTCTTGCTTATAGGAATAGGAATCCAAACAACAAACTCAAACCCACTTATTAAATATAATCCAGTTTTCGAACCCAATTTAAATGGTCGAACAAATACATAATACGAATCTCGGTACACCGTCCAGCTCCTGAAACTAACATGGTCTTTATTTGGGTTTAAGGCAGCTATGGCGATAGAACTAACACAACATAACTGAGCATAAATATGTATTGACAAAAAGAAACATACGGGCTTTGGTTTGATCGACGAAACATGATTTACACTGCTGCTCAGCTCCTTATTTCTCGGATGTTCCATGTCCCTGCGTCTGGCGGAAGGAGAGGACCTTACACAATCAGAAACGAGTGAATCAAACTCTATGAACAAAAAGAATGATGTGGATAAAAAAGCAATCTAGTGATAGCAGATCTTATGAAGTGGCAGTTACCTTCCGCTAATTTGGTCCATTTCCCGCTTGTGCCTCGTATCAGCTTTCCTAGTGTCAGTCTCTTCTCTACGCATGCCTGGAGGAGGGCGCTGACCCATGCCAACCATGCTAGTCATGCCTAACTCAGATATGTTCCTATAAAGTGGTGCCTTTTCTCAAAACATGCAGCACTATGTTGCTAATAAACACTAGAGACAACCCAATATGTGATTCTATCAACTAGCTCCATTATAGAACCACAGGAAAACAAGCTGAACTCATATAAAAAGTAAATTGAACTTTAAAACAAAAAACATCCATCATCGCTTGTTGCACCAAAGCAGATGAATGTTAGTAACCATTACATCTAGTTTCTGATTATCAATGGCACACCTTGGAACGGGTGGCATCATGAATGGCTGTGCTGCAAATGGATCTTGTGGAAACATTCCACCTGCGAATGGGACTTCGAAGGGACCAGGTGCATAACCCATGAACGGCATTGGGCCACCATAAGGTGCCATGTACGAGGGATCAACTCCTAACGGCATCCCACCAGCCCAGTAAGGATTGTAACCTGAAGCTGCCAAAGACATGCCAAAATTTCCAGTCCCGAAGTCTTGGCATTGCATATCAGCAGCTGCAATCCAGGGGAAAAAAAGGCAACCATACGTATCAAAAAATAAGTAGGGCGTTGCTAGTTAAACAAATACGAAAAAGTTATCTAATTTTCAAAACTGCACTATATTCAAGTCATTCCCTCATAAAGTAATTGCAATTAGTAAGTGAACGGAACATAAAACATCTGACAAAATTGATGGGAACGAACCAGTGATAGGAATTCCAGGTTTCTTCTTTTTCTTTTTCTTTCCTGCAGAAAGGATAAGTTTAAAAAACTGAAAGGAGGAAAAAGAGTAGAATGTACACATCTTCTGACCTTGTTCTCCGGCAATCTGCTTTTCTTGGACGATATCACGCACCACTGAAGCACATTCAGGTGATCTTGGCCCCTTGCTAAGAGATTCGGGTGCTGCTTCAGATACATTCACATTCACAGCAGCTTGTTTATCTGCAGGATTCAACTCGCTGTTCCCTGTTTTTATTTCACTAGCAACTTCCCCATTGATCATGTTGTCAGATTGGTTTGTAGCAGAATGCTTGGGCATGTCTTTGGAAGCAGCAGAAAGAGTATAAGATGAAGCTTTTGGATGAACTGGATGAGCTAATTCCGTGCCTGGGAATGCAATTGTTGTTAAGTTACTCTTGACCAAAGAACAAATTAGTGTGTGACCAAACTTGTTAATCCTTAATACCTGGGACCTGACCGATGCTTCCAGCATTCTCTGTGCTAGCGGTTGTTGATTCCATTATCCTACTAATAGCTTCTCTAAATGTTTTATTAGGAAGGAGGTCATCTGCTAGTATATCAGTAGCTCCACAGAAGCACATCAATTTTGACATAATATAGTCTCTAATGCCTGATAGTAAAAGCAAATAAACTTACTGATACATGAATATACAGAAAGGTAGCACACAAGAAAATAAACATGAAGGAACCATGTGACTTACATTTATCGCAGAAACTGGTAAAACAACACTTGCTAGTTAACACTGCATCTTTCATAACCTCTTTGCACAGTGGACAATGCAACTGAGGAGGAAGATCACAAACAGGACGAGTAGTCGGTAAGCCCTCAATTTCTTTCTCAAATGCAGCTCTATATGATAAAGAAGATCATGAGTTTTACAATGAATTCAGTCAAACTACAAATAGTGCGCAAGATAATGTGGACTAAAACTAGATTACTCATTTGGCTTTAAAACAGCAACTGCACCACTTGGCAAAGCATAGGATCCATCAGAAGTTGCCATCAACATTGATTTTGGAATTCCAGTTGGAGGTTTCGCTCTTTTAATATCATAGTTAGGGTCTCCATTCGTAGGACAATGCTGAATAAAATGCCCTACACATAAATGCCACCGATTTAATTTCAATTTGGTTAATTTTCATGTAATATCAAAGTTTTATAAAAAAAGTGTTGTACCGGGCACTTTGCATCTATGACACACATACCCTGCTGGGGGTGTCCTCCGGTCAAGCATACCACGTCCTTCATTTTTCAAACAAAAAAGATTTCATCACAGAAGTCATTTGATATTTAAATCCATTATTTAGAATACAACATGACAAATTGAAGATCCTCTCTATTGCAAAACAGTGTCTATGCAGGAGAAGAGGAATCTCAATTTGACTTTAAATGCAATTATGAACATCGCACTAAACTATCTTTTGATACAAGAGGAAATGACAAGCAATAACTACCAAAACCACGGCCACCCATCCCCCTGCCTCTTCCATAACCTCTTCCAGCACCATAGGCATCTTGGGTCTGACTAAACAAAAGTACTCACTCAATTAGAATACAAGTTATGAAAACAAATTGACTGATAATGACAAACAAACCTTACTATTCTATGTCTAAAACTTTAGCTACAAGAGAAAAAAGACAAATGAAAGATCCATACAAATATAACTCACTGATTCCAGTCAAGAGCAGGTGTATCAATCAAAGCCTTAATCTTGCTTTCCTCATCAACTTTGTTTCCAGGAGGAACATTAACCACAAAATTACTCGTTTGTGAATGATTTGTTTCAGGAATGGCATAAAGATCATTCCCAAACTCATCCCATTCATATTCTTCAGGCTGCAAAACTCCAATCTATTGTCATCCATGTCATGCTGAATGAGTGCAATTGGTTCACTAAGTTAGGGGTGCCATGTCCATCAAGGAAATATTATGCTTACATATTTGTTAATAGATGAATCCCCAACTAGCAAGCTGGCTGGTGGTGGAAGCTCTTCTACCTTACTCTCCACAACATTCAGCCTGCAGATTAATATATACTTATGATAAATCAATTATACATAAAAGATTATCGTCGAAAACCTTGATGTATAGAAAACTTGAAATTTCAAAGTAACTACTGTCATCTCACAATTGTTAACCAGGAAATCTACATAGCTAACTGATATTACTAAGAGAAATAGATTTGAGAATTTAAGGTCCAAGATAGTACTCGACTCTTTCAGTAACAATAGATTTCCGTGGTCGCCCTGGGACCCGACGAATCAAAACTGACGTATTTTTGGGTATCATTGCTCCTTCATCTATGTATTCTGAAACCAAAAAAAAGAGCAACAAAGACTGCATAAGTTCTAAAGGAAAGATCTCAACTTCCGCATAGCATACCTATAAAAAACAATCCAAGAAATTTATCATGCATGTTGAGCATAACTGGGCTGATACCAGTCACCCTCATCGCCTAAACTACATTGTTCCCAAAACCAAGAAAGATGGCCATTTCTAAACTACTGTCTTCTAATTAGGAAATTGGATTTGATATCTACACCAGGGGAAAAAACCAACCTTCATTACTCTGCGCATTGGAGATCATGAGGTCAAAATCGTTGCCCTTTCCATACAGTTTGGTTTCAAAAATTCTTTCTTTCAAATTGGCAACAGATATAAATTGCCCTTCAATAGGAATTGAGTCAAAAGCTTTCGCACTTTTGAACTTATAATACACAGCCATTATTTTTTTGCTCTCTCTCTCTCTCTCTCTCTCTCTCTCTCTGTTCTTTTCTCTAGTCGAATCTCAATAAGGCTAAAAAAAAAACTTGCAGAAAAAAGAATCGCAAACTAATCATAAACTTGTGTACAGTAAGACAGTCGATTTGCTTCCTTTGTAACGACTCTCTGCGGACGACGATCTGTATTTGAAATAATATCAACTTAAACTGACAACGGTGCGAAATATGCCCCCAAATATCTCTTTTTTTCTTCAATCGGATGAGCAGGACGGTGTAAACAGAAAAAACAACTATCCGCAGAAAATCTCCTAGACCACTACTTGGAAGATGCAACTTCCACTTGTCGCAGCAAGTAAACAAGCTACGCGAAGGTGTAGCCCCATCGCTTGCCCAGCACCAACAATCCAAAATCTCGGCACAGCAGGAGGCTTCCTGGATCGGATCGAGCCAAAATCCCGAGAAAGAGATCGATCGCGAATCCCCAAATCGATCGGCAACGAAGCTCTAAATTGATCCTTCGAGAGGCGAATCCGATAAAGAACCGAACGCGGCGGGTGGATATGTCGCCTGGAATCGGTTGGCGGTAGACGGGGAGAAGGGGAGGATAATAGGATTAGGGTTTCAGATGAGAATTGTGGAAGAATACAAAGCGGAAAAGGCGTTAAAGCAACGGTGACAATTCGGATCGTAAATCTATCAACACGTAAAAGCGTATAAAATCCGAATCCAAAAATTGTGATTCATAATCCTTTGACTTTCCGTTCAATCTTTCCACCCTCTCCTCCTCCTCTTTCCTTCGTCTCAATTCTCTCCTCCCAAAAAAGTAGATCCGCGGGGTAAACCCCAGGTCAATTCTCTCCTCCCAAGTAATCACAGACAAAGGTTTTGTGCGTTGGTTCCACGTCAATGGAATGGGACCCGCTTAAAAGCCACTTTTTCAATATATATATGGAATATTTGGAGTGTAATGATTTACTTACTTTTCTGTACTTTTTTTTTTTCTACTTTATGTCCGAATAAAGCAACTGCTTTACTCGTGTCCGGTGGATGATGAGGGGGCCTAACTCGTGAACTGTCGCGATTGTTTATCGCGTAAAACTTCCTATGCGTGCCTTCTGGACGCGCAATCTGTTATTGCTTTCTGGGTTCCAAATGCATGAATCCGTGCGACTTCGCCTGGACTTGCTGAGATTTTAAATCCAGCTTTGTGTCTAGTTTCACGTCCGTGAAAGCTTTCCGACGGAAGCGAAGCGAATTCGAACTCCGAGCTCAGCTGATCCAGATCTCTGATCTGTGATTGTGAGTTCCTCTTTGTGCTTCCTGGACATCTTCGGCTCACCGTTCTGCTCGTTCCAGTGGGTTTTTCGACCACTTAGGACGCTCCCACTAAGATCTGTGCTGGATATACGATACCCCTCCGGCGGTCCTGTCCGATTCGTGTCTTTCTACGGATTTCGATATGTGAAGGGCCGTCTGCTTATCAGGATAAATCGGTGAGTTGTGTACTGTGTCTCGTGCTTCTTCGATGTCTTTTCTGTGCTTCCGTCTGGGGTTAGGGATTTGCCTTTTTCTGTGGTCGGTTGATTAGGGTGCGGAAAGGCTTCCTTTGGAGTTCCTGGTTTCCGATTTGAGTTGCATTTGGATCTGCCGAAGTCAAATCGACTTGTTTGTCGAATGCGCAAGTGGTTACTTTTGGCGTAGAAGGCTCGATCTTTTTCAGGTATGGATCAAATTCAGGGCTTTCGACCTTTTCATTCTGGGACGATTTACCTATATCCTCGCAGTTCTGCAAATCTTCTGATATTCGAATGTTTTACTAT
Source organism: Zingiber officinale (assembly GCF_018446385.1). Lineage (NCBI taxonomy): Eukaryota > Viridiplantae > Streptophyta > Magnoliopsida > Zingiberales > Zingiberaceae > Zingiber > Zingiber officinale. The sequence goes on along the minus strand of NC_055989.1, from coordinate 102,049,195 downwards.
GAATCAGAAGGTGCGCAGTTTCGACGATAAAATTCGACCTTTGGGGATGGAAACTGTATTTGTGGTTGGACCGCATCGGAGTAAATATCACAGCAGAGGCAAATCACAGCCTTCGAGAGACTTTGGAGGGTTTAGCTGCCGCACATTTGAGTCTGCTGCTAGAGTTATGCCCTCATCCTGCTCTCGATTGAGCTATTGCTATGGCCACGTTGAGCCAAAATCTCCCAGCTATTACACGGACCAACAGCAAAAACAAAGAAGGAAGAGGAAAACCATTTCACTGAACACCCCGCCTTCTCCAAAAGGAGACGCCTTTAGTGAAAAGACATTTTACTCTGAACGGTGGGCAGGTCCTGCCTACTCAAATTCACCTCCTCCCAGTTCTTTACCTATCCCTACATTTTCCCTTCGCCAAAAGCGTAGTGTTTCTCTAGAACTTCAAATTCCGAAATCTGATGTTGTGCTTCACTCTCTCTCGAAATCTGCACCATCTTCTCCAACTAGAGAGTCCCCTTCATCTGCCGGTAACTTCCTATTTAACACTACCATTGCTACGGAGAATTTGAGACGGATTCTCCAGTTGGATATTGCAGACGGTTGAGGGAGTTCCTCTTTAAGCACGTTCGTTAGAGTACTTATGTAGGTAGTTGCTTGAAAATACGTGTGTTTTGTTTAAAAGGTAAAGTCTTAGTAAAAGCAATCAGGTAGAAGAAGTAAGGCCCTACTTTTCATGATAACATCGAATGGTGTAATTTGAGGAAGCTGGTTAGTGACAATAGTTTAGTTGTTGTTCATTGTTCAAAGTCCTTATGTGTTGATTACCAACAATGTTTATTATGCATAAGTAGAAGCCATCTTGGAATAAACTGCTGCATCATCAGCTGAGCTTAGTCAAGGATGTGACTTTTGTTCAAATGTTGTAGAGCAAGATCTCTTGGCAACTGGTCCTATGAATTTATAAGCATCTCCATCTCTTCCTTTTGCTTTGTCTGTTTGTTTGTGATAGTTCCTCCTTTCTTCATAGCTATCAGTCCTTTAACTAAGTTTGATCTTTAGAAGTCAATTAGATTTAACCTTGCCCTTTCTTCCTGTATATTTTTTGTAGGAAGAAGTGTGAGGTGTAATGGACTTCATAAATCTCTCTTTGTTTGTCTATCTTAGCGCATATAGGTTGTAGTTGTTCCCTGTTCTCTCTAGTTCGTCGCATTTGGGTGTGCCATCTTCAGTTCCTACATCTTAGTAAGCTATGTTTTCCAGTCACTAGATGATTAAGCTGTGGCAGTATGCTTATTCCTCAACCAGGCCAAGGTAAACCAGGCTTTAATTGCATATTGGTTTTAAGTACTGTCTTTGTTTCATATTCCAGGCAATCTTCTAAGTACATTTTCGTTGCAGGGCTGTGCCTGTCAGAGATCGACACGGAAGCCCTGTAATTGGTGATAGTGGATGAAGAAATGTTTCTGTTAATGGTATTTGCTTTTGAAGTCGATAGTTTGTTGTGGATAATGCTTCTGAGCTTGGCTTAATTAACTTTCGGAAGCACTTGGGTTTTAAACAAATGCTTGTATAGAACTTAGTTAATATTGCCATCACTTGTATTTGCAGGTCTTGTAGTGTATAATTTGAATATTACTAACAGTGCAATGTTGAATAGCTTGATCAAGTTAGATTTATTGAATGTATGAGATGAATGAATCGTTTCAATCATTCTGTAATTTACTCGTTTCTATTCTGTCAAATTCAAATCTTTTTAAAATGGGCCCTTAAACTGTTGCAGTGGCTTCGAAACGCACCATAAAACTTCAAATATTTGCTAATCAGGCTACCGTCAGAGCTACATTTGACATATCAATTAAAGTCACTAATTACGAAGTTGATGAAAGACAGAGCATCGCAGCATTTTGGTTTCTCCCCTTACGTCGGAAATGCTATTTGTTGCTCTTGGTGAACGCAGCATCGTCTCAGGAAGACTTGCCATTTCAGTGTTGTCTTCAGCCTCAGTGCCTCCCACGCGACCGGAATAAATCCTCGCCCCTGAAACAGAGCACTTTGTTTGTACTCCAACACCCAAGTCTCGCCGTCGAGATGCAACACGGCGGAGCTCCACCTCTCGTACGTCCATGAACTGCCATTGCTAGTTCTGGTTGTGGATTGCAGATTCACGTCTGACCACTGAGATTAGAGATTGAGAATTAGTCGTTGTTGAAGAGGGGGAAAACAGGGAGGATATTTTGAAGGTTGAGATGTATTACTTCTTTGATCTTGCCGGATAAAAGCATCAACCATGGGGGAGGAGAACCAGTGGCGAGCAGACCTGTCGTCTTCAGGGGACTTCCCCAAATGACTACTCTCTCTGCTATTGATTTGTGCAGAACGCACCTCCACTGGAACAAGAATTGGTCGTCCTGCAACAAAAATGATCCGCGGTGGAGTATAGTTTTGGAGTGAGATGTAAGAAATTCGTCCAGGAAGGAGAGGAAAACCTGATTCATTTCCCAGTTGGAATCAATTGAACTGCAATTTGCAACCTTTCTATCGAGCAAATCTTCCAGCCTTTGCTGCAACAGCTTCAACATCCCCTCCAGATCGTCTCCGAGTAGTCGAGATTCCTCGCCGAGTCTGGAAATCACTTCCGGCGTCAATTTAGGGCCGAAGTCTTTCGACAGCACTGCTGAAAAGCCTGAGTCCGCCGCCAACAGCAACAGCAGCCAGACAAGAATCCTAACCAGGGAAAGGAAAAGTGGCCAATATCGCTGCTTCTTGACGGATTTCTCCTTCACTGATCTAGATTTAACCGGATATTGGATTGGCGGCGTGGGAGGAGGGGTCACGGTGGAATCGGGCGACTCGGGAGTGGCGGGAGGGCTTTCGTCGCCGAAAGGCACAGGCGCCGGAGCCGCCTTCTTAGGCCGTACGGCGGACAGCCTGGTGAGAGAGGACTGGTGGAGGCAGGAAGCGGCGGAGGGGAGGAGATCGCGGGTTGCGTGGATGCTGGCGAGGCAGATCTCGCAGTGGCAGTTGGCGTCCTTCCGGCAGCCGGGGAAATAGCTGCTGTCGCCTAGGCTGCGGGCATCGCAACGATATCGAGTGGAGGAGACCGCCGACTGTGTCCTAGACGACGCCGTCGCTGGACTGCTCATCGCCGCCGCTCTCCCTCTCTCGATCTCTCTTCAGTCTTCCAATCGCACGTTGGCGGAGAGAGAGAAGAAAAGCGGAATTTCAGCGTCCAATGGATTTGAAATTTGAACCCTAAACCGATATAATGGTACTCCCTTTTCTCTAGATATTTACTAATAATAGTTTTTGAGACGCGTAAAATAAATGAAAATGCCAGCTGATATTTCAAAACCGCCATAGATTCGAATAAACATAGAATTTTTTATATAAAAAAATTCTGAACATAGAGGTGTGTTTCTCATTTTTGCCCAATTTTTTTTTTTTTAAAGTTTTTGTCGCATCACGTGAACTTTTTATTTTTTCTTTTAGGCAAAAATCAAGAACACATCCCCTCCCGAATAATCAAATGATACTTTTTTTTAATGAAAAGGATGCCCTACCTATGGGTCTATCATATATAATTGTCCAATTGCCCTTTAGTAGGATTATTTTCCATCTAAATCACTCGCATAATTAGTTGAGTGTATTGTAATAAAGATGAAATTTTAACTGTTACAATATGAATATTATATGAATAAGTCAAATATATATTGTAATAATTATAATTTTGTAAATTTCTATTAATGTTGAATAAATTAAATATGTAATCTAATAATTACAATGTTTTAATAACTATGATTTTATAGTTGTTATATACTTGACCAACCTAAGATTTAAACCGGATACAACAGTAACATTTTACTTTAAACTAAACCTCTTCTTTTTGCATTTTAGTATTGGTCATTTAATAGTGGAATATCAACAAAGGTCAAGGAGGTCTTAAAGGACCAGACTGAGAGAATAGAGTTACTCTGGGAGAAAATTAGATATGTGATAGTCGAGGAGGAAATGGCAGAGCAGCTCGAGCTAATCGATCACCTGCAACAATTAGGAGTGGCTTATCATTTCAAAATAGCATTAAAGATTGCTTAACTCGTCTCCATGCATCTTTAGAAGATTTAAGTTTGAAATTTAATGAAAACCTTTATGCCACATTGCCACTGCAGTTCTCTTTAGGCTTCTCAGAGAAAATGGCTTCTCCATTTCTGAAGGTTCGTGATTAGCTAATGCATTAATTAATATCTGCAATTAGTGTATCAGTAATTGAATACTTTTGTTAGTTTACGAATGAGTTTAGATATGTTCAAAAAGTTTAGAGACAAGAAAGGCGTGTTTAGAGATGGTGGTGAGAACCATATATACAGAAGGAATGCTGAATTTACATGAGGCTTCTTGATTATTATGCAATTGAGGGAGAGATGGTGTTGCATGAAGTCATAGAGTTCACCACCGGACAACGGCTCAAGATCAATATCTTAGAAGCGCGAAAAAAAAAAATAATTCATATAGGATAAGTTTATAAGGAGGGATTTAAACATTACTTTAGAAAATCAAACAACAGAATCAATTTAAACTAAATTATTTCTATTGCCTTATATTTTCCGAACGATTTTGTAACCGTCTTTGTTGAATAGATTTAGCATCGATTTGAATAAAACACTATTATAAATCACTTTTAATGATTCAATTATTAAAAAAAATTTGAAATTGTTGATATTATATACTTTTAGCAACAATTCTATGTCAAACGTTACTACTAATCATTTCTATTGTTCTAACTTCTAAGAACAATTATCAAACATTTCCTATTGAATACTTTTAACATTGTTTCGTGTAAAGTGTTGTTATAAATTGCTTCTATTACTCTAATATTTTAGAATTGATTTTTAAACCGTATCTATTGTATAATTTTAGCACTAATTTAATACTGTAAATCACTTTTAATGATAAAACTATTAAAACCAATTTTGAAAATATAGACATTAGATACTTTTAACATATTAATTATTAAAACCAATCTTGAAAATGTAGATATTAGATATTTTTAATAGTGATTTTGTGTCATGATGCATTTTTGTACTTTTCATCATATAACAGTTATTCCACGTGAATTTTGTACTAACATGATGCCTTTTTGTCATTCAATTGATGCTTAAAAAAGAATTAATTATCAATTAAATATTTTGACCAAATAAATTTAATCAATAATTTATCGAAATTAAAATTAATAAATATTTTTTAAAAAAATAATAATTAAAATGTACCGTTTACTTAATTTAGTTTAATTTAATTTTATACCGGTCAAATTTATCTTTATTTAATTAATTTAAAATATTTATTAGTCAAATAAATTATTCTTTAAATAAATTATAAATCTTAATTTTATTTATATAAATTTTCATTCTTTTCTCATTTTTATTTTTGTTAAAAAAATTCTTAATTTTATTTCTATTAATTTTTTCCTTTTCTTATATTTATTTTTAAAAGTTTCTTTCCTTGAATGTTTTCTTCTAAATCTATAACTTTCGTTCTAGGCTTTGCACGCAACCTTCATACCTTTGTCTTCTTCTATCCATTACCGAAAGCTTAAATCTCACATTAGAAATCTTTCCTCTCTTCTATTCAATTCGGAACTCAAATCCCACACCAAAACTTTTTCTCTTCCTTTATTTAACTCCGAAATCTTAAATTTCACTCAGAAAAATAATTCTTAACTTCAAAATCCTAAATTTCATTGAGAAAAATATTTCTTTTTTTTTATTTGGATCAGTTAACCGATAGTCTATCTAAAAGTGAAGATGAATTCAAGACTCAGTACTTGGCTTTCGGTCAGGTCTATCTGTAGAGCAGTGGAATCCTTCTTAATCTCATCACTTCTATAAAATATAGGGATGACAACAAAAGGATCGATTTTTAACCTAGCTGTAAAAATATAGAGGTAGTTGAAAATTGCTATTTTTTTTTTATAGTGAAGGAGGCTCCCAGGGAAGCTTAGGGAGAAGGTGGCCGATTCCTTGAACTTCCACCGAATAGGAGGATGGAGAGATGCAAATCAGACGGTTCATTGCAAAAAAAAAAAAAAAAAAAATACAGTTTTTGTGACAAATTCTGACAAAAATTTATTCGTCGCAAACTAGCGATGATGAAGACATTTTTTATTGCAAAACGACTCTAGAATTTGATGAAAACTGTGACGAAAACCAAGAAACTTTCCTTGAAGCTTTATTCTGTGATATGCAATTTAACTATATAATTGGTGATCGTTTGTTCCGCAAGCACAAACCATTAGGAAGCTTAATTTACGTAAATAAGTAATCATATTTCCTCCAAGAACAACTCAATCATGTACAAAAGTGGAGATGGAGGTTATAACCAGCTGTTTGAAGAAATGAGATCATTAAATCTGAAGGATAGATTGTTGAAGATAGTGGCTCAGCTCGAAAGGGGTTGAATAGACGATCACTCTAAATCGTTACCTTCCTACAATGTTAATGCAATGAAAAAACAAAATAACAAGTAGAAAGTTAATCTAAAAACAAGAATAGCAAGCAAATCATAACACGTTCGATTAACGTGGTTTGAAGATAAAACTCTTGTCCCACGGTTATCTGTAAGGTAGACGATCCCTGTGATCCTTCAGTGGATTAAGCCCCGGCAACATCCGGTTAGTACGAACTCCTTCTTGGTGGAGTAAACCTCGCATAACTTTGATCAAGACACCACACTCCTATCGTAGCTCAAGGTAGACTGCTAACAGAGATTTTTCACTCCTGTCTCGTCAACCATAACCAAGCTCTAAAGGCTTCATTATATAGGCCATGAGTTTGGAAACTCCGCCTACCAGTCGATTGGTAAGTATACTAGACGACTAACTTCTGTGGGAATTCTACTGTTACAATCCAACGGTTCGATATCAATCGACTGATCCTTGGACCAGTCGACTGGTTCACATCAGCTGAGTGAATAGAGCCCTCTGTTCGCTCCCACCAGTCGACTAGTAAAGTCACCAGTCAACTGGCGACTGGTAAACCCTAAGCCTAGGGTTTTACCCTGAGTACAATCTTTCATGCACTCATCCTGGTCCGCACAACCTCGACCTTGCCTTCTAGCCATCTTCCATCAGTCTTTGCGTCCCTCGGATGTTTCCCCATTCTTCATGTCTTGCCTTTAAGATGCTTCCTTAGGTCTTGTCCTTGTTATCCGGATTTCCTTTACTAGCACAACATTGATCTTGTCTTCTAGCCTCCTCCATCAGCCTTGTATCCCTCGGATGCTTTCTCATCCTTCACGCTTTGTCCTTGTTGTCGGATCTTCACCATACCAAATCACACTTAGACTTACGTTGCCAAGGCTACACAATTGGACTTACACCACTAAGGCTACACACTTGGACTTACACCGCTAAAGCTACACATTTAGACTTCACCATGTTGTACCTGCATTCTGCACACTCACAAGCGCATATCAAATACAATAATAAATCTAACTTAAACCTTTGCCCAAACATCAAAATCTAGGGTCACACTGATTGTTCCAATAATCTCAACTTTTTTGATGTTTGACAACCTATTTAAGTTAGGGAAACATATAATACAATAAACATGCAAACAAAATATGCATTCACCTCATGCATAAGCAATGGAACATAATCCTAGGGCCCCCCTTCACCTAAGCTCCCCCTTGAGTTAGGATTTCTTGGAAAAGTATTTAGATTTCCTACTTAAGCCTAAACTTCTCCCCCTTTTCCACATATCAAAAAGAGCTCAAAGAATATCCCAATTATTGGACTCTTTAACCTCTAATGTCTATAGTTATCATGTATTAATACCCCATAAGATTACATGTATGCATATCATACATGTATATCAACTTTTTGGTCACTACTAGTTGTTGAAAAATAGTATCAGACTGTATCAGTCGACTGCCCTCATCGAATCAATCTCATAGAACTATTTTATATTCAATTAACAGTGTTACCAGTCGACTGGCCTCTGTTGCAATAGACTGACACCCTATTTCAACCCAAAATATATTTCTAAATCTAATTTTAGAAATGCACTAAAAATTTCACAAACCTCCAAAAATTTCTAAATTTTATGGAGAAGTCTGTTTTACCATTGTTTATTTGGGAAAAATATATTTAAAATATATTTATTACAAATCCCAAGATTGACACAAAACCCAAAACTATCTAAATGATTCAATTGAACCTTGACCTAAAGTCCTAGTTTTGGCTTGCTCTTGATGTATTTGTCTATACTAAATCACAATGAATCTCAAAATACATTAGATAGATGTAAAGATAGCCTTTCTAAACAAGGATTTAGAAGAAGAAGTCTACATGGAGCAACCTAAGGGGTTTTATGTGTCAGGTCAGAAAAATAAGGTTTGTAGATTGGTGAAGTCATTATATAGTTTGAAACAAGAACTAAAGCAGTGACATGAGAAATTTGATAATGCCATGAAGGAATGTGGATTCAAAATCAATGAGTGTGATAAATGTGTCTACATGAAAGCCACATAAAGTGACTATGTCATCTTGTGTCTATATGTAGATGACATACTTATCATTGGGAGTAATAATAAGATAATCAAATCCACTAAGGACATGTTGAACTTAAGATTTGACATGAAAGACATGAGCCTAGGTGATATAATTCTAGGAATCAAAATTCTTAGAACAACAGAAGGACTTGTTCTTAGTCGGTCTTATTATGTGGACAAGATTCTTGAGAAATTCACCAAGGGTGATATTGTGTTAGCATGAACATTGATAGATACGAGTCAACATCTATTAAAAAATCAAGGTGAAAATATCTCTCAGATAAAGTACTCTCAAGTGATTAGAAGTATAATGTACTTGATGAGTTGTACACAACTAGACTTGGCCTACACAATAAGTAAACTGAGTAGATACACAAGTAATCCCGGTATTGAGTACTGGAAAGGGATAATAAGAGTATTGAAATACTTGAGGTATACTTGTGAATATAGATTACACTATACGAGATATCCTACTGTCATCGAAGGATACAATGATGCGAGTTGGATATCTGACATAAAAGACTCTAAGTTTATGAGTGGATATATATGTACTCTGGGAGGTGCAGCTATTTCCTGAAAATCTTCTAAGCAAACGGTAATAACCAGATCCACAATGGAATCTGAGTTTGTGGCTCTTAACAAATGTGTTGAAGAGACTAAATGACTACGACAATTCCTAGAAGATATTTTGTGATGGTCGAAATCAGTGCCGGTAATTTACATACATTGTGATAGTCAATCAGCAATCGATCAGCAATATAGCCATCTGTATAATGGTAAGTCTAGACGTATACATCATAGACATAATACCATTAGTCAACTACTCTCAACAGGAGTTATCGTTGTTGACTATGTGAAGTCAAAGGATAACCTAGCAGATCCATTAATTAAGGGGTTAAACAAATAGTTAGTTGCAAGTTCATCGTGAGGGATAGATTTGATGCCGATGAGAAATGTTGGTGTAAAGGAAACCTAACCTATATAGACTAGAGATCCCAAGATCAAGGTTCAAAGGGACAACCTAATTATACCGACAAAGTTGCTCACTGTGGGAGAAAAACCTAATGGATCAGTAAGCATACAACTTTTAATAATCCAAGTAGAGTAATGAGAAATACTCTTAAGAGATCACCTATGTGAGAAAGAAGTGGGACTGCTTCGAAGAGAATTCGAGACACAATTTTTAGAACTTCTCACAGAACCAGGAGTGTTCATGGCCAAGAATGAACACACTCTTGAGAACTGAATTGTATCAGGGAGAGTTTTGGGTGAAAGATGTCAATGCTTGCATAAACGGTAGAATAGTTTAAGGATATCTTGTCTATTGTCAGCCAGTAAGCAAATATATCTTCACAAGGGAAGGTTTAAACGGTAAAACCTGCCTGTCCTATACTGGACTCAACTGCTGAATGCTATCACACACCCAATTTCCATTTATATGGGGGATTGTTGGATATATGTGAATGGAGAAGAGGTGAAAGAAGCATGAAACTCTATTGTGAATGAGACTTTAGTCCCACATTAGGAGTTTCAAGGCATGCTTGTTGGTTTATATTGATTCGCATGCATTGATGATGCTAACAAATGCATGGGAAGAGGTTCTCTCTCACGTGTGGGTTGGATTTGCACCGAACTATATTAACTCGTGTGCGAGCATGAATTGCCCGTCGAATGTTGGACCGATCGGGGCAAAATTTGTCCAAGTGAAACAACCAACATTTTATCACATGAATTTTTTTGCTGCTCAAGAATGTAATTGAAGCATTAACCATTATTTTCATAACCTCCCGGATAGTAATGGTCAGTCATTGATGGTCGTCGGCTATCATTAATCCCTAGGCATTAAATGACCATTACTCTCCATTCAATGTTGGGAAGGGATGTTGCTCCTATATAAAGGGAGATCATAGTCTTGAGCAACACACACAAAAAAGCAGAAGCTTTCCACCTACGTTCCCCTCTTCTTCTGTTGTGTAACTCTTGCTCGGCGGAGTGCCCGTGATAGCAGTCGGGTACCACTCAGTTCATCATAACCATCAGTGCTTGGTGGGAATCACGGTTAATTAACCGTTATATCTTGGAAAACAGATGACCAGAATATACCTTAAAGCACAGTTACAGATGGGGTGAATCTGCTTCAAAGAAACTGCGTTCAATGCAGACCTCGGTACGCTCACCCAGTCGGTCTCTCTGTCCGCCTAGTCGGCTACTTGCCTGCTCGGTCCAGCCTCTTTGTCTGCTCGGTCGACCTCTTAGTTCCCTTGGTGACTCAACCTCTCTTCCCGACCTCCTTGTTCTCCCTCTTTTCCTCTTGCACGGTCACTAGGTCTGCCCGCTTGGTTGCTTGCCCGCCCAGTCAGCCTCTTAGTTCCCTTGGAGACTCGACTCTCTTCTCGGTCGCCTGGTTCTCCCGCTCGGCCTCTTGCACGACCACTCGGTCTGCCGGCTCAGTCGCTCATTTGCTCGACCATTCTCTCGCTCGGCCTCTTTGTATGCTAGGTCGCAAGTCCGTCCAGCCGCTCACTCGCCCGCCCGCTCGCTCGACCCTCTTCCCAGTTGGACATTCGGCTGATATGCTCACTTAGCTGGTTCGCTCGTACGTCCGCACGCTTACTTGGCCACCCAGCTCGTCTACCTTCAACACTTAGCAGAAAATCAGTCATTGCTAGTAGCCTGAGATTATATGTTCATGTCATCTCGACAGATAAATGAATTTAATTCTGTGTATTTAAATTTAGCTAATTCCTTAATATTTCTGATAATAGATTGTTTTATCCAACACTATCAATATTTAAGATGATATATATAAAATGAAGGTTAAGGGACATTACTTGAAAGAGTCGAAAAGTTGTAAGAACTTTGAAAATTTAGAGAAAATAATGAAATATATAGATAATTTGAAAAATTTTGGAGGTAATGTGTGAAAGTGAAAAATTGGTGTGTGAACTCTATCAAATTGTATTTTCTTATGCGTTTTCCGAATTAAAAGAATTTTTAAAAGATCAAGTCTATTTAGGAAGAATTATAGATGAAATAGCCTAGAAAAAATAAAGATAATAATAGAAATGGAATGAGATGAATGAAAAAACGTAATAGATGAAAGATATTTATAAGCAGCCGAAATTAGTCGTTTTATTTAAAAAAAAACAGTATGAAAAATTTCTATTCCAATGCAAATTATTTAATAATATTAAAAAATATTTTTTTTAATAGCGTCTCCATCGTCTATGAAAAATCTGGGTTCGAAAGAAATATTGAACCACGCAAAAATTCCAAAAAAAAATCTGCCTCACAATGGTGATCAGGTTTACACGGTAAAAAAAAAAAAACATGGGAGAAGCCTCAAACGTGACAAAGTTTTAATCACGCTCCTTGTTTGCTAGCTGAACACGGACCTAATTAATCACACCTGTTGGGTAAAGAACGTGACACCAGAGGTATCTCCAGTCTGCACGGCATTAGAGCATTCACGATAACATTAAATATTTCTCTCAAATATTTAGAGATTCTTATGTCTACATCATCACTCAAATATCTCACTCCTCAAATATCCCAAATCTCACAATCAAATATTCCCTCAACCAAATATTTATGAGTCTCATCTACCAAATATCTTACTCTCAAATATCACAAATTATATAATAAAATATCTCAAAAAAATTAATCATTTCCCCTTATGGGGCCCACTTGCATGCCACCCAGAATAAAATCATCGGACATAAAGTTATACCTGGTAATTTTTATTCACCTCTCAAATATCCCCCACAATGGGGGATATTTGAGAGGGGAGATATTTGGAGAAATATCTCCTCCAAATATTCCCCATTGGAGATGCCTTTAAAGAATGTCACAAAGCGTCTCGTGTTCCTGCGCTGCCTGTGCAAGTGGGGCTGTAAATGAACCAAGCGTTCGTGAACAAGCTTGGTGTTCAGCTTGGTAAGAGCTTATTTATGTTCGTTCAATATACATAGGATTAATTAAACAAACAAGCTTGAATAGCTCGTTAAGCTAAACAAACAAGCTTGAACACATATGTGTTCAGCTCGTTAACGTTCGTGAACAACTTTCGTGAACAACGTTCGTGAACAATATTCGTGAACAACGTTCGTGAACAATGTTCATGAACCATATTTATTAATAAAACTCTTTTCAATATCCTAAATAAATAATTAAATAAAATAAATAAATAAATAAATTTAAATTATCAATCTTAATAACCAATCAAACAATTAAAAGTTTCAAACAATCAAACAAACTTGAATTGAGAGCTAAATGAACCAAACTCAAGCTAAGTTCAAACCAAGCTCAAGCCAAGTTCAAGCCAAGTTCAAACCAAGCTCAAGCCAAGCTCAAGCCAAGTTCGAACCAAGCTCAAGCCAAGCTTGAATTGAGAGCTTGATAATATCTAAACGAACCAAGCTCAAGCCAAGCTTCAAACAAGCTCAAGCTCATAAAAAATAAACTAAGCCAAGCTTGAATACTCATTTCAAAAGCTTGGTTCATTTTAAGCTCGGCTCGGCTCGGCTCGGCTCGGCTCGGTTATCTTATCAAACAAACTTGAACACCCCAAAACTCGGATCGGCTCGACTTGTTTACAGCCCTATGTGCAAGCAGGATCGAAGTCAGTCATCCCCTATTGGATAGACACTGACACACGTTGCATGCCCCTCTAGTATAAATTTATTTTATTTATTTATTTTAATAATTATTGATACAGGAAAAATATGAAATTAAATTTTTTAAAAATAATTAGGTGTTAATTAAATTAAATTTATTTTTTATATTTAATTATATTCTTAAATCACGAACTGAATCTTGATAATTAATTTATCCTTAAATGTTAGAAAATAAATTTAGTTGATTATTTTTCTATTTAGATTTTTTTTCGAAATTTTTGAGAGCTATATAAACCTATGCTTAGATGATGTTTGGGACAAGTTATTTTGATATTGAATCAATTGATTTCGCTTAAGCTATGTTATGACTACATATCTTTTGTTCTTTATTTTCCACTTTTATTTTCTCAAGAAGGTTTTTTTTTAAAACCTATATTGAGCTACTTCTTATTTTGTTATTTCTCTCTTGTTTCTTCTTAATCCTTCTGTAATTTCACACTCCATAATAATCTATATTTTGCTCGGTGTCGGTTGGTATCAGAGCTCATTAAGATCCAATGGAGGGTCGTCGTGGACGTGGTCATGATCGTGAAAGGCAGGTTCCGGTTGAGGAAGCCTCACGTTGTGGTCGTAGCACCTAAGACGAGATTCAGTATCTACAGAGATAAGTCACAAAGTTATCTCAACGTCTAGTGACACGAGAACGTAAATATCGTAAGTTCCTTTATTCCCCTTTTGAAAAATCTCTAATTTTCAATTGAGAAGAGTTGTCCAAGCACAAGTTTGATTTCGAGAAATACGGGTTCAACCACCCCACCACCTACAACTTCGAGAGAACACCAACTCCCTAGTGCATCTACATCTCCCCTTCCTCTCACAGTGGCGGAGACAACCATGAGGATGCGGATCTCGACAACATCGAGTATGACCAGTCCTACTCTCTCGATCATCCAATTGCAGGAGGCAGCGAAGATGACGACAATATCGAATTATTCAGTGATCCAATTTACGACGAAGACAAGATCGAAGCACTAGGCGAACCGATAGTTGATGATGAAGTTGACGAGTACTCGATGGTGATGATCATGAGATTTTGGTCTTATTTGAGGATGCAATTTATGTCGTATCGGAAGACAATGCGAAGAAAAGGAAGACTATGGATGTTGAAGACATTATTTTGAACTCGAGGATGAGTTCTTTTCAACCTGGGGCATCTGATGTAGGAGCATCCAGTGACACAATCATCTCGTACCATCCAACATGGCTATGATCCCCTTAGAGTTGTTACAAGAAGAAAATAAAGCTACCAACTTTCCTTTTGAATCTAGAAGAAGGACGATCGAGGCTACTTATAAGGAAGATGATGAGGTCGTGGTCTTCTAACGTAGTTGCACTCTATTCGGAGTCTGGATGAGATGGAATCCCTTCAGATTTGGTAACTAATAACTCTACACTACTTTCTATGTCCAGATTTTTGAACAAGCTAAGATGAAGCACGAAGACATGCATCAAGTATTACGACCTTTCATGGGAAGATTCGTGGTTGTATACTTGGACGACATCCTCATTTATAGCCCGATACGAGCTTTGCACCTTGATCACCTTAGCACTATTTTTGAGAAGCTAAAGGCGGAACACTTGTTCATCAACAACAGGAAGTGTTCTTTCTTCACAGCCTCAGTTTTGTTTCTTGGATTTATAGTGTCTACCGATGGTGTTCGTACTGATCCATCAAAGATAGATGCAGTTTTAGAGTGGTTGCAGCCAAAAACCATTCACGACATCTGAAATTTTCATGGATTGACCTCTTTCTATTGTCGATTCATCCAGAATTTCAGCACCTTAATTGCTCTTATTACTGAGTATCTCAAGGGGCACGGGTTCAAGTGGACTGAAGTGGCTATAACTACTTTTCAACTGGTGAAGGAAAAGATGGCCGAAGCACCCGTTCTAGCACTTCCAGAGTTCACATTCACCCTGAAGCATCAATCCAGGAGTCTTAATTGTGTTGCACATGCTCTAAGCTGTCATTCTTCCCTGCTTACTACCATGAACATTAAGGTTGTCGGCTTTGGATCATTCTTAGATATACAACACATTATCAGTGAATTGCATAACGAATGACACTTTGACCGAGATAAGGCATTAGCCCTCATCTCTTCCGACTTCTATTGAATCAAGCTAACCAGTGATGTAGCTCATTTCGTGGACCGTTGCTTTGTTTGTCAGCAATCTAAGGGAACCCTCACTAATGAAGACTCTATTCTAGTTGTGGTGGACCGATTCTCCAAGATGGCTCACTTTGTGGCATGCACAAAAATCATGGATGCGAATTGCCACCCTCTTCTTCAAAGAGATTGTGCGTTTACACGGTATTCTTTAAACTATTACTTTGGACCGTGATACTAAATTTGTCAGTCAATTTTGGAAGACTTTATGAGAAAAGCTAGGGACAAAACTAAACTTCAGCAGCCCCAAGGCTGAGGAGATGGCCGAGCATTTTCGAGTTATTCATGAGCAGGTTAAGCAAGCTATTCAAGAAAGCAACACCGAATACAAGATCAGGGTAGATCGACATCGACATCAAATTCTTTTTGACATTGGTGATATGGTTTGGGCTGTATTAACTCATGATCGTTTCCCTGTTGGTGAATACAACAAGCTCAAAGATCGAAAGATTGAACCTTGCAAGATACTAGAAAAGATTAATGACAATGCGTACAGGTTGCGACTTCCTACCCAGTTAAAAGCTTCTGATGTTTTTAATGTAAAACACTTAAGTCATTGTGCTCCGGAGCCGGATACACGCACCCTAAACTCGAGGACGAGTTCTCTTCACCTCCAGGTAACTGATGCAGGAGAGAATCCAAAATTAGGATTTTTTAAGTAGTTATTTGTTAATTAATTTTAGTTTATTTTTTATATTTAATTTTATCCTAAATCTTAGGAACAAAGTCTTGATAGTTAATTTATCCTAAATCTTAGGGAATAAGTCTAGTTGGTTATTTTTCTATTTAGATTTTTTTTTGAAGGTTTTGAGAGCTATATAAACCTATGCTTAGATGATGTTTGGGGACAAGTTATTTTGATATTGAATCAATTGGTTTCGCTTAAGCCACGTTATAGCTACATCTCTTTTGTTCTTTATTTTCCGTTCTTATTTTCTAGAAGGTTTTTTTTAAAACTTATCTTGAGCTACTTCTTATTTCGTTATTTCTTTTTTATTTCTTCTTAATCCCTCTATAACTTCACCTCCCAGAATAATCTATATTCTGCTAAGTGTCATTTACTAAATGAGAAAGTAATAATTGTAATATTTACCTGGTAAATAATTATAAACGGTACCATTTTCTTGAAAGAATTGGAAGAGTATTGGTTCTAACAACGAGTTGATGAACAGTCTAGATTCTTTGGACCACAACTTCTGATCCGCGATCAGGATCGTTCATAAGTGTAATTTTATGAATCCTATCTATGTGGGATCCATGAAATCTTATCTATGAGTGAGTTGGTTGATCCTCTATAACGCACGATCCGTGCTCGTTGATGAGAAGATGAAATATAATTATCTTTTGCCACTTTGGAAGGATTGGATGAAAAACGTGGGAAAGGACACTATTTTATACGAACCACGTGAAAAAAGTGCCTATTATTTTTACAGGATACACACCCTCCATTGGATTTGCATAAATAATGCCCCGGGCATCCAGTTCAACACATCGATCGATCCTCCGATCATCTCGAAATCCAAGTAAAATATTAGCACACATCTAGTTAACATGTCTCTTATCCTTGCTCCACCATCATACATCCCTTTCCGTGCTCTCCAGCGATCCACCGCCTCCAGGCAGCCATGTCTCCGACTCGTCCAGTGCACCGCCGACCAGCTATCGCTGGAGGCGGCCAGAAGATCGGCCCATTACCAGCCCAACATGTGGAGCAATGACTACATACAGTCACTCACTGTTGAATCTCCGGTTAGGAGAACGATCCCTCGATCGACCTCTGTTTAATTAATTATCTTTCTTCCGTTTGGCTTTAAGTTTAAAACAGAAGTTTATTAGTTGAAGGTGGAGGAGAAGGACCAGACAAAGAGACTGATGTTGCTGAAAGAGAGAATCGCAGAAGTGATATGCGAGAAGAAGGAAGTGGAAGAGCAGCTCCGGCTGATCGACCACCTGCAGCAGCTCGGAGTAGCTTATCATTTCAAAGACGACATTAAAGACTCTTTGAGAAATCTTCACTCGTCTTTAGAAGAGATAAGCTCGACATTTAAGGATGACCTTCACGCCTCCGCATTGCTCTTCAGGCTTCTCAGGGAAAATGGCTTCTCCATTTCGGAAGGTGATCGATCAAATTTCACTTCTAAAATAATTGTTCAGGACTAATTTTCTTTCTGAATGAAGACATTTTCGAGGAATTCAGAGATGAGAAAGGCCACTTTAGAGACGGTCTTAAGAACCACACGGAAGGAATGCTGAGTCTGTATGAGGCTTCTTATTATGAAAAAGATGGAGAGATGGTTCTGCAAGAAGCCATGGAGTTAACGACTGAACACCTCAAAAATCTCTTAGAAGGAGGCTCTGATATGAAGCTCAAACAGAGAACGGCACATGCTCTGGAACTTCCATTGAATTGGAGGATGGAGAGACTGCACGCCAGGTGGTTCATTGAAGCATGCCAAAGAGAGGTCATGGTCATCACCAACCCTCTTCTTCTTGAATTTGCTAAGCTGGACTTCAACTCGGTCCAGAGCATCTACAAGAAAGAACTCAGTGCTCTCTCCAGGTGAAGAAGCTAATTAAGTTATATTATTTTATCAAGTTCAAAAGCGAATGATGATTAATTGCATATTTATATAGATGGTGGACAAATCTGGGAGTCGTTGAGAAATTACCATTCGCCAGAGACAGATTGACTGAGAACTACTTATGGGCAGTGGGCATGGCATTTGAACCAGAGCATAGGAGCTTTAGAGAGGCACAAACAAAAGGAAACTGCTTTGTGACAATGATCGATGATGTCTACGACGTCTATGGTACCCTGGATGAGCTTGAGCTCTTCACTCGTGTCGTCGATAGGTGAAGAGAAATTTAACATCAGAATCATTAGAGTACTTATTATTAATTTGTAGAGAAATTTTACAATAAATTATTAATATGAACTTCATCAGATGGGATATCAACGCGATCGAGCAACTGCCAGACTACATGAAGATATTATTCCTCGCGCTTTTCAACACGATAAACGACGATGGCTATAAGGTGATGAAGGAGAAGGGACTGAACGTAATACCTTACCTCAAGAGATCAGTAAGTAGCACTCAATCAGTAATTAATTTACTCCTTGTTCTTCAGTTTGGGAACATGTGATTCATTTGGGGATCTGTTTAATTCAGTGGGCAGATCTGTGCAAAGCATATCTAGTGGAGGCAAAATCGTATCATCGAGGTTATACACCCACGATTGATGAATACTTGGACAACACATGGATTTCCATTTCAGGCCCTGCCGCCTTCACGAATGCTTACTGCATGGCCAACAACTTAACCAAGCAAGGCTTGGACCGTTTCTCAGAGTACCCTGCCATTGCAAAGCCCTCTTCCTTGCTCGGTCGACTTTATAACGATTTGGCTACTTCAACGGTATATATATATATATAGACACACACAGAAAGAGATTGTTAAAATCATGCAGCTCTGATCTTGCTTTATATATAATTAATGTTTATATACATATATATAGGCTGAAATTGAGCGAGGAGATGTTCCAAAATCCATTCAGTGTTGCATGCACGAGAGAGGTGTTTCAGAGGGAGTGGCTCGTGAGCAGGTGAAGGAGCTAATACGAGGTAACTGGAGGAGTATGAATGGAGATCGGGCTGCTGCTTCTTCGTTCGAGGAGATGTTGAAGACAGTGGCAATGGGCATAGCTCGAGCTTCACAATTCTTCTACCAGAATGGAGATGGATATGGTAAAGCTGATGGAGAAACCATGAATCAAGTAATGTCTCTGTTGATCAACCCCATCATTCTATGACTGACTAAGGCAGTAAGAAAGAATTTGTCAAATCCGCCATTGTAACACTGGTTATTGAAAATTTTATTCTAAACTGTTGTAACTACATTTACTTTGGTTCTGATACTCCAATGTGGAAGCACAAATGTCTAGTCGTATTTTACATGAATATGCATGCCTTTAATCATGTGCTTCTCTTTGAAATCAAACTTAAATGAAATTTGCAATTATTATCAATTAGTTATTCTTTTATTTATTTGTTTATTTTATTTTGTCTTAATAGTTCTTATATTATATGGTATTTGAATGATATATGGTGATATGTACTTCTTTTTAATTTTTTTACTATTGACTTGTTGTTATATATAATATGTAACTAACTATTATTTGTAGTAGGAATAACTTGTAAGCGATGAGTGAATATCATTTTAAACTTTAGCCTGAGGTAGATATATAACTATCAACTATAAGTACAAATCAAATAAATTGGCATTCAATTGTACAAGGAAACTGTAGGATCGAAAAAGAACAAAAGAGGAGGTGAATTTTGTTTTAATTTTTTTTTTCATTTTTAAACACTCATCGAAATTTTGACTATGTAGTGGAAAAACAATTAATAGAAAACAATAAAAAGAAAGTACGCAAGTTGATTTTACTTTGTTTAAAGCCTTAGACAACTCCTACTCTAAGGCACACGATCCCTTGTACCGTATTGATTGGGAAATTCACTAAAATCTTACTCAAAAAATCCTTGGACAGAGAAGTCGAATACATAAATGAGGAAAGTGTAACAACCTACACATTCCTATACATGGATAATTATAATTGAAAACAATCTTAAACTATACCGACACTTGTAGTAGTTGTAATTCATAACTCGAGGTTGATGTTACTTTGACTATAGCAGTTGGGTATAGCAGAGTCGCAAAGAGCAGTAGTATAGAGATGGCATAGCAAACTTAACTTGGAAGCTTATATGGAAGTGATATCTTTAGTTCTGAACGAATTATCCTTATATAGGTCATTGGAGGCACCTCCAATGTCCCAAGGCGCCTCCAATGATCCTTATTTGATCCATTGTTGTTGTTGTCCTCTTTGATGACAAAATTTTTTATTTGAGGCACCTCCAACCACCTAAGGCGTCTCCAAAGGTCTCAAGGCTCCAATCATCCCAGTGTGCCTCTAATCCACTGTTTGACACAACAATCTTCTAGAGGTCATATCTTTTGACTCCGAACTTGGAATCAGACTCTATTAGTGATCACACATGTAAGATTCAAAGATATACATATATCTCTACAAAATAGAGTTAGAAAAATATATGCATGAATAATTTATATATATTTATGAGTTAGATTTTGTCTTACCAAAACTAGAATCTAGTCTTAGTCTCAACCTAGATTTTTAAAATAAATTTAAATTGAATCAGTGCCTATAGTCCCACTGGAACTCATCCTCGCTGGATTTCTCTCCTCCAGTGTTTACCTCCGCTTATCATTTATAGACTTATTCGACTCTGATCTCTTAACCCATCAAGTCTTCCTACCATATGCCTCATCTAGACTTTAGCTAGTTGTTAGATCCTGCAGACCCAACTAAACTTCTTGCTAGATATCAGGTCCTCTCTTAACCTATTTAGGCTTCCTGCAGTTATCAAGTCCTCTAGACCTAACTGGACTTTAGCCTGGTATCTGATCCTCTAGATCCATTGAGTCTGTTATCTTGCTCACTTAGGTCAAGAGGTTAAATCACAAGTTTAACTTTAACACATCATACATCAAAATCAAATTTAGATTATTAATATAAGTTGCGCCAACAATCTCCCTCTTTTGATATAATAACAAACTAGGTTAAAGTTAGAAACAAAAAGTCATTTCTGGCTAAGCAACAAATATGCATTAATAATCATAATTTTTAAGTTTTAAATTTGATTTTTGAAATTTATTCTCATATTCTCCCCCTTTATCATGCATAAAAAAAATGTGTAAAATAAGCGTAAGCATAACAAACAACAACATATCAAGGCAATTTTTAAGTACTCAGAATTTTTAAAGAAATTTAGAAGCACATAATGTCTGTAAAAATATTTTTCAAAGGGAGTAATTAAGATTAGATATTAGAGAGCGTCTAGAAATAAAACACGTATATTTCAAAAGAAGAGTTTCATAAGAGTTTCAAAACCAATTTTTCAAAAAGTTCAAAGATTTTTCCTAGAAATAAAACATTGTTATAATAAATTTTCAAGTTTTCTCATCATTATCTTGAATACATTTTTAAAAACTTTAAAAGATATTTTTAAAACCTTTGTAAACTTATTTGCAATGGATTTTCAATATGGGTTTCAAAAAGGGTTTCAAAGAAGACAACCTAATTCAAGTTTAGGGAAGAATCTAAACTATAAATAACAATTTGGAAGTGCTACTTTTCTAAATCGATAAATGTCACAAACCCTTTTAGATATTAATGCTTTTAAACACATATGGCTATGATTTTCAAAAAACATTTAAAATAAGTTAATTAATGTGAGTTTAGGTATAAGAGCCGAGCAAGATTTAGATTTTAGTTTTTTCATATTTACCATTTTAAAAAAAATAGTTTGTAAAAAACAGTTGTCAAGGGACAAGGATTTGCAAACTGACACTAGGATAATAATTTGTAATAATTTGGAAGGATTTGAAAACATAATTTTTTTAGAAAATATAATTTTAATCTATACTTTTGACAACAGTTTTCAATAAATCCTCAGATAGCACTCCCCTTAACCTAACACTAGGAGTTTGTTATTTTTAATATAAGGTTACTGAGTTTTGAAAATAGTTATAAATTTTTTATTCTATTTTATTATATATATATATGACAATTGGCACGGCCGTGCCTACTGGCACGACCGTGCCCTCTTTCCTAAAGCTAACACACACACACACACACACACACACACACACACACATATATATATATATATATATATATATATATGACAATTGGCACGACCGTGCCCTCTTTCCTGAAGCTGACACAGCTCGGTCGTGCCAATTAGCACAACTATGCTATAATTATCCCCCCCTTAATTGGACATGCCTTTTAGATATCCTTATTTTTGAAGTATTGTGAGTTGATGTGCATAGGTTATACATGTATTTGGACTTATATTAATGCACATTTATATAAATGTAATATCCTGGTTCTGAGATTCTAGTTAAGTATGACTTAAAAGGTTAGATGGTACTATCCATATTACCAAGGTGCACCTTCCTTTTCGGAAGCCTAAAGTTAAGAACTCCAAAGTTAAGTGCGTTTGGCTTGGAGCAATTTGAGGATGGGTGACCTCTTGGGAAGTTTTCCAGGATGCGTGCGAGTGAGGACAAAGCACGTTGAAAGGACTTCCGGTGGGTTGTGGAGCTAGTCATCAATCTAATGGGTAATTTTGGTGGCGTGCCCGGTTCGATTCGGGTGGGGCCCGCCCGGGCCAGGGCGTTACAGATGGTATCAGAGCAACCTTGTGACCGTGAGTGCGCCTGTGGCAGGAGCACCCAGGGCACGACCTAGCGAGGGAGATTCTGGGATTTGTCTATAGTGTGGTTCATGGTTACAAAACGAGGACGTTGCGGGGTTCTGAGATTCTGGTTAAATATGACTTAAAAGGTTAGATGGTACTATCCATATCACCAAGGTGCACCATCTTTTTCGGAAGCCCAAACTTAAGAACTCCAAAGTTAAGTGTGTTTGACTTGGAGCAATTTGAGGATGGGTGTCCTTCTGGGAAGTTTTCCAGGGTGCGTGCAAGTGAGGACAAAGCACGCTGAAAGTACCTCCGGTGGTTTGTGGAGCTGGTCATCAACTCAATGGGCAATTTTGGTAGCGTGCCCGGTTCGGTTCGGGTGGGGCTTGCCCGGGCCGGGGCGTTACAATAAATTTCTTGTTTATAATTTACACAGTCATATATCTTTTCATTATTATTGCCAGTATGACTATTTTCTATACGAAGATATGCTCTTTTTTCATTTTGATTGACAGGGCCTGAGGAGGATCGAATTTGGATGAAGAACACGAGGAAAAGCACATCTGGAAGCCAACTTTAGGTAGGCTGTGTCAAATGGCAGTCGTGCTCCATCTTCCAATGACCATTATAGGTCAGTCGTGTCTACTAGCACAATTGTGTCAACTGGCACGATTATGGCAATTGGCACAGCCGTGCCGATTGGCACAATTGTGCCCTCTTTCCTGAAGCTAACACAACTCGGCCGTGCTAATTGGCACATCCGTACTATCTCTCCTAAAGATCACACGGCCTAGCCATGGCAACTGGCACGGTTATGCCTCCTAGCTTTTGCTGCGTACACGGTCTGGTCGTGCCAAATGATACGGACGTGTGGCGCTGGGGTCAAGACACACGGCCCCGACCCTATGAAAGGGGAACTCCTCCCCCTTTCTTGAGGAGGAAGTTTTCTCCTTTTGAGGAGATATATCGAGGAGCTGTTAGCCGTTTGGAGGATTCTTGGAGGCGATCCGAGACCATTTCGATCATTGTCTACATTCTAGAGCATAAGATTTGATTTGAAGACCCCGATTCTTGCCTTAGCTAAGCATCTCTTTTCTCTCTCGCACTTTATTGCTTGTAGAATGCTTATTTCAATGTCTTTGTGTTCATCTCCTTTGTTTATAGAGTAGAGTCTTCTTGTTCTACACTACAAGAAATAAGGAAAATAGCAACGAAATATTAGTGACGAATTGAATTTGTAGCTAAGTTACTTGATTAGCAGCGATACAAAATGTCGCTGCAAAAATAAAGGCGTTAGCGGAGAAAAATCAAATTTTGCTGCTAATGTCATTTTGAGGGTTAGGGCTACTTAAGGTATTAGCGATATCACTTATTCATTGCAAAACATTAACATTAGCCACGCATATTTGAAAATCGTCGATAATATAAGCAATTTTCGCCCTTTCCCTAGCCCGCATCCCTCTCTGCTTTCTTCTCCGCTTCTTCACTCAGCCGCGCCTCCGCTCCGGTGAAATTTCTCTGCCATGCCTCTGCTATAGTGACTCTTGCTCCATTGTGCCTCCACTTCGGTGACTCATTTCCTCCGCTTCACCTTGATTAGATCCCGTGACTCCTACGTCGACCCGATAGCAGTACTTTCCGTGCTCTTCTTCTCTCTTGCTCTAGCTCCGGTGACTGTTGCTTCGAGCCGAGAACCGCACTCTTCTTCCCTCCTGCTTCGACTCCAGTGACTACTGCTCTGGCCCTACGCCAATAAGTTAGATGATTACTTAATAAGTGTTGTTTATTTTCAATTCTAGTCCATACTTTAGATGGTTTGCCAACGTAAGTGACACAAATGAACTGGATTTATTTTTCTATTGCAGTAGCAACATTGCTACCTAGGTTTAAATTCCTTGAAAACATTTTTGGTTTATATATAGGGTAACTTCTTGATAACATTGCATGAGTCTCTTGATAATAACTTTCCATTAGGTGTTCGTATGGTTAAACATTTTATGAATTCATTGCGATCTTGTGATCCTTGAACTAGAGAATGTTTGATTGATCATGTTGTTTATCTTGATCTTTGTTTTTGTCTCCATATCTCAATTATTAATTATTTAAAATTAAAGTATTTGAAATCTTCCTTCTAAATTGTAAGTAAAATTTTCTCCATGATTTATATGTTTAACCAGGTTTTATAGATATGGATAAAAGTTGGATAATGATTGAGAATTAGATTAGTCCTGAATATATTAATCGGTTGAATCGATTTTTAGAGGTGGCAGAGAATCATATGATAAGTGTTAATTTATCCAAAATTCATTGTCCTTATCGAAGGTGTGGCAATTTGTTTAAATATGAGTTGGATTATGTTCAAGGACATCTTTATAGATGTGGATTTGATAAATTATACAAAACCTAGAACTTTCATGGAGAAGCTTCTACATCATCTATTAATATAAATATTATTTACGAAGAGGAAAATAATTATGATTTTGAAGAAGATGTTTTTCAAGATATGTTTATTAATTTAAGAAATACAAAAAATATCAACACCAGTGGACCTCAATTAGATGAAGAAGCTCAAAAAGAGTTGTATCACAATTGTAGTAATTTTTATGCATTCAATTTTTTGGCCAAGTTAATGCATGTGAAGGTGTTGAATGGTTAGAGCAATAAAATTTTTTATATGTCACTCTAATTATTGTAAGAGGCATTTTCTAAACCGAATATGATTCCAAACTCTCATTATGAAGCAAACAAATTGTTAAAAGAGTTAGGATTGACGTATGAGAAGATACATGTATGTAAGAATGATTGTGTGTTATTTTGGGGTGAGCACGAGAATAAAGATGAATGTCCAGTGTGCAAGGAGTCCAGATACAATTATGATGGGATGAATAAGAAAAAAATGCTCAAAAAAATTCTTCGATACTTTCCTTTGAAGACCAGACTTAAGCGGTTGATTATAGGGAAGCATATAACAAAACATATGAGATGACACAAGGAAAAGTGGGTTGAAACAGATGGTGTATTAAGGCACCTAGTAGATAGTGAATCATGGAAAGAATTTGACATGTCAGGTGAAATATATGTTGGTGATCCATGAAATATTCGCTTAGGGTTGGCCACTGACGGTTTAATATGTTTAGAAACTTGTCAAATTCTTATAGTATGTGACCTATTATACTTGTGAATTATAATTTGACACCATGAAAAATGATGAAGCCATCATACTTAACTATGTCTCTTTTAATTCCTGGGCCTAAATCACCTAGGAAAGAGATAGATGTATATCTACGATTTTTAATCAACGAACTCAAGGAGCTATGCGATGATGGGGTGGAAGTGAAGGATAAAAAAAATTAGATATCTTCACAATGCTATGATATTGTCCACTTTGTGCCTAAGTCCTCATGGTTTTACTCTTGGGTCATGCTAATGGAAATATCTTTTTCTTATAAACCCATGATTTTTCCTATGTGTTTTCAATGTGGGACTATGTTTGCAACCTTACAATTCCAATAATCCCCCCTCAAACAAAGGACCACAGGACCCCCCTCAAGTATCAAGTCACTCTTAACATGCTCAGGGCTTCCTCTTGAGCATCGCGTCACCTTGACATACTCAGGGTCTCCCCTACTTTGTTCAAGGTTTCACCCATATGGTTCGATCTTGGATCATCGCTCTGGCTCATGCTTCTTCCGGTGGTTAGTCCGGTGAAGAGCGACCTCGCTCTAATACCAATTAAAGAATCTAAAAGATATCTCTACAATGGTATGATATTGTCCACTTTGGACCTAAGCCCTCATGGTTTTACTCTTGGGCTCTACCCAAAAGACCTCATGTCAATGAAGATATATTTTTCTTATAAACCCATGATCTTTCCCATATATTTTCAATGTGAGGCTATGTCTGTAACCTTGCAACCCCAACAGGAAGCATATACTGCATCGACTGAACAAGTATTTAAATTACATGTTGCTGTGATGTGAACCATTCATGACTTCTAAAAACATGGTACGCTGATGACCCATTCATTTTAGCCAACCAAGCAAACCAAGTTTATTATATAAATGACATAAAGCATGGAGGTCATTGGAAGGTAGTGCAAAATGTTCAACATTGAGAAATATACGAAGTAACTGAAGTTGATGAAATATCTGAAGATGGTGACAATATTGAGACTAACCAAGATATATCTTCTAATGAAACTACTTTAATAGTTGGTGAAAACTTAGAGATTTCCCAACTCTGTAGACTAGATGTTAAAATCAACATTTAAATATGTCAAATGATCAAGTGGAGTTGGCTAGGGATGCTCAAAATTTTCTTAATGACGAGGATGAGATACTAATATTGATAGTGATGTAGTTGATTATTTATCTCTTTCAGATGATTGTAGTGAATAATTTTTATTTACATGGTATTTATGTTTTCCTTCATTCTTACTTCATGCAAAAAAAGTTTCATTACTTATAGATTTCTATATATGTTGATGCATAATTGTTGATCTATATTTGATAAATTTGTGATAGTCATGCTGCCCAAGAGGATTGAGCATCTACCAGTTGTGGAGACACCTGATGATGGTAGTTCTCCTAGTGGTTAGTTGTTAACACTTTTGCTATTTACAAAAGTTTGATTTAGTTTGCTATTTATTTAAGTATTTTATTTGTTAATTTTCAACACTTTTGCATGCACTGGGTGACGGCTACATAGGGAGACACGTGGCACACATTCTAATCAGCTGCGACGTTAGATCAATGAACAAGGTAAATTACCCATTACATTTCATCGGAGCGATGGGCATCCGATTGGCCCAAACACTGCTTCTTTTATGACTGAGTTAGGTCTGTCAGTAAAGAAGTTTGTGACTTTACAAGTCAAAAGTTGGAAGCACGTCCCTGTCGACAATAAAAGGATGATATACAATAGATTATCAGTAAATACAACTAAAGTTTCATTTTTATAACCACTCCTTTATTACTAACCACATGCAAAATAAATTTATTTTTTCAGGCTTTGTTTGATATTAGTTTTCAGGAGGGTGAATCGTTGGTCATAAAGGAAACTGATCGATTAATGAGTTCAAGGTATAGAGACAATCAAACTAAAATATGATGTGCGTAGATTGTATACACTTATTAGCATATTTTAACGCACATTTACATATTTTACGCATGCTTTGTTTATACACTTTCATACTTTTTGACTTACTTTCAGCATAAATATTTTTCTTTGTTTAGAGATCTGCTTTTGTATATTTTCTGTCTTCAAGAGTTGAATTTAGAGAAGAAATGATGTTCGTGGCTGATCTAGGAAACAAGCAAAGGAAGACAACATTGGTCATGTGAGCCACACAACCGTGTCAAAGGAGCAGGAAGGAAAATGACCTTGGCCATGTGGAGCAGACAGGCCGTGTAGCTTCACCAGAGGAGGAGAATGACATGACCGTGTATATTGGCACGACCGTGTCATCCCAGCAAGCACAACCAGAACTTGGCCGTGTAGATCTACACGACCCAAGCAACTTCTCCACATGGCCATGCAGCATTCCAGAGAAGAGGCAAGCCCAAGCCGTGTGTTCCACATGACCGTGTGAGGTGTCCAGAGGCAAAGATTAGCACGGCCGTGTGTGCCACACGACCGTGTGAACCAACCAAAGAAAGAACAGTACACGACGGTGTGAAGGCCACACGGCCGTGTGACCTTGGCCGAGGGCAGAGCAGCTGGGGCCGTGTGTGCCACACGGCCGTGGTATGAGCCGTGTGGTGCCCGTGCCTTGCACTATATAAACAGCTTCTTCCTCTTTTCAAAGGGAGGAGGCTCTCCCTTTTTTGGGGGATCAAGTTTGGGGTCAATCTCCAGCTTGATCCAACGTTCCTAAGCCATTTCCATCTCAGATTCAACTCCATAAGCGAGGGATTGGTTCCGAAGATCACTCATCATCACTAGATAAGCATTTCTATTCCCTTCTCTCGATTTAGGTTGAAATGTTTGTGATCTCTTTATCTTTGGATCTCTATCTTTACATTATGGAGTAGATTCATTGTTCTAGGACCAAGGGAGTATTTGTGGTATGATTTGATGTAAGAATCTCATGGATGTGCCAATTTCCTATATCAATGATGTTGTTATGTTTTGTATCTATTTGATCTTGTGTAGAATGATTGTGTTTGGATTTGATTTCCATGCTGGATTGGTTGTTTGTGCCACTTATGGATCTCGTAGAGGGATTCCCTAGATCGTATGACCGAGGAGCGCTAGTGACAAGCTGTCCTGCTAACGGACATCTAGGGGATCACCTTGAAGGGTGAAACTAGTCTTACAAGGAGGTGGATTTGTTGAGTGCATTTATTCCTTATGACTTTATGTGGATTGAATGGTGATGTACTTCTATGTTGTATGACCAAGGGGAGTTGGTGATAGGCTGCCCCGCTAATGGACTTCATGGAGACCATAACTGTCAAATTACTAGAGGTATAGATAAAAGTTCCTTGCCGGTTGACTTCTGTAGGAGGAAACCAACAACTTTCTGCAAATTCATGACAATTGAGGATAGGAATAGGTAGATCACCTTACATTGATAAATATCACAATGAAACCGGACTCCTAGAACTCTCACAAAACCAAGTTCTTACATTTGCTTTTCTATTTCTATTTCTAGTTGCTACTCAGTACATTCATTACCTTTGTCAATTATTTAGCTAATTAGTTATGAGACATTTGTAGTACTTATAACCAGTCCCTATGAATTCGATATCTTTTTATTACTTAGGACGAAACTGTGCACATGCGGTTGAGTTAACAAAATACATGCACATTATAAGAAGTAATTGCACCTTCCTCCTATTGAGCACCGACAACATATGCCAATTATTTTCTTATAAACCCATGATCTTTTCCATGTATTTTCAATGTGGGACTATGTTTACAACCTTGCAACCCCAACACTTTGTTAAAGTCTGATTAGAGTCTCCAAACTCTCATTGTAATCCATGTGTTTTTGATCGAGTTATGGTGAGGTTTCTCTACCAACAAGAAGGATTGTGTTAGCTGAAGTTTCCGAGGACTAATCCACCCATGGATAGGGATCGCCCACCTTACGGACAACCATGGAGTAGGAGTCTTATCTCTGAACCACATAAATCGGCGTGTAGTGATTTGCTTGTTCTTTCTTATTTTCTTTAGTCTTTAGCTTTTATATTTGTATTTAGTATTAGATTTCCGCTATGCAACTAGCAAATACGTAGGAAAGCATTGAGTTGGGAGCAACAACTATTCAACCCCCCTTCTAGCCGGCCACAAGATCCTCAACAATTGGTATCAGAGCCAAGGTCGCATTTCACCGGAATAACCACTAAGAAGTGCAATGCTTAAGAAGATGACCAGCTTGATAGAACCATCGAAGTATGAAGGAGGAAGCCTAGGGGACATCACCTATTGGATGATGAAGATAGAAGTCTTCTTTGACATGGATTGGGACACCATGATGGTGATCAAGGAGTCGTTCAAAGTCCCAAGAGATAAGAAGGGAAAGAGACCCTGACTGTGTTATTGGATGGAGGAGCAAGCCTTACGGTCAAAGATAAATTCAAAGGTAATTTCAATTTTAATTAATATTTTGTCTAATTACGTGATGAGTCGTGTAGGTGAATATGAGAACACCCATGATTTATGGAGCAAGATAAAGATGGTTCTAGGAAAGAACCTAAACCTACACAAGAAGAAGAAGAACTCAAGGAGATGAGTTTAATTGCTCAAGTTGAGGAGGAGCAAACGGAAGTTGAGCCATGCTCAACATCCGAGGAGGAGAAGAAAGATGAGGTATCATCTACATCTTCAAAGGTTGAAGAAGAATGTAAGACAAGTGAAGAAGAAGAGGAAGTCTTGGAAGTTAACCTAGCTAGCACCTCCATCGAAGTCAAATCAAAGAACCACATCATTTGCTTCGGGTGCAGTGAGAAGGGACACTACAAGAGTAGATGTCCCTTGCTCAAGAAGGTAAAACCTAAACTCACCCAAATTATTTTAGATACTAATGTGGGTTGTAGGAATGATGGTGCCAAGAAGAATAAGGAGAAGAAATGGCACATAGTGTGCTTCACATGTGGGGAGAAGGGTCACTACCACACAAAATGTCCCAAGAAGAGGGAGATTAAGAAGTTAGCACATTTGAAAAAGTGAGAGAAGAAGAAGAGGAGCTCAAGTCAAGGGGGGGGGGGGGGGGGGCCTTTAAGGGTAAGGGAGGTATACCCTAACTTGAATTATAATTCAAATGTTTATTCTCTCATGCATGCTAGAAATAATTTCTATTATTACCCATGCAAAATTTTATCTTTAGATATCATGATAGGAATATGATAAATGTAGATCATAACCCTATGAGACCTATACATGATAGATCTAAATAAGTTAAATTCTCATTACTTAAGGAGAAGAAGGTAATGGAGAACCAAGGCATGAATCCCAAGAAGGGGAGACATATGCCTAAAAAAATGGGTAGGTCTAGGAATGTCCAATGTGGACAAGTCAACTCTAGGGTTAGGGACCTAGAAAAGGAAAATCAAGCTTTGAAGGCAAAGCTTAAAAATTTGAAAAAAATTCCTTAATAGATTCAATGTTGGATCTAAGTAATTAGGTATGATGTTTGGTAGCCAAAGACCAAACAATGATAGATCGGGTTTGTGATACCAATATAGTCCCTCCAAGACCAAGGAGAGATCATATGCTAGTGTGGTAAATGATCATGACAAGGGAGAGTCATCCAAGGCCAAGAAAAAATATGTTAGGGTTGATATGACTATGGCAAGGATGTTGTGTCCAAGGTCAAGAAGATAAGGAAATCTTCTAAGGGATATCATTGTGGTTTAGCCATAATAGATGAGTCACCTAGAGAGGTGACTAAGGTTATGAGCTCTAGGGGGAGCTCTAAGAGTCAAGTTGGAACCCATGGAAAATGGATCTCAAGTGGATTTTATTTGGGAGTATAAATTGGGTCAAGGAATGTGACAAGTGGTTTTGGAGATGGACTTGAGTCTCAAATATAGGGAATTGACACAATTGGGTTATGTTCATGCATAGAAATATGGCATTGGGGTCATATTACATGATAATTAGTTTTGGATGTATAGATATCATACAAACCAATGCTAGAGATGCATTGTGGTTTAGTATGAGCAAATACATCAAGAGGAAGCCAAAACTAGGACTTTAGGTCAATGTTCAATTGAACCATTTACATAGTTTTAGATTTTGTGTCAATCTTGGGATTGGTGATAGATACATTTTAATTATATTTTTTCCAAATAGACATGGGTATAACAGACCTCTCCATAAAATTTAGAGATTTTTCGATGTCTGTAGATTTTTTGGCGCATTTCTGAAACTGGGTTCAAACTGTTGTTTGGGCTGAAATCAGAGTACCAGTCGACCGATAACAGTGTATTTCAAACACAGAATGCTTTTGTGCGTTGAATTTAAGGACAGTCGACTGATGTTGGAGGTAGTCGACTGATACCAGGCTGATACTATTTTTCGACATTTGTTTTGACCAGGTCAACTCATGTAGGTGTATGAGATCCATGGGGGATAAATACATGAGTTTAGGGTCAGTTTGATGATCAAGTATTCGACAATTGGGATATTGTTGGAAGCTTTTTTAATGTTAGGAAAAGGGGGAGAAGTAAGTGTTAGGACCTTCGAATGCGGTTAGAGAGGGGGGTGTGAATAGCCGACCCTAAATTTTCGTTTCTTCCTACAATTTAGGTTAGCGCAGCGGAAAGACAATGTAGAAACGAAAGTCGAGAAGATCAAACCTCAAACATGATGATGTAACGAGGTTCGGAGATGATACTCCTACTCCTCGGCGTGTCCGTAAGGTGGACGAAGCCTATCAATCCGTCGGTGGATGAGACCCCAGATGAACTCCTTCTGGGTGGAGAAACCTCGCCACAATCATTCTTGCAACAGTAATAATGGAGTACAAAGAATAGAGCAAGAAACAATGGACAATATGAATGTAAAAACACCCTACCAAGTTTGCTTGTCTTCTCGTTGTTTACTGGAGTCCGTTGATGAAGCAATAACTTCACGGATCCAACAACAGCATCTAGAAAACCAGCCGATGGAAGCTCACACGAAGCTTCAGCAGTGGAAAGCTCAACAAAGCTCAGATCGCAAGAGCAAGAACCGTAGTCAGCAAGCGTTATCTTCCTTCTTCTACTGTAGCGGCCTTATATCCTGCACCTGCGAAGAAGACAAAGAAGAGTCCAGAAATCTAGCCGTTGAGTCACAACGGCTAAGCCTGGACCGATCAGGCTCCATCCTGATCGGTCCAGGAGGACCCTGATCGGTCCACAGACCGATCAGGCATCGGTCCTGTATCCCTGATCGATCTGTGGACCGATTAGGATACAGGTGGATCGGTCCACAGACCGATCCCCCCTTCTCTGAATCCCCTCGCTTCCTCAGATAACATCGCTTCCTGATCGTTTCTTGATCGGTCTGGTGACCGATCAGATACCTTACAGTGAGCCACTGTTTGGTTACTGATCGGTCACCAGACCGATCAGATAACCCATAGTATCACTGGATCGGTCTGCAGACCGATCCAATTTCCCAGCCTTAAACCTAAAGTCTTCCCGGTCTAGAGAACGAGCTACCGAGCCCTCTCTGATCTAGTCCGGAGAACGAGCTACCGAGCCCTCTCCGACTTCCTCATCCGGTCCAGAGAACGAGCTCCCGAGCCCTCTCTGACCTAGTCCGGTCCAGAGAACGAGCTCCCGAGCCCTCTCTGACCTAGTCCGGAGAACGAGCTACCGAGTCCTCTCCGACTTCCACGTCCGGTCCAGAGAACGAGCTCCCGAGTCCTCTCTGACCTAGTCCGGAGAACGAGCTACCGAGCCCTCTCCGACTTCGTCCGGTCCAGAGAACGAGCTCCCGAGCCCTCTCTGACCTAGTCCGGAGAACGAGTTACCGAGCCCTCTCTGACTTCCACGTCCGGTCCAGAGAACGAGCTCCCGAGCCCTCTCTGACCTAGTCCGGAGAACGAGCTACCGAGCCCTCTCCGACTTTGTCCGGTCCAGAGAACGAGCTCCTGAGCCCTCTCTGACCTAGTCCGGAAAACGAGCTACCGAGCCCTCTCCGACTCCATCCAGTTCAGAGAACGAGCTACCGAGCCCTCTCTGACTTCCCATGCCAAGCTTCCATACTTGGACTTTTCCCCGTGCCAAGCTCCCTGCTTGGTCTTTTCCCGTGCCAAGCTCCCTGCTTGGACTTTTTCGTGCCAAATCTCCATACTTGGACTTTTCCGTGTCAAGTCTCCATACTTGGGCTTTTCCCGTGCCAAGCTCCCTGCTTGGACTTTTCCGTGCCAAGTCTCCATACTTGGACTTTTCCGTGCCAAGTCTCCACACTTGGGCTTTTCCCGTGCCAAGCTCCCTGCTTGGACTTTTCCGTGCCAAGTCTCCATACTTGGACTTTTCCGTGCCAAGTCTCTATACTTGGACTTTTCCGTGCCAAGTCTCCATACTTGGACTTTTCCCGTGCCAAGCTCCCTGCTTGGACTTTTCCGTGCCAAGTCTCCATACTTGGACTTTTCCTGAATCAGGTCAACTCAAGTCGGGTCAACCAGGTCAACCTTGACCAAAGGTTGCACCCACAATCTCCCAAGTTTATATTCTTGTCAAACATCAAGATACAACTTTTCTATCCTCGTCAAACATCAAAATACAACTTCTCTATTCTTGTCAAACATCAAAATATACCTCGAGTCAGGTCAACTCAAGTCGGGTCAACCAGGTCAACCTTGACCTAAGGTTGCACCAACAATCTCCCCTTTTTTGATGTTTGACAAAAACCATAATCAAGTTAGGTTAACCCGATAACCTAACTTAGGTTTTCCAATAGTTCTCCAATCAATGTTCTTCCTTGAACATTCTCCCCAAACTCCAATGTTCTTCCTTGAACATTCTCTAGACATTTCTCCCCCTTTTTGACACACATCAAAAAGAGTGAATCAAGGTTAAGAGTTTCTTCCTAATGAAAGTCCCATACCTTTCATTGAAACCCTTAATTTCCCCCTTGATACTAAAGACAACAATCAACTTAGTGACCATCCTATATCACTCATCTTGACGAGTAAAAACTCTCCCTAAAAGTCAACTCCTGCTTGACCAATAGGTAAAACTCCCCCTAAAGGTCAACTCCCCCTTGACCATTGCACCAACAATGTCTTGGAGAGTTTCAATCCTTTAGAAATCTAAAATACCAACTTCCAACTGAAATTTCAGACAATCAGTCGAAAATCAGCATTTTGGCACGCTCAGCCCTTTACTGGATCGGTCACCAGACCGATCAGACTTCCCTGGATCGGTCCAGTGACTGATCCACACTACTCTGGACCGATCAGACTCTTCTCTGATCGGTCCACAACTCTCTGATAAGAGTTCTGAATTTTTTTTTCTTTCCCGAAATTCAGAAACCCCTAAAAAATTACAGAAAATTCCAAAAATTGTAAAATTTTGAGGATACATTCCTCATAACATATATTATCATGGAAAAATAGTTTTCTATGAAAATAACTTCCATTTTTAAATCTTGATACAAAGTTTGAAAAACTTTGAAATAGCTCAAGGTTAATCCATCTTTGTATCAACTTGCTCAATGATGAATGCTATCACTAGAAAAGCTTCATCAAGGTTTTTCAAATCAATTTTGAAATGATCTTAAACCATTCAATTTAGGACCACAATCTTAGGGCTAAATGTACATGACTTGTACACAAGCTTTCCCTATGATCCTCAATTACGAACTAGACTCATCTAGGTACAAGAACTATGCACCTTGATCCTAACTCATAATCCTAATATCTCACACACATCTAAGGTGTATCAAACACATCCAAGTCAATTTTGATGTGAGATATGGGTTTAGGTCATCTTAAGCTAAGTTCTCATGCATTTTCTAAACAACAATTTGATCTCCATATCAAATTATGTTTTTATCCTTGAATCAAATTAATTGATCATAAATGCAAGAGATGATGACATGGCATAAAATAATATCATAAGTGAAAACATGTGCCAATGTCATGATGTCATGTCATAAAGTATGAAACTTAAATAAGGCATGACATATAACTAACCTAAGCATTATCATGACATTTCAAATGATAATAAAATAAATATGATGTCATGACATGACATATGACAAACAATATATGAAAAATAACATATAAAGGTATAGAAAATACCTAATTCTAGCCTTAGTTGCCATTTTTGATAATTTTGATCATTTTGCCACAAATTCTATATTCCTAAGTGTAATAGACCTAAAATCATATACTAAAGACTTTTAGATCACTATGTGCCAATTAGATTGATCTTAGTAAACCCCTCAAACGTGGTTGGCACATCCTAATCACCTTAGGAATAGTTCTTAATTTCATTTTCAAGGCTTGATTACACCTTGAATATTCCTAAAATGCCACCTTTTGCCATGAGTAGGTTAACTACCTATCCAATTAAGGTTGGCACACCCTAAACCATCTAGCGTGAAGGAATCACGCTCCTAGGAACCCAATACCTATTTGAGCTCATTGGGTTCACTAAATATTCACTAGGGATGACTTCCCTAGCAACTGTTACGCTCTGCAAGTGTACGGAAATGTCGCAAGTAATATAAAAGATTATCGTATCCACAGGGACTGGAATAAGCACTAGAAATACCTCAATGCGAATTAGCTAAACAACTATCCAATCGTTTCAAATGCAAAGTGAAGGTAAACAAATCTAATATTAAAGGTCAACAAATAAGAGTTTAGTGTTTTGGGTTATGATAAGGGGAGATTCTAGGAGTTTCGGTTTCTTTGTAAGATTTCTTGAATGTAAATGGTTCACCAATTCTTATCCCTCAATTGCCAAACACTTGTAGAAAGTTGCCGGTTCTCTCTTGCAATAGATAACCGGCTAAGGACTGAGAAATGTATCTAAATATGATCAATTAGACGTGAACCTACGTTGTCCTTACACAGAAGCGCACCTATTACTATGCCTTCCTCGGATATCAACATAGAAGCCCACAACTTATTAATCTATCAAGATACAAGAAACTAATCACAAGATCCATCATACTCTATTGAATATTCCTATTTCCTCTTCAAGATTATCTCTCAAACGTCCTTACACGGGCTTGCACCTGTCACGTGGACCCCTCGGATGATCGAGTGAGAGTTTATCTTTACTAAGTCCACAAGAAATCCAAACAATCAATCAAGAATGAGAATTAAGCACAAGTCACCATTAATCATTCAAGATCTAATTGATACAAGCAAGACAATGTCATTGAAACAAGAAATTGGCAAATCCATAAGAGATTACATCAATCCATCATACAAATACTCCCTTAATCCTAGAATACAAGATCTACTCCATGAATCGAGGAAGAATACCCGAAGAAATAAGGATTACAAGCATTTCTTAAATTCCCAATCCAAGAAACCAAGAAAAGGGGGAAAGAGAAAACTTATCTACGAAGAAGCCTCGTATTCGGATCCAATCCTCGCTCCGGAGTCGAAATCGTCAAGAACTCCCCTTTAATCGCCCAGAAATCCTCCCAAGAATGGGAGGATACCACCAAATCTTGCCTTCTCCCAAAGGGGAAGAGATCCCCTTTCAATTCATGAAGGAGGGTTTAAATAGAGGAGGAAATCGGGCGCCACACGGCCCCATGACACGGCCGTGTGAGATTCACACGGCCATGTCCAGTTCCTTCTCTGCCAAGGCTGCACGACCGTGTGACTCACACGGCCTAGCTCCCGTGTGGTGCACACGGCCACCACCTGCTTGGCCTCTGGAAACCTCACACGGCCGTGTAGATCTACACGGCCATGTAAGGCATCTGCTCTAATTTCTTCAAATCAAGACACGACCGTGTGAGATTCACACGACCATGTCCTCTTCCCTTCCTGTTAAAATTACACGGCCGTGTGTGGTACACGGCCTGATGCTCTCTCCCTTCAATTCCTTCCAAGCTTGTCCGAGGACACATAATCTTTACCAATTTCGACTCCTGTGTACAGAAAATGCACAAAAAGCAGATCTCCGAACCAAAAGAGTAAATATGCTAAAAGGAAAGCTGGAAGTATAAAAATGCATAGATCAAGCATGCTCAAAGTATGTAAATGTGCGTAAAAACATGCATAAAAGAGTATATAATCTACGCATATCAGCAACCCTCCTAATGACCCTCCTAGGCTTTAAAGCCTTGGTCATTTGGGACTCATCAAGATCAACTCTAGGGGTGACTCCCCTTGTGACCTTGGTGATGGTCTTCCTAGCCCTAGGTCTTGTTCCATAATCGAATGGAACATTATGGTAAGTGGGATTGACCACTTGAGACTTAGGTTTGTGACTCAAACCTCTCATGTCCTTGGACTTTTGCTTTTGACCCTTAGACCCTAGAGTTGACTTCTCCAAATTCTTAAGAGTCTTTTCTAAGGTGTCAAGTCTTGACCTCAAGACTTGATTTTCCTTCTCTAATACCTCAAGTTTTAATTTGTCATTTTTCTTTGAGGTATTCCTAGGCATATGTCTAGTTGTTTTGGGATTCCTATCTAGGTTTTCCTTAACCTTAGATGAGTTAATTCTAGGGTTGACATTTCTAGTATTATCCTTACCTAGACTAACATGTTTGGCACCTAAGCACATGTATCGGTTTCTATGGTTATCATGCTTATCATCATTGGCAATTGCAATAAAGCTACTAGCATGTTTCTTATTAGAATTGCAATAATGTGCCTTAAAGGGTACCTTAGGGTTTGCCTTAGCTCCCCCTATAGATGTGCTTGGTCTCTTGTCCTTGTGAGGTTGCCTCCCCCTCGGACATTGGCTCCTATAATGTCCCCTTTGCTTGCATTGGAAGCACACCACGTGCTCCTTGCCCTTGCGTATTGGGACTCCGACTTCCTTGACCTTTGGCGCCGGTGGAGTCTTCCTAATCCTCTTTGGACATTTACTCTTGTAATGCCCATATTCCCTACACTCAAAGCACATTATATGTAATTTATTTGAAATTAAGTTGCTTGAGTTACCTAGGGTTGAGGATGGATATACGCTCTCTTCTTTATCCCTTCCGGAGGTAGAGGCTTCTTCTTGCACCAATCTTGAAGAAGAACTCTTCTCCTCTTCTTCCTTAGATGTTGAGTAGCCCTCAACTTCTAATTCCATACCTCCATGATGTGAGCTACTTGGCTCACTTGACTCCATTTCATGACTTGAATTGGAGCTCTCCTCATGGAACTTAGCCAAGTTGTTCAACAACTCCTTGGCATCGTTGTATCCACCTATCTTACACAAGATATCATTAGGTAATGAAAATTCAAGGATTTTTGTTACCTCGTCATTGATTGTAGATTGGTGGATTTGTTCCTTCGTCCACTTCTTCTTCTCGAGAGGTTCTCCCTTTTTATCCACCGGAGGAGTAAAACCTACTCGTACACAATTCCAATTCACTAGGTTAGTCATAAGAAAATACTTCATTCTTACCTTCCAATACGCGAAGTCGTCGCGATCGTAGAAGGGTGGAATCGTGATGTCTTCTCCAAGTAGATCCATTCTCTAGCTTGTGCTCCCCCGGGTGTTAATCCGACGAAGAGCAACCTAGCTCTGATACCACTTGTTAGGACCTTCGAATGTGGCTAGAGAGGGGGGGTGTGAATAGCCGACCCCAAATTTTCGTTTCTTCCTACAATTTAGGTTAGCGCAGCGGAAAGATAATGTAGAAACGAAAGTCGAGAAGATCAAACCTCAAACACGATGATGTAACGAGGTTCGGAGATGATACTCCTACTCCTCGGCGTGTCCGTAAGGTGGACGAAGCCTATCAATCCGACGGTGGATGAGACCTCGGATAACCGGCTAATATGAACTCCTTCTGGGTGGAGAAACCTCGCCACAATCTTTCTTGCAACAGCAAGAATGGAGTACAAAGAATAGAGCAAGAAACAATGGACAATATGAATGTAAAAACACCCTACCAAGTTTGCTTGTCTTCTCGTTGTTTACTGGAGTCCGTTGATGAAGCAGCAACTTCACGGATCCAACAACAGCAGCTAGAAAACCAGCCGATGGAAGCTCACACGAAGCTTCAGCAGTGGAGAGCTCAACAAAGCTCAGATCGCAGGAGCAAGAACCGTAGTCAGCAAGCGTTATCTTCCTTCTTCTACTGTAGCGGCCTTATATCCTGCACCTGCAAAGAAGACAAAGAAGAGTCCAGAAATCTAGCCGTTGAGTCACAACGGCTAAGCCTGGACCGATCAAGCTCCATCCTGATCGATCCAGGAGGACCCTGATCGGTCCACAGACCGATCAGGCATCGGTCCACAGACCGATCAGGCATCGGTCCTGTATCCCTGATCGGTCTGTGGACCGATTAGGATACAGGTGGATCGGTCCACAGACCGATCCCCCCTTCTCTGAATCCCCTCGCTTCCTCAGATAACATCGCTTCCTGATCGTTTCTTGATCGATCTGGTGACCGATCAGATACCTTACAGTGAGCCACTGTTTGGTTACTGATCGGTCACCAGACCGATCAGATAACCCATAGTATCACTGGATCGGTCTGCAGACCGATCCAATTTCCCAGCCTTAAACCTAAAGTCTTCCCGGTCTAGAGAACGAGCTACCGAGCCCTCTCTGATCTAGTCCGGAGAACGAGCTACCGAGCCCTCTCCGACTTCCTCATCCGGTTCAGAGAACGAGCTCCCGAGCCCTCTCTGACCTAGTCCGGTCCAGAGAACGAGCTCCCGAGCCCTCTCTGACCTAGTCCGGAGAATGAGCTACCGAGCCCTCTCCGACTTCCACGTCCGGTCCAGAGAACGAGCTCCCGAGCCCTCTCTGACCTAGTCCGGAGAATGAGCTACCGAGCTCTCTCCGACTTCGTCCAGTCTAGAGAACGAGCTCCCGAGCCCTCTCTGACCTAGTCCGGAGAACGAGCTACCGAGCCCTCTCCGACTTCCACGTCCGGTCCAGAGAACGAGCTCCCGAGCCCTCTCTGACCTAGTCCGGAGAACGAGCTACCGAGCCCTCTCCGACTTTGTCCGGTCCAGAGAACGAGCTCCTGAGCCCTCTCTGACCTAGTCCGGAGAACGAGCTACCGAGCCCTCTCCGACTTTGTCCGGTCCAGAGAACGAGCTCCCGAGCCCTCTCTGACCTAGTCAGGAGAACGAGCTACCGAGCCCTCTCCGACTCCATCCAGTTCAGAGAACTAGCTACCGAGCCCTCTCTGACTTCCCATGCCAAGCTTCCATACTTGGACTTTTCCCCGTGCCAAGCTCCCTGCTTGGTCTTTTCCCGTGCCAAGCTCCATGCTTGGACTTTTCCGTGCCAAGTCTCCATACTTGGACTTTTCCGTGCCAAGTCTCCATACTTGGGCTTTTCCCGTGCCAAGCTCCCTGCTTGGACTTTTCCGTGCCAAGTCTCTATACTTGGACTTTTCCCTGCCAAGTCTCCATACTTGGATTTTTCCCGTGCCAAGCTCCCTGCTTGGACTTTTCCGTGCCAAGTCTCCATACTTGGACTTTTCCCGAATCAGGTCAACTCAAGTCGGGTCAACCAGGTCAACCTTGACCAAAGGTTGCACCCACAATCTCCCAAGTTTGTATTCTTGTGAAACATCAAGATACAACTTTTCTATCCTCGTCAAACATCAAAATACAACTTCTCTATTCTTGTCAAACATCAAAATATACCTCGAGTCAGGTCAACTCGAGTCCGGTCAACCAAGTCAACCTTGACCTAAGGTTGCACCAACAGTAAAGTTTAGTTGGGAAAACCTTAAGTGCCTTTGTGTAGGGGGAGCCTTGTGATAGATTCTTAAATATCACTATGGTAAAATTCCTAACTCAATGGGAGCCTAGGTGTTGGGGGAGCTTTGGAATATGTTCCAATGCATGTTTTTATCCATTCGGCAGTGTAAGTCCAAGTGTGTAGCCTTGGCAACATAAGTCCATTCGGTGGTGTAAGTCCAAGTGTGTAGCCTTGACAACGTAAGTCCAAGTGTGTAGCCTTGGCAACATAAGTCCATTTGTTATTAGCATTGTTATTTGCTATTATATTTTCCCTAATTTAAACGTATTGTCAAACATCAAAAAGGGGAAGATTGTTGGAGCAATACCAATGGTCCGTGCAACCATGTGTTTTGTTGTTTGGGCAAAGGGTTTAAGTTAGGTTTACCCTTGTTATTTGATGTGTATGTGAGTGTGCAGGTTACTCAACTTGATGGCTTCGGGTCCGGTGAAGGATGGAGCATCTGAAGGACCGTGGACAAGGCAACAAGGACAAGGGCCGAGGGAAGCGACTTCGAGGCATATATGAAGGATGACATTGGGGACGAGCTGTGGGCTCGAATGCATCCAAGGGACGAAAGCCAAAGGAAGTAGGCTTAGAG
Source organism: Zingiber officinale (assembly GCF_018446385.1). Lineage (NCBI taxonomy): Eukaryota > Viridiplantae > Streptophyta > Magnoliopsida > Zingiberales > Zingiberaceae > Zingiber > Zingiber officinale. Next base: position 102,007,082 of record NC_055989.1, on the reverse strand, counting down.
GCAAGAGGTCAAAGCTGCAAAGAAGAGTCAAGTGAGTCGTGAGGGTCTGAGTGCGAGAGAAATGTACTCGGGAAGAGAAACCCTAGGTTTAGGGTTGTACTAGTCGACTGGTACTGGGACCAGTCGATTGGGGGTTAGCACAGAGAATTTCTGTGCCTGAATGGCTGGGATCAGTCAACTGGTGTTGACACCAGTTGACTGGTAAAGAGCCGTTGGCCAGGCACCAGTCAATTGGTGCAAGAACTAGTCGACTGATAATAGTAAAACAGCAAGGTTGTTTCTTTCCAAGCTCTATAAGATGGAGCTTGGGATGGCTGGCCATGGTGATGAAATTAGATTTGGTTAAAACTTGATTAGAGTCTCCAAGCTCTCATTGTAATCCGGGTGTTCTTGATCATGTTGTGGTGAGGTTTCTCCACCAACAAGGAGGATTATGCTTGCCAGAGTTTTTGGGAACTAATCCACCGATGGACAACCGTGGAGTAGGAGCCTTATTTCCGAACCACGTAAATCGACGTGTAGTGATTTGCTTGTTCTTTCTTATTTCCTTTAGTCTTTAGCTTTTGCATTTGTATTTAGTATTAGATTTCCACTGTGCAACTAACAAATACGTAGGAAAGCATCGAGTTGTGGGCAACGACTATTCGACCCCCCTTCTAGCCGGCCACAAGATCCTCAACAACTATGACTTCCACCACCTAAGGTTACCTCCCCCTATGATTTCCCCTTACCTAACTAAGTTAAGACTTTTCTTTGCTAGTGTCTTCCAAACATTAAGTCCTGTTTGGATCAACCCTTGGTCAAACTGACCAGACTTAGGTACATTGTCAAATATCAAAACTCTGGAAGCTGATTGTACCAACAATATCTTATGCTTAATCATGTTAAATGATATCGATGCATTCATAGTTATATCGTAGATACTATTTTCATTAGTGTAGCTTCTTGTTTCATTGATTTAAACAATTTAAACTCAAATACTCCACTGCCTATTTTGATTGTTCATTAATAGGTCCTCGATACTCGTTCTGGCTACATTAGAGAACTTGGAAGGGGACCAAAGCCAATTAGGTCAACTTCTTAATATGCCACATCATCCCAAACAAGTAACGTAGCATTGTGGGAACAACTTCAATTCAACCAACAACTATTACAAGGTACAACAAAAGAGTTGACAAATACTCGAGTTTAGTTAACAAACATCCAAGATGAGTTGGCAGTAGTGAAATCAAGACAAGATATGTTTGAACAAATTCTGAATTAGTTGGCACCTAGAGCATTACAATCACTGATCGATGATTCCTCTTCAGCTTCACCTCATCCTCCTCAATCTTAGATGCATTTGTTGTGAACTTTTGATAACTTGATGATGTCATGAACTTGTTAGCTTGATAAACTTGATGATGTTATGAACTTGTTATTAGATATGTGAATTTGATAATGTTAATGTTGTATATTTTGTGGATTTGTAAATTTTTGATATGCTGTGAATTTGATGTGCTCATAAATATAATTGTGTATTATGTGATTGTTGTATATTTGTATACAGGATACACTCTTTAAACAGGAAAAACTACTTAAAAAAAATAGGGTTGGTGATGAATTTAACATGATTCGTCGCCAACCCCATTGGTTAGCGGCGAAATTAGCCATTTCGCCGCTAACAACCTTTTATTGAAAAGGTATCGCAATGACAGGAAAAACAATGGTTTGAGACGAACTATCATTTTAATTGTCGCTAACATCATTTATTACTAGTGAGTTAGAGCTTTTCATGGCTAACCGCATCGATTAGCGGCGATAATTCCATATTCTCTGCTAACATTCGATATTTTTATGCAAGTCTATGTGGTGTAGGGAAAATTGAACTTAGCGACGAATTTGTTAAATTCACAGCTAATCCTTTATTTGGATCGATCATGGAAAATTGGACTTAGCAACAAATTGAATAATTTCACCGCTAACGATTTCTTTGAATGTTAGCGGCGAATCTGTTAAATTCACCGCTAAGTTAGCGGGGGTAAATGTGATTTGTCACAAATGCATGTTTACAACAAGATTATTACGGTGATTCTAGCGATGATTTTGTTTCGCCGTGAATATTTGTTAGCGACGAAAATACTGGTTTAGCGACGAAATAAATTCTTGTAGTACTAGGACTATGGAAGTAGTTGTGATGTGAATCGATGTAAAACACTATGGATAATCCTTTCCTTTATTTCAAGGACAAGTTATGCTTATTTCTTATTTGATTGAATGCATGTATGAACCTACTTACTAATATATGTTGTTGAACTGAATGGATGTATGCGTTAGCAGCCACGTAGCAGGAATACTCAAGATTATATGACCGGAGATACCTTGATGACAGAGGGTAACTATCAATTCGGACATCTTGGAGATTCCCTCAAAATGGTGGCCGAATCTATACAAGAGATACCTTGATGCGGATTTAAAGGGTTTTCCCTAATTTTATTGCTAGTAGGTAATTGGTGTAACTTGAATCGTATTGGTCAGAGGTCCCTAGGTGACAAGGGTAACCATTAGACTGGATTGCTTTTAGGTTACCTATCACGCTCATTAGCATCGGATAACAACAAGATAACACTCCAATAAGACTGACATGGGGTAGCATTAGTAATTACTTAGGCTCTCTGATAAGTGTAAACTTAGAGAACGAGGAATTAGCTATCCATATTGTATTGATGAGTATTATAATGAAATCAAAATCCTAGAATGCCTTTCCAAATTAGACCTTATTACAACAACTTTCTCTACTAAACTCTTTCTTAGATCTCTCTTGCCCTCTAGTTCGAAAACCATCAACATCTTTATTAGTCTAAATTAATAATTCATTGTGTGACATCTCTAGTGTTTGTTTCTCAGCCCCTGTGAATCGATATTTATTATTTGATAACTATACTGTGCGCTTGCAAAAGAGGCTAACATGAATTCGGAATATTGAGCTGAGTAAACGTAAGGTTTTCCAAAGGACATTATGAGGTTCATTTTTTTTTTTTTTTTTGCGCATAATTATTTTAGAACATACTTATTCTTACTGAAATTGTTAAGTTAATAAGGTGGTTAAGTTGATTTTAAATTAGTTAAGCTAGTTAAGTTAATTTAACATTAACCTTAAGTTAAATAAAAAGTTGTTAAGTTAGTAACAAAAATTAATCTTAAGTTAAAAGGATTGCTAAGTTAATTTTAAGTTATCCAATTGAATTGAGTTTAATTTTTAACTGAATTTACGTATGACCTTAATTTTAACTAAAGTTAATCTCTAATTTATTTTAGTTACGTTGATATATATTGTGGATTCATTTTGATTGCATTGTAATTAAAATTTTTAGATTTTAATTACGTATTAAGTTTTTATTTGAATTATTAGGTTAGATTTAGTTTCGATTAATTAAATTATTTAATTAGTTTATGGTTAATTAATTAAGTTAGATTAATTTATTTTAAATTAATTAAGTTAGAGTTTAAATTAAATTTGGATTACTTAAGTCAATTAATTTGTTAAGGGTTTACTAATTCGATTAACTAAGTAAATTTTAGATTAATTAATTAAATAGGTGTTAATTATGTTTTAATTAAATTAATTAAGTTGAATAAATTATATTAATTAATTAGGTTAAAATAATTAGATTAATTAGGTTAAGTTTGACTGATTAATTAAATTAATTAAGTTTGATTAAAATTTTAAATTGGCTAATTAAGTTTATTAACCGTTTCAATTAAATTAATTAAGTTTATTAAAAGTTTCAATTGATTTAAATTAAGTAAATTAATTGAATTTGATTAATTAAGTAGATTAATTAAATAGGTTAGATTAGTGAAATGAATTTGGTTAATTAAATTTTAATTGAATTAATTAATTAGATTAAATTAATTAATTGTGTTTGAATTTATTAAATAAGTATTAATTTAGTGGATTAATTAATTAAGTTGGTTCAATCAAAGTAAATTTATTGAACTTAACATCTCACTTTCTAGATTTTGTTGAGAAGTTTGTGAATTTTGGTTTTGTAAATTTGGTTTGAATTCTAAGGAGTAATTGACATTTGAGTTAGATTCAAATTTAACAATTAGTCAGTTAAGTACACATTTCAAAAATAAGCTTCTAGACTATTACGAGGCACAAGAACTGTCATGCCCTGAAGAAGTCCCTGCCTGACAAACGGACAATATCTTCCCCTTATGACAACATATGAAATCTCCATACATTGTCACATGGTTGTACAAGTATAATAACTACAACCTACACAACAGGAATTATATACTGTAAGTACCCCATGGTAGTTTTGATGTGATCAACCAAGTCAGGCTAGGTCCTGTTATATTTTGATGTCTTGTGTCTAAGTGTGCAGAAACTTAGGAGTACAGAAAGTTGAGCGAAAGACGCAGCTAGCGATAAATACAGTATGAGAGAGAGTCGACGGGCTCGATGCGTCTCAGGGATGAGGTGCTGTGGAAGAGTATATATGCTGGTGGACGAGAAGAGAGTGTGTGACATTTCTGAGGGACGAGAAGTCGGAGCAGAAGTTTGCTCAAGGAGAAGGCCGGAAGATGGGTCCGGGTGAACCCAATTCCAGATGGACGAAATCACCTAGGCGATCGGCGTAGCGAAAGAGCCAATGGAGAACTACAGAGCTGTTGGAGGCGCCCTTAATGTGGTTGGAGGCGCCTCCGTGCTTTTCTGTGGGAAGGTGCCTTCAATAGGGTTGAAGGCGCCTTCAATCCTTTGAAGGTGCCTTAGACCGGGCAGAATTAACCATTAATGAAGATAAAGCTTTGTGTTCACTTGCCTTATTGGAGGTGTCTTCCACCATGTTGGAGGCGCCTTCCAACTTCAGATAAGATTTTCCAGGGGCTATAAAAAAACCCCTGGACGTAGGAAAGAATGCACAACTGAACAACAACTCAAGTATTCATTTCCTAGCTTATTCCTAAACGTTCAAAGAGTGTAAAAGGTTTCTCCACCTTCAACGAAGGAGATTTTTAGTTTTTTTTTTTGCCTTAGATTAACAACTATCTAGGTTGTAACCAAACAACTCTTTTACCTTTTTCTTTTTAAAGTTGTTCATTTAATTTGTTGTCACAATCACACAGGATAAATATCAACCTACACGACTCGGAAAAAAATACAGCGGAAGACATAAGTACAACCCACAGAAACAAAAAAGACAAACTATGAGTCGGCTCAGCTTACACAACAACCACAAAAGGAGTCACAAGACTAAATACCAAATCCAAGTTAAATTATTACAACACTAAGTCTATAAAATTTAAGCATGCGAGTAAAGCATAAAACAGAGTAAAAGTCATTCTTAGATATAACGTGGGATAAACAGACAGAATACTTCAAGCGACTTTTCAACATCTATATATTATTAGAGAGATATAAAAATATAAATGGGGATGGTAAATCATATTTATTGTAATTTTAATTTATTAGGCTGGTCATCCAATTTATTTGATAGTAATAGATGTTGAATAATATTTTAGAATATATTGAGATGGTGAAGTGAGCACAACTCTACGACGAAAGTTTGTATTCCCATCAACTCTAATTCAAGCCATCCTCAATTCAAATTCTCAGATCTGTCCCTGACCGTGGAATCGACGACTGAGATGAGTAATATTTTTGCTCCAATGGGGAAGAATTTGGTGAACGAGATGAAGACATTAAAGTCAACTCGTGGCGCTATTGCTCAACCCTAATTGTCGCGGTAAAAATGAGGCACGCTAAAATTATGGAAAATAATGTTATGGATGAATATGAATGCACTACTCACGATCTTTGAATTGTAATTTAGTTAAAAGTAAATGAAATATAAATTTTAAAAATTATAATAATTTAGTTAAAATTAATCATGTTCCAATTTTAGCTAAAATTGTTACATCGTATAACAAAAACTACTGTATAATTATTTTATATTATTTAGTTAATATAAAAACACGAACAAATTGAAACAGATTCAAAATTTTAAAATTAAATAACTATATATAATTTTGGCCCAAAGATTTTACATTGTTTAATCGAAAAATACGGATAAACTTGATTACTATATGATAAATTTTAACCAAAATTATGAGAATTTTTATTTACATTTCACTCTTTTTAATAGTTGCAAAATTAAATCACTTTAATCTATAATACTTTTGAATATATAATGTAGCATTTTCTTAAAAAATATAATTATTGAAGTAATTTTTGAAAATGTTATGATATAATTTATACCACCTTTTTCTATTTTTTAAAATAAATTTTATGACTTTTAAATTTATTGTTTGAAGGAAAAAACTAAATGACAGTATATGGAATTGACTGAATTTAAAAAAATAGTCCTGAAGTTCAACTAATGTATTATTAAAAAAAATTGATAAACTCAATTAGTCTTATTAATTAGTGTTTAGTCCAGTCCTATGAAATTTTCATACCAACTATCAGGATAAATCGAGAAGTATTCATGACAGACGTCTAAAAAGCTCATTATTTTTGGTTGCGCGTCTTATTTAAAACAAAAAAAAAATCTATAAACTGATTTATAAATAGATGCTCAGGCATTAATCGAGCCATTTATAGCTGCCATTAACCTTAATAATGGGCATTATATTAAGGACACTGTTATATTAATCTATTTCATGGCTCGAATTTGGCCACCCGGAAATGAATTTACGTAATTAAAAATTAATTAAATTAGTTAAAAAATTAATTAAGTATTATTAATAAAAATTAATTAGACATATTTTTGAAAAATTAAATATAAAAATAAGTGAGAAAAAATATAATTGACTTATGAAATATGATATTTTCTTAAAAATTAAATATAATATCTAAAAATTATATAAAAAAACTCATCTTAGTTGGCTAGAATCTAACTATTTAACATGGTCCTAATCTTATTAATCTTCTGCCATTACTCCTAATAATCCTCATAAATAGACGTCTTTCTGGGCCAAATTGTCCATCAGTGTGTGCCCAATAAATTTGTCTATCTTCTCATGTCCGATACTAAGATTAAATTTTAATTTTGATAAATTAATAGATAAATTTTTTAATCTAATAATATTATGCTGACATTAACTAATGGCTGATAAAATTTTTTTTGAGGATAAAATTTATTATTTTTGAAATTAATGGACTTAATAGGATACACAGTAGCGACTAAAAAAAATAAAATAAAATTATGACATGTTTAATTTGTTTCTTTTGGATAGCCTTCGCCTGTTCTGGCCACATTGTGCATCTTCATCACATGCATAGAAAGCATACTCAATGCATGAAATGTTTTTAATTGATTAATAGAGTCGGTCATTCTTCCCCTCAAATTCGTCAGATTATGAATCGTTGTGTAGTGGTCTTAGTAAACAAAGCAACGATGCCTAACCATGCCTCCTCCGGGTCTTGGTGTCACGTATTCTTAAGCAATTATGCAATTATGATTTAATTCTTATTTATATTGATATTGTACATAATAATAGGATCCGATCATCCGGAATTAAGGAGATATGGTAGTAAGAAGTTAATGAGATATGACAGTCAGTAGTTATAGAAAAAAGAGATAGGATCGACTGGTGCTATCAGCCGCATGATGCCCGATCGGGTGCTTACAGATAAGGATCCCATATCTGAATCAGGATGTGCAATATGGGTGATACCTGACCTGCTCCAACTTGTCAGATTTTCACAGCTCGGTTATATCCAACCCTGGTTCTCTAAGTAGGCCAACTCCAAGTCAGCTCTTGAACGATCTCACTACAACTCTCCTTGCCCCTCAAGACTTAGGTCAGGTGTTATACCTGACAGATTATCCCGAGCTGCCCCTAGTCATACTCGGGCAGGACAGAAGGCGCTACGCGACAACAAGGTCAGGGAATCGTAATTGCCTGTCAGAGAATAGTTGTTGTATGTCAGGGAATATTCTAATGGTCTGCGGTCATCTGCAAATGAAACCTTCTTCCAGCCCATAAGAGGGTGCCACGTGTCCTCCATCACCAGACAGATCCTAACACCCGACATCCTCTGACATCAATTAGACTCCAGAGGTATACACTCTCATCTAAAAAGGGAGATCCTCTCCCTTAAGCAGGTACGCTCTCTCGCACATTCGCATTTGTCTTCTACTTTTCTTTCTCCTTCGTACATTGTTCTTCTGGGGAAAAAGTACCTGACTTGAGTATCAGAGGGCCTACTCCAGGGACTTTTTCCCTAGTTTCTGGCCTCTAACGTTCTATGTACTTGTCTGAGTGCATGTAGAGCTCAAGTACCGCCGACTTAGTTACCGCCATCCATCAGTGCCACATGGAGGGTCCGTTCTCTGGGGCACATACGATAAGAGTGTCATAATCGCCTCTCCGTCAACACCAGTGACAGCTCATCCGACCTTCGTCTGAATCAGATTCCAGACAGGATCAATATGACGTCGTCTGTGGGAATCACCTTCACTTGTTCTGGAATGTGAAGATGGAGGATACCGGAAGAATCAACGTCACCATGACAGTAGGAGAATATGAACTGTTCAATGAGGCCAAGAGGCGAGCGGCTTCCGAAAAACAAACCACTACTTCATGACCATACAAGATGCTTGCGATTTCCAAGGACCCAACTCAAGTCTCGAATAGGGGATCTAAGACAAAACAGCCCGAGGATTTCCCTCCAGCCTTCTATCAGGATTTTGGCCTGGACTATTACCACAAGGGTCCGGACTGTTACAATAAGAAAGAGCAACCACAAGCCTCTATCACGAAGAGCTCCCCGCCCAGAGATTCGAAGAAGGGGAAAACCATAGTCCTCAGGGAGGAGCCCCGGGGGGAGCCTGAGGAGCAACTGTCCTTCTCTCTAAGGGTACTCGAGGAGAAGCTACTGAATGGGTGTAAGCCTCCAGCTATTGGAGAGTATGACTATAGCAAAGACCCGGAGGATCATCTTCGGAAGTTTCGAAACACTGCGCTGCTACACCAATACAACGACGCCATCAAGTGCCGAGTGTTCTAACACTCTATTTAGCTCGGCATAAAAATGGTTCGATGGGCTGGCCAATGTGTCCATCACCTGTTTCCATGACTTTAAGACCGTTTTCCTACGCCATTTTGCCAGTAGCAGGAAGTACCAAAAGAAAAACCATTGTCTCTTTGCCCTCAAGCAAGGGTCTACTGAGCTCTTGAGAAATTATATCAAACGCTTCAACCAGGTAGCCCAGGACGTCCCGTCCGCTACCTCTGAAATATTGATGAGCGTCTTCTCCTATGGTCTGGTAGAAGGAGAGTTCTTCCGAGTCCTCATCCGAGAACCTGTGAAGACTTCGATGAGAGGCTAAGGAAGGCCGCCAGTTATATCAATGTAGAGGAAGTCCAGGTGGCTCAGTAAAAAGCGGACAAGGCGCTTGCCCCTGCCAACAAACCGAAGAAGAGGCTGCCCCAAGCGCCAGCTCAACCTCTTCCACGCACTAAGGATTCCCACCTCGGCAGGACTCTCGGATGGCCCAAAGGGTAGAAGCTGTCCAAGCTCCAAGACTCGGTCAGTGGGGAACCCGCCATTGCACTTACCACAGGTCTCACACTCATGCCACCGAGGATTGCGTCCAGTTTGCCTGTGATTCCTGGTGCGCAGCTGAACTAGGCCTGCCTCGACCAGATATCGCGCCTCAACTTCAGAGGTTGCTGGCCGACTAGCAAGCCGCGGCAGGCCAGTTAGGTAAATCCCCGCTTGACAACGCAGCTCAGGGGAGCCAACATCTAGGCCCTGGTAAGGGGTAAGGAGTCAGGAGAATCCCGGGAGGAGGAGAATAGGGGAAATGCAACCATCCGAGAGATTGACATAATCTCTGGGGGGGCCCACAGATGGAGATTTCTCTAGGGCTCGGAAATCTCATGAGCGTCGCTTGGAGATACATGCTATAGGATGCAGCTGGGAGCAAGCTGCCATACTCACAATCAGTTTTGGGCCGCAAGACCTGGAGGGGTTGGAGCTCCCTCATGATGATGCCCTAATAATCAAAGCTATTATAGCTAACAATCGCGTGGCCAGGGTTTTCGTTGATACCAAAAGCTCTGTCAATGTGTTGTTCAAGAATGCATTCGAGGGTATGCAAATTGATGTCAGTGAACTCTAGCCCGTGGCCACTTCCTTATATGGCTTCACTGGCAATGAAGTAAGACCCATGAGCCAAATCAAGCTAGTCATATCTTTGGGTAGCGAGCCCCTATGAGGACGCAGAGGAGCACTTTCATAGTTGTGGATTCGCCGCCCTCGTACAACGTTATTCTGGGGAGACCGACACTACATGAGTTCCGGGAGGTAGTGTCCATCTTCCATTAGAAGATTAAATTCCCTGTAGGATACCAGGTTGGGGAAGTCAAAGGTGAGCGATTGGTCTCTCGCGGGTATTGCATCGACATGGTGAAGGTGGAGACCCGCAAGATGCAAAGAACTCAGGATGACAGGATCCACGTCATCCAAGAGGAACCTCTACCTATAGCAGAGGAACCCATGCCTTGGGAGGAGGTCCAGCTCTATCTCGAGCGTCCGGAAAGTCTCACCCGCATATCTAGCGACCTGTCAATCGAGATCAAGACAGATCTGGTCAAATGCTTGACGCATAATAAGGACATCTTCGCGCTTGGTCCCCCGAAGAACTACCCAGAGTCAAGCCCAAAGTAGTTGAGCACAAACTATATCTTCTGCTTGATTCCTGGTTGGTTAAGCAGAAGAAGCGAAACTTCTCAGGCAAGCAAAATAAGATCATCCAAGCTAAGGTGGATCAGCTCTTGAAGACATGCCACATTAGAGAAGTACAATTTCCACCTTGGCTCTCTAATGTGGTCTTGGTGTCAAAACCCAATAACAAGTGGAGAGTCTGCATCGATTTCCGAGACCTCAACCGTGCTAGCCCTAAGGACTGTTACCCACTGCCTAGGTTTGATCAGATGATGGACTCAACCTTGGGCTACGAAAGGATCTGCATGCTAGACGCTTACCAGGGATACCACCAAATCCCTCTGGCGCTGGAAGATCAAGAGAAGGTCAGCTTCATCACAACAGATTATACTTTTTGTTATACTATCATGCCTTTCGGATTGCAAAATGTAAGAGCTATCTATCAAAGAATGATGGATAAGATCTTACGGGAGAAGATAGGACGGAACGTGGAGGTCTATGTAGACGACATCCTCATCAAATCCACCTTAGCCATAAATTTGATTTATGGCATAGAGGGGACTTGTGGCACCCTATGGCAATATGAGCTCAAGTTAAATCCATTGAAGTGCTTGTTTGGAGCTTGGGGGTGTTGGAACCCCAAGATTATTTTGGTGTGATCAACAAGTTAAGTTAGATCCTATGTGCTTTTGACCTTGTGTCTAAGTGTGCAGGAGCTTAGGAGCATAGGTAGTCGAGCGGAAGACGCAGCTAGTGAGAAGAATGACACGTGGTGCGTCCAAGGGATGAGGCACTGCGAAAGAGTACACCGGCGGACGAGAAGGAAGCGTGCGGTGGTTCCGAGGGACGAGAAGCCAGAGTGGAAGACTTCTCGAGGAGCAAGAGATGCAGCTAGCGAGAAGGTCGGCATGGGGTGCGACTGAGGGATGAAGACTACAAATGAGTACGCTGGCGGACGAGAAGGAAGTATGCAATGATTTTGAGGGACGAGAAGCCAGAGAGGAAGCATGCTCGAGAAGACCGGAAGTTGGGTTCAGGTGAGCCCTATTTCGAATGACAGAGATCACCCAAGCGAGCGGAAGATTCGGTATGAGGCAAACGGAGCTGGAGCAGAAGACTCGGGCTAGAAAATGTCAATGGGGGGTGACTTTTCGCTCCGGGGCGCCCGGAACCCTTCCGGGCGCCCGGAGTTGACTTTTTGATCAAAACGCGTCAATCGTGATCTGAATGTTGGGGGATAAAGTTTTATCCCCCCAGAGCGCCCGGAACCCCTTCGGGGCGCCCGACCAAGGCTATAAATACAACCTTGGTCCAGAAGCTTTTCAACAATTTCAAACAACTCAGAAATTGTAATTCCAACACTTGTACGCTCAAATTCTAGATTAACTTCTTTCTTTTTACGCTCTCATTGTTGTAAGAGGTTTCTCAGTCTGAGGGAGATATTCTAGTGCGCTCCACTCCTTGGATTAACATCCTCCCTGGTTGTAACCAAGTAAACATCTGGTGCCTCTTCTTTTTCTGTTCTAATTTATTGCTTTCTTAATTTATGCAAGTGTTAGTTTAAGAAATTTCGAGAAGGGTTGTGTTTTTTTTTGCAGGCTATTCAACCCTTCTTCTAGCCGGCCGCCATGGTCCAACATGGGGGGAGGGGATTCCTGGGATACCTCATTACTGAGTGGGGGATTGAGGCTAACCCGGAGAAGGTTCAGGCACTTCGAGACATGAAAGCGCCTCAAAATCTGAAAGAAGCTCAGAAGTTAGTGGGCAGAATAACTGCGTTGTCTAGGTTTATATCTTGGTTTGCAGATCGAGCACTGCCTTTCTTCAAGGTGCTCAGGAGAGCAACCAAGTTTCAATGGGACGAAGAATGCAACCAAGTCTTCGAAGAATTGAAAAAGCACTTGGAGACTTTGCCCTCACTGTTTAAACCTATTGCGAGGGAGCTGCTCTGGGTCTATCTGTCAGCCACCCCTGAGGCCGTGGGAGTGGTGTTGGTAAAAGAGCAAGATGATGTACAACAGTCAGTGTACTTCTTCAGCCACTTATTGAAAGGGGTCGAGTCCCGATATATGACCTTGAAAAAATTGGTTTATGGATTGGTACTCATGGCTTGCCACTTAAGACCTTACTTCTTGGCGCACCCCATTATAATCTTGACCAACAACACCATTGGGAAGGCTCTTACTAATGTGGAGATAGCTGGTCATCTCATCAAATGGGCAACTGAGTTGAAAGAATATAACATACAGTATCATCCCTGAACGACGATTAAAGAGCAAGCCCCGGCAGATTTTCTGACGGAGGTCCATCAACCTTATTCCGAAGAAACTTGGAAGGTCTATGTAGACAGGTCGTCCACCCAGCAGGGAAGCAGAGTAGGGATACTTCTGATATCCTCTCAGGAAGATATCATGTAACTGGCCATTAGAGTAAATTTCAGAGCCACTAATAATGAGGCAAAGTGTGAGACTCTATTTGCAGGGTTGCAAGTAGCTTAGCATGTCGGAGCCGCCCGGGTGGTCATTTATTAAGATTCTTAGCTCGTAACTCAACAAGTAGCGAGCAACTTTGAGGTTAACAGTGACAAATTACAGTTATACCGGGAAGCATATGAGAAAATGAAAGAGGATTTCAAGGAAGTCACAGTTGTTGGAGCAATCCCAATGGTCCGTGCGACCATGTGTTTTGGTGTTTGGGCAAAGGATTTAAGTTAGGTTCACCCTTGTATTTGATATGTGTATTTAAGTTGTGCAGGTTTGCAGGATACACATGTGACTCAGGTTGATGGCTTCGGGTCCGGTGAAGGATGGAGCATCCGAGGGACCGTGGACAAGGCAGCGAGGACAAGGGCCGAGGGAAGCGACTTCGAGGCATACGCGAAGGATGACATTGGGGATGAGCTGCGGGCTTGAATGCATCCGAGGGACGAGAGCAAAAGGAAGTAGGCTTGAAGGCAAAAGGTCAAAGCTGCAAAGGAAGCGTCAAATGAGTCATAAGGGTGAGGGTACGAGTGCATGAGAGATTGTACTCGGAGCAAAATCCTAGTTTTAGGGTTTACTGTAGCAGTACTGTAGCGTTACTGTAGCAGTACTGTAGCGTTACTGTAATGTTTTAGCAGTCGACTGGTGCAGTTGACTGGCAGTGTGGAATCGAGCTGTTGAGATTTAACAGTCGAATTTCCATAGAGGGCAATCGACTGCATGTTTTAGCAGTCGACTGGTAGGCGGGGTTTTCCAACCCGCGACCTATATAACCAAGGCTTAGAAGCTTGGTTATCTCTGACGAAATTAGACTTGGTTAAAGTCTAATTAGTAGTCTACAAGTGCTCAAGAGTTTCCCTTGTATCCAAGAGGTCTTGGTGAGTTTGTGGTGAGGTTTCTCCACCCACAAGGAGGTTTGAGCTAGCCGGAGATCTTCCGGGGAGTAATCCACCGACGGATAGGGATCGTCCACCTTACGGACACGCCGTGGAGTAGGAGCTTTATCTCCGAACCATGTAAATGATCGTGTAGCTTGGTTTGCATTCTTTCCTTTAGTATTTAGCTTTCTACTTGCTTTGTTTGCATTTCCGCTTGCGCACTAACGTTGTACAAAGAAGCGAGTATTTGGGGGCGCCGTCTATCCAACCCCCCTTCAAGCCGGCCGACCGATCCCTTACAACAGTGACTAAGATTTCCCTGGTAGATAACCAAAGGGCTGATGAACTAGCTAAAATGGCCAGCTCTTTGACCACTTGGTATTAGACAGGTCGATAGCCCAAACTTCCTAATAGCTCAAATAGACCTACAGAACAATATAAAGGAACCGATCGACTGGAGAGCCCCAATAATCATTTATCTTCAGTAGGGCATCCTACCTGCTGATCCGAAAGAATCTAGATTGATCAAGAAAAGAGCTCACATATATACTTTGATCGGGGATCAGCTGTACAAGCGAGTATTTTTCAGACCACTGCTCAAATGCTTAGGAATAGAGGAGGCGGAGTATGCCCTGCAAGAAGTACATCAGGGGTGCTGCAGTAATCATGTTGGAGGAAGGATGCTGACTTGAAAAGTATTGTTGGACGGGTATTTTTGGCCCACTCTGCAGAGAGACGCTCAACGATTGGTGAATATTTGCTTATCTTGCTAAAAGCATCAGAATCTGACCCATCGGCCGACTGACACGTTGAAAACCTCAATAGTCTCATGCCCCTTTAATCAATGGGACATAGACATTGTAAGATCGTTCCCAATGAAACCAAGTCAGAGACGATTCTTGATCGTAGTAGTGGACTACTTTTCCAAATGGGTGGAAGCAGAAGCCCTGGCCAGGATTACTGAGGGAGCTGTTATTCAATTTCTATGGAAGAACATCTTATGTCGATTTAGAATACCGCACAAGATGGTCTCAGATAATGGAAGACAATTCTAAGGGTGCAAGATCCATGAATGGTGTCAAAGATTTGGAAAAACAGAGACCTTCATGCCTGTGGCTTATCCTTAAAGTAATGGGCAGATGGAGGTCACCAACAGAGAGATAGTTCGGGGGTTGAAGGTCAAACTGGATCATATAGGTGACGATTGGGTGGAAGAGCTGCCTAGCATCCTCTGGGCATATCGCATGACTCCGTGAGAGAGCACTGGGCTCACCCCCTATCTCCCGGTCTATGGTAGTGAGGCAGTTGTGCCCATAGAAGTTGAGTCTCATCCGTCAGAAGGATGCTGTATGATGCGGAAAATGTCGAGCGACGACTTTCAGAGCTAGAATTTATCAATGAAACCCGAGAATGGGCAGCTGCCCGATTAACTGCATATAGGCAGCGGATGCGTCAAAATTACAATAAGAAGGTGATTCCGCGGTTCTTCAGAGAAGGGGACTTAGTGTGGAAAAGAACAAAGCCTGTAGGAAAGGTAATCAAGTTAGCACCTCAGTGGGACGAGCCGTATAAAATTGTTAAAAGGTTAGCGTCAGGTGTCTACTACCTACAAGACGCTCAGGGTAAGAGGATGGACCATCGTTGGAGTACTAACTATCTCCAGCCCTATCGTACTTGAGTGAATCACTCCTTTGTAAGATTTGAGATTGGGATAACATAACCGGTCAGACATGAAATGCTTGGTTGGGGTAACTTGATCTATAATATGGCAGAATCTTCTTTAAGACTTGCTTAGGTCCTAGTGCTAATGCTAAAATAGCTCGAACTCTATTGAGTAAGGACTAAAGGGCATAAAATCCAAAGAGGAAGTAGTAGCAGGAATAGTGAAAATTAAATTAACTTTTATAAGTACATCAGGTAGATGTGTCATATACAACAAGAAGGGTTATTTAAACTCTGAAAACACATCATCGGACATCTCTTTGAGGATCCGACGATAATCTAGAAAGTCCTTAGGAGGGTCAGAGGACAAATAGCCTCTCTCCTTGAGTTGTTGGAGTGCTCCTACCGCACCATAAGCCATAGATCTAACAAAGCGATCCCCCACTTGAGAGCTAAACTCTGAAGAGCATAAGTATTCTTCCCAGCTCACTTGTAGACGATCACTCTCCCCGACCTTATAAGTCTCTAAGGTAATAACAGGGCTAGATAGGGCAGACTGGGCCTGAGACAACTCTGCTTGCAAGGAGCCCAACTTTGTTGCTTGAGACTCTAGATCCCATCTATTGTTCATAAGAAGCATATCCTTAGAGTTCAACTCCTGAGTCAGGTGATCCATCTCGTGCTTATGCATAAGCTTGAAGTCCTCCAGGGCTGTAGTTTGTTGAATCAATTCTGATTGTGTCTTATCCTTGAGGGACAACTCCTCTTGACACTTAGCCTCAGATGACTGTAGGAGAACTTCAAGTCTATTTTTGTCATCTCGAAGATGGTCAATCTCTAGTTGGACCTCTCCCAGGGTTTGTTCTCAAGAGGCATTCACCTTCTTTAAGGTCTCCATCTCTGCCTTTAGTTGGGACATGACTGAAGAAGGGTCAGAGAGTTGAGATTCTAAGTCCGCAACTCAATCCTTTAAGATCTTATTCAACCGGTGTATATGCAAGAACGTCTGATTTAAGTCGAGTGACTGGGGCAAACATCTATTCATAATACCAAAAAATTAAGAGCAGAAAGTCAGAATAGGAGGAGGGAAGCCGTAAGAGAAAGCGGAAGCTTACCATGGTAGCAATTTCAGAGGACAGGTCCGCCAGGGCAGGTAGTGAGAAGGTATCCATCGTCTTCATAGTCTGCTCCCATTGAGTTGCTAGTCGACCCCGCAGTAGGATAGAGCGAGCAGGGGCAGTAGGATAGCGATGTAATCCCCACTCTGTGGGCAGAGTAGCACGGAAGTAAGAATAGCGAGACCGGGATGAGTCGGGAGCAATCCCGCTAGGGCCAGGCTGAGAGGAAGTAGGCCCCAATTGAATAAAAGGATCAGGTTGGAAAGAGGCAGGTCCAGGTTGAGTAGCCAACCCATGCCAAGAGGAAGTGGTCGGTTGAGGGGGAGAGGGCTTAACCGGGGCGTTGGGTATAGGTTGCCGCTTCAGAGCAAGCCCTTCTCTAACGATCGGGGCTTTCCCTCGATCAACTCCTGCCCGAACTTCTGACGACATGATGGGGTCACTCTAGAGTGGATCAGAAGTAGAAGCAAGGGTCGGTCGGGACGATGGAGTAGCAGTATGGGCCTCAAATACCAGGTCGGGTCCAGTGGGTCTACATCTTGGCCTACGAGAGAGCAGCTATTAATCCGAGTCTGACTCCTTTGATAGAGTCAAGGGTCGATGGGCAGGAGGAACTGGAGGAGTACGCCTTATAGGCTCAGGAGCAGAGCGGACATGTAAGGTTGCTTGAGCGGTAGGACGGGAAGCAGTTGAGGTAGCCGCCCCTAGGGCAAATGGAGCAGAATGTGAGAGACCCCTCTTATCCAAAATTAGGCACCCCTGACAGTTTATTTCCAAATCACTTAGGGGAAGAGGTCTAGTCAGGGTTGCTCGAGTTAGAGTATTCGCTGTAAGAGAGTACCAGAATCGGAGTAGGATGACAAAGGCAAGTTAGGGCAGGATAAGCCTTACCTAGAGAATGTGGTAGCTCTGAAGGGATGCAGCTCAACTTGAACAGAAATAACACGTCTTCCGTTAGAAGCATGAGCAAGTCGAAGTGCCAACCTTTCAGTTGCGCGGATGCCTCCATAAAGTTGGGATTTGTATGATAATCTCCAAGATAGGGCGCCGAGGGAAGGGTTGATCGCCACTGGTTAGGCCACTCCACGGCGATGGGGAAATGTAGGAAAAAATATTTCTCCTTCCATTCCGACTTTGAGGATGGGAGGGGAGTAAAGAAGGTAGTATAAGTACGAGATTGGAGATGAAAAAGACCCTCATTATAACGATGAGGGGTAAAGAAGCAATGGAATAGACGGGGAGTCCATGGAACGTCACACACTTCACATAGGAGAATGAACCCACACAAGATCCGCATGGAGTTGTGAGTAAGTTGACAAAGAGGGATACGGAAGCAACAATTTACATCAGAGAAGAAAGGGTGGATAGGTAAGCAGAGGCTGGCGATAAACTACTCTTTGAAAAAAGTTGCATAGCCCGCCGGAGGGGAAGATACCATATGAACCTCAAAGGGGATGATGATATGCATGGCCATGGGGATTTCATACGTAAAGCAGAGATCATCCAGATCCACACCGGTGAAGGTCGAAACTCCCGGAGCGTATGCAGGCGTAGGGGAGTCCATGAGAGGGTGTGAACACAAAGCACAAGAGTCAAAACATAGCAAATAGTAGAAACAAGAGGAAGACTTGCGTTAAAGGCAAAATATTCAGTGGAGCGGTAGGAGAAGGATATTTATAGTGGTCAAGAAGGAACAGAGGACCTCGTCATCAACGCCCATCATGTGATCCATACATAAGGTAGCTGGCGTCAGCAGTAAGTTTGAAAGTAATGATGGCCGTAGGATCATCCTAGAAAACAGTGCTAAGAGGTCGTGTTAGAAAAAGTTGAGGCAAGGGACACGAGGTAAAAGGGGGATAAGGAGTTGTCGTGGCTTCGGGAATAGGAGATGCTACAGTAGCTCCCCCTTGGGCCTATAAGGAGACTCTTGAGTATCGTGGCTCGCGACTAGTCAAGTAACTAGATCGCGCGAAACTCGGTCAAGGACCCTGGAGTATGCTGGTCAGGTAAAGTGACTAATCGAATAGCTAAATCGCTAAACCCAGTCGGGGCATTGAATTGACTGGTCAAGATAGACGCCCGATTAGGTAAAGTGACCTTTCCAGTCACATACCCTGGCGCCTACATAGATGTTAAGTTGACTAAGCACCTACAAGAGGGATAAACACTTAACAAACTACTCTAACATATAAAGTGAAAAGGAGCATAGACGTTAGGTGAGTATAATAAGTGAACAATACATTGCATAGGGGTAGTCTGCCCAATCATGTGCCTTTCATAATCTTTAATTCAAAGTTACAGAAGGAGGGGAAGCCTTACATCTTTGAAGAAGAAAGGTACAAGATAAACACAGACTAATCATCAAAGAAGAGGGAAGGCTTCGTTAGGAAACTCTTTCAGGAGGTGGGCCTGGTCCAGGAAGGTATCAGAGGGAACTGACCGAAGAAAGCCTTGCTCATACAGCTGCAGCAAGGCCCTTGCACCACCATAGCAAATCATTCGGTCGATAAGATTGCCTATCTTCAACCCGAACTCTTTAGAGGCTAGGTAGGTGGCCTTGTAAGCTGCTAGATGAGAGCTATCGCCCTCCTAATAATCTTTTAGTGCTTCCTCATCCTTGCGTGCTTTAGCTTCTGCCTCAATTAATTCCAGGTGGGTGGCCGTGGTCTCTACCTTAGCTGCTAAAAGTTCATCTTGCAGAGCCTTGAAAGCAGCCTGAGACTCCTCCCACTGCTTCCAAAGGGTAGCTTCCCGATCAACAGTAGCTAACAGATCTATCTTTATACCCGCCAGGTCCCTTTCCAAAGCGTTGTGTGACTCTTGGAGCTCCCTCAACCACGAGGAGAGGGTGACTACCTCTACTTCCCTCTCCTCTAGGTCGGCTAAGATCTGGGCACGCCATAAGCCCTCATACTTGAGTTTGGACTCGCTAGTCTTCAGGGCGGTCTGCAAGGTCTGTATTTTCTCTAACTCCGCATGGGCCATGCCTCTGGTGGCTTGGGTCTTCTCCTCAATAGTTTGCAGATTGGACTGGATCAGGCTGTCAGTGGTGGTCAGGTCAAAAACGTAACGGGAGGTCGTAGGCGATTCCATCTCCCGAAGGCGAGCCCTCATAGACTCGTTCTCTCAATGCAGACCAGCTACGTATTGTGAGAGGCTTAACCCCATGACACAGGTCTATCAAGAGCAGAAGGAAGATTAGCATTATTTCAAAGACACAAGAAAGAAACAGATACAACTCATTGACACTAGCCGTTGAGAGAATAGGTCGGCCAACTCCAATTGGGGGCATTCCAAAACTTGGTCGGTGGTGCTTTTCTACGAGTCAACTAGAGTCCCATGGAGTTGCACCTGACCACAATTGGGAGACATACTGGCAGACGGAATGGAGCCCAGCACCTATAAGGAGGGAAGTTAGAAGGCAGAGGTGAAGGCGTATCGACCCTTGAAGCGCTCCTTAGGATGAGAAGGAGCAGAAGCCGAAGCGGGTAGCTGGCTCGAGGATGGCAGAGTAGAAGGTGTAGAAGCCCTAGGCTGGTCTCTCGCTCAGGAGATGGTCTGCTCCGGACAAGGACTGGAATAGGAGAAGATACTACAGCCTCTGTTGCAGGGGGGGCGTTCACCCGGGCAGGGGTTTTGGCTTTAGAGGAGGCCCAAGACTCAGGTTGCCTATGGGGTGAAGACTAGATTGTAAACGCTACTCGGGAACTGGAGAAGGAGCCCTCTCACCAGCAGTGGCCTCGGTAGGGAGGCATTCAGTTCTAGGGGCCTCAGGGTCTCTAGATTGATGCGAAGAAGCCTCTGCTAAGGCGCTAGCCTGAGGGGCCTGAGGAACATCCTGACTTGCCAAAATCTCTTGGCCCCGCTTCCGAAGGATGTCACTGGGCATCGTGGAAGAGTCGAGAGTGAAGGCTTGAAACATGACGACTTCTGCAAGCAAAAAAGAATACCTCAGTTAGCGGAGATGTACAAAGTGAGTCAAGTAATCTTACCAAAAGGTCCGCTCAATGGTGTCTGGATGGGGCTTAGCCCAAAGGTATATAGCACACTCTCCCACAACAAAGAAGGGAACCAAAATTGCACTCCTTCCAGTTTTTCGGAGGCGGTCAAGCAAGCAGGTTGGTGTTAATGATCCCGCAGCTCAAAGGGAGAAGGAAGACGGAGGCACCATTTGACAGGCCAGGTCACGACATCAGGCAATTGGATGTAGAAAAAGTTGGACTTCTAGCCTTTATTAGAAGAAGGCATGCCCTCAAAAACTTATACACAGTCCTAGATTGCATCATGAAGACGTCGGGTTCAGAACACTTGAGGGAATAGAAGTGGTGGAAAAGTTGAGGAGTCAAATGAACTTGATACAAGCGATAAAGAATCACCATTTCACACATGGCGCGGAAGGCGTTGGGAGAGAATTGGGACAAAGGGATACCAAAATACTGACTCAAGGATGAGAAGAAGGAAGGAATGGGAAATCATAGACCACCAAGAAGTTGATCTTTGAAGAAGGTCACGAAGCCTGTGGGGGGAGGATATGGATGGGCATCAGGCCCAGGGAGGTGTAGTTGATATGCTTCGGACAACCTCAAGCTAGATCATATAAATTTAAGGTTACTCCTGTCCAAATCTGAACGAAAATAGGCATACCAGGGCACTATCGTATCTCCGACCATTATCTAATCAACAAACGAAGGTGTAATGAAGGAAGAAGGATAAGTATTTACACGAAAGGGAAGATTAGCAAGCAGAAATGAGCAAGGGAAGAGAGATTGGAGGAAGACGACGCGCTAGTAAGCCACTATGAGAGGCCTTTAGGGCTTTTAAACTAAAACCCTTAAGGAGCATCGGGAGTCAAACCAGATAATCGAAACGGTGGAGCATACTATGACCGTTAGATCAAGGGATATAAGCACCTTGGGGTCATGTGCAGAAAGCGTGCATCAGACATCATCACAAGTAAAGTTTAGGGGGCACATATCAGCTTCCTATGAAAGGACATTTATGATGGACATGACAGGAAAATCTTGGAGGTGATATGCAAACATGAGCACCCTACCTCATGAAGACCATGCCTCGAGGACCAAAAATTCCAAGCGACGGCCTCGGGAAATGAAGCAAGAGACGGCGGGAAACGTTGATCAAAATTTGGCGCCTCCACCCATCCTCAGAATTAGAGTAAGGTTTAAATTTGACTAAAGCCTTATGTAATGCACTTTGTGATTACAGGAGCATTAGGCTAAGTCCGCTAGCCCAATTCCTTATGAGCCACAAGTGTTGTCCTGCCGAATCAATTCTCGGTTGGGATCTCAAGACTCTAGACTCTCGCCCTAGCACGAGTTATAAGTGACCTTGCTTTCTCGACTCCAAACTCACGCCCCAACGCGAGTTATAAGTGAGCATGCTCTCATGACCAACAACCTCTCGGTCGGGATTCTAGACTCTCGCCCCAGCGTGAGTTATAAGTGAGCATGCTCTTACGCTTCCAGACTCTCGTCCTAGCGTGAGTTATAAGTGAGCATGTTCTCAAGACCAACGACCTCTTGATTGGGATTCCAGACTCTCGTCCAGCGTTAGGGGTGTAAATGAGCCAAGCCGCTCGTGAGTTATTCGAAGCTCGATTCGATAAAAGCTCGTTTAATGAGTCTTGTTAAGATAAATAAACCAAGCTCAAGCTTTACAATATTCGGCTCGTTAGCTCATGAACATATTCGTTAAGCTCATAAATCAACTTTTAAATAAAAAAAAATAATAGTTTTGATATTGAATTTATAGATTTTACACTCTACTTATGAAAAACATAGACAAATATATTAAATTTATTTATTAGAATAAAATTATAAATTTTAACAAGAATATTATAATTTTTTAAAAATATATAATTTAGTTTTTTAATGAATATTTAAATTTATAATTTATATTTATTAAGCTTATTTTGGTTCGATAAAAGCTCGAATAAGCTCGTGAGCTATGAATATATTCATTAAATAAAGCTCGAACTCGACTCGATTATAAACGAGTCAAACTCAAATATCCAAGAGTTCGGCTCGGCTCGATTACACCCCTATCTAGCGTGAGTTATAAGTAAGCATGCTCTCACGCCTCTAGACTCTCACCCCAGCGTGAGTTATAAATGAGTCTGCTCTCACGACGAACGACCTCTCGGTCGGGACTCCAGACTCTCGCCCTAATGTGAGTTATAAGTGAGCATACTCTCACGACCAACGACCTCTCTGTCGAGATTCCAGACTCTCGCTCCTGCACGAGTTATAAGTGAGCATGCTCTCACGCCTCCATACTCTCACCCTAACATGAGTTATAAGTGAGTCTACTCTCATGACCAACGACCTCTCGGTCGGGATTCCAGACTCGTCCCAGCGCGAGTTATAAGTGAGTTTGCTCTCACGACCAACGACCTCTCAGTCGGGATTCCAGACTCTCACCCCAACGCAAGTTATAAGTGAGCATGCTCTCATGACCAATGACCTCCCAGTCGGGATTCCAGACTCTCGCCCTAGCGCGAGTTATAAGTGAGTATGCTCTCATGCCTCTAGACTCTCGCCCCAGCACGAGTTATAAGTGAGCATGCTCTCATGACTAATGACCTCCCGATTGGTATTCTAAACTCTCACCCCAGCGCAAGTTATAAGTGAGCATGCTCTTACGATCAACGACCTCTCGTTCGGGACTTCAGACTCTCGCCCCAGCACGAGTTATAAGTGAGCATACTCTCATGACCAACGACCTCTCGGTTGGGATTTCAAACTCTCGCCCTAACTCGAGTTATAAGCAAGCATACTCCCGCACTTAACAACTTATGGGTACGCTTTCTACACTCTTATTCCCGGGTGGGTTATTAGTAAGCAGAGCCTTCCCAACCCCCCCCTTAAGGTATGCATAAAGTAAGGAAGTAGCAGAGAGGCAAGGAAAGAAGAAACATGGACAAAGACCGAAACCCAACCAGATTTGCATTTATTTGATAAAATACAAGAAACACTCCTCAAAGGATCATTTTTTTCATTTGAGACATCTAAGCGATCATAATTCTCTTCTAGTATCAATAGTATCAGTAGTCGGTTGACACCTTGGGTAAAAGTGCCCCACTTGACCTGCCTGCTCCAGATAAGCTCAAGCCTGAATCAGCTCCGCCTTGGTGGACTGAATAATGCGATGTTGATGAGTAATGATTTCCTCTTTGAGCCGGTTTTCTTTTTAAAGAAAGGCTATGGAAGAGGCGTGTTTTTCTTTCAAATAGATCAAGAATTGAGCTTGACTTTCCAGGTATGAACAAGCTTTCTGTTTCAACGCTACTTCAGCCCAGACCAGAGATTTAGCGGCTAACCAAAGTCCCTCAATTTCTCGGCGAAGAGAAGATTGAAGATCTATATCCTGCATTATCTCGGCTAAGGCCGTACCCCTTTTGGCAAGCAATTGAGTCGTCTGATCCAATTGTTGACGAAGACGCTGCAGTTCATTCAACTCAGAATTCACATCCATGGACAAGAGGCGTCAGTAGAAAGAAAGTATAACTCTATGGATGGTGATCAACCTCCTTTTAAACAAGAGGGGAAGGGGAAAGCAAATTATATAGAAGTTAAAATGACTCTTCTTCCTACGTTGATTGAGTAGTTAAACAGGTTATACGATCGAGGATCTGGGAAAAGGATTAGCATTTAAGGTCATAATGGTGAAATAAATGAAACCAGGGTCTGAGTCTAGTCAGTCGGACCTGAGCCTCCTTTGACTAAACTTGGGGGGAGGCTTGTGATACGGTGCATAATGGTAGGGCCCGACCATTGAGAGTCAATGAGACGTGACAGTCAACAGTCAGGAGGACGTGGTAGTCAACAGTTAGGGAAAGAAGAGGTAGGACCGCCTAGTGTCATCAGCCGCATGATGCCCGGTTGGGTGCTTATAGATCATGATCCCATATGTAAATCAGGATGTGCAATCGAGGTGATACCTGACCTACTCCGACTGGTCGGGTTTTCATAGCTCGGTTATATCCAGGCCTGGTTCTCTCAGTAGGACAAATCCCGGTAAGCTCTTGAGCGATCTCACCACAACTCTCCCTGCCCCTCAAGACTTAGGCTAGGTGTTATACCTAATAGATCATCCTGAGCTGACCCTAGTAATACCCGGGTGGGACAGAAGGCACTACGCGACAACAAGGTCAGGGAATCATAATCGTTTGTCAGAGAATAACTGCTGTATGTCAGGAAATATTCCAATGGTCTGCGTTCATCTGCGAATGGAACTTTCTTCTAGTCCACAAGAGGGTGTCACGCGCCCTCCATCACCAGACAGATCCTGACACCCGACATTCCCTGACATCAGTCAAGCTCCAGAGGTACACACTGTCATATAAAAAGGGAGGTCCCCTCCCTTGAGCAGGTACACTCTCTCGCACATTCATACTTGTCTTCTACTTTTCTTTCTCCTTCATACACTATTCTTCTGGGGAAAAAGTATCTGACTTGAGCGTCAGGGGACCTGCTTTGGGGACTTTTCCCTAATTTTTGACCTCTAACATTCCGTGTGCTTGTTTGAGTACGCGCAGAGCTTAAGTACCATCGTCTTAGTTACCGCCGTCCATCAACGCCATGTGGAGGTCCGTTCTCTGGGGCACATACAATAAGTGTGTCATAGTCGCCTCTCCGTCAACACCAGTGACAGCTCGTCCGACCTTCGTCTGACTCAGATTCTAGACAGGATATATATATATATATATATATATATAATTCATCGCCTGCAGTTCCTATCCTGCGGTTTCATACTACAAAGGCGATGTGGTGATTCCACGTCATTCACGTCAAAAAGAAATTGATAACGCGTCAAGGGCAAAAAAAAATCACGTCAAACCTCTCCTCTCCTTCCTTCCTCTCTGTGAACCTTAGCATGTCGAAGCGTTCCTCTCCTCGCGAACCCTAGTCTACGTGCACCTTCCTCTCCTCGCGAACCCTTGCCGAAGCGTCTCCACCTCCCTCTCTCTCGCCTCCACCTCCCTCTCAAGCAACGATGCTTCTGTGCTCTCTCATAAAGCTATGACTCAAGCTCTCCTATGGTTCGTTTGCTGAGGAAACGGCAAAGCTATGACTCCCCGACCCCCATCCATTTCTTGCGTCTTACTGCTTCCACACAGAGGCTCTATGGTTCTGGACTAGGGTTTCGCCTCCCTCTTTTCCGACGATGCGCGATGGAATCCAACCTCTCTAATCTCTTATAAAGTTATTCTCGTAAAGGTTCTTATGATTTTGGAGCTTGTGGTTTGTTTTATTTATGAACGTGCTTGAAGCCTTCTCTTAAGTTCATTCATGTGCTTTTATGATTTGTGTTTATTGTAGTTCATTGTTCATTTCAAATTACAAAATTTGAAGTGAAACAAAATTTGAAGTTGACAGTGAATCCAACCTCTCCTTCACCTCCAATCTCTTACAAAGTAATTCCTGTAAAGGTTTGTGATTCTGGAGCTTGCAGTCTATTTTGTTTATGAATGTGCTAGAAACATTCTATTAACTTCATTCATGTGCTTTTATGATTTGTGTTTATTATAATTAATTGTTCATTTCAAATTGCAAAATCTGAAGTGAAACAAAATATGAAGTTAACAGTGGTATAACATTTCACATAAGTTGACAAGAGTTGCATGAGTTGAAACAAAATTCTTGTGCTTCTGTTATTTTCCTTTAGAAGTTACATGATTTGTGTTATTTTAAAAACTATATGATTTGTTCAATCAAATTAGTTTAGAAATTGCATGTCTAATTAATTGGAACAATTGTTTATTCTAAAATAAGTTATAGGTTTTATTTATTTATCTACTTATCTATTATCAAATATAATGTGAGGGCGCCCAAAAATGGAAGAAAATAGAGTTGATGATGAGGATTTCATTCCCCAAGTTGCAAATGATTGAAAGCCAAAAATTAGAATGGAATTCCCATCTCTAGAGGATGCATATGTTGGTCCTTTTGGAGGCCGACAAGAGGGGAGGGGTGAATTGCCCTAAGAAAATAAATCTACCCTTTCTCGGGCTATCAACTAAATAAAGAATACTTGTAATCGCCCAGAATTACCCTGAGACATAAGGGAGTTACTTAGTTTGCAATCAGGAGATTGTTAATCCAAGGAGAATGTAGCGCACTATCTGAAGATCTCCTTCGGGCGGAGTAGCCTCTTACAGCATTAACAGCACAGAAGAAAAGTATAGCACAGAGAAATGAATTACAAGTGAATTACTTTAACTGTTGAAATCAGTACTTTATTTATAACATTGTTCGGGGACCTTGGAAGGGTTTCGGGCGCTTGGGAGGGGATAAAACTTTATCCCTGACGCTTTGGTCAGCGTCCACATCATCGCTGATAGACTTTAGGTTCCGGGCGCCCGGATCACATTAAAGGCTCTGGGCGCTCGAAATGGTTCCGGGCGCCTAGACCACATAAGTCAACCGAGTTGACTTTTTACAGTCCGGTTCCTCTGCTTCGGTTCAGCTCGTCTCGGTTCGAGTCTTCAACTCTGGTTCCATTAGCTCGGGTGATCTCGGCCATCCGGAATAGGGCTCACCCAAACCCAAGTTCAGGCCTTTTCCTCGAGCAGCATTTCTCCCCGATTTCTCATCCCTCGAACGCCGCGTAATTTCTTCTCGTCCACCGATGTACTCTTCTACGGCACCTCGTCCCTCAGACGCATCGAGCCCGTTGGCTCTCTCCCTGTGTCGTCCTTCTCACTAGCCGCGTCTTCCGCTCGACTTCCTGTGCTCCTAAGCTCCTGCACACTTAGACACAAGGGTTAAACTAAACATGACCTAACTTAACTTGTTTGATCACATCAAAACACCTTGGGGTTCCAACAACATATTCATTCTATAACCAATATGCATGAGAAGTCAGATTTAGTTCAAGGAATATCATGAGCAGGAAAAACAAGATGACAAATGAAGTGATGTATAAACAAATTGTATGCTTTAAAGAAGGACATACAGATCTAATGCAGAACAATAAACATCCAAACCCTAATCAACTAACAAGGGAAAGAACAAGTGACACAGTTAGAACGGGTTGTAAGTCAAATCTTGCATTTGTAAAGAAACAGATAGGACTTGATTGGGTTGTTTGTAACTTCATAGAAACCCATAATCATCCGGTTTCGACTTCATCAAAGGTGTATTTTCTACACTCATATCGTAGTGTTTTGACAGCCAAGAAAGCATTGACAAAATAGTTTTCAGAAGCCAATGTACCAACTTGTCAATAAATGCTTTTATTGGAGATATAGTATGGAGGACATGTACGGGTAGGTTGTACAGAAACTGATATTAGAATCTTTGAGAGAAATCTAAGAGATGAATAAAAGGGTATTGATGTTGAAATACTGATCGAATTATTTACATATGAGCAAGAGAATAATTCAGCTTTTTCTTTAATTACAAGATTGATTCAGATAACAGATTTAGTTGGTGCCTTTGGACTGATCATGTATCAAGAAGGGCATATAGTGTATTTGGTGAAACAGTTATATTTGATATGACATATAATACTAACAAATATGATTTTATTTTGACACCATTTATGTTGGTGCGGGAAGCATCCGACGATCGAACTCGTGTTTTGATAACGACAAAGAATTCAAAGTTAAGATGTTTTGTAATCTAACAAGTCTACTTGAGAATGTCAGGAAAGTCCTAGCTGCGGTTAGGCAAAAGGGAAAACCCTAGGGGGTGGTAACCCTAGGTTATAGGGGGTGGTAACCCTATGCGGAAAGTCTTGGCAGGTAGATAGCTTCAGGCAAAAGTCCTAGGGGGTGGTAACCCTAGGTGGAAAGTCCTGGTGTCGCGAACCAGGTGAAAGTCTGGACTAGCCGGGAAGCGGATGTCCAGCAGAAAGTCCGGAAGCATCGAGTGCTGAGCAAAAGTCTAGTCGATCTGGAGGATCGCACTGGCAACAGGTAAATCTCCTGAGTGGAGTAGGTGAGGACGCGTTCCCCGTAGAGGGAACAATAGGCGTCGGGTCGACCTAGGGTTTCGGTAGAAAACCCGAAGTCAGGCTCGGATAGTCCGGAGACTATCAATATCACTTCTATTATGCGTTATGTGCTAACTTTGTGCTGCAGGGTATATTTGGGATTAATGTATCTTGCAGGGACCAAAGTGCAAAGGTTAACCTCGGATGAACAGTGTCCGAGGCGCCTCCATGGAGCTTGGAGGCGCCTCGGGTGCAAAAGCTGACCTGGCTGTGAAGCTTCAATGGAGGCGCCTTGAAGGGGGTTTAAGGCGCCTTAAGCAGATGAAGTTCGACCAGATCAAGTTTGATCCGTGCGGAAGAATCGGCAGCATGGAGGCGCCTTGAACAACCTTCAAGGCGCCTTGAACACCCTTTATAAGGGGGTTTCGACCAGCACTTCAGAACATCAAGTCTTAAGTGATTCAAGTGCTACGTGCTGCTCCAAACGACGTTCCGAAGTGCTGCTACTTGTGCCCGACGACCAGGAGCTCCGAATCTTCATTTCTTTGTCGTTGGTATAATTATTTACTGTCGTTTATTGTACTTCAACTTGTAATCTTTTATCGAGCTTATAGTTGTTGCCCACCGGAAGCGATCAAGGATCGCGGGCCTTCGAGTAGGAGTCGCCTTAGGCTCCGAACGAAGTAAACGACCGTGTCTTTGTGTTTGTGTTTATTTACATTTTCCGCTGCGTATTTTACTCCGATAGTTTTACGAATAGGACGAAATAGCCACGAGCGCTATTCACCCCCCCTCTAGCGCGGTCTCGATCCAACAATTGGTATCAGAGCGGGGTCGTCTTGAATCAGTGCAACCACTATTCGAGACAATTTTTTTGTGGTTTTTGTTAAGAGTCGATTAGAATTTAGCCTCATAGCTATATTCTAATTTCTTTTCACGAATCGATTTTCTGCTCAAAGTTGGTCAATACCACTTGAGCCTATTATTCTTTTTTTTTTCTCTTCCCACACTACTAATCCAAGACTCAGTCTTGGAATAGATCTTGTTGTTTTTGTTCTTTTAGATCTGAATGGCCCAACAAGAAGGATATAGCACCGTTCGTCTCCCACTATTTTCCGGAGAAGACTTCGGATATTGGAAGGGGCGAATGGAGATATATCTGAAGATCCAGTTCGACACCTGGATGATCGCCAACTGGTACCGACGGTAAGCCCACATCCTGTGAAAATTGGGAGCCAGCATTTATCAAAAAGGTGGAAGCCGACGCAAAAGCCACCTGCACCATCCAATGCGGTCTTACCAAAGAAGAGCTCAACAGAGTCGGTCCATTCTCCTCCGCAAAGGAACTATGGGAGAAACTGATCGAACTTCACGAAGGCACCTATGAAACCAAGGTAAGTAAGCGTGATTTGTTACTAAATAAACTGTACAATTTGAAAATGCAGGAAGGCGAGACGACAAGCTCTTTGCACGCCCGAATTCAAGATATCCTGAATTCTCTACATGGAATCGGGCAGAAGGTAGAAAACAGAGACATAATAAGGTATGCCCTTAACTCATTCCCTAGGAGTACACTATGGGCATCAATGGTAGATGCCTATAAAGTCTCTAAGGATTTGTCCTCCTTAAAATTAGATGAATTATTTAGTGAGTTTGAACTCCATGAACAAACTAATGCTGTAACGACCCGCCTTCTACTACTAGGCTGTAAGGCGAATCGCCACAGTTATTGCTAAACTATGCTGTGCGGAAAGCTAGGCTAATTAAAATTTTTCTACTAAACTGATCAAAACTTAATGCTCTGGGTGTACCTAAGGGTTGTACACTTGCTAGGGGAGACAACCTATGCCTCCCGGATGACCTGCTAGCTGTAATCAGGCATTTCAATCGATCCACAGATCGATTGGGCTGTCGGATCGATCACGGGATCGATCCAGCTTGATACTGGCACGGTAGGAGTCTCTGGATCGGTCGGCGGACCGATCCACAAGCTTTCTCTTCTCCTTTCGCTTCTGTACGCACCTGGATCGGTCTGCCGACCGATCCAGGACCTCACTGATCGGTCGGACTGACCGATCAGTGAGCCTCCGTGCGCCTGCTGCATTGGGCGCGGCTGGATCGGTCTACCGACCGATCCAGGAGCACCCTGATCGGTCGGTAGACCGATCAGTTCACCTCCCATGTCTCTGTTCGCCTCTGGATCGGTCGGCTGACCGATCCATGAGGATACAGTAGCATACTGTATCTGTCTGGATCGGTCGGCTGACCGATCCAGTGACACAGCCAGGCCCTGATCGGTCTGGAGACCGATCAGAGTTCTGATTTCGAATCTGAACTCTGATTTCAGCCCCTGGGTTGTGCCAAGACTCCACCTATCAACTATCCCATGCATGATAACTATTCTCACAACATGTAATAACAATTTTAGACTTAAGCTAGAGCAAGGTTCACTGGTTCATGGCATTTTAAGTCACTAAACACATTTAACAATTGAAAGTGTATGAAAGTAAAAACTGCTAGAGTTCTAATTGGTTAAACTTGCTAAGTCCCCTAAGGACCTTTGATTCCGGTTCCTGCCACACACACCATCTTTGCATTGCCCTCCAGCTTCCTCTGTTAGTCCATTTTCCTTTTTCCTGTATCTGCAGTATAAGGAAAATAGTATCTGTAAGCCAAAAGCTTAGTAAGAAACCATCTACCTCACAAAAACATGCGGCGATGCAAATATGCTTTGAAATCATGCTGTTTAAAATATATGCTGATTGTACTGAATAAACTAAGTATGGCATGGCATAGAAGCATACAATCATGGCAAAGCAACCAAATAAACACTGAACTGAATATAGGCTAAACTAACTGGAACTAAATCTGTAACTGGAAACAAACTCAACTAGCATCACTGATTTTGAGTTTTGAAATCTAATACATAATAAGTGAAAATACTAAACATGCTGTTGGGCCCGACAACTGTACTTGCTGTGCGCGCATCCCTACTAGACCCGGGGTTGCAAGTCCCGAATTTAGCAGGGTTGTCTAGGCTATCTGAACCTAGGAACGACTATGGGAGTCCAACCCAATGGATATCTAATCCAGTACAGTGCCACTGAAAATAAAATACTGATATCTATAGCTAACTGATATAACATGCTGTTTCTAGGTTATCTGAACCTAGAGCTAGGTTATCTGAACCTAGAGCTAGGTTATCTGAACCTAGAGGCGACTGTGGGAGCCCACCCATTGGACCGTAGTCCCATAAAACTGAACTAAACTAATGTGCTGGTTTAAATGCCTCTAATGCATTTAACTGAGCTTTTAAACATAACTGAGGTGGTATTTAGCTACACTAACATTTTACCGAACACTTGGTGCGCTCCAACTCTCTCCTCTAATAGGGAGATCACCTCTAGGCACCCGACAACGTCTAGAATCTCCAACTAAAGGAGAACAACGTGTCCGGCCCGTCTAGAGGTGTTCAACTAGATCCCTAAATCCTCGAGGAGGGTTAAAACACACCCTATGTGCCGAAAAACCTGCATATAGCTAAATCTAACAGTATGCAATCAAACGAAAGCTATTATACTGCAGGTGAGGGGTTTCTTACCTCTTGATCGTAATTTCTTACGATTCTATTCGCTAGAGTTCTGGTGGAGGTGATCCTCTCGACGATCCGATCACGTCTTCGCGTTCCTCTCGCGGAGAAGAACCTCTTCCGTGTTGGAGTCGTCGCCGGAAGGTGATCCGAGAGCCCTCGGGATTTGGGCGCCGAGAGAGGAAGAGGAAGAGGTGTGGGCGGCGGTGAGGTTTTTGGAAGAGGGATAGGTCACGGTGAAAATAATGTGCCGAACCAAAACAAAATAACCCAACTCCCACTTAACCTTCCTTTTTATACTAAAGACTTAATTCGCCTAACTCCAATATAAATTTTATTGGTTCCCTTTCCTTTCAGCACGGCCCTGCTGGGTTCAACTGGTTCCCAACATTATCCCTAAGCCATAGGTCTCGGGTTCGATTCCCGCCTAAGCTATTTTGCGGTTCTAATTATTTTTGCTACTTCCGTTACTTGGAAAATTCCGGAAAAATATCTACAATTCCAGAAAAATAACAGAATATTTCTAAAATAGTTTTGAGAATTTTTCGGGCGTTACAAATGCACAGCCATCCGAGAAAGGGATTGCTTTGGTTGCAGGAACGAGTCGAACACGGGAGTCAAGAGGACGGCGAAAAGTTGAATCGGAATCAGAAGACGAACCCGATTCAGAAGATTCAGAAGATGAACTGGCCAGCGAATTTGTGAATCTTGTAAAGAAACTCTACAAGAAGAAGAAGGGCTTCAACAAGAAAGATCTGAAGAAGGCAGTTCAATCCAAGGAGGCTCAACAGAACTCAAAGATAAAGTTCGAAGTCACTTGCTACGGGTGCAACCAAAAGGGGCATATAAAAGCCAACTGCCCAAATCAAAAGGAAGCCAAGAAGCAAAGAAGAAGGAAAGTCCTAAAGGCAACCTGGGACGAATCCTCTTCGGAGGACGAAGATGACGAACTCGACCAAACGAGTCTACTCGCATTGATGGCCCGGGACCAGATCAGCGAATCCGAGAGTGAGTCAGAAGCCGACTCCGAGCAAAGCCACGGATCCGCATCCGTTTCCGAAGGGCCAGACTCCGCTGTAAGTATTCCTAGGCTTAATAATTTAGTCAATTATTTACTTCGCAAATTAGCCAAGTCAAATTTGAAAATTAAGTCACTTTTAAAAGAAATAACCATTCTTAAAGGAGTAACTAACTCAAAATCTTTAACTGAAGATTCAACTCAAGTACAACAACTTGAGAAAGAAAATTCAAATCTGAAAAATCAGTTAAATGATTTAAAAATTACTTTAGAAAAGTTCTCTCTGGGATCCAAGAATTTGGATCTAATTCTTCGAACACAAAGAGTCGTCTACAATAGAACTGGACTAGGATATAAAAGTAAAAAGAAATATAAATCCTATTTATCCTTAATAAACAAACAAAGTAGTAAATCAGTCCAAGCATGGGTCCCCAAGTCCAAATTGATCAATCAAATTGGACTTGGCCAATACTGGGTTCCGAAGGATCAAATATACTACCTCGACAGACCATATCGAGGCCGTGATCCAGGGAAAGCTAAAATGAAAACGATCAAAATTCAAAATTCGAAATTAAATTAAAAATCGAAAATTAAAAATCACGATCAAAATTCAAAATTCGAAATTAAATTAAAAATCGAAAATTAAAAATCACGATCAAAATTCAAAATGCGAAATTAAATTGAAAATCTAAAATTAAAAATCAGATTCAAAACTTATTCGAAATTAAATTAAAATTCGAAATTAAATTGAAAATCTAAAATTAAAAATCAGATTCAAAATTAAAATTCAAAATTCAACAAGTTGAAATTATGAAAAGTAGATGGAGGATCCAAACTAGCTGGCACCTCCAACTGAACTACCCGACAGGGTAACTGAACCTAATTTACCCGGAATGGGTAAAACAAGAATAGATTACCCGGCAGGGCAATTAAGATTAGATTAAAAACGGGATAAGTTTAACTTGAACCACAGTACTGGTGAAGTTTTTGGATGATAGTACGTTAGGGAAGCTTAGGCATCGCATGACTAGGAAGATATGGCTTCGACCTGGTGCATTTGGCCAAGTGGAACTGACCGAAGCTACCCTTAAATGGATCCTAACTAGTTAGACCAAGGTTTCGTACTAAGTTCAGTGGGTAGGACTATTTGGGAAACCTCGAAGGCATGGTTACTTTAATGAGTTCCTTGTGACTCACCATAGCCCAGAAGTTTATCCAAAGAATGCTTACTTGTTGAACCCAAAGCTAAACCTGAATCTAACACAAAGTTAAACCAGACCCTTGAATTCAACAATAAATCATCTCACATCAATTATAGGATTCCCTGATTGACAACTTAGATCGGGTGAGATGACTAAGAAATAAAATTAATTTTCAAAATTATTTAAAAATCTTTTCAAAATTAATTTCAAAATTATTTAAAAAACTTTTCAAAATTATTTCAAAATTATTTAAAAACTCTTTCAAAATCTTTTCAAAATCATTTAAAAAATCTTTTTCAAAATTAACTTCAAAATTATATAAAAATCTTTTCAAAGTTAATTTCAAAATTATTTAAAAATCTTTTCAAAGTTAATTTCAAAATTATTTAAAAAAAAAATCTTTTCAAAATTAATTTCAAAATTACTTTAAAAATCCTTTTCAAAATTACTTTAAAAACTTTTCAAAATTAATTTCAATCTTTTCAAAATTTAATTTCAAAATTACTTTAAAAACTTTTCAAAATTAATTTCAAAATTATTTAAATTTTCTTTTTCAAAATTAATTTCAAAATTATTTAAAAATCTTTTCAAAATTAATTTCAAAATTATTTAAATTTTCTTTTTCAAAATGAATTTCAAAATTATTTAAAAATCTTTTCAAAATTAATTTCAAAATTACTTTAAAAATCTTTTCAAAATTAATTTCAAAATTATTTAAAAATCTTTTCAAAATTAATTTCAAAATTGCTTTAAAAATCCTTTTCAAAATTAATTTCAAAATTACTTTAAAAATCTTTTCAAAATAAATTTCAAAATTATTTTAAAAATCTTTTCAAAATTAATTTCAAAATCATTTAAAAAAATATTTTAAAAGTTAAAATTATTTTAAAAACTTAAAATTATTTTAAAAACTTAAAATTCAAAATTATTTGAAATCTCAAACTCAATAAACACAGTGTCTGCTTCAATCACGCTATCTCCATTAAAAAGAAACAAATTCAACTACTTCATGTGTAGGAATTGGATCACTGGATGTTGGATAGTGGATGCTCTAGACATATGACTGGAGATAAGTTGAAGTTTACCAAACTCAAGTACAAGAGTCTAGGATCAGTTGCATTCGGCAACAACGGTAAACTTAAAGTAATCGGAAAAGGTAATATTGAACTTAGTTCCGATTTCATTTTTCGAAATGTTTTATTGGTTGAAAATTTTAACTTTAATTTACTAAGTATAAGTCAATTGTGTGACAGCGGATACCTAGTTAATTTCGATAAATCTGGATGTCTAGTTAAAAATATTGAACATCCAGAAATTAAACTTAAGGGACTTAGAAAAAATAACATCTACACAACTGATTTATCAATTTCCTCAATAAAATGTCTCCTGACACAGCAAGAGGAAACCCAACTGTGGCACAGAAGGCTGGGTCACACACACACAAGACTTATTTCAAAAATGAGTCAAAATGGTCTAGTTAGAGGTTTGCCCAAATTAAAATTTATTGAAAATTCAATCTGTGATGCATGTCAAAAAGGAAAACAAACCAAGTCAACCCACAAGTCAACTAACCTAGAAAGATCCAACACCATACTTGAGCTTCTTCACCTTGATCTATTTGATTCACATGGAGTCAAATCACTAAACAAGAACCAATATTGCTTAGTAATAATTGATGACTACTCACTACAACAAAAATAACTTTTCGCAGCGCGCAAATTCGCTTTTCACGGCGCGCATTGTGCGCTGCACAATTAAAAGCTGTTGAAAGTCATAAATTATCCGCGGCGTGCTTTGCACGCCGCAGAAAATATTATCCGCAGCGTGCAAAGCACACCGCAGAAAATATTATCCGTGGCGTGCTTTGTGCGCTGTGGAAAATATTATCCGTAGTGCACAAAGCACGCCGCAGATAATATTTTCCGCGACGTGCTTTACGCGCTGCGGATAATATTTTCTGCGGCGTGCAAACGTACGCTGTTGATGGTCTTAACTATATTAAAAAAATAATTTGACGAAAATAATAAATCAAAAGTTTACAACAAATTTAGTTCAAATCAAATCCATACAAAATTAATAAAAGTTATAGTTTTTCATTATACCAAAAAACTCTAAAGATCTAAAACAAAATATGAAATATCTAACAAACTAGCAATTGCATAACAACAATTAAACTTACAATTCACACAAATTAGTATAATATGTATCAATCACACAATACTATAAATTTAGATAACCATGCGATCGTGCTTCCTATTGCATCATCGAGAAACTACATTTCATCATGCGACCGTGCTTCCACATCCTATCCTTCACTTCTTCATCAATATCATTCCATCCATCTAATGAATATGGCACAAATTCCTTTCCTTCTATGTCTCTCTGAAGTAGTGCAAGTAGTTCAAAGTTCACATTGATTTCTAATTGCTGCGTTGGTTCTTCTAACTCTCTTGCATTGGAATACATAAAATAGTCATAACATTAAACTCGGTTCTCACAAGGTAACATTCATGAGACTAGTCCTACAAGAATCAAACGACATAAATTAGTATTAGATAAACCGAGGAAAACTGTCAAAGCACGCGATGAACAAATTGTTAGAAAACTGGGGAACATGAAGAGCAACTTGTTAGAAATAAATAACCTATTCTTTGTTAGCACCAGATCAGAAATTTTGGCACAAGTTATGGCAAAATTCTAACAATTAATGAACAAATTGTAGAAAAAATATAACAAAATTCTCTAGCTTCAGTACTATAGAACAAGTATCATAATATAACACTAAGAAGCTAATTAAGACTCTCTAACTAGCTTCAGGGAAGAACAAGTACAGAGTTTCAAACTAAATCAACATTTCAAGTTTTGATAAGATCAAGAATCATCAATTTTTCTAATAAAATCGTTCCTAATAAAATGTTGCATAGCCGAATAAAATGGTTTATAATAAAATGTTCTTAATAAAATAAGAAATTCACATTGATCCCAAATTTGATTTCATACTTCCAAAATCTACAAGGAGAGAAACTGATTTGCATAGCTATGAACAAGGGTTAGGTATTTATCTAATTCTGTACACTAAGTGCTCATACAAGTGATCCTATTACAGAATGTTTGTGATACAAAATTTAACTCAATGATGGAGAAATTGATAAGGGAAATATACCCGCTTCTATGTATAAACATGTGACTTACATATATCTACTTCCATATAGCCAATTAGAAAAACTTTGCACGAGAAATTAGAAAGTGGACACCAAAGATGAATTGACATCAGATTCAGAAAATTAAGTTGGTGATTGTGAAAAAAAAAAACTATCTTCAATGATTTCCAGCAATAAGAACATGAAGACAAG
This sequence comes from Zingiber officinale, assembly GCF_018446385.1. Lineage (NCBI taxonomy): Eukaryota > Viridiplantae > Streptophyta > Magnoliopsida > Zingiberales > Zingiberaceae > Zingiber > Zingiber officinale. The sequence continues at coordinate 101,969,161 of NC_055989.1, read as the reverse complement.
AAGAATTCATAATTGGTAAAAAAAAAAAATTCACTGCCATCTATGAAGATTAGCTTTTGGCTTATGATTTACATATGGTTATGCAAATTGTAAGTGACTAAAACACTACAAAACTACCCAATTCACATACATGCTCTTATTATTCCCCCTAGCAGTTTCACCAGAATGTCCATTTATTTCGGTTCGACATAGCAAGTTCTTTATAAAACCTTGAGTAAAATATGATAAGACAACTAAAATTGACATATACTAACATATTAAAGGAAGGTTGCAAGTTATTTAGATGTGTATTAGTAGACAATCAAAAAAACAAGATCTTATTCTCCCCGAACATGAAGTAATATCTAATGTCATCCGCAGAATCAACATTGAGTTAAACAAGAGATAATATAACAGTAATAGGTCGATAGGGTGAGATATAATTGTAGGATCGATAGGGTGAGATATAATTGTAGGATCGATTGCATGTGAGAGGTTGCACCAACAATAACTTCATAAGAAAAAAAACCTTTTGCGATGGTTTAAACAATATATTTTGCACAAATCTATAAAAGAAAAACTTTTATCGAATGTAACAGTTTTTCAACAAAGAGACAATCTTACACCAATCACTAAAAACCATTAACATAGAAATAACTCATGCTTTCATGAAATAACATACCTAGTACTTCTATCTATCCATTCATCATCTGCCTCTGCCTCATCAGTTGAATTTCCACTCAAGAAAAAGTCATCCTGCCTCTGTCCATGAAAAACAAAACTTAATGTTTATACAAATTCTAACTCAATGATTGTGTGGAAAGAATGCTTGATTAGGGATTGTGAGTGAATAATCAAATCATGGCGGTCTTGTAGATATCCGCATCAAAACTTCCTAGTTTAGCAACGAATTAGGGATCTGTTTGGAGGATCGACTCCTTCCAAGGTGAAGAACAAGAAGAAGAAAAGGGATCATGATACTGGTAGCGGTTGTAGCGGAGATGCTTGAGGAGTACACGACAGTGATGGCACAGGTGCTGGAGCAGTTGGTCCAAAGCGCCCTAGCCGCTTCACGTGCGGCAGCAGGCGATGGGGCCTCTGCCTCGCTAGGCTTCCGACAAGCAATCATCACTCGCTGGGCTCCTCCTTGCTTGTTATAGAGAGGGTAGAAGATCTTGTTGAGCTCTTCTTTGCTTGCTGCGGAGAGGGAAGAGCTGCGAAGAGGAAAGGAAATTAAAGGAGGCAGAGGTAAGGGTGAGAGGGAAGTTTAGGGTAAAATAAATTAACAGATTGAGATGGCATTTAGAAATTTGTCACGATAACTCGATAAGGTGTCTAATATATGATGTTTTTTATTTTTTAAAATGATTATTTTTAATAAGTGTCATTAAAGAATATTTATAGTCACATTTTAAATTAGATGTCAGTACGAAAATGTAATAATAGTCGTGATTTCTAGTAGTACACACGTGAGGAGTTTGGTTCTCGGAGTGAGGCACTTTGGCGGAAAAATAATTGTGGGAATAATTTCATATAAAAAGTTTTGGTGAAAAATAATTAGGAAGACGAGATGTTTCAACATAAAGTATTAGAAAAGTTTGAAGATTATTAACGACACATATTGTATGCTGTTAAAATTCTATAATATTTATTGGCAGCGTGCATTTTTACACGCCGTCATTTATATATGTATAATAATTATTAACAGCACGCTCCGCGCGTCGTTAATATTAAGTTTTAACAGCACACTTTGCATGCCGTAGAAAAGTTTATTGACAGCGTACTTTTTCTATACGCTGTCATTTGTATAAATATTATACTATCCGCAGCGCACATAATTGAGCGCGTCGTAAAAACTATTATTAACGGCGTGCTTTAACTGCGTGTTGTTGATGATGCGCTGCGGAAAGTTACTTTTGTTGTAGTGACTCTAGGTACACTTGGGTGAAATTTCTAAAAACAAAAGATGAAACCTATGAAATATTTAGTAATTTTTGCAACTTAAAGGAAAATGAAAAAGATACTAAAATTAAAAGAATAAGAAGTGATCACAGAGGGGAATTTGAAAATCATAAGTTCACCCAATTTTGTAGAATAAATGGATACCAACATGAATTTTCATGTCCTAGAACCCCCCAACAAAATGGCCTAGTGGAACGTAAAAATAGAACTTTACAAGAAGCAGCTAGAACTATGTTAAATGAATATCACTTAAATCATCAATTTTGGGCTGAAGCAATAAATACTGCAAATTACATTCAAAACAGAATTTTAATTAATAAATTTCATAATAAAACAGCATATGAACTCTACTATAATAAAATTCCCAATCTAAACTATCTAAAAGTATTTGGGTGTAAAGTTCACATCTTAAATACTAAAGATTACATAGGAAAATTTACACCCAAATCTAACCAAGGAATATTCTTAGGATACTCCTCAACCAGTAGAGCCTTTAGAGTATTTAATTAAAATACCTTGAAAGTTGAAGAAACAACTAATGTAATATTTGATGAAGAAAACAATTTACCTAATATAAATGAAAATATTGACACTAATCCTAGAGCAGCAGACGATGATGAAATCCAACCTAATCTTAATGAGTCAGAAGAACCAGTTTCTGACTCACAAATAAGACCAACTAGAATAAGCTCCTCTCACCCACCTGACCAAATTTTGGATAACCCAAACCTAGGAGTCAGAACTAGATCGTCCTATAGAAACCTTAGTCAGATTGCTCTAATTTCTAAAATTGAACCTAAAACTATAGAAGAAGCCCTGCCTGATCCAGACTGGATCATTGCGATGCAGGAAGAATTAGCCCAATTTGAGAGAAACCAGGTCTAGGACCTTGTACCTAAACCCATAGATAAATCAATAATAGACACTAAATGGGTTTTTAGGAACAAGTTGGATGATCACGGTGATATAGTAAGAAACAAAGCAAGGTTAGTAGCCAAAGGGTTTAGTCAAGTCGAAGGCTTAGACTATGATGAAACTTATGCTCCAGTAGCTAGACTCGAGTCCATTAGGATGTTATTAGCCTATGCAGCCAATAAAGGATTCAAATTGTACCAGATGGACGTTAAGTCAGCCTTTTTAAATGGTTTTATCAAGGAAGAGGTCTACGTAAGCCAACCTCCAGGGTTTGAAGACATAGACTACCCTAATCACGTATTTAAATTAAAAAAGGCACTATATGGACTAAAACAAGCCCCTAGAGCATGGTATGAAAGATTACCTAATTATTTAATATCCAAAGAATTTAACCAAGGACAAATCGATCCTACTTTGTTCGTAAAAACTATAGGAAAAGACATCTTTATAGCCCAAATTTATGTTGACGACATAATCCTTGGTTCAACCAATTCAAAATTCTTAAAAGAATTCGTCAAATTAATGGAAAGTGAATTTGAAATGAGTATGGTTGGAGAACTTAATTTCTTCTTAGGTTTACAAATTAAACAAACTAAAGATGGAATCTACATTTATCAAACTAAATATGCTAAAGAGTTGATTAAAAAATTCTGTATGGAAAATTCAAAAATAATAAATACCCCAATGGCAACCAACATAAACATTGACTCTGACCCTGAAGGAAAACCAGTTGACTCAAAATACTATAGAAGCGCCATAGGTAGCTTACTCTATCTAACTGCAAGTCGACCCGACATATTGTTTGCAGTAGGTATGTGCGCTATATACCAATCATGCGCAAAAGAGTCACACCTATCTTATGTCAAAAGAATACTTAGGTATATTAAAGGAACTCTAAATGTAGGACTTTGGTATCCAAGAACTTGCACTTTTGACCTTTATGACTATTCTGATTCAGACTATGCCGGGTGCAAGCTAGACAAAAAAAGTACAAGTGGTGGCTGCCAGATTCTAGGTCAGTGCCTAGTAAGTTGGTCAAGCAGAAAGCAACATTGTGTTGCTCTATCCACTACAGAAGCTGAATACATAGCTCTAGGAGAATGTGCATCTCAATTGTTATGGATGATGCATACACTAAAAGACTATCAACTAGACTATAAAAATACTAAAATTTTTATTGATAATATCAGCTCAATTAATTTGACCAAAAATCCTATACACCACTCTAGGACCAAACACATAGAGGTAAAACACCACTTTGTAAGGGATCATGTAGCTAAAGGTGAAATTGCACTCAACCACGTTGAGTCCAAATCAAACCTAGCTGACATTTTTACAAAACCCTTACCTGAACTTGAGTTCAGTGGACTTAGAAGGCAAATAGGAATGTGTTGGGTAGAATAGATATCTTACTATTATTATTTTGTTTTCAAATTCTAGGAAAAACAGTTTTCAAAACTCCAATTTTGTTAGATTTTAAAACTTTCTGGAATTAGCCTAGCCTTTCCCCCTAGATATCATGTTCCCCTAGAATTAAGCCAGAGCATCTCACAAAACACCTAGGTTTACCTTGATTGTGATTGAAAAACATAGAATGGCGTGAGATGCATAGGGTATAGCCTGGACTCAAGAATGCTTATATCTGTGCATCAATATGAGTCTGGGCGTTAAATATGCAATAAACATTAATCAAGTTAAAGTTCTCCAGCTCTAGTCAAGTCTATCTGGACCTAAATAACTTAACTTGACTAACCTAGTAAAAGCTATTGTCCTATAGACAATCAGCAAGTAACTAAAGGTTAGACAGTTGGCAAAAGATACTCGATTTCTTTTTTCAAGAATGTTTTGTTCTCTATGGCTCTGATACCTAAATATATAAACATCACTTGTGCTTGGACTTAAGGACCAACTGAACTTAAATGAATAATCTTGTCCTAAAAACTTAAATTCCAATTGACCTTAACTTCCAAGTTGAATATTGCTAACTTTAATCATGTACAACTCTTTATGCATTGCCCATTTTTTGAGTTATGGCAAAGGGGGAGAGTAGCAAAAATGTAAACATAAAATTCAAGTTAAAAATTAAGGGGGAGCAAAAGTTAAGGGGGAGCCAAAGTTAAGGGGGAGTATATAGGGCAAAATTTCCTTTAGTTACCTTATTCATCTATACTTAGCAAATTTTGCATGTGTTTAAAATGACTATCTATTCGCTTGTTTACTTAACTTCAAATTTGTGTTGTCATAATCAAAAAGGGGGAGATTGTTGGTGCGGGAAGCATCCGACGATCGAACTCGTGTTTTGATAACGGCAAAGAATTCAAAGTTAAGATGTTTTGTAATCTAACAAGTCTACTTGAGAATGTCAGGAAAGTCCTAGCTGCGGTTAGGCAAAAGGGAAAACCCTAGGGGGTGGTAACCCTAGGTCATAGGGGGTGGTAACCCTATGCGGAAAGTCTTGGCAGGTAGATAGCTTCAGGCAAAAGTCCTAGGGGGTGGTAACCCTAGGTGGAAAGTCCTGGTGTCGCGAACCAGGTGAAAGTCTGGACTAGCCGGGAAGCGGATGTCCAGCAGAAAGTCCGGAAGCATCGAGTGCTGAGCAAAAGTCCAGTCGATCTGGAGGATCGCACTGGCAACAGGTAAATCTCCTGAGTGGAGTAGGTGAGGACGCGTTCCCCGTAGAGGGAACAATAGGCGTCGGGTCGACCTAGGGTTTCCGGTAGGAAACCCGAAGTCAGGCTCGGATAGTCCGGAGACTATCAATATCACTTCTATTATGCGTTATGTGCTAACTTTGTGCTGCAGGGTATATTTGGGATTAATGTATCTTGCAGGGACCAAAGTGCAAAGGTTAACCTCGGATGAACAGTGTCCGAGGCGCCTCCATGGAGCTTGGAGGCGCCTCGGGTGCAAAAGCTGACCTGGCTGCGAAGCTTCAATGGAGGCGCCTTGAAGGGGGTTTAAGGCGCCTTGAGCAGGGTTTGAGGCGCCTTAAGCAGATGAAGTTCGACCAGATCAAGTTTGATCCGTGCGGAAGAATCGGCAGCATGGAGGCGCCTTGAACAGCCTTCAAGGCGCCTTGAACACCCTTTATAAGGGGGTTTCGACCAGCACTTCAGAACATCAAGTCTTAAGTGATTCAAGTGTTACGTGCTGCTCCAAACGACGTTCCGAAGTGCTGCTACTTGTGCCCGACGACCAGGAGCTCCGAATCTTCATTTCTTTGTCGTTGGTATAATTATTTACTGTCATTTATTGTACTTTAACTTGTAATCTTTTATCGAGCTTATAGTTGTTGCCCACCGGAAGCGATCAAGGATCGCGGGCCTTCGAGTATGAGTCGCCTTAGGCTCCGAACGAAGTAAACGACCGTGTCTCTGTGTTTGTGTTTATTTACATTTTCCGCTGCGTATTTTACTCTGATAGTTTTACGAATCGAACGAAATAGCCACGAGCGCTATTCACCCCCCCCTCTAGCGCGGTCTCGATCCAACAATTTATAGGAGTTAATCATCATCATCATTAGACAATTCTTTTTGATTACGAGTTTCTTAGTGATAAGAAAACTGAGTGTTTTATTTGGGTGCTTACAAATTTCTTAGAAGCCATGCCTAAAGGTGCACCAAACATTATCATCACTGATCAAGATCCTACTATGACAAAAGTTATTGCACAGGTTTTTCCTCAAATACTATATATTGTTTGTGACATATATTTAATAAATTCCCAGATAAATTAGACCTCTGACTTTTTGAAATCACTTTCATAGCATAAAGAATGTCATTGCAAATTGTACAACACCTGATGATTTTGAGAATCAATGGGAAGAGACTATCAAGTGTGCTAACTTAGAGAAAAATGATTAGTTGTTGTTGATGTATGAATTGCGATACAAATGGGTGCCTACATATTTTAGTCATGTATTTTTTGTAAGAATGTCAAGTAGTCAAAGATATGAAGTCTCACATGTATTTTTCCAAGAAATATGTCTTAAATAAGAACTTATTAATGGATTTTGTCACACGTTTTAATAGAGCAATAAGACACCAAAGACAAAATGAGTTAGCTACAGACCATATATTGATATGAATAAGCATCCCAAGGTTAATACAACCTAGCCAATGGAAACTCAAATGGTTAAGCTATACATAAAAATGAAATGACTAGAGTTTTAAAGTGAAATGACCGAGAGTCATAGTTATTATGTGCAATAGACATTTACAGGAGTTGCCTCAACAGTTTACCATGTAATGTAATTTCAAAGTTCTTCCTTAAAATCAAGAGTGCTCACGCATGACAAATAGAGGGACTAAATATCCTGTAGCTACATGAAATTTGAGTTGAATGACATTCCATGCAGGCGTATGTTAGCTTTTTTCGTATCAACTCAGTGTTTCATTTTCCTGATACGTATATACTCAAACGATGAGCATGAGATGCAAAAGTTGGAGCAATATATGGTTTAGGGGAGCAAAATGTCATCGATGATCCAAATTCAGAAAGGTATTTGATGTCGATGCACTCAAGGTTATCCTATAAATTAAATATTAGTTGATGATGCATCTCTGAGCAATGAGAGGATAACCTTCTTGGATGAATAATTCGATTGTATCTACAACAAAATTCAAGAGATGTCCATTAGTAGAACATGCAGTGGATAGAAGTCAAAGAAGCAAATCCATTGATGAAGGCCTTGGTAATATTGATATTTCTGTGGTAAAAACTAAGGGATATGGAAAGAGATTAAAATCATCAAAAGAGAAATTAATTTCAAATTTCAGGCTTTGTCATGGATATGGACATCGAGAAGTGTCACATGACAAGCGTAAGTGTCTAAATTTACAATAAGCGTATGTGTCATTCTGCATTTCTATTATAAGTTTATCTGCAAACACAAATTGTTTTTATTACATTTTGTTAATATGACAATATCTCAATTAGTAGATTAACTGAAGATAATAATCATAACAATGTTAACGACACATATAAATATGATTTGGGATCTATACCTGGTACTATCAAAGTTATATTTGTTAAAATAGTATGATTTATTGAGAAAATAAAATTAATAAATTGTTTTTATTGTTATAGGTTCTAACAACGTACGCTAGGTTTTAAGAACAATAGCTCCAGTACCATTGAAACTTTTATCTAGTAAGTTTTATGTATTTTCAAAGAAAAGAAAGTTCATTTCAATTATAAATGATAGAAGAAACATTCCGTAGTCCATTTCAAAGTATCTAGTCTCCTTATTCCTTCATTATAATTAAACTTCATATCACCTTGCTTTCTTTTAATGTTCTCATATATGTTGCTGAAGATAACTGAGGTATTTTGCAAGACCTTTCTAATTCTGTAAAGCAATTCTGTAAAGGAAAATATCTAGTAAGGTATCACTTCTGAGTTCTGATCCCTCAATGTCCTAACCGCTTCTTTTATATAACATGCATTCAATTATTTTAGGTACTTGTCAATTGGCATCGTGAGTGGAATTTTTTTTCCTGCGAAGCAACAATTGTGGCCAAATTAATGTTGAAGTTCTGAAGACCGATGGAATCCAGTGTTAGAGAAGTTTTGAAGACTCATCAAGAATTGTATGATCTTTATTGCTTTTGATGTGTTTGTCATAGAGATTCTATATTTTGTATGGTCTACTGCTCATGATGTGTTTGTTGGATCATGAAAGTCGCTAGAGGAGAAGGAGGGGTGGGGGGTGAATAGCGATCGAAAAATTCGTAGTTAAGTAAGAGTAAGCAACGGAAAAATAAAAGAGAACACAAACGTTAACACAAACCAATTTACTTTGTTCGGAGCCTTCATCGACTCTTACTCCAAGGCCCACACTCGTCGAGTGCTTTCGTTGGACAATCACTAATAGTTCGCAAAATCAGATTACAAATGTAAGTACAAGAACTTTTAGGGAGAAAATACCGACAACAATACAAAAAAAACTTGAACCGCTAGTTGTCGGAGAAGCTTCGTAGAGTCGCAGCGTCGCAGAAGCATAGCGGAGTAGAGCAATCATTTGAAGACGTTGTTGTTGTTCGTACTTTTCTCCAGGGCTCACCCTCCTTATGTAGGAAGCTCCAAGAGCCCGGATCCCTTCCGGGCGCCTGGACTGTGACGTAGCCCAACCAACCAACCAGTGAGCTCCACATGCGACGACTGTGACGGGATAAGATTTGCACTCCGAGCGCCCGAACCCCCATTTTCCAGCAATCAACTTCCTGTAAAAAAACGTTAGTCCGAGGCAAATGTAAATTATACTATCTTGCAAAATAAAGTGTTAGCACAGTTATAGTAAACAAATAGTAATTAGATCTCGTCTCACCGAGACTGGAAATTAGTCAAGATCTCAACTTAGATTTCTGAAATGGTTCTAAGTTGGATCGGCGCCTAAGTTCCCTAACCCGGAACGCGTCCTTACCAAGTCACTCCCCTCCAGTGACTTACCTTAACTTACCTACCAGACGTCCGGTCAGCCCGTCGACCCGTCTGGACTTTGTGCCAGCTATCAGGTTAGCCCGTCGACCTAGCTGGACTTCGTGCCAGACATCCGGTCAGCCCGTCGACCAATCTGGACTTCGTGCCAGCTATCAGGTTAGCCCGTCGACCTAGCTGGGCTTCGTGCCATCTATTAAGTCAGCCCTGTCAACCTAGCTGGGTCCCGAGAAGGTTTTCTCAATATCAGCAAATTATCGAAATTTAGACTTCCTAAGAACCCATTCCATTCCTTGCCTCCAGTAATTGAAATTTTCTTGATCCTATGGTGATGGTTCGTGGATGCTCCGTCCTTGAATAGACATTGGTATATTTGGAAAAAAAATAGACAATAAATAATTTCCAAGACTTTATCTTGGGGTAAGCAACGTGGGAGATAAAGAAATATGCGTGAAAAAATAATAATTTTTTTAAATAAAATATTAATAAAAGATTAATAAAAAAATATTATTGTAAATTTTGTTAAACGTGATATTTTGTCAACACTAGCCAACAGTGAAAAAAATGGAAATGAATTTTTTTAAAAATACTTTTGGAGGGAAAAAATGAAAGGCGTGATTGCTTGATTGGTGGTTGCACTAATTCAGAGTGGTACCTGCTCTGATACCACTTGTTGGATTGTGAAAGTCACTTGAGGGGGGGGGTGAATAGTGATCGAAAAATGCGCAGTTAAGTAAGAGTAAGTAGCGTAAAAATAAAAGAGAACACAAACGCTAACACAAACCAATTTACTTGGTTCAGAGCCTTCGTCGACTCCTACTCCAAGGCCCGCACTCATCGAGTGCTTTCGTTGGGCAATCACTAATAGTTCGCAAAATCAGATTACAAATGTAAGTACAAGAACTTTTAAGGAGAAAATACCGATAACAATACAAAAAAAACTTGAGCTGCTGGTTGTCGGAGAAGCTTCGTAGAGTCGCAGCGTCGCAGAAGCATAGCGTAGTAGAGCAGTCGTTGGAAGACGTTGTTGTTGTTCATACTTTGCTCCAGGACTCACCCTCCTTATGTAGGAACCTTTGGGTGCTCAGATCCCTTTCTAGCGCCTGGACTGTGACGTAGCCCAACCAACCAGTGACCTCCATGTGCGACGACTGAGACGGGATAAGATTCACACTTCGGGCGCCCAGACCCCCATTTTCCAGCAATCAACTTCCTGCAAGAAAACGTTAGTCCGAGACGAATACAAATTATACTATCCTACAAAACAAAGTGTTAGCACAGTTATAGTAAAAGAATAGTAATTAGATTCTGTCTCACCGAGACCGGAATCTAGTCAAGATCTCAACTTAGATTTATGAAATGGTTCTAAGTTGGATTGACGACTAAGTTTCCTAACCGGGAACACGTCCTCATTAAGTCACTCCCCTCCAATGACTTACCTTAACTTACCTGCTAGACGTTCGGTCAGCCCGTCAGCCCGTCAACCCGTCAACCCGTCAACCCGTCTAGACTTCGTGCCAGCTATCAAGTCAGCCCGTCGACCTATCTGGACTTCGTGCCAGACATCCGGTCAGCCCGTTGACCAGTCTGGACTTTGTGCCAGCTATTAGGTCAGCCCGTCGACCTAGCCGGGCTTCATGCCAGCTATCAGGTCAGCCTGTCGACCTAGCTGGACTTCTCCTGCACGCTTATTCAAAGTATCATATTACTATGAAACTAAGTTAACCTACTTTGTCATTCATCAAAACCTGAGTTAGACTATCAATGCTAATTGCACCAACAGTGTTGTCCTGGAGATTCTATATTTTGTTATGTTTATTAATATCATATCAGACCAAATATACTTCAAGAAAAATGAGCCTGAAACATCTAACAGTAAAGTTTACTACTTTCAGTTTCACTATGAACCTTCTGAACATATTCAATCAAAGAGAAGCTTGATTTTGATGAATGTTTGCATGGTTCTTAAAGATTTTACATGAATAGCTGATCTAGTTTTTCATATTCATATTGAAGATGGCTGACAAGTAAAGGTTGATCTTGCCAGACCCATTCTGAAGATGACTTAGTTGGCATTTGATCAGCCATCAGTGTGTTCATCAGTGCAGCAAATATTCCTCTGCAAGAGTCTTATAGCCGACAAAACAGCAACCAACTTCATGCTTATTCAGTGATAAATTCTTAAATAGCTTCATCCAGGTTTTCTTTGCCAGAATTTGTTGGATTGAGATACACAAGAGAGAGGGGTGAATCATGTGGTTTTCAAAAACTTATTTTTTAGTTTTGAAATCAAAGTGCATGGTGGAAAACTAAGTAAGAAACGAAGTAGAAAAACAAGCAAAAGGACATGCGTTCAGTTTTACTTAGTTCGGAGCTTTCAGTGACTCATACTCCAAGAACCCAAATCCCACAGACCTATCGATGGGTAATCCACTAAATGTCTCTTTCAAAATAGCGTAAGAGGTGATCAAATATAAGAGATAGGGACAGTGTAACAACCTACACTTCCCTTTTAGAGTAGTAGTAAAAATTACAACACTTAAATAAAATGTTACCAACAATTTTGAGAGAGCTCATGTGTTGCTGTCGGTCTGCCGGAGATTATTTGAAGATTAGGAAAAGTAGCTTGGTGGTAGAAAAACTTCTATGAAGCAAAAGCAAGAAGCCAAAACAGTCAGAACTTCAAACGAATGCATAGAGGATCATAGAAGTGATGATACTTGAAACTTGGTTGAGACCCCCTTATAAAGGGTGTGGAAGGCGCCTTCCATAGCCTTGAAGGCGCCTCCAACGTATAAAGTTTGCTCCCAAACTCATTGCTCCTTATCTATGACGAAGTCTAAAATTTTATCCTTTGGAAGGCACCTTCCATGGCATTCAAGGTGCATTCCATGAATAATGCAGAAGGTGCCTTCCATAGCAAGGAAGACGCTTCGGGTATTGCTCACCTGAGGCATTTTGTGTTAGATTTTGAGGGATGTCGTAAGACAAATCGCTTTATAGTTTTTATTATTTTATTTGATAAATATAGATTCACTATTTGAGTGCATATTATATGTTTATGATTAGATCACAACTTGTGATTATCTCTACATGTGTAATTATGGGCGTATTAAAATTTCCCTAGTCATCGAATTGATGTATTCAGACATTATCAATTCTGTAAGACTAGCATGGGTTATACTCCTTGGTTCGCCAAGCAGCTATTTTCTCATTGCTGGAGATATTGGGATGTCGAGAGTTAAACGTGGATGCTAGTTATGATAATTAGTTCATTGTAGTGACTCGTTGTAAGACTTCATATGGTTCTCTACATATATAGATATATCTGTGAAGTTCTTACTACAACACGAGTGCAAGTTTCCTTTGACTTGAGGTATACAAGTCATCTTGGTCATGAAGACTAATACTTTGACATCTTAAGAAAGCATCTCATCAAGGTGTGGACCCGGGATAATTGGATATAAGTGACACATAACGATGTCCTGAACCAAGTGGGTATAAGATCAGTGAAAGGAACGAGGAATGACTCACTATAGCTGTTGAAGGGTTCAAAATTAATTCTAAAATCAATTATGATTTTCTGTCTAATTGGGGATTATGATATACTATTAGGTGCCACTCATAATCATTCTATAATTAAATAGTTAATTATTGACGACCAAGATAAACTGGGAACCTATTGGGTCACACGTACTACGAGTCTCTAAAAGATGTAAAACAAGTTAAAGAATGCGATTCTTAGATCAAGAAATAAATGATTGGTTGGACCATACATAAGACAAATATGAAAATATTTGTTGAATCGGAAGCGCAGATATGCCACATCTCTTATGGAAAAGTTAGACCCTATTTGGATTAGTCATGAACCAACTTGGTTTAGTTATGAACCAAACCAAGAGGTTAATGGGAAAATTTTTGGTTAAGGGATAATGGTTTGGATTTGAGCTTTTTAATCTAACTCATTAAAGAGGATTACATTGCTGTAGAAAGCACCAGACGATTGTGTTGGTACAGGAAGCATCTGACGATTGAACCTATGTTTTGATTATGTCAAAGAATTTAAGTTAAGTTGTTTTGTTATCTGATATGTGTGAATGAGTTTGCAGGAAAGTCCTAACTGCGGTTAGGCAGGTGGAAAAATCCTAAGGGGTGGTAATCCTAGGTGGTGGAAAAGCCTAAGGGGCGGTAACCTTAGGTCCTAGGGGGTGGTAACCCTAGGTGGAGGGAAACCCTAAGGGATGGTAACCTTAGGTCCTAGGGGGTGGTAACCCTAGGTGGAGGAAAACCCTAAGATGCGGTAACCTTAGGTCCTAGGGGGAGGTAACACTAGGTGGCAGAAAATCCTAGGGGGTGGTAACCCTAGGCAGAAAGTCCAGTCGATTTGGAGGACCGATCTAGCATCAAGTATGCTCTTTTGAGTAAAATAGGTGAGGACGTGCTCCCCGCTGAGGGGACAGTAGGTGTCAGCTCGACCTAGAGTTTTCGGTCGAAAATTCGAAGTCAGAACCGGACAGTCCGATGACTGTCAGATGTTCTTGTTCATGTTATTTATGTGCTAACTTTGTTTTACAGGATATATTGTTATTTTGTGGACTAACCTATCTTGCAGGGACAAAAGAGAACCTTATGCCTTGGATGAACAGTACCCGAGGCACCCTCCATGGAGCTTGGAGACGCCTCGGGTGTAAGGAAGAAGCTGCGCAGGAAGCCACATTGGAGGCGCCCTCATTGAGGCTTAAGGCGCCTCGAACGACAGGCTGGAGGTGCCCTCATGGGGGCTTGAGGCGCCTTAGACAGCATTGGAGGCGCCTTCAAGGTGTATGGAGGCGCCTTCAAGAGGATAGGCGGAGACTTCTTCTCAGCTTATCCACGCGCGGCTGACTCGGCGAATGGAGGTGCCCTCAAGGGACTTTGAGACACCTCCAACAACCTTTATATGAAGGTTTCGACCAACAGCTCAGATATTGAATTCCCAAGCGATCCTTCTTCCGCGCGCTGCTCAAGAGACATTCCAGAAGTGCTGTAACAAGCCACCGACAACCCGGAGTTTCAGTTTTACAATTTCTAATTGTGGGTATAGTTTCTAGTGCATTTAATTATAATATTCAATTGTACTCTTTTACGATATTATAGTTGTTGCCCATCGAAAGCGATCAACGATCACGGGCCTTGGAGTAGGAGTCGCCCTAGGCTCCGAACCAAGTAAATACTTGGGTTCTTCTGTGTTGTGTTTTCTTATTCCGCTGCTCTTTACTCGAACGTTTTTCGAATACGAAGTGAAAGCCACGAGCGCTATTCACCCCCTCCCCCTCTAGCGCTTCTCGATCCAATAGATTGAACCTGAGTTTTGATAATGTCAAAGAGTCCAAAGTTAAGTTGTCTTGTGATCTAACAAGGTTGATTGAACTTGCAGGAAAGTCTTAAGTTGTCTTAGACAAAAGTCCTAGTGGATTCTAGGCAAGTGGAAAACCGTAGGGGGTGGTAGCTGTTGGTGCAGTTTGCAATAACAATCTAACTCAGATTTTGATGCATGACAAGTGAGTTAAGTTAGGTGTTATTGTGATCTAACTACTTTACTAAGTGTGTGAGAGAAGTCTAGATAGGTCAATGGGCCGACCGGATATCTGGTGGGAAATCTAGCTAGGTCAACGAGCTGACCGGATAGCTAGTATGAATTCCAGATAGGTCGATGGACTGACAGAATATCTGGCAGGAAATTCAGCTAGGTCAACGGGCTGACCAGATAGCTGGTATGAAGTGTAGATAGGTCAACAGGCTGACCAGATATCTAGCGAGAAGTCCAGCTAGGTTGACGGGCTGACCGGATAGCTGGCATGAAGTTCAGACAGGTCAATGGGCTGACCGGATGTCTAGAAAATTAGTAAGTTAAGATAAATCACTGGAGGAGAGTGACTGAGTGAGGATGCGAGGGCGCCTCCCAGTTTGAGGGGACAGTAGACGTCTATCTAGTTTAGGTCCATTTCAGATTTCTAAACTGAGACCCTAACTAGATTCTGATCGGGAAGATAAGATCTAACTCATAAATCTATATAAACTATTCATGCATATATTTTTTTTTTACTCTATATTATAGAGACAAACATAGAGCTTCGAATTCTGCAGGTGTGGGAACTGACATAGCTTGATTCTGAGTTTAGAGTCAAACGATATGGCCTCCGGAAGATTGCTGTATCAAACTAATAGTTGGAGGTGCCTCAGAGCATTAGAGGTGCCTCAGAGCATTGGAGGTGCCTCAGATCATCCAGATTCGAACAGTAACATTTTCGACAAGGATAAGGCCGAATTCTTCTCATCTAATCTAAATTTTTGGGATTTAATAAGCTCTGGAGACCCCTCCAAAGGGCTATAAAAGAAGGGGTTGAGCAAGCTTCAGAGACATAACTTCATAATAAGCTTCTACGATTCTTCTGCTGCTTCAACTACGATCTGCTATTGCTGTGCTACTACTCCACGACATTCGACCGCTGCTGGCAGATCGACACTAATACACGAGCCTGTTCAGATTCCTATCTATTACAGTATTGGTAACGATTTTTATTTACTGTTTACCTTTCATACTTGCAAAAAGGAAGTGTAGGTTGTTATACTGTCCTATGTTCATCTTGTATTCGATTACCTCTTTTGGGGGTTCCGGAAAAGGGGTTTAGTGGATTACCCATCGATAGGTCCGCGGGACCTGGGTGTTAAAGTAGGAGTCGCCGAAGGCTCATAATCAAGTAAGCCGACTATGTTTTCTGGTATTATGTTTTCTTATTTACTTTTCGCTGCGTATACTTTGATTTCAAAACGAGAAAATGAGTTTTTGAAAACCAAGTGATTCACCCCCCTCTCATATGTGATTGATTCAACAAGTGGTATCAGAGCAGGTTCTGCTCTGAATTGGTGCAACCACCAATCAAGCCAGGTAGAATTATTTTATTTTCTTTTCGGATTTCAGTTTTTCGTATTTTATTTGAATTGGTAAAGTTTATCTCTTTAAACAATTCTTTCTCGTTCGATTTTTACTTGAAGTTGGTACAACATAACTCGAATCGTCGATATTTCTTTTTTGTTCTTCAAACTCTACTAATTCAAGACCTAGTCTTGGGACATTCCTTCTGTTTTTTTTTTTGCAAGAAAAATGGATCACAAAGAGATGCTCGGATGAAACGTCAACAAACCACTACCATACGATCAAGATTTCAACTACTTGAGACAAGGAATGGAGTGCTTCTTGGAAAGTAAAAATATTGACTACTTGCTGATATTAAAAAGGGCTTCTCAGGACTCAGAGTTGAATAAAAAGGTAACTGAGTCAATTTGTACTATTTTACCAAACAATATTTTATGCAGATTAAAAAGGTTCGAGAATGCATACGAGCTTTGTACCTAATTGATCAAGCTTCACAAGGAGCCATTGAAGCTAGAGGAGCAAGTCAAAAGTGATTCCAGACTCGAGTCAAACCCAACGGAGAAGACTATAGAACTAGGAGATGCACTTAAGGTTAGTAATATTTATCAAAATATCCTTATTGGTAGTAGTTTAAAAAATATGCATGTTAATTTAGATATTTCTGAAAATATACATGAAAATAGTGTATTTGACAATACTTCCAAAAATACCCCTATGAAATTATCAGATAAAAAAATCTAACTAATTTAGAAAATTTAAAAATAATTAATAAACCTAAAAATTTAAATGATGACTAAATCAATATAGACAAAATCAACATATTTCTTAACAAAACATTTAATAATAAAGATAAAATAAATTTGAGTAACTCTACTTCTAAGACAAATTCAACTAATAATATTTAAAATATAACTTTACACAAAAATAATTCAAACAAATTAATAAATTTTGAAAAGTTAAATATTAATCTTAAAAATTCAAATTTAAACTTAAAAAAATCTAAAAATTTAAATGATAATAATGACAAAGTCAATATTTATCTAGATAAAATTAATAAATTTTTTAATAAAATATTTAATAATCTAAATAATGTCAAGACAAATTCAATTGAAAACCTAGACAAGTTAATTAATAAAAATATAAATTTAAAAGATAATTCAATTAATTTAACAAATTTGAAATTAAAATTAATAAAAACTTAAATAATCTTTTAAATAAAGATAACTTAACCAGTTTAAAAAATTCAAAATTAATAAAAAGTTAAACATTAAAGATAAATCTTAAAAAAAAATATAATTTAGATAATTTAACCAATTCAAAATTAAAAATTAATAAAAACTTAAATATCAAATATAATATTTTAAACAATGATAATAATTTAAGAAATTTAAAATTAAAAGAAAGCGTAAATCTTAATTATACTCCTTTAAAAAAAGGATAATTTAACCAACTTAATTAATTCAAAATTAAAAACTTAAACTTACATTACATTTAATTAAACCTTAACTAAAAATTTGACTAACCTTAATTAAACAAAACAAAAGTTCAATAATTTAGAAGGAGACAACAAACTAATTGACACCTCCAAAATAATAACTTACCCGGCAGAGTAATTAGGATTAATTTAAAAAAAGATAAAAGTTTAACTTGACCAACGGTACTAGTGAAGTTTTGGATGATAGTAAGTTAGGGAAACTCTGTCTATGCATGTCTAGAAAGATATGGCTTCGACTTGGAGCATTTGGCTTAGTAGAACTAATTGAAGCTATTCCTTATGGATCCTAACTAGTTAAACCAAGGTTTTGTACTGAGCTTAATGGATAGGACTATTTGGAAAACATCAAAGGCATGGTTGCTCTAATAATATCCAAGTGACTCACTATAGCTCAGAAGTTTATTCAAACAATGCCTATTTGTAGAGCCTAAAGCTAAACTTGAATCTAACACAAAGTTAAACCCAATACTAAAATTGAATTTAATTTATCTCACAAAATCATAGGATTCTCTGATTGAAAATATAGATCGAGATAACAAAGGCAAAACATTTAAATTTAAATTAAATTAAAATTAAATTAAATTAAACTAAAATTAAATTAAATTAAATTAAATTAAACTAAAATTAAATTAAATTAAATTAAATTATTTTAAAAATTTATTCTAAAGTTCTTTTAAAAAATTCTTTTAAGAACTTTATTAAAAAAATCTTTTACAAATTATATTAAAAAATCTTTTAAAAATCCTTTTAAAAATTATTTTTAAAAAATCATTTTAAAATCCTTTTAAAAAATATTTTAAAAATCATTTAAAAAAACCCTTTATAAATTATGTAAAAATCATTTTGAAAGCTATTTTAAAATTAGTTTAAAAAATCATGTTAAAAAATCCTCTTAAAAATTATTTAAAAATTATTTGAAAAATTATTTAAAAATACTTTTAAAAATCATTTAAAAATTATTTAAAAATCATTTAAAAATCCTTTTAAAAATTATTTTAAAATTATTTAAAAATTATTTCAAAAATAAAAAAACTTAGACACATAATTTAAAACTTAAACCTTATTTAACAAATAATTAAATCAATTAAAATTTAGGTAACTTAAAATTTAAACTGAATTAAATAATTAATTAAAATTTAATTGATTTAAAAACTCAAAATATTAATATAAACTTTACTTTACTTTAATTAAAACATTAACTTTGTTGGTGCGGGAAGCATCAGACGATCGAACCTGAGTTATAATAATGGCAAAAGGTTCAAAGTTAAGGTTATTTGTGATCTAACAAGTTTGAATGAGCTTGTAGAAAAGTGCTAAGTGTTTTTAGGCAAAAGTCCTAGTTACGGTTAGGCAGGTGGAAAACCCTAGGGGGTGGTAATCCTAGGTCCTGAGAGGTGGTAACCCTAGGCGAAAAGTCTTGGCGGGTCAAGCGCTTCGGGCAAAATCCTAAAGTTGGGGACTCTAGGTTGAAATCCTGGTAGTCGCGGACCGGGTGGAAGTCTGGATGAGTCGTGGAGCGGATGTCCAGCATGAAGACTGAAAGCATCGGGCGCTGAGCAAAAGTCCAGTCGATTTGGAGGGCCGGTCTGTCAATAGGTAACTTCTCCTGAGAGGAGTAGGTGAGGACACGCTCCCCTATGAGAAAACAATAGACATTGGTTCGACCTAGGGCTTCTGTAGGAAATCCGAAGTCAGAACCGGGCAGTCCAAAGGCTGTCAAGCCATTGATTCAATTCATATATTTGTCTAACTCTGTTTTGTAGGAATACTAATGATTCTACAAGTTGATGTTCGGCCTGGATCGATCGACCGAACCTGAGGATTGGTCGACCGAACCTCCAAGCAAACATAGCAGAGTTCCAACGAGTGGATCGGGTTCGACTGAGGGATCGGTCAACTGAACCTCGGGATTGGTCAACCGAACCTCGAGATCGGTCGACCGAACCGGGGATAAGCGGTGACGTGGCCGAGCCGAGTTGATCGAACTAGATGTGCTAGGGATCAGTCGAATTAATGGCGGGATTGGTCGACTGAACAAAGAAAGTATATCCGAGCAGAAGAATCGAAAGGCAGACCGATTCAGGCGGGATCAGTCGACCGATCAAGAGGATCGGTCGATCGATCGACGACGGGTCAAACCTGATCCTGAGATCAGGGGATCTAGATCAGATTAAGCTCGGCTATAAAAGGAGGGCTCGACCAAGTGCTTCGACAACAATTCTTGAAGAACAACTCGAGCGCTTGTACGCACTCCGAAAACGTCTAAACGTTGCTCCGATGATGATCAAGCTAGAAGTTCTATTCCTCCAAGTCGTTGGTAAGAAGTTTAATTTTGAGCAATACTTGTAAGCTACATATTTGTACTTATACTCAATTTTTGAATCTATAGTGATTGCCCAACGAAAGCGATCAACGATCACGGACCTTGGAGTAGGAGTCGTCACAGGCTCCGAACCAAGTAAAAGAAAGCTTGTTAGCATTACTTATCTTTTCATTATTTATTTCGTTGCGTATTCTGTGTGATGTGTTTTCCAAACGAGTGAAAAAGCAACGCGTGCTATTCACCCCCCTCTAGCACGTCTACGATCCTACAAACTTTACTCTAATTCACTTTAAATTTGACTTCACATTAAAAAGTTAATTAAAACTTAACTTTAATTTAACTTAATCAAGTTTACTTTCAATGTCAATCAAAATCTTAACTTTACTTTAATTAAATCATAATTTATTAAAGATTGACTCAAGTTGAGTCTTAACTTTACTTAACTTTGTTTAATAACTTTAATAAATTTAACTCAGACTTACAACTTAGTTAAATCTAACTCAACTTTAATCAATAATTTGTTTAAGTTAAACTTAATCAACACTTAAAATTAAAACTAATACTTTCACTAGTTAACTAACTCAATCAGTTAATATGAAATGTAAGTTGTAAGTTATTTTAATCAAATAAGTATTGAATTGAGTCGAGTTAAAGATAATCAATAAACCATTAATAATAATTAATTGTTATTGAATTAGTAACAAATTATTTTATTTAACCTGAAACTTAAACTTAATACACCTAAGGTTAATTATTTTTACAATAATTGATTAATGATTAATCAAACTTAAGTGAACAATCATAATAAGGTGTAAAATTATATATTTGATGAACATTAGTGTTAGGAACATTAAATCCTCTAAACACTTAGATAGAACTTCTTATAGCTAACAAAGATAATCAGAATGTATTAATTATTCATTTACCACATTTGCCTTGAAATTTAACATATCCAAAGCCTAGTACGATTTAAGGGGGAGTATTAACTTAAGGGGGAGTGTTAAATTAAGGGGAGGATATTTTAAATCGATTTTAAAAATCTAGTTTTCCATTTTGAAAAATGCAACTACTATCTTTGAAAGATATTTTCGAAAGCACACTTATACTTTTCAAAAATCCATTTTGAAAATGTGTATTTTGAAAATCATTCTTAAACACATTTTGAAAATTCACTTTTTCAAATTACGTTGAAAGCATTTTTTTTTTCATTTGCAATTGTGTTGAAAAATATAATACAACTTATCTTAAGATATTTTGAAGTTCAAAATTCTTAATAAAGAATTATGAAAATATTTCCAAATTCTTGTTTAAGATACTTTTAAATTCCTTATTATGAAATTCTTCAAAGCTTATTTTAATTTTTTTTTTGAAAATATATTTTACAGAAGTACTTTCCAAACCACTATTATGCTATTTTTGAAAAGTTAGTATATTTGAAAATTACTTTGAAAGTTTCTTAAAACTATTTAAACTTTAAACTTTATTGTTAGCTTTGTAAAAGTCAGCTTTCAAAATCTAATATAAACCTTTTAAACTTTCCTTGCAAAAATTTTGATATTTTTTAAAATATAAAGTACAAGTGTTTTAAAAATTATTTTAAACATACATAGAAAGATGTTTTTGAAAACACTTTGAAAAGTTTTTTTTAAACAAAAAGGGGTTATAAAATTCTTTCTCCTTTCCCAAAATAATCCTGAAATTTTTTATGTTACTAAAATTTCATTACTTTCCCTCATTGCTTTACTTAGCATTTTTTTACTCATTTACTCATGTTTTTTGATGAATGTTAAAGGGGGAGAGTTAGAGATTAAGTTAGCAACAAAAGAAAATCAGAATAACTTAACCCTAAAAATGATAAAGAGAACATAATTATCTCAAATTCCTGCTTCTCTTAAAATCATTTTTTTGTGCTTGCTTTACATACCTTTTTTTTTTCTAACTTAACCCAGGTTGTTATTGCATCGAAAAGAGAGAGATTATTGGTGCATTTTGCACTAACGATCTAATTCAGGTTTTGATGAATGACAAGTGATTTAAGTTAGGTGTTGTTGTGATCTAACAACTTTACCAAGTGTGCAGGAGAAGTCCAGATATGTCAATGGGCCGACCGAATATCTGGCGAGAAATCTAACTATGTCAATGGGTCGGCTGGATAGCTGGTATAAAGTCCAGATAGGTCAATAGACTGATCAAATATCTAGCAAGAAATCTAGCTAGGTTAACGGGTCGACCGAATATATAGTACGAAGTCTAGATAGGTCGACGAGCTGATCGAATATCTGGCGAGAAGTCCAACTAGGTAGACGGTCTGACTGATTAGCTGGCATGAAGTCCAAACAGGTCGATGGGCTGACCGGATGTCTAGAAAATTAGTAAGGTAAGTCACTGGAGGTGAGTAACTAAGTGAGTACACGAGGGCGTGTCCCAATTTGAGGGGACAGTAGGCGTCGATCCAATTTAAGTCCATTTTGGATCCCTATGTTGGGGTTTCAAGGTTACAAACATAGTCTTACATTGAAAACACATGGAAAAGATCATGAGTTTATAAGAGAAAAGATATCTCCATTGGCTTGAGGCATTTTAGGTAAAGCCCAAGAGCAAAACCATGAGGGCTTAGGCCCAAAATAAACAATATCATACCATTGTGGAGATATCTAAATTCTTTTCAATCCTACAATTGGTATTAGAGCTCGGACTGGCAGAAGATTTAACCGCTGACTGTGCACAAGAACTATAGTCTGATTGAGCCATGTGAGTACAATATTGACCTTGAAAAAAGAAAGTGGAGGCTCCTATGTTCAGATCAAGAGGACCAGACATCAGGCAGGAAGTCCTAGTTGCGGCTAGGCAAGGAAGTCCTAGTAGGTCGGGTGGATCAAGGGGTAGGAAGACATAGTGGGTCAAGAATCGGACGTGTGAAGCCTGTAGTCCTTTGTTTGAGGGGGGGGGGGATTGTTGGGCTTGCAAGGTTGCAAACATAGTCCCACATTGAAAACACACGGGAAAGATCATGGGCTTATAAGAGAAAAGATATCTTCATTGGCATGAGACCTTTTGGGTAGAGCCCAAGAGCAAAACCATGAGGGTTTAGGCCCAAAGTGGACAATATCATATCATTGTGGAGATATCTAAATTCTTTTCGATCCTACACCCTAAACTGAGACCCTAACTAGATTCTGGTCGGGAAGACAAGATCTAACTCATAAATTTATATAAACTATTTATACACATATTTTTCTAACTCTATGTTGTAAAGACAAATGTAGAGTTTCAAATTCTACATGCATGGGACCTGACAGAGCTTGATTCTGAGTTTGGAGTCAAACGATATGACCTCTGGAAGATTGCTATGTCAAACTAACAGTTGGAGGCGCCTTGGAGCATTGGAGGTGCCTCGGATCAACCAGATTCGAATAGTAACATTTCGACAAGGATAAGGCCAAATTATTCTCATCTGATCTGAATTTTTTGGATCTGATAAGCTCTGGAGACCCCTCCAAAGGACTATAAAAGGAGGAGTTGAGCAAACTTCAGAGACATAACTTCATACTGAGCTTCTACGATTCTTCTACTGCTTCAACTACGATCTACTGCTACTGCGCTACTACTCTGTGACACCCGACCGCTACCGGCAAACTGACACTAATACACGAGCCTATTTAGATTCCTATCTATTATAGTATTGGTAGTGATTTTTATTTACTATTTACCTTTCATACTTGCAAAGAGTAAGTATAGGTTGTTACACTGTACTACGTTCATCTTGTATTTGATTACCTCTTTCGGGGGTTTTGGAAGAGAGGTTTAGTGGATTACCCATCGATAGGTCCACGGGACCTGGGTCTTGGAGTAGGAGTCGTAGAAGGCTCCGAACCAAGTAAACCGACTGTATTTTCTGGTGTTCTTGTGTTTTCTTATTTACTTTCCGATGTGTATACTTTGATTTCAAAACTAGAAAATGAGTTTTTGAAAAGTACATGATTCACCCCCCCCCTCTTCTCATGTGTGATCGATCCAATAGTAACCCTAGGTCCTAGGGGGCGGTAACCCTAGGTGATGAAAAGTCCTAGTTGCAGTTCGGTAGATGGAAAATCCTAGGGGTGATAAACCTAGGCGGAAAGTCTTGGCGGGTTGAGTACTTTGGACAAAATCCTAGAGTCGGGGACTCTAGGTGAAAACCCTGATGGTTGCGGACCAGGTGGAAGTCTGGACGGGTCGTGCAGCGGATGTCCAGCAGAAAGTCCTGAAGCCTCGGGCGCTGAGCAAAAGTCCAGTCGGTCTGGAGGACTGGTCTGGCAACAGATAACTTCTCCTAAGAGGAGTAGGTGAGGATGCTTTCTCCGCTGAGGGAACAGTAGGCATCGGTTCGACCTAGGATTTTCGAAGAAAATTCAAAGTCACAACCAGACAATTCGAAAGCTGTCAAGTTATTTATTTACATATTCATTGCTATTTGTCTAACTCTATTTTATAGGAAACTAATAAGTTTTGTAGGGTCAGACTTAGCCTTGATCGGTCGACCGAATGGTTGGATCAGTTAACTGAACCCCAGTACAGTAGGATTAGATTTCTAGAGATCAGACCAGGTTTGATCGAGGGATCAGTTGACTAAATCTCAGGATTGGTTGACCGAACCAAGAATAGACAGAGACTCAATCGAGCTGGGTTGATTGGATCGGATGAGGCGAAGATCATCAGTTGATCGATCAATCAAAAGACAAGATCGGTCGACCGAATGAAGGCTCTATCCAGAGAGGCTGCATCTGGACGGAAGGTCGGGCGGGTTCAACAGGTTCGGTCAATCGAACTAGGGGATCAGTCGACCAATCAAGGTCAAGTCAAAACTTGATCCTGAGATCAGAGGATCTGGATCAGGTTTGAAGAGGCTATAAAAAAGGGTCTCGGCCAACACTTCAGGTACACCAAAAATCTGACTACTTACGCTCCTGTATGCTACTCAGAAATGCTTCAACAATGTTCAACTACTACACCGACAATCGACGAACCTTTCCACCATCTTTATATTGTCGGTAACTTAGTTTAATATTGTAATTGTACTTTTTATTCTTGCAAAGATTTATCGAGCTTATAGTGATTATCCAATGAAAATGATCAACGATTGTGGATTTTGGAGTAGGAGTCGTCACAGGCTCTGAACCAAGTAAAAGAAGCCTGTTAGCGATTGTGTTTGTTTCTTTTCTTTATTCCACTACGTTATTCTAAGTTTTCCAAAATAAACGAATTAGCCATGAGTGTTATTCACTCCCCCCCCCCTCCTCTAGTATATCATTGATCCTACATATTATATATAGATATAATTAGGAGAGAATTAGATATAATTTTTCATTATTTGGTTGATTGAATTTTTGGAAACCAAATCTTCCTCTCCTCTCTCTCTCTCCCTCTTTCTCCCGCCACTAACAAGGAGAATTCTCTCCTTATTGCTATGACCACCAAGCAAGGAAGAAAACTTCTTCCTTGTTTGCTTCCTCTTCTTACTCTTGATCCCTCTCTATTGCTTTTAGCTAGTAATTTTCGAAAGAGAGGCTTATACTCACGGAGTTATCTTGAGAAACTCGACGTGGATATGAATAGAGGCGAGATTCGACAACGTCGCTATGGTTGATGTCCTTCTTGTTATAGGTCATCCATAAGGTATACCTAGAATAATTATTATTTATTTTTGTTTTGTTTTATGATCTTATCTAGTGCGATTGTATCTTGCATACGTGTGGTGTGTGTGTGTGTGTTGTAATAAATTAGATTTATTTATGTTTAGTCTTCTGCTATGCATGTTTATGAAACATGTTTTAGTCCACACTTCATCGGGCATAACCCAACATTTTGTACTCCTTTTGCCTTACAAAAAGTGTTAGTCCAATAACATGCACGACAATGTTAGCACAGTAACAATAAGTATTAATTAGACCCTATCTCCCTGAGACCAGGATCTAGTCAGGGTCTCAATTTAGGTTTTCGAAATGGACCTAAATTGGACCAACGCCTATTGTCCCTTCAAATGGGGACGCGCCCTCACTTAGTCACTCTCCTCCAGTGACTTACCTCTACTTACCAGATGTAGAGTTACCTCTAGAATTACACATCTGGACTTCGGGAATCAAACATACCGAACTACTGGAATCATACATCCGATATTCTCCAATCGAGAATTGCACTTCCTGACCTACCGAAATTGCACATCCAGTCTTCTTCAATCAGGAATCACACATCTCAACTCTTGCCAGAATCCCATATTTGGACTTTAACCTGTTGAAAATCGAACATCCCGATATGCTAATAACACACATCCAGTTTTCAACCAATTAGAATCGTACATCCTGATTGGGGTTAGTCAATCCTAGATACTCGGTAACAAGGTTAGTATTGTTGGGACCCTGGTTGGCTAGCTAGAAGGGGGGTTGAATAGCCCTGCACAAATAAAAACAAAATCCTTCTCGGACTTTAAATTTAAACAAACACTTGCATAAATAATTAAAGAAATGAATTAAAGGTGAGGCTCACATGATTTAACTTGGTTACAACCGGGGAGGTTGTTAAACCAATGAAGTTAAAGTGCAATAAAGATCTCCTTCAGGCAGAGAAGCCTCTTACAGCATTTAAGCATAGAAAATGAGAAGCTAAACTAAACAAGAGAAGCGTACAGGTGTTGAATATCAAGTTGCTTGTTCTATATAGGTTATTGGACCAAGGCTGTATTTATAGCCTTGGTCAGGGCGCTTGGAAGCATTCCAGGTGCCTGGAGGGGGATAAAGTTTTATCCCCTTCACAACGGATCACGGTCAAACGCGATCTGATCAAAATCGGGTTCCGGGTGCCCGACCCACTAAAGTCAACATGATTGACTTTTTTCGGTCCGGGCCCTCTGCTCCGGTGCTGCTCACCTTGGTATGGGTCTTCCGCTCCGGCTCCGCTCACTTGGGTGATCTCGGCCATCCGGAATGGGGCTCACCCGAACCCAACTTCTAGCCTTCTCGAGCAGGCTTCTGCTCCGGCTTCTTATCCCTCGAAATCATCGTGTGCTTCCTTCTCGCCCGCCAGCGTACTCATATACAACTCTTCATCCCTCAAACGCATCGAGCCTATCGGCTCTCTCCCGTGCTGACCTTCTCGCTAGCTACGTCTCTTGCTTCTCGAGAAATTTCTGCTCCGGCTTCTTCTCGTCCCTCGGAAACACTGCACGCTCCCTTCTCGTCTGTTGGTGTACTCTTCCGCAGCGCCTCGTCCTTCAGATGCACCGAGCCCGTTGGGTCTCTCCCGTGTCATCCTTCTTGCTAGCTACGTCTTCCGCTTGACTTCTTGTGCTCCTAAGTTTCTGTACACTTAGACACAGGGTTAAAACATCACAGGACCTAACTTAACTTGTTTAATCACATTAAAATAACTTTGGGGTTCCAACAATCTCCCCCTTTTTGATGTGAGCAACCCAAGTTAAGCTAGGGTAAACTAACATAAAGTAAAGGTAATAGATTTTGTAAGAAAGTGCAAAAGATAAAAATTTTAAAGCTACCTCCCCCTAGACTTAATATTCCATTCTCCCCCTTTGATCGCATAAAAAAATGGGCTTCCTTAAAAATGTCTAAGGGTACATTTTTAAAACAAATAAGAGAATTTAAACTCTGAATTTATCAAGTTAAAATGACTTGAAAAAATTATGAATCTTAAACACAAGTTAAAAAAAAATGAAAGTGGAAGTCTTATGTCAAATTTTGAAATCTTGAAAAATAGAACATGCATTTTGACAGAAGAAAATATATTTTCAAGATTTAAACTAATTGTATAGAGATAAGCCTTTAAAGCAATTGTATAAACTTAAACGAAATTTCTTGTAGTTTAAAAAAAATTGCAAAAAAAAAAATAATACTAGCATAATCTTGAAAATAAGAAAATTTAAAGTTATTGTCAATTCTTTAATTT
This sequence comes from Zingiber officinale, assembly GCF_018446385.1. Taxonomy (NCBI): domain Eukaryota; kingdom Viridiplantae; phylum Streptophyta; class Magnoliopsida; order Zingiberales; family Zingiberaceae; genus Zingiber; species Zingiber officinale. The sequence continues at coordinate 101,941,198 of NC_055989.1, read as the reverse complement.
TTCATTGTGATACTTAAATTTCCATTTTAGTCTATTATAATTTCTCAAATTTGAAGCAAAGAATTTTGAAGATGCAGTAAATTTTAAAATCTGTATTTGTTCCTCTAACATGTCATTTTCTAGTTTTAGTTTGTCAAAATCCTTTAATTGACAACTTGTTGCTAGAGTTTCTTTTAACTCACTATTCTTTGTTAATAGTTTTTTTTTAATTTCTAATTCGTAAAAATCTTTCGACAATATTTTGATCGAATTAAGCAATTGGTCAGGAGGTGGAAACTGTATCTGACTTACCTTGTCGATTGTTGATGCTCCCCCAGTTGAGTTGCTTTCTTCTGAAGACTCTCCCCCTCTATCGATGCTCATCTGCGATGAGCTTTCTATGTCCTTAGGAGGGAATTTGGCTGTTAGGGCTGCCCCGATAATTTTCTCGGTCTCGGATTCTTCTGACGATGGCTCAGTGCCCATTGAGGAGTTGGATTTGGCTTCAAATGGTTCTTCATAGAGCTTCAAGAACTTTTCCCAAAGTTCTTTTGCACTTTTGTATTTTCCAACTCTTTTGAGATCCTGGGTAGGTAGTACACTCAGAAGGCGGGATTCAACCTTACCGTTTGTCATGAATTCATCACGTTGTTCGTCAGTCCATTAATGCTCCTCAAGTTCTTCTCATTTTGTGTCCTTTGGAGCTTCATAACCATATTTCATTATTAATAACATGTTAAAATTGGTTTTAAAATAAACTTCCATTCGTCGCTTCCAAAACGCGAACTCCCCCTCGAACGTTGGTGGATAGATGTTAGTTTTGGCCATCTCGTTGCTTCAATTGACGGTTAGTCCTTCTGAGGCGTCCTGACTCTAATACCACTTGTTGGGACCCTGGTTGGCCGGCTAGAAGGGGGGTTGAATAGCCTTGCACAAATAAAAACAAAACCCTTCTCAGACTTTAACTTAAACAAACACTTGTATAAATAATTAAAGAAATGAACTAAAGGCGAGGCTCATAGGATTTGACTTGGTTACAATCGGGGAGGTAGTTAATCCAAGGAAGTTGAAGCGCAATAAAGATCTCCTTCAGGTGGAGAAGCCTCTTACAGCATTTAAACATAAAAAATGAGAAGCTAAACTAAACAAGAGAAGTGTACAAGTGTTGAATATCAAATTGCTTGTTCTATATAGCCTCTTGGACCAAGGCTGTATTTATAGCCTTGGTCGGGGTGCCTGGAAGCGTTCCAAGTGTCTGGAGGGGGATAAAGTTTTATCCCCTTCATTACAGATTACGGTCAAACGTGATCCGGTCAAAGTCGGGTTCCGAGAGCCCAGAATCGCTCCGGGCGGCAGGATTGGGTCAGGGCGCCCGGACCACTAAAGTCAACATGGTTGACTTTTTTTGGTCTGGACCCTCTGCTCCAGTGCTGCCTTGGTTTGGGTCTTCCGCTCCGACTCCGCTCGCTTGGGTGATCTTGGCCATCCGGAATAGGACTCACTAAAACCCAACTTCCGGCCTTCTCGAGCAGTCTTCTGCTCCGACTTCTCGTCCCTCAGAATTGTCGCGTGCTTCCTTCTCGTCCGCCAGCATACTCATCCAAACTCTTCATCCCTCAGACGCACCGAGCCCGTCAACTCTCTCCCGTGCTGACCTTCTCGCTAGCTGCATCTCTTGCTCCTTGAGCAATCTTCCGCTCCAACTTCTTCTCGTCCCTCGGCAACACCGCATGCTCTCTTCTCGTCTGCCGGTGTACTCTTCCGCAGTGCCTCATCCCTCAGACACATCGAGCCCGTCGGCTCTCTCCCGTGCCGTCCTTCTAGCTAGCTGTTACATCTCCACAAGTGTACAGATACGTCGTCAGTAATATAAAAAGATATCGTATCCACAGGGACTGGTTATAATCACTAAAGATGTCTCAAAACGAATTAGCTAAATAACCAAACAAGAATTACTCGAACTAAAACAAAACTAGAAAATAGAAATAGAAAGGTAATGCAGGAAACTAGATCTTATGGAAGTTCTAAGAGATTTGGTTTCCTTATGATACTTATCAATGTAACATGGTCTACCAATCCTATCCTCAATTTGTCATGTATTAACAAGAAGTTGTCGGTTATCTTATGTAGAAAACACCGGCTAGGGACATTAATCTACACCTAAAGAAACTAAATAGAAACGATTCCTATGAAGTCAGTTAAAGGGGCAACCCTGTCATGACGCCCCTCGGTCATATAACATTGAAACTCATCACTAATCAATTCACATCAAGATATAGGGTACAACACATTCATCTATCCCTCTTTCTTTGTAGATTCTTGCATCACCCTTCAAGGTGATCCCCTAAATGTCCGTTAACGGGGTAACCCTGTCACGACGCCCCTCGGTCATACAATCTAGAGAATTCCTCTACAAGATTCACGAGAATTACAAACATCCAATCAAGAATGATAATTAGATCCGAACACAATAATCCACACAAGATTGAATTGATACAAAACATAATAACATCATTGAAATAAGAAGTTGGCAAATCCATGAATTCATACATCAATTCACATCATAAATACTCCCTCCATCCTAGAACAAGGAGATCAACTCCATGAAACAAGAGAAAAGAACCGAAGACAAGATGATCGTAAACATTTCGATCTCAATCAAGAAGATAAAGAAGAAATGCTTTTCTAAAGACGACGAGTGATCTTTGGAACCAATCCGTGCCACTGGAGTCGAATCTTGGATGGAAAACTCCTTCAAATCGCCAGATCAACGCCCGAAAGGTGAAGGAAAGTCTCAAGATTTGATCTCCCCAAAGGGAAAACCTCCCCCTTTCAAAGGAGGAGAAACCCTTATATAGAGCAGGGGTTTGGGTTCCACACGGCCCGTGGCACGACCGTGTGGCTTTCACACGACCTTGCCTACTTCCCTCTCGGCCAGAGTCACACAGCCGTGTGACTCTCACACGGCCATGCCATGCTTTGTCTCTGGCTAGCTTGCACGGCCATGCAGATTCACACGGCTTAGCCAATCCTTGTCTCTGAAAGTGTCACATGGCCGTATGGCACACACGGCCTGCCAGTGCTTTGGGTCTGGAAAGGTTGCACGGTCGTGTTCTGGAATTGCTTCAGGGATGACACAACCGTGTGAATCCACACGACCATGTCATGCTTCTCCTCTGCTAATGTTGCATGGGCTGTCTGCTCCACATGGCCAAGGTCATTTTCCCTTGGCATGACCGTGTAGCTCACATGGCTAATGTTGTCTTCCTTCACTTGCTTGAAGAGTTGGCCACGAACATCAATTCTTCTCCAAATTTGACTCTTGTAGACATAAAATGCACACGAGCAGATCTACGAATAAAGAAGAGTAAATATGCTAAAAGTAAGTGATCCGGTAGTGAGAACAGGGGACCCCGCCTTGTGGAGTCAACGCCACGTGGAAGTCAAAGTGGCAGTTGTCCATCCGGAAAGGGCCGGGTTCGACCGGACGACCGGTCGGCCGTCCGGTGGAATCGAACGTCCGGAGAGGGATGGGTCCGATCGGCTGGCCGACCGGACGATGTTCGGCTGATGGTTAAAGGCGCCTTGTCGAAATCAGGGTTCCGGCGCTCAGTGGAAAGGGTCACAAGGCCGAGCGGACTGCACGCTCGGCCAAAGCCATAAGGTAACATACTGCTAATAGTCTCCACAAAGCACGTGAGGGAGAATCTCCCCAAGTAAACCACCGCATATGTCCGACCGGATGTTGGGGGAGCTGTCCGCCCGGACGCCAGATCTGGAGCAAAGGGGAAAAGGACAAGGGACGTCTTTTTCTGACAGCAGGTATGTTTCACGTGTAGGTCATGCTCCAAATCTTGTGACAGGGGATTCCGCTGTCCCATCGAGGACATGCTGAGACTGTAGCAGTATAGGTTAGGGAAGCTCACTGACAAGCCCTTACTGGGGTATGGGCCATGGACACGTGTACACCTCGGTAGGTGTACACTCACTTCTTCGCTGCCCTATATAAAGGCCCTCATTCTTCGCCGGAGGTACGCTTTGAATGAGTTTTGGAGCCACTTTTTCTCTCTTGAGCTTCGCCTGACTTGAGCGTCGGAGGGTCGCCGCCGGGAACCCTTTCTCGGCTCGACTTTTGTGCAGGTTCATCGGAGCTTCGTGCTACCAGGCGAAGATCCACGTCAACAGTCAAAAAGCGCCCCGTGCCCAGCGTCCGTTGATTCAGCATTCGGACAGGATCACTATGTATACATCAATTAGAGATCTAGAGTTCAAAACTTAATTGTGGTATATTATTAGAAATTTTTCTCATTTATCAATCATTGATCTAAAGTTCGAGACTCAGCTGTGACCTATTATTGAGAATTTTTCTCATTAATCAATCATGGATCTAGAGTTCGAGACGACGTATTATTAAGAATTTTTCTCATTAATCAATTAGAAATCTAGAGTTCTCTTTAGTCACACATCTTAGGATTGACAACATTGAGAGTAAAGAAGCTTCTATAAATACCTTGGACCGGCAATGTAGGAAAGCATACTTTTCTTGGCTTTTTGACTAAGGTAATGTATTATATTAAATTAATTTTTTATAAGGAGAAGTCAGTTACAGTAGCTTACTGTTGAGGATTTTCGAGCGTCACCCTAGTATTATATTGTTGCATGAGTCTAGCACACCCTTACCTAATTTATGGATGACCTTTTAGCTAATAGTATTTGTTCTTATCAGTTTAATATCTGATATAAAGAATTAAATTAATTTTTTATGAAAGAGTGTTGATTATCCGTATGTATTTATGGATTATATTACACACGTAACTAGGGATAGATCCACATACTATCTCTATAAATGTATAAAATTATAAAAATATAAAAATAAGGATAATATTCAAAAATTAAAACTATTTTGGGTCGAGCCAGCAATCATCTTGCTCTACGCAGGAATCAAATGCATGTATTTGATAAAAACGATCGTGGGCACCATCCTTCATGGGAAGTAAATATCTTTTAATTGTTTTTCAATGATTTACCAATTGAAAAAAAAAAAGTCTATAACTAAATATTGAGCGTTTTTCGTCATGAAAAACTCAATAAAAAACTACGCATAAATTAATGACTCAAGAGATGATCATCAAGGTGATAACTACATGAATTTGAAAAAATAGCCAAAACCGTTAAAGACAAAAGGATATAATTGATTTTTCTCATGATTCGGTATTCAATTGGCAAAGTAAACGCTCGCATCCTTATCAAGCACTAAATAAAAAAAAAAAAAAAAAAATCCTACAGAGAAGTGTGGGTGATCCTGTCTGGAACGGTGGAAATGGTAAGCTAGCTAGGTAGTTATTCTGTTGACTTGAAAAATAACTTTAATAAGAAAAAGAGGCTACAAACTGGAATGAAAACCTTCTCTGTACACATTCAAGAGAGTAAATAATGTCGGCGTTAAAAACTAAAAAGGGGTCCCTAACGAAGACTATCCGACGTTCAAGTCAATGTAGTGGCCGAGCGGAAAAATAGAGAGATAAACAATAAATGCGTACACGTAAGTACGACTGCTGTAAAAGCATACTTTACCAATGGAGATGATCCCTTTTATATACCACCTCTCATAACTTCGACAATCATGATATGGAAAAGAATATCGGATGTTAAAAGCTATCGAGTAAGGGAACATGTATAGCCTAGGAGGCATACAGTCATCGTTTGAGGAATCTTTCATTACTTGTATGCACCCTTTTCGTAACTTACTCCATTAATGCAGTGGTTGAAAGAATATGTTGCCACAATGTGTAGGCTGATATGAAGTGTAGAGTCACCTTTGAGAAAAATTCCATTGAATACTCATGTAACAATAACAAAATATTATTCTCTGATAAATAGTTGGTATTCTCTGTCACATTGTTGTGATTCTCTAACCATGCGGTCCCCCGAAGATATCCCGGTCATATATTTAGCTGAGTGGATGTATATATAAAAGAGGAGTACTAAGTATGGTAGGGCATTTAGCCCTTAGGGTTGCTCAGATATATGTTATGTGATGCGGGATATCTGATTATGAAGTAATAGAGAACAAAATCCTCTTGGTTCAGACGGCTTTATGACCGACCAACCATATATAGGGATACTTGCTTCTGAAGAATGAGGAACCAAGCCTCAAGAGACCCAATCAGTACTTTCAGCTGATCAACCTTGTACTTGGAGGGTTGTCCCTGAAGTGATTACTCGAGTTTTAGAAATTTGATCGAGTTTCTTCTGAGATTTGTCTTGTATGTTAATCTTCAGAGATAAAGATACTAAGTCTTATAAGATTAGCTTTATACTCGGCTACCCATATACAGGAAGATGAGAGAATGAACTATGAAAACCTATATGTTTGGCTGACTGCATATTAAGTCGTACTTTAAGAGTAAAAGGATGAATTTCCAAGACCCAGTCGGGAATATATTCTCAATCAGTCCTATGGCAAGATGGTCTTCTCTTAAACCCGAGCGGATAATGAAGGGTTAGATATACAATAACTATCTTTGCATAGAAATAAAATATTAGGTCATTCGGATCCGGCTAGAGCTAGGGCCGATCACCGATCGTCCTTGGATTGAGACCTTACTGCTAGGTGAGGAGGAAAAGAGGGTATACTAGTTATCCCGTCTCTTTTAACTATCATGTTGATTTTAATCTTTATATCACTCTGGGATCCACGTTTAACACCCCGTATCAGTGGGGTTTTAAAATTCATCCAAATAATGGAGGTCCCGAGTCAATGGTAGGGTGGTATATGTCCAAATCCAGGTGTGTTTGTTAGTAAGGATGGCATGGAGCATATCATTATCCTCGATATGAAATTTAGATTTTACAAAAAAGTATAATATTTTTTCAAGTTATTATAATGAGTTTATTTATGTATTATTTCACTTTTAAATTTTAACTGTATTTTAAATTTTATATATATCTTACTACTTAATTAAGAATCTAGACCATTTAATAATCAACTTTTAATTGATTTGATGAAATTCAAAATTAAATTATATTAATATTTTTTTTTCTTTTTATATAGAAAATTATTTTAAGACTAATTAGTAATTTCAATAACTTATCCATCTCAAGTCATGGGCGTATAACCTAATTTCTACTATTTGTATCACTTCTTCTAGTCGCCTCAATTTTCATGGATTTTTCATAATTCTCTTCTCTCCTCTCCTAATTTTTGTTACAGTTTTCTTTTATCATTTTTATATCACAACATATCAATTCATTGTTTCGGCTATTTTGCATATCGATACGTCTACATCAATCCATCTGTATCTCATCGATTCTTTAAAAAAAAAAATCGCAACTATATCTATCCATCTCTATATCTCATCGATTATCACATCGATTTTTCGGGTGATATAAGACATTCTCACGGTATAATTTAAAGTATGATTAATAATCTAATTTCTATTTTTTTAATTAAGATATTCATTATATATATATATATATATATATATTATTCATTATATTACATATACAATGTAGGTGCGGGATGGCTACTATATATAACCATGCTGTAGATTCGTCAAATGATGTAAAAGAGAGGGAATTAGGAAAAACTTAATGAAAAAACAGAGGAAAATAGTGGGTTTAAACGCATTTCCTAAAACATAAAAATACTATATTTGAGGTATGATTTTTCTCTCTCTCTTTAGGGTAGTTGAGAATATTACGAGAAATAAGCTTATACCATGACATTAAATATAAATGTGACGAGAGTTCCATAAATAGTCACTTTCCAAGACTTTGTGGCCGATTTTCCAATGATATTATAGAAGTAAATATCATATTTCCGTATTTGACTAGATTTTCCAATAGTTTTCTTCTTTAAAGAAGTAATATTAAAGACTTAGTACCATTTATAAGGATAAAACATTGAAAAATAATAATTAAAAAACCAGCATTGTGTTTTGGATCTCTAATTTACTGGAAAAATTAGGGAGGAAGACAACCTATTTTTTAGAATTAATTGAGTGTTGTGTCTTTCCGAGGTCATCCATATTTTTCTTGCTCTTGAAAAAAATAATAATAAAATAAACCTTCAACAGAAGAAATGGACGTTAGGTTTTTGTCATTGGACAGGAGGAGGCAATCTTTTTAACGCACCACGTGAAAAATGTGCCTAATTTGATGAGTTGAGTTGTCGAAGTAAGATATTTAGATTGTTATTTAAATATTTATGGTTCAATTCTCAATTATATCATATTTGTAAAAAAAATTTCTCTAAATGAGAAGTATAATTAAAAATTATTGAATTTCTAGATTGATACTTTTCAATTTATTCTGATAACTATAACTAATAAATTTTTTTTATAAAATTGAATCGATAATTAAAATTGGTCAATAAAACTAACTAAATTTATTTTTTTTCCTACATAATTGATTCATCGACAAACGCCCAGATTACCTGAAACTCTGTTTTCTGGCTGTCTTCAACACAGCCAACGATGCAGCTAATGAAGTAGTCAAAGAAAAAGACTTCGACGTACTGCCATATCTAAAGAGAGCTGTGATATGTTTACTAACTTTCACCAGTACCAAATTTAGTTCTTATTAACTGAAAAACAGTAGTGTTGATTAAATAATTAGTTATTTTGTTCGATATATGCAGTGGAGTGATCTCTGCAAAGCCTTTTTGTTGGAAGCTACACGCCCACAGTCGATGAGTATTTAGAAAATGGATGGCTGTCGGGACCAGGGCATATCTTCCTCACTCATGCCTACTGCATTAGCCCATACGTAACTAAATCAAGCTTGGAAAATCTCAGCACTTGCACACCGTTTTTACATATATGTTAAGCAACGTTTTGTGCGTGACGATGAGCAACGCGTAGATATGAGCTTGATTTCTTTAAAAAAAAAAAAAAAATTATTCTCTCTCCCCTTCCACCTTCTATTCATATCGACTATCGGCAGTGAGAGAAATTCCCCAAATTCTAAATTTCCCTCGTCGCTCTCTCGCTCTCGTCTTTTTCTTCGCCGCCATCTTCCTTCACACCATGTTCCTATCGGACGAGCAAAAGCAAAGGCGATGCAAACTACTTGGACAACTTACAGTCGCATGCTTATTCTCGAGCTGACTGGAAGTTCAAGAAACTACCACCAAACACATACACTACGTTGGTTTGCTTACTAAATTCTCTCCAATCTCGATCGGAAGCTTTTCTCCACTCCACTGTTTGGTTTTCAACTTGTACAATGATGTATCCTACAACAAACAAGCCTAGCTGCTTTCTTATCAGCTTTTGCTTATATCATTTGCAGGGAACTGGCCAATCATCAATTCCCACATTTCATAACCAATGGTAATTTGTTTCATTTTAAGTTAAAATTCTCTACCGTGATCCTAATATATATTAGAAGGAAAGAAGGATCTATGCTACAACGTGCTAGGTCGACATCTGCTACAAACGCCTGCAGGCTACACCTTGAATCAGTTAATTGTCTAAGTAGCTGCTACAACGTGTAGCAGCTAACTGTCTAAGTGACTTCTACAACGTGTAGCAGCTACTTGGTAAGTCGTTTCATTTTAAGGTGTAATTCCCTCGCCTCTAGTCCTATTATTGACTGCTTATACGTGATTATCTTTATTGAATATCCCGGTTGTTACACTATTTTCATAGCTAGTTGCTACAACATTGTAGCAATTACTTAGAATGATAGCTACTACAACGTTATAGCTGCTAATTCGACTGTTAGCTGCTACAACGTTGTAGCAGCAACTTGGAATGATAACTGCTACAACGCTGTAGCAGCTAATTCGACGGTTAGCTGCTACAACGTTGTAGCAGCTACTTGGAATGATAGCTGCTACAATGCTGTAGTAGCTAATTTGACGGTTAGCTGCTAGAACGTTTGTAAAATATCGAAAAAGGGCGAATAACCATAAGAGAATTTTTCAGAATTTTTAAAAAATTTTCGGAGCTCGTATAACGAGTTTATGGGGATAAATATTGGGTCAGGGAAAGCTTGTTTAGGCTACCCCATTTAACAAGGAAAAGTTTCCTTTTCCTTTTTCTTTTCTTTATTTTCTTTTCTCCTCCCCCGTGCGTGTGGCCGACGCCGTTCCCGACGCCGTTCCTCGCGCCGAGCCTCCTCTCACGCCGAACTCGCACCGATCCTTGCCCTAACCGCACGCAACGGTTCCATCTCCCCCTATTTCTCCCCTCGCCCGAACCCCTTCTTCTTCTTCTCGCTTCTTCTTCATGCAGTGCCCTAGCCGCAGTCTGCCGCTCGATTCAGCCGATCTTCCCGTGCCCTAGGTTGGGTTCACGGCCGGAAGACTTCCTCCTCGCCAGCACTCGAGCACCGCCCGACATCTACTGGTGCCGCCCCTCTCGTGCGACACCAAGCCACCGCCGCCTGACCACGAAATCTCTCTGGCGTGCCCTAGATTTGGGTCCATAGTCGCCGAGCCCTAAGCCACCGACACCGTCTCCTTATCTTCCTCCGACGGTGACGCCACAGGGGAACCGGTCGCGGCAGCCGACTCTTTTCACCTGTGCCCTAGACCGCCGGCCAATCTCTTCCTCTGCTCCAACGCCGACATCCGATTCCCTTCCAACTCTGACCATCGAGTTGTGCCCTAGTGTTGTCGCCCGCTTACTCTGCCCTGGTCCTTCAGCACAACAACAATCGGGTTTCATCAGCGAGGAAGCTACGAGTTGGGTTGATGTTTGATCCGTAAACTCCACTGCGTGATCTTCTTCTTGATCCGTTTGATTCCAATGGTGAGGTTTTGTGTATTGTAGGGCATTCGATTGGTGGACAACAGCTTGACCAGGGCGGGGAGGTAGATTCCAGCAGCGTCTCCTTTCTGGTAGCAACCATTTCGACTGTGAATTTAGGTAAGGGTAGGTATTTGACACGTTTTGTAGTTAGACGATCATGTGTAGATTTATTAGGTTTATGGGTTGAATTAAGTGCAGGAAATGTTGGTGCGGGAAGCATCGACGATCGAACCTATGTTTTGATTATGTCAAAGTGATTCAAAGTTAAGATTGCTTGTTATCTAACATACTTGAATGAGCTTTTCAGGAAAGTCCTAACTGCGGTTAGGTAGGTGAAAACCCCTAGGGGGTGGTAACCCTAGGTGAAGAAAAGTCCAAGCTGCGGTTAAGCAAAGGTAAAACCTGTTAGAGTGTATACTAAAAGCCTAACTTTGTATAAATATTTATTTAGAAATAAAAGAATCACATTGGTCATGTGTCTACATTTATGATAAATGTACTTATTCAATTAATTTATATTGTAGATAACATGATGTGTGGTGTCACACACAGAAGATCATGTTATTAGCACCTTATAAATTATAAACAGTAGCTCACGACCAAAATGGAAAGGAACAAACCATTGGGAGGTCGTAGTGTAATTAGGTATTAGTTTATCTTAAATATATAATTACACTAGTACACTTAGAGTATATTGAGTAGGACCATTAGAGGTCGTTTTTTTTATACTGACTTTATAAAAGAACAAACACCTTAGTTATTATGGAACTGTAGCTAGGAAAGTGATTCAAAGTTAAGATTGTTTGTTATCTAACATACTTGAATGAGCTTTTCAGGAAAGTCCTAACTGCGATTAGGCAGGTGAAAACCCCTAGGGGTGGTAACCCTAGGTGAACAAAAATCCAAGCTGCGGTTAAGCAAAGGTAAAACCCTAGGGGGCAGTAACCCTAAGTCATAGGGGGTGGTAACCCTATGCGGGAAGTCTTGGCGGGTCGAAGATTCGAGCAAAATTCCTAGGGGATATAGCCCTAGGTTAAAATCCTGGTGTCGCAAACCGGGTAGAAGTCTGGAAGGGTCATGGACCGGACGTCCAGCATGAAGACCGGAAGGATCGGACGCTGAGCAAAAGTCCAGTCGGTCTGGAAGATCGAACTGGCAAAGGTAAACTCTCCTGAGAGGAGTAGGTGAGGACGCGTTCCCCGCAGAGGGAACAGTAGGTGTTGGGTTGACCTAGGGTTTCCGGTTGAAAATCCGAAGTCGGACCCGGACAGTCTGGAGACTGTCAATATTTGATTTAATATGACTATTATGTGTTAACTTTATTTTGCAGGGTATGTGTTTGGGACTAACATATTTTGCAGGAAGAAAGGAGAAAGGTACACCTCGGATAAACAGTACTTGAGGCACCTCCATGGAGCTTGGAGGCGCCTCAGGTACAAGGCGGAAGCTGCCTGCGGGAGGGAGCTGGAGGCGCCTTCATGGAGATTGAAGGCGCCTTGGACCGCTGCTTGAAGGCGCCTTGGAGTGGTCTTGAAGGCACCTTCAGGTGGATAACGAGCGGAGAGCAGGCCTTATCGACAGCGGCTGAATCGGGATCAGATTTCCGGTTGGAGGCGCCTTGGAGCTTAATGGAGGCGCCTTCAACGTCCAATAAAAGGAGGTCTAGAGGAAGTAGTAAGAACATCTTCTTCCAAGCAATCTTTCTGCATCCAACTGCTAACAAGATAGTCCGACAAAGCTACAACTCGACGTCGATGACCCAGAGCCTCAGATCTAGTATTTTAGTTGTCGGAATAAAATTTATTTACAGCTTTTTCTTTACTTAGCTTATAATAACTTTACGAAATATAGTTGTTGCCCACCGGAACCGATCAATGATCGCGGGCCTTGGAGTAGGAGTCGCCACAGGCTCCGAACCAAGTAACCAACTTGTGTTAGCGTGTGTTTGTGTTTAATTTCCGCTGTGTTTTACTCGATACGTTTTAATCGAACGAAATAGCCACAAGCGCTATTCACCCCCCCTAGCGCTTCTCGATCCAACAAATGGTATCAGAGCGGGGTTGCTCTGAATTGATACAACTACCGTTCGAGCATTTTTTTCGTCGTTTTTTCATTCGTTTAGTGTCTTTCATTTTTTCCCTCCAAAACTATTTTCGAGAAACTCACTTTCATCTCTTCACCACTTATTAGTATTGATAAAATATCGCATTTAGCAAAATTTGAAATAATATTTTTTAATAATATTTTATTATTTTTTTCAAAATTCATGAATTTTCATTTCTATCATTTTCTCGCACTACTAATCCAGGATTAAGTCTTGGGACATTCTTTTCCATTGTTTTTCTTTGCGCGCGAGATTCTGCTTTCATGGCTCTCCAAGAAGGTTTCAATACAGCCCGACCCCCGCTTTTCACCGGAGACGATTTTGGCTATTGGAAGAACCTGATGGAATATCACCTCAAGACGCAAGTCGAGATGTGGAGCATTATCCAGATCGGTCTCGAGCTTCCACGTGACGGCACCGGAGAACTAGTTTCATGCATCAACTGGGACACTAGTATAAAGAAGAAGGTTGAAGCTGATGCCAAAGCAACCTGTATGCTACAATGCGGGTTGATAAAAGAAGAACTCAACAGAGTAGGACCCTTCTCGAGCGCCAAAGAACTATGGGAAAAGCTAATCAAGCTACACGAGGGCACCTTCGAAGCTAAAGTAAGTAAACGCGACTTAATTTTCAATAAATTATATAATATTAAAATGCAAGAAAATGAGACGGCTAGCCAACTCCACACCCGGATACAAGATCTACTCAATGGGCTTCATGAGATAGGATAGACGATAGATAACCGGGACATCATCAGGTATTCCTTAAATGCCTTTCCAAGGAATACCTTGTGGGCATCCATGGTAGATGCCTACAAGGTCTCTAAGGATCTTTATTTTATTAAATTAGATGAGTTGTTTGCTGAGTTTAAATTGCATGAGCAGATTAATGCATGCCCGACCGAGAAAGGGTTGGCTTTGGTTGCAGGTACAGGCAGAACCTAGGAAACTAAAACAAAGCCCAAAACTAAAACCGAGTCCAAAGACGAATCGGAAGATGAAAACGAGATTGTTTCCGAGCTATTAAAGCTCGTACGAAAGATCTGCAGAAATAAGAAGGTGACTCAAACGAACATGATGGACAAGTCCGGAGTCACCTACTATGGCTGTAATCAGAAGGGGCACTACAAACCGGATTGTCCAAACAAAAAGCAACGAAGAAAGAAGGCATTGAAGGCAACTTGGTCCAAGTCATCAGACGAATCCGAGACTGATGAAGAAGAACCGACAAGCTTCCTCGCGTTACCAGTGCAAGCCAACATTGTCGAAACTGAGTCTAAGCTCGAGTTTAAAACCGAGAGCGAGTCAGAAACTGAGTCCGAGCAAAGCCATGGATCCGCATCCATTTCTGAAGGCCCAAACCCCACTGTAAGTTCTCTACTCGCCGAGACTCAATTTGATGACTTGCAAAAACTAGTACCTTACTTATTAAAGAAGCTGGCAAAATCCAACGTCTAGGTGAAGTCGCTCCAAAAGGAGGTAACATCCCTTAAGGAGACAACTGACTTGAACTCTTTAAATGAGCCAGTTCAAATTGGAAGTTCAACTCAAGTCCAACAACTTGAGGAAGAAAATTTCAATTTGAAAATTCAAATTAAAGAACTCAAGGACACGTTGGAACGGTTCACCTTGGGTTCCAAGAATCTAGATCTGATTCTTGGGAAACAGCGAGCCGTTTACAACAAAATCGGGCTTGGATTTAAAACTAAAATAAAATACAAATCATATTTATCGCTAGTTAATAGAAATAATAGAAAAATTATCCAAGCATGGGTGCCAAAGTCCAACTTGGTTAATCAAGTTAGACCTGGTCACTATTGGGTCCCCAAGGATCATATCCATTTCCTTGATAGATCATATCGAGGCTATGATCCAGGGGGAGCCAATAGAAAAACTATCTCAATAAATAGATAAAATTGATTGATGCTTGTTTATTTATTTTCCTTGCAATATACATGCTTAGACTAGGATAGCTTAAGGATCTAGGCATAATTTACACTTGCTAGTTAAATCTAGGAGTTTCAAAAAGAAAATTAAATATATATTTTCTTTGAACGGTTCTGTCAAGGAAGAGGTGGATGATCCCATACCCAAGAAGGCTTAGAGCCTCGCCCTGACTTGAGAACCAATCATGAAAATACAAATTTAATTGACTAATTAGAAAACCTAAGTTTAACTCAAATATAAATTAATCCTTAGAAATAATCTAAATTCAAGATAACCATCTCACAAAATTACTTAAGATTACCTGATTGATAACTTAGAATTAGGTAAGATGGATCTAGGTTGAATCAATAGTATTAATCTTCAAATAAATTCAAGTTAATTAAATAAATTCAATATTAATCAAATGAATCAACTTAATTAATTTTAAAAAAATAAAAAAAAGGAAAAATTATTTAAAAATCTTTTAAAAATTATTTTAAAAATGATTTAAAAATCATTTTAAAAATCTTTTAAACTCATTTTAAAAATTATTTGAAAAATTATTTAAAAACCATTTTAAAAAATCTTTTAAACTCATTATAAAAATCATTTTACAAATTATTTGAAAAATTATTTTAAAATATTTCAAAAACTCTTTTAAAAATCTTTTAAAAATTCTTTCAAAATCTTTTTAAAAATCTTTTAAAAATATTTTTCAGAAATCTTTTAAAAATCTTTTAAAAATCATGTTTAAGGGGGGGAGAGATCAAAGTAAGTAAGGGGGAATATAAGGAAATTTTTTTTTACATTATTTCACTTTTTTCCTTTGCTTAAAATTCCTCAAATTACTGTTATATTTCTCTTAACTTTGAACTGTGTTGTCATAATCAAAAAGGGGGAGATTGTTGGTGCGGGAAGCATCGACGATCGAACCTATGTTTTGATTATGTCAAAATGATTCAAAGTTAAGATTGTTTATTATCTAACATACTTGAATGAGCTTTCCAGGAAAGTCCTAACTATGGTTAGGCAGGTGAAAAATCCTAGGGGGAAGTAACCCTAGGTCATAGGGGGTGATAACCCTAGGTGAAGAAAAGTCCTAGCCGCGGTTAGGCAAAGGTAAAACCCTAGGGGGCGGTAACTGATGTGCGCAAATATTATGATCTTCTACGCATGTTTTAGCGCACATATATTCTTCACATGATCGCATCTTTTATATTGTATTCATCATATCTATTGTTTTGTTCGGATATCTGCTCTTTGTTTGATTTTATGTTGACAGAAAAGATTTTCAGAGCTTGAACGGAGAGTATTGATGCACCGGAACCAACCAGACAACACAGCCGTGCGACCCTGTGATGTGCGTAGATTATATACACTTTTATACATACTTTGACTCACATCTACTTGTACTTCATGCGCATAATCTATGTTTATTGCACCCTATTTCATTATAATGTCATACTTCCATTATATTTTGTTCGGAGATCTACTCTTTGCTTGTTTTGATTGATAGGACATGATTTGGAGCAAAAACGGAGTTTAAATGACGTTGAGAGCTTCTAGAGTGACACGGGCATGCAAAACTAAGTTTTCTTCATGTTCTGGCCGTGTGGAACCCACACGGCCGTGTCAAGGTCGTGTGGCACCCACACGGCCGTGTCAAGGTCGTGTGGCACCCACACGGCCATGTTAAGGCAGTGTGGGGGGTGTGTAAAGGCCGTGTGAACCTCACACGGTCGTGCGAAGGCCGTGTGTAACTTTCAGCACTGCAGACCAAAAGTAAAATGACCATAACTTTGTGCTCGGTTGGAGTTATGAGCCGTTCCAGATATCAAAATATATATAAATTCAAGATCTACAACACTTATGAAGACATAAACTAGAGAAAACCACGTCTTGAAGGTATAAAATGCGTGTCTATGTGACACGGCCTTAGCACAGGGCGGTGTGGAATCCCTGCACTGCACACCAAGAGTAAAATAGGCATAAATTTGTGCTCCGTTGGAGTGTTGGGTTGTTCTTTGAACCAATTTGTAGATAACTTCAGGATCTACAACTTTAATGAAGACATCAACTAGAGAAAACCCTATCTTCATGGAGTAAAAGATGTTGCAATAAAACATAGCTATGCAGGGCCAATCAAGGGGTGTGTGAGCCACATGGCCATGCCATGCAAGGGGGTGTGAGCTCCACACGGCCGTGTGAGCCACACGGACGTGTAAGGTTTCCAGAGGAGAAGAATGACATGGTCGTGTGAGCCACACGGCCGTGTAAGGTTTCCAGAGGAGAAGAATGACATGGCCGTGTGAGCCACACGACCGTGTATGGTTTCCAGAAGTAGAGGCAGAGCAGGCCGTGTAGATCTACACAGCCATGCAAGGGAAGCAGAAGCAGTGTGTGCCACGGCCGTGTCTCACACACGGCCGTGTGAGGTTGGCAGAGAGGGGAGTGAGCCAGGTCATGTCCCACACACGACCAGGTCCTGGGGCTGTGTGGCGCCCGATTTTCCCCCTCTATATAAAGGTTTCTTCTTCATTTAAAGGGGATCTTCTCCCTTTTGGGGGGAATTCAAGATTTGGGCATTCCTCCACCTTCTTGGAGGGATTTCCAGCGGTTCTAAGGGCAGATCTTCAACGTTTCGACTCCGAGGAGTGAGGATTGGATCCGAAGACGGTTCATCATCGTAGATAAACTTTTCTTCCCTTTCTTTCTTGGATTTGGGGATCAAGATGTTTATCTTTTCTTCTTCTTTTGGATTCTTTCCTTGTTTCATGGACTAGATCTCTTGTTCTAGGATGGAGGGAGTATTTGTAATGGAGATTTGATGTAAACTCTCTTGGATTTGCCAACATTTCTATTCCTATGATTTTGCCCTATTTGTATCTATTCTTTCTTGTGTGGATTGTTGTGATTAGGGCTTAATTACCATACTTGATTGAATGTTTGAATATCTTGTGGATCTTGTAGAGGTAATTCCTCATTCGATTTTCCGAGGGACGTTCGTGACAGGAACATGGCCGTGTAAGGACGTTTGAGGGGTAATCTTGAAGGGGAAATTAGGTATTTCAAGAGGGTAGGATATATTATATGCATTAATATTTATATCTAATGAGGTTGAGAAGTAGTGATTTCTATGTTGATTTTTCGAGGGACGCATGTGACAGGCAAGCCCGTGTAAGGACAACATAGGCTTCATTCCTAATTGATCGCATTTAGATATATTTTAGTCATAGGCCAGTTGTCTATTACAAGTGGGAACCGACAACCTTCTACAAATGATGGATAATTGAGAAATAAGATTTGGTAGATCATTATATTGAATAACATTACAAAGAAACCAAAACTCCTAGAACATATCTTTATCATTGCCCTTATTCTTGTTTCTTATTCTTTTATTTCTTTGTTTACCTTTTATAGTTACACTTAGACTTTGTAAATCAATTGATTGGTGTTTAGCTAACTCGCTTTGAGACATCTTTAGTGCTTATTCGAGTCCATATGGATTCAATATCTTTTATTATTACTTACGACATATCCGTACACTTACGGAGGTTAACACCCTGCACGACCGTGTGGCTAAACAGGAGAGGAAGAGCACACGGCCGTGCAACCCTGCACGGTCGTGCGACCAAAATAGCATCTAGTCAGCACACGATTGTGCAACCCTGCACGACCGTGCCACCCCAGGCAGAGAAGGAGACTTGCACGGTCGTGCACCCCTGCACGGCCGTGCCCCAGGAGACAGAGCCCAAGGGCTACATGGCCATATGACCCTGCACGGCCGTGCAGCCACACCAAAACCGGAGGAGGGCACGGTCGTGCCACCCTTACACGGCCGTGTTGCCACGGCCAAACCCTAAGTCTATATAAGGGTTTTAACCCTTTTTGCCAGGGGGAGGCGAGCCGTCAGGGAGAAAAAGATCTTAGAGCAATTCTACACCGCTTTGGACCGTTGTTCAGCGAACTTCCACCACCACATCGACTCCAGAAGCTGAGTTAGATCTGAAGGCCACTCTTCGACACCCGATAAGCATATTCCTTCTTACTTGCTGAGAATTGTATGTTTGTCTATACTATGTTTTCGGATATCTCTCTAGCATTCATGGAGTAGATCCCTTGTTATGGGATTAGGGAGTAGTCGTGGTACAGATTGATGTAAAACTCGAATTGTGTTTATACTTGTTGGATGAACTTTCATGCTTTGTTTCAATTACTTACTTTTGATTGAAAAGAACTTGTCAGCCTCATAGAGGATTACCTCTAGATCGTATACCCGAGGGGCCCTAGTGACAGGGGTAACTTGTTCACGGACATCTAGGATAGCTCTTTGAGAGGAAGGCAGATTCTCCCCAAGGGAGCGAGAGACCAGACTTAGCTCTACTCACTATTCTTAATTTACCAGTTAGAGTTATGTCCTTAAGATTTGCCGAGGTGCTCTAGTGATAGGGGTAAACCGTGACAAGACTTCTTAGGGCATTACCCCATTCTACCGCTTGAGAATACCCACTTAGCTTCCAGCAATAGCAGGAATAAGGACAGCGAGGGTAAGACAAACCAAGACACATAAATACTACCACGACGAAACTGACCTCCTAGGACTCCTCATCACCAAGTGACTATTTCGACCTTACGACTCTTGACTCTCTCCCTCGACCTTTCTTTTTCCTTAGCTTGTTCAAGACCATTGGTAGTCTAGCTAACCATAAGTGAACGATTGCTAGTGCTTATAGTCAGTCCCTGTGGGATCGATATTTTTATTACTGACGACGAATCCGTGCACTTGCAGAAGCGTAACAAGTTTTTGGCGTCGTTGCCGGGGACTGCGTCCATAACACTAGCTAAGTCATATTGGATTAGACTAGGTTTTTTTTTCTTTATTTTCTGCATTTTAATCCTTTCTTCTAACATTTCTTATTTCATATTATCATTGTTTAAAATTCTATATCTTGTTATTGCATATAACTAACCTGGCAGGAGATTTCGACCCACATGTTAGTGTATTGCACACCCCTGGTTGTTTTGAAGGTGGCATAATGTTGGAACGGCTGAAGGACTATGGAGCCCCAAAGTCAGTTAAAGAACTGGGACCTGTTGTGTTTCCAGAGATTCCAGCGAAGAGTTTTATGCTCAGACCTTCATTTGTCTCAAAGGTTCAAGAAAATCAGTTTGGGGGATCAGAATCAGAGAATCCTTATCTGTATCTCCTGGATTTCCACAGCTATTGCAACACGCTGAGAGTTGAAGGAGTCACGGCTGAGTCGATACAGCTTATAGCTTTCCCATTTAGTCTCAGGAACAATGCAAAGGTTTGGTTTAACACCCTGCAGCCGAGAAGTATCCGGGCATGGGAAGAATTGAAAGAAAAATTTCTAAACAGATACTTTCCCCCCAAAAAGACTGCGCATTTGAGGGATCAGATTCTGCATTTCAAGCAGCGTGATGAGGAGGCATTGCATCAAGCTTGGGACAGATACTTATCAATCCTATATCAATGCCCGCATCATGGTATTCAGAGCTGGTTGATTCTTCACATATTCTACATCGGACTCTCTTTCCAGAACAAGAACCTTCTAGATGCTGCAGCTGGAGGATCACTCATGGAGAAGAGTTTGGATGAGGCACGAGAAACAATCCATACGGTGGTATCAAATCTCAGGGAGTGGTCAGGACAAGATGTGTTGAACTTATCTTTACACCCGATCAAACCCAAGGAAAAAAGGGAGCACTGATGGATGAGAGCAAGTCGGAACACGCAGAAAATGAGGCTCAAGAAGATTTAGAGGAGTCCCTCAACGTACGATGCAAAGATGCAAAGAGAATTTTCCCTTGGTGTAGAGAAGTCCTATTAAGATCACCAGGAGGCTTAATATCTACCTCAGCATCACTCATCGAAGAGGGTCTGGATAGCGACGATGATACTGAAAAAGTGGTTCAGAAAACTGAGAAAGCTCCAGAAGAAGTAGTGGCAGACGAGGAGATGCGGCTACTAGAACAGGAACCGACCCTGCCTAAAATTACACCACCCCAAGTGGAATTGAAACCTCTGCCACCCAACCTTAAATACGCGTTCCTAGGTCCAAGTTCCACCTTTCCAGTAATCATTAATGCGAATTTAACTGAGGTAGAAACACATAAATTGATCAAGGAGTTGAAGGCACATAGGAAAGCAATCGGGTACACCATTGATGACATTAAAGGGATCAGTCCTTCAGTATGCATGCATAGAATTCTCCTTGAAGAAGGATACAAAAATTCAGTTGAGCATCAACGAAGATTGAATCCGAATTTGAAAGAAGTGGTGAAGAAGGAAGTAATGAAACTTCTTGATGCAGGGATTATTTATCCGATATCGGACAGTGAATGGGTTAGTCCGGTCCATGTGGTCCCTAAAAAAGGAGGAATGACGGTGGTTAAAAATGAGAACAATGAATTAATTCCTACTAGGACAGTTGCAGGATGGCGGATGTGTATTGATTACAGAAAGCTGAACAAGGAAACTAGGAAAGACATTTTTCCTTGCCATTTATTGATGAGATGCTAGAAAGGTTGGCAAAACACTCTTACTTCTGCTATTTGGATGGCTACTCTGGCTTCTTCCAGATCCCTATTCATCCCTTGGACCAAGAAAAGATGACCTTTACATGCCCTTTTGGCACCTATGCTTATCGACGAATGCCTTTTGGGCTCTGCAACGCACCAACTACATTTCAGTGATGTATGATGGCAATATTCTCGGATTTCATAGAAAAGATTATGGAAGTATTTATGGATGATTTCTCAGTCTATGGGAACAACTTTGATTCATGCCTTCTGAATCTTTCCAAAGTTCTCCAGAGATGTGAAGACGTAAACTTGGTTCTAAATTGGGAGAAATGTCATTTCATGGTCAAGGAGGGAATTGTGTTAGGACATAAGATTTTAGAATGAGGAATCGAGGTTGACAAAGCTAAGCTAAGATAGAGGTAATTGAGAAACTACCCCCACCTCTTAATGTGAAAGGGGTTAGGAGCTTTCTGGGGCATGCCGGGTTCTATAGATGCTTCATCAAAGATTTTTAAAAAATTTCCAAGCCCCTAACCAACCTGTTGATCAAAGACGCTGAATTCTGTTTTGATGATGACTGTAATGAAGCATTTAAGAAGATCAAAAATGCTCTCATCTTAGCTCCTATAATTCAGGCCCCGAATTGGGAGCTCCCATTTGAAATTATGTGTGACGCCAGTGACTTTGTGTTGGTGCAAGTTGCACTAGAATCAAACCTGAGTTTTGATGTTGTCAAAGGTTTAAGTTAAGTCTTGTTATGATCTAACAAGTTGACTGAGTGTGCATGATGTTTACTCAACCAGAAAAGTCCTAGCTGGAGGCTAGGCGAAGAAATCTTAGCAGATCATGGAGCCCAGGTGCAAGTCCAAGCAGGTCAAGGGGACCCGACGCTTGGCGGTGTGATCGAGAGGTCTGGAGGACCGAAGATCAAAAGGAAAAGTCCTGGGAAGCCGATCAAGGCTGAGTGAAAAGTCCAAACTAGATCTGGAGGATCTAAGTTTGGCAGGTAGGTTGAGGTAAACAACTGGAGGAGTGACAGGGAGGTCGGGTTCCCGAAGGGAACAACCTTAGGTCGCTGATCCAACTGAAGAAACCGGGAAGGTTTCAAAGTTGAGATCAAGATAGTTCTACTGTCTTACATTTTATTCCTGCTTTATATTATTGTTCTAACATCTGTTTTGTAGGAAAGTTTTTTCGTAACACTGTGCTGCAGGTTCGACTGGATCGGTCGACTGAACCAGTGGTTCGGTCGACCGAACAAAGCAAACTCAAAGCAGTAATTCAGTTCAGAATAGATCAGACCAGAGTCCGGTCAAAGCATGATCGGTCGACCGAATAGTAAGTTCGGTCGACCAAACCAGGGTGGCTCAGCAAAGGATAGATCATCAGCAGAGATCAACAGGAAAGGCAAAAAGGCTGATCGGTCGACCGAACCAGAGGACCGGTCGACCGATCCAATCAATATTAATGCTGCAATAAATAGAGATCTCGGCTGATTTCAATGAATAAGGAAAAAGCTTGTTCGGTCGACCGAAAGGCATGATCGGTCGACCGAACCATTGAAGGTCAGTTAATGCAGAATATCGAGCCATCGTCAGACTCCAGCTGGAAGGGATCAGAGCTGGTTCGGTCGACCGAGCAGAGGGATCGGTCGACCGAACATCCATCATACCTATAAATTGAGGCTCGAAGTTAGAGGCCAGATAGAACTTTCTGATCAACTCTTGTGCTCTTCTGCAAGCTGCTCACGCTACACGTCGTCATCAAGTTTGCAAGCGACTTCATCCAACAGTGTCGACCGAGCTACGATTTACTACTTCTATTGTCGGTATATATTTATTTTAGTACTGCACTTAATTTCTGTAAGATAGTAGGAGTGTTACTATCTTACATATTTGTACTTGTATGATTCACTTCTTTCCGAGGATTTCGGAAAGAAGGATTATAGTGATTTTCCCATCGGTGCGGTCAAGGACCGCGGGTCTTCGAGTAGGAGTCGAGCTAGGCTCTGAACGAAGTAAATGCTTTTGCCTCTCTTTATTTTCCGCTGCTTAATTCTGACTTTAAAAGATAAAGAATAGTTTTAAAAAGACGCGATATTCACCCCCCCCCTCTATCGCACTACTCGATCTATCAATTGGTATCAGAACCAGTTAACTCTGAAATTTCTTAACCGATTTTCAAAGCAATTTTTAAATTTTTTTTTCTTTTCTTTTAGAAATATTTTTTCTGTATTTTCTTCTCAAGCACTACTAATCCCAAGACGAAAGTCTTGGAAATATTTTTCTCTTAATTTTTTCTTGCAAGAATGATGAACTCGTATCAAGAAGGGTATAGTACTGTCCGACCTCCACTATTCAAAGGAGAAAATTTCAGTTATTGGAAGAATAGGATGGAGTGTTACTTGAAATCCGACATCGAGCTCTGGTTCACAGTTTTGAAAGGCTATACTCCCCCAACCAAGGACGGAACAACACTAGAACCAGACGAATGGACTCCCCAAATGATCAAGAAGGCACAACTGAACTACAAGGCGATCAACACCATTCAGTGCGGGCTCACAATGGAGGAGTTGAACCGAGTAGGTCCCTACGACAATGCAAAAGATTGTGGGGCTCGCTAGTCAAGCTACACGAAGGAACCAATGACTCAAAGGTAAACAAACGATATTTACTTTTAAACAATTTATTAAATATAAAAATGTTTCTTGGAGAGACGGCCTCGCAACTACACGCTCGACTGAAGGACATACTTAACGGCCTCCACCTGATCGGACACAACCTGGAAAATCGTGACACGATAAGGTATACTCTGAATGCTTTTCCGAGGAATGCTTTGTGGGCATCAATTGTAGATGCGTACAAAGTTTCCAAAGATCTTTCAATTCTTAAGTTAGATGAGTTATTTTGTGAATTGGAATTACACGAACAGTCTAACATAAGCCATGTCGAGAAAGGTGTAGCGTTGTATGCAGGTCCAAGCAAGGAGACAAAATCAAAAACCAAGATCGAGTCTAAAGGCGAGACAGACTCTGACTCAACAAATGAAGAAGAGTTGGTGAACATGGTGCGGAGACTTCTGACAAAGAAGAAGTTCAGAAGAAATATCAAGAAGACTCCACTCAACCAGACCCAAAACAAATCTGAAGTGATTTGTTATGGGTGCAACAAAAAAGGACATTTCAAAATCGATTGGACGAACCGGAAGGAAGAAAAACCGAAATCGACAAGACGAAAGAAGGCTCTTCAAGCGACATGGGACGAGACTTCTTCCGACGAATCCGACACGGAGCAAACGAAGCACTCGAGCCATCTTGCATTTATGGCAAGAAACGAAGATTCCGGCTCCGAGTCCGACGAAGAGTACGAATCCGAGATCGACATCGAGTCCGACAAAAGCAACGGATAGAAGATCCAAATATGGTAACAATTTATTCCAAGTCTAATTTACTTGAAGTTGTTAAATGTTTGTTTAAAAAATTATCGAAATATGAAAAACAAAATAACTTGTTACTTAAGGAAATAGACCACCTTAAGCAACAAGTTAACTTGAGTGACTCGACTAACCAAGTTCAAATCGGAACTTCAACTCAAGTTGAAAAGCTTGAGGAAGAAAATTTTGATTTGAAAGGTCAAGTCGAGCGACTCAAGAAAATGTTGGAAAGGTTTGAATTGGGATCCAAGTGTCTAAATATGGTACTTGGATCGCAACGAGCTGTGTACAACAAATCAAGGCTCGGTTACAAACCCAAACAAACAAACAAATCATACTTATCTCTAATCAGTCAAAATACTAGAAGTCAAGTCCAAGCATGGGTTCAAACAAAACTTTTAACCAAACAAATTGAACCAAACCTATACTTAATCCCCAAGAGTCATATTCATTACTTAGTTAGACCTTATCTAAGCTATGACTCAGGGGGAGCAAGTAGAAAAACAATACAACCAATTTGATTAACCAAACTCAACACTTAGGATTAGGTTTATTTTCTGCATAGAATGGTTAGATGAAAAAGGTTTACCAAACCCTACAACATAGCATCGGAATGGATTGGGATGATAGTACGTCAAGGAAACTTTGTCGAAGGCATGTCTAGGCTGAATATGGAATTCTACCTGGTGCACTAGACTTAGTGGATCTGACCGAAGCTACCCCAGTCAAACATGGGCTAGTTAGATCAAAATTTAGTATTAAGTTTTTTGGGCGGGAACAGTTTGGAAAGTCTTCAGCAAGTGGTCCACCGTTGATACACAAGAAGGCCATATGTCTCGCCACTGAACTGAAAGCTTATCCTTATGAAGCCTGCTTGATTAACCCAAAGCTAAGTTTGAATCTAACATGGGTTCAATAACCTTTTCCAAACCTAATTAAATTTAAAACTTGATTCCAAACCTAATTAAATTCAAACTTAATTCCAAACCTAATTAAATTTAAAACTTAATTCCAAACCTAATTAAATTTAAAAACTTATTAAAAATTATTTTAAAAACTTATAAAAACTTATTAAAAATTATTTTAAAAACTTATAAAAAATTATTTTAAAAACTTATTAAAAATTATTTTAAAACTTATTAAAAATTATTTTGAAACTTATTAAAAATTATTTTAGAAACTTATTAAAAATTATTTTAAAAACTTATTAAAAATTATTTTAAAAACTTATTAAAAATTATTTTAAAAACTTATTAAAAATTATTTTAAAAACTTATTAAAAATTATTTTAAAAACTTATTAATTTTTTTTTAAAAAAAAACTTATTAAGAATTATTTTAAAAACTTATTAAAAATTATTTTAAAAACTTATTGACTTAATCGGATACTCTGATTCGGATTACGCCGGCTGTAAGTTGGATAGAAAGAGTACAAGTGGAGGATGTCAATTGCTAGGTTTGTCTTTAGTTAGTTGGTTTAGCCGTAAACAACAATGTGTTACCTTATCTACCACTGAAGCCGAATACATAGCAATGGGCAAATGCGTAGCTCAATTGCTATGGATGTCTCATACATTAAAAGATTTTAATCTAAATTATAAGAATTTAAAAACCTATATTGATAATATAAGTTCTATAAATCTAACTAAAAATCCAGTACATCATTCTAGAACTAAACATATAGAGGTTAAACATCACTTTATTAGGGACCATGTGTCAAAAGGGAATATTGAACTAAATTATATAGAATCTAAATCTAACTTGGTAGACATTTTTACTAAACAATTATCTGAAGTAGAATTTAGTAATCTAAGACGACAATTAGGGTTGTGTTTTATAAAATAGTTTTTCTTTCATTTTGAAAATTATTACTTAGTTTATTTTTTCCTCTTTCAAAATTTTGGTTTTCAAAAACTCTTTCAAATTATTTTAATTTTTTGGAGTAGCCTAGGTCTTACCGTAGAATTGCATGATTCTATAGTTCTAGGAGCCAGCATCTCACAAGCACAGTAGAATCCCTTGTTTGATAACTTAGAATGGGTGAGATGCTTAGGACTTAGGCCTAAATTTCAGATGCTTATGTCAGTGCATCGCTATAAATCTGGGCTTTAAACAACATACATGAATCAATTTGGGTTAACTAGCTAGTAAAAACCTAGTTAGTACTAAATACTCAAATTGATCAACCTATAGCTAAGTCAATAGCTACTATTTTGTGATAGTGAACCTTGAACAAAGGTTGGACATTTCATCATAAGGACCTCTTTTCCTTAGTTTACCTAACCATGCTTGGACTTTTAGGATAAATATCAATTTTAGGGGGAGCTATTTTCAAAAACTTGTTTTATCTTTCTTGGATTCTTTTTGAAATTTTTTCTTTTTTCTTTCAAAAATGTTCAAAATTATTTAGACTTTTAAAAATTTGTTTTGAAAATTTGTTTTAAATTTTTACTTCATAAAAATTCAAAAGGGCTTTTAAAAAATTCTTTCAAAATATATTTTTTAGTAAATTTTTTTCATATGTTTTAAGTGTTCAAAATTAATTTTACACTTAGCAAATTTGTTAAAACTTTTAAAAGTGTTCGGATTTTTTTTTACACTTACTAAAATTTTAAACGTGTTCAATATCATTTACACTTAGCAAACTTTTTAAGGCCTTTACAAGTGTTCAAATGTTTAAAGACTTATAAAAATGTTCAAAATTACTTTTTGAAAATTCTTCGATATTTTGAAAATTCGGTCTTATTTTTGAGTTTTTTTAAATGTGTTCAAAAAGGTTTTTGAAATTTATATCAAAGAAATTTTAGAAAACTTCAGTAAAACTTAAGTTTCTATGCCTTGAAAGTTTAATTTACAAACAAAAAGATTAACTATATTCTTTCTATACTTTGAGATCTTTTAGGTTTTCCTAATTCTCACTTTCTTATACTTGGTTTTTATGTCTTCCCCTATTTTTGATGTGTGTTAAAGGGGGAGAGATAATGAATTCAGGGGGAGTTGTTTAACTCAGGGGAGAAAAGTTAAATTGTTTGTTTATTTAATTGTTACATATTTTTAACTTAACTTTGAACCTTGGTTGCCAAACATCAAAAAGGGGGAGATTGTTGGTGCAAGTTGCACCAGAATCAAACCTGAGTTTTGATGTTGTCAAATGTTCAAGTTAAGTCTTGTTATGATCTAACAAGTTGACTGAGTGTGCAGGATGTTTACTCAACCAGAAAAGTCCTAGCTGGAGGCTAGGCAGAGAAATCTTAGCAGATCATGGAACCCAGGTGCAAGTCCAAGCAGGTCAAGGGGACCCGACGCTTGGCGGTGTGATCGAGAGATCTGGAGGACCGAAAATCAAAAGGAAAAGTCCTGGGGAGTCGATCAAGGCTGAGTGAAAAGTCCAAACTAGATCTGGAGGATTTAAGTTTGGCAGGTAGGTTGAGGTAAACAACTGGAGGAGTGACAGGGAGGTTGGGTTCCCGAAGGTAACAACCTTAGGTCGCTGATCCAAC
The DNA here is from genome assembly GCF_018446385.1 of Zingiber officinale. Lineage (NCBI taxonomy): Eukaryota > Viridiplantae > Streptophyta > Magnoliopsida > Zingiberales > Zingiberaceae > Zingiber > Zingiber officinale. The sequence goes on along the minus strand of NC_055989.1, from coordinate 101,912,953 downwards.
TGAAGAAACCGGGAAGGTTTCAAAGTTGAGATCAAGACAGTCCTACTATCTTACATTTTATTCCTGCTTTATATTATTGCTCTAACATCTGTTTTGCAGAAAAGTTTTTTCGTAACACTGTGCTGCAGGTTCAACTGGATCGGTCGACTGAACCAGTGGTTCGGTCGACCGAACAAAGCAAACTCAAAGCAGTAATTCAGTTCAGAACAGATCATACCAGAGTCCAGTCAAAGCATGATCGATCGACCGAATAGTAAGATTGGTCGACCGAACCAGGGTGACTCAGCGAAGGACAGATCATCAGCAGAGATCAGAAGGAAAGGAAAAAAGGCTGATCGGTCGACCGAACCAGAGGACCGGTCGACCGATCCAATCAATATTAATGCTGCAATAAATAGAGATCTCGGCTGATTTCAACGAACAAGGAAAAAGCTTATTCGGTCGACCGAAAGGCATGATCGGTCGACCGAACCATTGAGGGTCAGTTAATGCAGAATATCGAGTCAGCGTCAGACTCCAGCTGGAAGGGATCAGAGCTGGTTCGGTCGACCGAACAGAGGGATCGGTCGACCGAACATCCATCATACCTATAAATTAAGGCTCGAAGTCAGAGGTAGAGCTGTCAGACGGGTCAACCCGTGGCGGGGCGGGTCGGCCCGTGGCGAGCTAACCATTTGGCGGGGCGGGGCGGGCCAACCCACCAACTTGGCGGGTTGGGAAATTTCCAACCCAACCCATTCTAAGGCGGGTTGCGGGTTTGGCGGGCCAACCCTCGGGCCCATCAAAAAATTTTAAAAAATTTTAAAAATATTTCATATCTTCAACATTTTACTTTGAAAAAATTTTCTACAATTAAATGTATACATAAACATGTATTTTAAATATAAATGAACACAAACGAGTACTTATGTTGGATGAAAAGTACTATTTTTATTTCAAAATTATAACAAAGAAAGATAATAAATTGACCTAAAACTTAACTTACATGTGTTTTTCAACCCGCGGGTCAACCCAAACCCGAGCGGGCCGACCCGCGCGGGTCGGCCCACGGCGGACTTGGGTTGATAAAATTCCAACCCAACCCACTTAAATTGTTTGGCGGGACAGGCCAACCCGATGGGCCCAACCCAAATTGACAGCTCTAGTCAGAGGCCAGATAGAACTTTCTGGTCAACTCTTGTGCTCTTCTGCAAGCTGCTCACGCTACACGTTGTCATTAAGTTTGCAAGCGACTTCATCCAACAGTGCCGACCGAGCTACGATTTACTACTTCTATTGTCGGTATATGTTTATTTTAGTACTGCACTTAATTTCTATAAGATAGTAGGAGTGTTACTATCTTACATATTTGTACTTGTACAATTCACTTCTTTCCGAGGATTTAGGAAAGAAGGATTATAGTGCTTTGCCCATCGATGCGGTCAAGGACCGCGGGCCTTCGAGTAGGAGTTGAGCTAGGCTCCGAATGAAGTAAACACTTTTGTCTCTCTTTATTTTCCGCTGCTTAATTCTGACTTTAAAAGATAAAGAATAGTTTTAAAAAGACACGATATTCACCCCCCCCCTCTATCGCACTACTTGATCCATCACTTTGCAGTGGGCGCAGTTCTAGGGAAAAGGAAAGACAAAGTTCTGCACACAATCCAATATGCAAGCAAGACATTGGACGCGGCCCAGATGAATTATTCTACCACTAAAAAGGAGTTGTTAGCCATAGTGTTTTCAATCAATAAGTTCAAGTCCTATCTAGTGGGTTCAAAGGTGATAGTGTATTTGGATCATGTTGCCATAAGATATCTGCTCAATAAGAAAGATGCCAAACCCCGTTTGATCAGGTGGATCTTGCTCCTCCAGGAGTTCAATCTATAAATCAGGGACAAGAAAGGAGAGGAAAATGTTATGGCTGATCATCTATTCTGAGTGTGGCTAAACGAGCAAAGAAATGTAGATTTTGATCCGCCTATAAACGATGTTTTCCCTGACGAGCATCTGCTGGCCGTAAATTCCGAAGGAATTCCTTGGTACGCGGATTTTGTAAACTATCTTGCAAGTGGAGTACTTCCCCCAAATCTCACTTGGCAATAGAAGAAGAAATTTTTCTCAGATATCAAACATTACATATGGGACGAACCTCTGCTTTTTAAGAGATTCGGAGACACAATCTACCGAAGGTGTATACCGGAAGATGAGATCAAGGACATTCTGTTTCACTGTCATGCATCCCCTGATAGTGGGCATTTGGGAGTATCGAAAACAGCAGCAAAGTTATTACAAGCAGGATTTTTTTGGCCAAATCTATTTAAAGACACGAAAAATTTTGTGCAGACCTGCAACCAATGTCAAAAGACTGGAAACATTTCTAGAAGAAATGAAATGCCATTGAACTACATCCTCGAAGTGGAATTAGTTGATGTATGGGGGATAGATTTCATGGGACCCCTTCCATCATCGTGTGGAAATAATTATATTCTAGTGGAAGTAAATTATGTATCTAAATCGGTGGAAGCTATAGCTTCGCCTACTAGTGATGCCAGAACGATAATTAAACTTTTTAAAAAAGGTGATTTTCCCACGATTCGGTGTGCCTAGGGCAATCATTAGCGATGGGGGCTCGCATTTCATATAAAAGCAGTTTGAGAATTTGTTAAAGAAATATGGAGTCAGTCACAAAGTTACGACACCCTACCATCCCCAGACCAATGGGCAAGCTGAGATTTCCAACCGGGATATCAAGGCAATACTATAGAAGACGGTGTCTAGTTCTCTCAAAGATTGGTCGTTGAAACTGGATGATGCTTTATGGGCATACCGTACTGCATTTAAGACTCCAATTGGTATGACCCCATTCAGATTGGTGTATGGGAAGCCATGTCATCTTCCGATAGAGTTAGAACACAAGGCTTACTGGGCAATCAAACAACTTAATATGAACATGAAGCTGACAGGAGACAAAAGGAAACTCCAATTAAATGAACATGATAAGTTGAGGATGGACGCCTATGAACATGCCAAATCATACAAAGAGAGAACCAAGAGATGGCATGACCAACATATCATGCGAAGAGAATTCCAAGAAGGGGACTTAGTGTTACTATTTAACTCGAGATTGAAGCTCTTCCATGGAAAGTTAAAATCAAGGTGGACAAGCCCATTCCAAATCAAAAAGGTCTACCTATTCGGAGCTGTTGATATTTGGAACAAGGAGCTAGGAGAATTTAAAGTGAATGGGCAGCGTTTGAAAAAGTACCTTCATGATGTACCTCTAGAGGATGATATGCGAATATACTTGTCGAATCCGCGCCCCCCTGAATGAGTCAATATGGGGTTGAGCTAAAGACCTAAAACAAGCGCTTCTTGGGAGGCAACCCAAGGATTTTTCATTTTAATTTATCGTTCCGTATGTGTTTTTGTTTCTTTGGCAAGTTTGATCGATTATTATTCATCTTTCAGGATGTGCATGTCCCCCACGAGCTGACCGTGAGCAGTCCATGGGCGTGGAGGTGTCGGAGGAGTCGAAACAACAAAGGACGAGTCATTCCGAGCTAAAAGGGAGTGGTCATGCAACCTTGCACGACCGTGTGGAGCTTGTAGAGAAACAGAAGCCACGGGTCGTGCAACCCTGCATAGGCGTGTGGCTTGTACAGAAAGGGAAGAGACAGGAGTCGTGCAACCTTGCACGACCGTGCATAGCCGATAGAGGAGCGGAAGTCACCGGTCGTGCCACTCGACACGGCCGTGTGGCCTGAACCGAGAGGAAAAGTGAGCTGGCCATGCCATTAGGCACAACCGTGCAGAGAAATCAGTGGCGAAGGGGGTGGCAGTGCCAAACGACATGGCCGTGCGAACCTGATAATAAAGGGGGCTGTGTAACCCTACACAGCCCGGCCCAGGTTCCCTTTATATTAGGGCATGGGGGTGCGGAGGCTTGCATGCCCGTGCCGACCCTCTCTCCCCCGCCCCCAACCCTCCTCTCTTGCTCTCAAGCCCCCCAAAACTCAACCACTCCTCTCCACATTCATCCAACTTAAGTTCTCATCATCCAGAATGTCAATTTCTCGCCAAAGAAAAGGGAAAGAATCATTGGTGGTCTCAAACGAGGAGAATGCACGCTTCAAGGGTATGTCAAACAACTTTGGCATTATTTTCTCTAATGATGATCAATTAAATCGTTATCGTTCTTTATCTAAATGTTCTATTTTAAGCACAAGATTTATGGATCGAGAAACATTAGAAATAATGGGGTTTAGAAATGATATTGATTGGTTGCTTGATAGAATAGGTTGGACTAGTATAATGAAACTAAGGTACCCAACTTATCCTAGTATTGTGTTGGAAATTTTAAGCTCGATTTCTGTTGATAATGTTCAAGGAGGAGGGAAATTAAAATTTCGTCTATTTAATAATAACTACGAATGGAATCTTGAAGATTTTAATATATGCTATGATTTGCCTAGAGATAGTACCTGTATTATGCTGCCGATTTTGAAAAGTCAAATTTATGGGAAGAAATGGGTGGCGAGTACAGTTTTAATCCACACAACTCTTATGGTAGTAATATCATTAATCTGATCTTTCGATATGCCTATATGATGATGAGAAACATGATATTTGGGAGGGGCGGTAAAGATGGAATTGTAAGACTTTTAGACTTATATTGTTTATGGGCAATGGTAGAAAATGTACCTATTAACTCAGGCTATTCTTTTTAAAGCACGTAGTTAAGTTAGGAAAAATTTCCTCCCCTACCCCCATTGTTCTAGGTGGGTTGCTCACTCATATTGCAGTAGTATTAGGCTGTGACCTGAGTGGCCTTGAAATGATTGAAGACGTTTCTCGAATGGATTTAAACTTTTGTGTAACCACTCGTTTGATTTGTCGGGAAGAATTTGGGTATAGTCTTGTGATTAAGGATAGTTTTCCCCTCAGATTGCCCAACCCATCTCTAATAACGATCCATATTAAGGAAAACTAGCGTTTGACCTTGGCAAAACAACATATTAGACTGCCTACAACCTCTTTTCCTAGGAATAGACCTTCGATTACTCGGGATGTTTCACGATTTGATTTTCAAGAGTTCGGCCCTATCATTGACTCTCTTTATCATAATCTAGAACAAACTAATGGATTGCTTACTAGAAACTTGTGTATGGAGGATGAACAGTTTAAGCAACTACAGAATTATTTCAAGAGTGAAAGAGAGTTATGCACGAGAATGCTTGAATTCATGGACACTCATAGAAGGAAAATGGTTTGGAACGAAGACTTCAGATGGTATATGAGGAACTTTCAAAGAAATATCGATGAGCTTTTTGCATATCATAAACAGGTAAAGGACTTGAGATGGGTGATTGACACCTATCCTGAGCTTCCAGATCTTCCCGACCTTTGGCCGCATCGTCCATTTTGATTTCATCGGGGCGATGAAAAGTCTAAGTCTGGAGGGTCTTGTTGCACAACCTGAGTCTGGTTGAGAGTCTTTCTTTTGTTTTCGCATATTTTATTTGCTTTCTTTTATCTGTCGTATATTTTATTTGCTTTCTTTTATCTGTCTAGTTAGTTTGATCTATTTGTATTTTATTTGTTTCTGTTTGCACATTATTTGAGAACATCAACCGTCTACTTTTTCGGCCACTTGTCCAATAGCAAAATGTCTAGTATTTTCTTAGTTTATGAGTGGTCCAGATTGTGTTAGTATGTTTAGTGTATCCCCTTTCTCTATCTTTAGTAGCATGAAATAAGCTAAGTATTGTATGGAGTTCAGTATAAGTTTTTGGCCTAACCTTAAGGACTTATTTTCACTACACTTAAGTACTTAAGCTTGAATGGTAGACGTACTTTTGAAATAGTTATGATTCATCCAAACTGTTTAGTACTTGTGTTCCCATAGTGATTCCTTATTTACATTTTGGTTACTGGATAAACTTGGATCATGGAAACTCATTCGGAAAAATCCAAATCACAACATATGCATCGCATGTGTAATAAGTGCTACACCTCTATAGCACTACAAAAAAAGAGAAAAAAAAAAGAGAAAAAAAATAAGGGATAAAAAACAGCTGTTGTGAGTGAAAACTAACAATTCACCCTTTTGAGACCGAGTTAGGTTACTGGGGAAATGAATGTTACGTTTCTCTTGATTCTGAGAAGTACCCTTTGAGACCTTGTGTAATTTAAGGAAAACGAACAAAGTGTGTGGCAGGTAAGTGCCTATCACCGGGAACATTAGAAACTTAATTGTATGACGACTTAACTAGGGTAGAGAATGGAAACTTGAAGATCTTGAGTTATTTACTGCACTGAGCATAGAAGACTTATGTTTAGGCCATACTTAGGTTACTCCACAGTCATGCTTATCAGTGAAACTAGATGATAGAGTTAGGCGAATGCACTAAGGATTATGAAACACTATAGTGAAACTAGATGATAGAGTTAGGCGAATGCACTAAGGATTATGAAACACTACAGGATTTCATGAACATAGTTTGTAGCATTTTGCTTGAGGGCAAACAAAGGTTCAAGTCTGGGGGTGTGATGTGCGCAAATATTATGATCTTCTACGCATGTTTTAGCGCACATTCACTTGACTTATGCACATATATTCTTCACATGATCACATCTTTTATCTTGTATTCATCATATCTATTGTTTTGTTTGGATATCTGCTCTTTGTTTGGTTTTATGTTGACAGGAAAGATTTTTAGAGCTTGAACGGAGAGTATTGATGCACCGGAACCAACCAGACAACACGGTTGTGCGACTTTGCACGATCGTGTGGCTAAACAGGAGAGGAAGAGCACACGGCCGTGCAACCCTGCACAGCCGTGCGACCAAAACAGCATCCAGTCAGCACACGGTCGTGCAACCCTGCACGGTCGTGCCACCCCAGGCAGAGAAGGAGACTTGCACCGTCGTGCACCCCTGCATGGTCGTGCCCCAGGAGATAGAGCCCAAGGGCTACACGGACGTGCGACCCTGCACGGCCGTGCAGCCACACCATAACTGGAGGAGGGCACGGCCGTGCCACGCTTACACGGTCGTGCCGCTGCGGCCAAACCCTAAGGCTATATAAGGGTTTTAACCCTTTTTGCCAGGGGGAGGCGAGCCGTCAGGGAGAAAAAGATCTTGGAGAAATTCTATGCTGCTTTGGACCATCGTTCAACGAACTTCCGCCACCACATCGACTCCAGATGCTGAGAGATGGATCCGAAGGCCACTCTTCGACACCCGATAAGCATATTCCTTCTTACTTGCTGAGAATTGTATGTTTGTCTATACTATGTTTTCGGATATCTCTCTAGCATTCATGGAGTAGATCCCTTGTTCTGGGATTAGGGAGTAGTTGTGGTACGGATTGATGTAAAACTCAAATTGTGTTTATACTTGTTGGATGAACTTTCATGCTTTGTTTCAATTACTTACTTTTGATTGAGAAGAACTTGTCAGCCTCGTAGAGGATTACCTCTAGATCGTATACCCGAGGGGCCCTAGTGACAGGGGTAATCCGTTCATGGACATCTAGGATAGCTCCTTGAGAGGAAGGCAGATTCTCCCCAAGGGAGCGAGAGACCAGGCTTAGCTCTACTCACTATTCTTAATTTACCAGTTAGAGTTATGTCCTCAAGATTTGTCGAGGTGCCCTAGTGACAGGGGTAAACCGTGACAGGATGTCTTAGGGCATTACCCCATTCTGGCGCTTGAGAATACCCACTTAGCTTCTGGCAAAAGCAGGAATAAGGACAACGAGGGTACGACAAAACGAGACACATTAATACTACCACGACGAAACCGAGCTCCTAGGACTCCTCATCACCAAGTGACTATTTTGACCTTGCGACTCTTGACTCTCTCCCTCGACCTTTCTTTCTCCTTAGCTTGTTCAAGACCATTGGTAGTCTAGCTAACTATAAGTGAACGATTGCTAGTGCTTATAGCCAGTCCCTGTGGGATTAATATTTTTATTACTAACGACAAATCCGTGCACTTGCGGAAGCATAATAGTAACCCTAGGTAATAGGGGGTGGTAACCCTATGCGGAAAGTCTTGGCGGGTCGAAGGTTCGAGCAAAAATCCTAGGGGGATATAACCCTAGGTTGAAATCCTAGTGTCGCAAACTGAGTAGAAGTCTGGAAGGGTCATGGACCAGACGTCCAGCATGAAGACCGGAAGTATTGGACGCTGAGCAAAAGTTCAGTCGGTCTGGAAGATCGAACTGGCAAAGGTAAACTCTCCTGAGAGGAGTAGGTGAGGACGCATTTCCCGCAGAGGGAACAGTAGGCGTCTGGTCGACGTAGAGTTTCCTGTTGGAAATCCGATGTCAGACCCGGATAATCTGGAGACTACCAATATTTGATTTACTATGACTATTATGTGCTAACTTTGTTTTGCATGGTATGTGTTTGGGACTAACACATTTTGCAGGAACAAAGGAGTAAGGTACACCTAGGATGAACAGTACCCGAGGCGCCTCCATGGAGCTTGGAGGCGCCTCAGGTACAAGGCGGAAGCTGCCTGCGGGAAGGAGTTGGAGGCGCCTTCATGGAGACTGAAGGCGCCTTGGACCGCTGCTTGAAGGTGCCTTCAGGTGGATAACGAGCAGCGAGCAGGCCTTATCGACAGCGGTTGAATCAGGATCAGATTTCGGGTTGGAGGCGCCTTAGAGCTTAATGGAGACACCTTCAACGTCCAATAAAAGGAGGTCTCGAGGCAGCAGTAAGAACATCTTCTTCTAAGCAATCTTTCTGCATCCAGCTGCTAACGAGACAACCCGACAAAGCTACAACTCGACGCCGACGATCCGGAGCCTCAGATCTAGTATTTTAGTTGTCGGTATAAAATTTATTTACAACTTTTTCTGTACTTAGCTTGTAATAACTTTACGAAATATAGTTGTTGCCCACTGGAAGTGATCAACGATCGCGGGCCTTAGAGTAGGAGTCGCCACATGCTCCGAACCAAGTAACCAACTTGTGTTAGCGTGTGTTTGTGTTTAATTTCCGCTGCGTTTACTACAAGAAAAACTCTCATAGACATCGGTGGAACAACAACAGTTTTAAGCAAAAACCGATGTCTTTGAGTATTTTACACCGGTGCAGATTTTCGCTCATAGACATCGGTTTTTAGGCGATGTCTATGAGCGCCTTTTTTTCGTTAATAGACACCGATTTTAACAGCGGTTTTTAAAACCCGGTGTCTATGAACCAAAATAAAATAATATAATTTTCCCACCAATACTTAGCCAAAATTTACAACACTTCACTCTTCCCTTCAAACCTAAACCTATATCGCGCCGTCCACCGTATATCGTCGCGACGCCACCACTACTTTCCTCCTCGCCGCTGGCCGTCCGACCATCTCTCTCAGCCTCATCTCCCTCTTCCCCTTCCTAGATCGGCGTCCCTTCTCTCAACCTTATTCTGTTGTGTTTGATTATAAATGATCCCAATTCCAGCCCACCGCTCGTCGCGGATTTTGGTTGTCTCACCCTCAGCTCTTGTTATTTTGGCGTCGAGAACTCGTTCATCGAGGTAAATCTTCCTTCTCCATGCTCCTATCATTGTTCGTCATGATGTTTTCAGTAGATTGTTTCATTTGCCCTACTGATCTCAGTTTAGGGTTTCGATCGGAACTTGTAGGACAGGTTTCGTGTCGTCGTTAGGAATACACTAAGAGATTTATCCTTGATAGATTTTGATTTCTGTTCCATTTTCCATCTACGAGGCGTAGAACCAGGAGCGGTTGTCATCGTTGCTGCGAGGTAAGTATGTCAAGCAAGTTCCGCTGCAACTTTTAACTGATTGAGAAAAGTATATCATTGTTAACAAAGAAAGGTGAAAATCAGTATAAGTGCTAGAGGATTCCTCCGCCTTGTTCCCTCCGTCCCGATCTCGCCTTGTTACCTTGGATCCCGCCATTTGGCTACCTAGGTTTTGGCTAACTCTTATTTGGTTTATTTGTTTTGATGTGTAGTGTTGGAAAGACGTCGCTGATGAACCAGTATCCTTCATCATCCTCTTTGTTTATCGTCTCTATAAATCTGAGGTTTCCCTTACATTTGATAATTACTGATCTGGACTATTTTTTTTCTTTTATTTATCTTTTTTTTCCCGTAAACATGAAATGCCAATTACCTAGAATTGCAGTCCCCTTGTTATTTCACTACAAACCAGAGATAAGCGAGTTTCTGATCTCGGATTTATGGTGCTTATGGGTCGTTATGGAACAATTTCTTCATGGTCTAATTGTTGTGTAGCCTTCTATCTGCATTTAGTGGTCTCTTAAACCTCACCATTAGATATGTGCACAAAAAGTTTACACAGCAGTATAAGGTCACCATTGGCGCTGATTTTGCCACCAAGGAAATTCTAGTTGATGACAGACTCATTACCTTACAGGTGAGTTTGAAATTGAACGAACCATTGGCAAGCTTCTTATTGGTTCCTTCATTTAGTGCTTGAATTGTGCATCATTTTGTGGTCTAGATTTGGGATACTGCAGGACAAGAAAGATTCCAGAGTCTTGGTGTTGCATTCTACAGAGGAGTTGACTGCTGCGTCTTGGTCTATGATGTTAATGTCCGAAGATCATTTGAAACTCTTGATAATTGGCATGATGAATTTCTTAATCAGGTCCATTGTATTATCTCTTTGGCTTTCTAGCCTAACTTGGCATTTTTTTACTCTAATTTTGTATATCTTAATGCTTTAGTTTGTTGATTTTCTGAAATATAATCCCTTTTCTGGTATTAGTTTTAGATACATCAGGATCTTATAGACTGCATCTGGAATTGAGTCTTTCTTGAGCACGTGGCAAAGTTATAATGTCTTGGCTTCTAAATGTAACTCTTGCTTTTCTGATTTCCAGTTTATTAATTGCATTTTCTAGTCTCATTCACATGACATAGGACTGTATAACATATATGCTTGATGTTCAGGTTTTTCTAATTCTCTCCTTTCCATATATTTTCTATGGAAAATTTGTGAGAAGATGCGGTGTGGTCCTGAAAGCATATAAATTCTACAGTGGATATAATCACACTCTGTATCCCTTGATGGACTAGTTATGTCATCAGGCTGAATTGTGAACTCTTACTCCCTAAATTGAATACCAAATAGTTTATTTATTTTGGATTCAGTTTGCAGGTTCTGTTATATTCCTTAGTATGAGAAGCTTCAATTTGAATGGATTATCGTTATGGAGGGTCACTCAAGGCACACTTGGATTAGGACTTTCAGTAGAGATTTTTAGATCAATTTTGATTTATTGTAGGATGAATCCAAGTTAATTTTAGGTTTGGGTTAATCTTAATTGTGCTTTAATCTTATTTGAGCCTTTTCTCATGATTTGGTTTGATTTTGATATTATTAAATCTTTTTGTCTTATGAGTATAAGTTTCACTGTGAGTTGAGATAGATTGCTTTTGTTATTTTGGTGGCGTTTCATTGTGGTTGAGCTATATTGTTGTTACTATATTCACATCCAATGGCTTGAATTGTGATCTTGTTTGTATATCCACCCTGTTTGTGATTAAATTTCAAATGGCATGCATTCTCTATAGGAAGAGAATTGAACCATATTGGCAAAATGCTTTTGATTTATTTTTCTCTTTTAGTTTTTTTATGTTGTGAAAACAGGATGTGAATCACATATCCTTTTTAGACTTGAACATCTTGATATCAATGATATAGGATCTTATACATAAAAAAAAACTACTTCTGTTTATCTGATTTAGTTTGTATTGTCAAGGTACTCTGGTATGCTTGAAAAGGAGGTAAAGAACCCACATATTCCATATAGGTTCTATCAGCTTTGGGAGATGTGATCTCTGCTCTTGCCTCCAAGAACCCACATATTCCATATAGGTTCCTTCTAATGCTCATAGTCATTTGAGTGAATTATTGTCAAATAGAGGTACACCAATGTATTTGTTTTCTCGTTACTATTTATGTCCTTATGTCTCATTTTGCTAGATTTTTGTGGAGGGAGTCTTAATATTCATCAAATCTTAATCATCTGACGCATGCATGTCATATGCTTTAATGCACTGTCAGAATTATCCACCTTAAAATTGAGCTAGACAAAATGGTTCACCATCATCATCTGATCAATAACTGAAAGTGACGTTACTAAAGTTCTAGTGTTATTTGCATACACACACACATATTGTTAATATGGGCAGGCCATTGGCCTTCACTTAAAAAAAATATTGGAATAAGTGCATATGTGCATCTCACATAATAAAACAATCAATTTAAACAATTGCTTTATGATTAAGTATGCAAATTGCTACTCTCCATTCTACAAATCAAAGTGCAAGCATGGACAGACATATGTAAATGCCATAAATTTTTTTCTCATCAATGCTATATTGAGAACCAGATCAATTACAACATAGAAATTTCTCTGATATGCTAGCTAAAGGATTCATTTGAAATGCACTCTACAAGGACTGGATTGGTCTTACTTCATCATTTGAATTTGCAAATTTAGCTGGTTTAGTAGAGAAGATCATGTGAACTCCGGGATCTTCTTGGATGCAAGAACTCTCATGAATCAATGAGTTGTTGATGCTCTGAACATTGCTATTCACACTTGTGCTAATGGAGGGGACTTCAGTACTTGCCATTTTAGGTGCATCCATGAGAGCTTTGTCATTGACTTTGCTTCCTGCACTTTAATAGATTATTTCAAATGTGCAGATCAAAGAAGCTGAGCAAACAAGTAAAAATTACCAGCAAAAGGTTACTTATCTCATTTTCAATCTCTATTTGAGTAGAATTTACAGCATCTTTAATTTCCCTTATGTAAGCAACAAACTGCTTTATATCCATATTGACTATTTTATTCTATTCAGGTAAGAGAACTGGAGAATTAATTAAATGGTGAGAGGACAACCAAGAAGGATGTTGCAAAGTTCCCAAAGCCTCCAGTGGCTCCTTTAAGATGGAGGCCTCCTTTACAAAGAATCACCAATCAGTTGTCACCCTCAGGACATCAAACAAGCAGAGGTGCCTATCCAGTAATAGATAAAGAGAATTATCTATTAACAAATAAAACTACTGGGGAAGATTTAGTTAAATCTATGCACAGAGCAAGAAGGATAACGTTGGCACCAGTAAGAAGAATATTTGTGTACTATCTATTACCTTTTGATGTTGTAAGAAGAATAGTTATGTGTAATTTATGGATATTGACTTGATGTGCACAATATCTATTATCTTTTTATGTTGTAAGAAGAATATTTATATGTTGGTTATATGGATATTGACTTGGTGTGTTTAGATACATTGGTGCATTTTTATTTGTGATTTTGTTAGTGAATTAATAATATTAACTTAATTTTATGATTTACTTGGTGATAATATTGGTTTTTCACTATTTCGGAAATCGGATTTGTGTCGTTAAACAATATTGATATTACATCGGTTTTCCACCGCTGCAAAATCGGTGTCATTAACTAATATTACATCGGTCGTATACCGCTGCTAAAACTGGTGTTATTAACATATAATATTACATCGATTTTACACCCGATGTCTAAAATGGTAGACCTTTTACATCGCTTTCATAGACATCGGTCGAAAATGTAATAGACATCGGTAGAAAACCGATGTCTATGAGGGTTTTTGTTGTAGTGTTCGAGATGATGTCAACGTCTGAGGCCAAGTTCAGGATGGTATATGTAGCTGAAGCCGAGACGATGTCGGCGACAAAAGTCAAGTCAGGTGAGATGTCTGGATATGATACTGAGGAGTGGAGGATGTTGGCGACTAAGACAGAGGGATGATGTCAGGATTTGAGGCCAAGGCATGGAAGATGTCGGCAACTGTAACCGAGAGAAGATGCCAGGATATGAGACATGGATAATGTCGGCGATTGATGCTCTGACAAGGGCAATGTTGGCAATTGAAATTGAGGCATGGAGGAGGTCCGGATTCGAGACCGAGACATGAATGATATCTGCGATTAAGGCTGAGACAGGGGCAATGCTAGCGACTAAGACTAAGCCCTAGGTGATGTCAGGATCTGAATCCGAGACATGAATGATGTCAGCAACTAAGGCTAAGACGGGGACGATGTTGACGATTGAGACTAAGGCCGAAGTGATGTCAAGATCCAAGATCGAGACAAAGAATGATATCGATGACTACAACCAAATCTTAATAGTTATTTTATCTTCAAGTAAATTCTATTCCTTGAGATAAGTGGGCTAAGTAGATTTGATCAAACTCTTTATTTCATCTGGACTGAGTCTGATTTTTTCTTTAATTTTTTTTTATCAAGTTTGATCTACTTGATTTTGGCTGATTCGTCACATCAAACGGTATTGCAAGCTGAAACTAAAGAGAGGGGACGTGGTCCAAGCTATTGAATGTTGCATGCGAGAGGTCGGCGTTTCGGAGACGGCGGCTCACTGACGAATCATGGAAGTATGGAACTGATGAAAGTCAACTGGAGGCGTGTGAATGGAGATCGCGGCGGTGCGACTGCTTTGGAGGAGAATTTGCAGAGGGTGGCAGTTGGCATGGCTCTGTCAATGCCACTTCTTCTACGGTCATCGGGACGGATTTGGTGCACGAGATGGAGACATCAAAAGTCAACTCATGGCATGGTCAACTCTGTTGTCGTGAAAAATGAGGCACGCTTAAATAATGGAAAATGTCTTTTTTTTTTAAAATATTAAAGGGATAGTTTCCCTTAAAACGTCAAAATAATTAGTCAACCGAAGCATTTCTATTATGAATATCTTTAAATCTATCAAAATTTATATAGTATTTTTTATTAAAATTGATATATAAATTATACATTTAAAATTATTTTAAAAAACATAGAGAGAGAGAGAGAGAGAGAATATAAAAGTATAAAAAATTTAAAGATTATCATATGAGTTATAATTTTTTTTTAAATTAAATGAAATATAAATTTTAAAATTATAGTAATTTAGTTAAAATTAATGATGTTGTAGTTCTAGTTTTAGCTAAAATTGTTTAAAAATATAAAAATTATTACATAAATATTTTTTATTATTTAGTTAATCTAAAAACACGAGCAAAGTTTAACCGGTATTTAAAAATTAAATAACTATATAATTTTGGGCCAAAGGTTTTGATTTGTTTAATAAAAAAATACCGATAAATTTTAACCAAAATTATGATATTTTTTATTTATATTTCATTATTTTAATACTTACAAAATTAAATCACTCTAATCTATAAATTTTTTAAATATATAATGCCACATTTTCTTAAAAATATAAGTATTGAAGTAATTTTTGAAAGCATTGTGATATAATTTATACCAGTTCTTTCTTTTTTTTTTAATAAATTTTATTACTTTTAAATTTATTGTTTGAAAAAAAAAGTGAATGAAAATATATGGAATTGGCTGAATTAAAAAATAGTCCGGAACTTCAACTACTACATTATTAAGCTGCTCGAAGCATTAATTGAGCCATTTATAGCTGCCATTAACCTTAATAATGGACTTTAATCTGTTTCAAGCTTAAGTTTCAAATTCATTATTTCATCAAAAGTTTCATACAAAAGTAGACATTAAAAAGCTAAAAAAAATTAAGTAATTATACTCATGATAATCTTATAGATTTATCCATATTTAATTAATATTTTTAGAGCTTTATTTAAAAAAAATATATATAAAAGAAGATTAATGAAAAAATAAATATTAAAACTCATGATGATCCTCTAATTTTATTTCACTTTTACAGTTTTTCTAGTAATTTGATATTAAATAGTAAAATTACTTAAAGATATTTAATATTTTTTATTAAATCTCCAAAATTAAAAATTAAATATATATATATATATATATATATAATTTAAGAATGAAATAGATAAAAAATGATATTTTGAAAATTAAATGCACATATCTTTTGAAAAATTCTAAAAAAAAATAATACATCCTTTGAAAATGCCCAAAAAACATCCCCTCCAGCATTATGAAGACTAGACCGTGGGCCTTTTAGAGGTACAGTGTCACTATCAAATGCACATATCCTTTTTGCTAGCTGTCAGTGGGTCTTAATTATCAATACAATTAATTCAAGGGTCTATCCATCGCCGGCTGAGGCTCCACAGGAAATTAATAAAATAAATCACAGTGACTAAACAATCTGGGAGAAATTTTATTTCCAAAGGAATTATTCTTCAGAAATTTAATCTATGACAATCTATAATTCAAGTATATATATATCAACTCTATTGTGCCCGTGAAGATGGTGCATCTTTATCGATGAAATGCCGTGAAGTGCTCCCGATCGAGTAAACGAATTGATTAAACATCAGGCCAACAAATTAAAACATGTGCAATCTCTGTATTAATTAATTCACCTCGCTAGATCTGCATCTGCATGCGCATGAATCACATGAATGTAGATGAAAGCGATCGGTTTTGGCATCACCCTTGTAGGTGGAATTCAACAAATATCTTTCTTTTTTTTATTCTTTCAATGATTTTCTACTCATTTCATTTTTACATGTTATATGATATGTTATATGATAGAATAGATTAACCTACGGGTTGACAGCAAGGAAAGTTTAAGGAGAAGATTAGAAGAGATAATTCTTCTATATATATATTTTTTAAAAATTATTATTTAATATTTGAAAATTATTCTTCAAATAATAATTAAAAATATATTTATTTAGACTTTAAATTATAAGACTTAAATAAAGAAAGAAATTATGAAATATATAGATCATAATTCTTAACTTGTAAAAAAAAATTATTAATAGATTCAAAACATCTTAAACAAATTTAAAATATAAACACATAAAATTTATTTAAAATAACTTAAATTTTAAAAAGATAAAAAATTAAAAATAATAATAATAATCTACAAATCTCCCACATAAAACAACTTGTCCTTGAGGACAGAATCTTGCTGAGACAACGACGCATGAAGATCTCTTCTCGCTACATCCCTCTCACTGGTGACAGCTGCCAGCATCTTCTGCACCGCCTCCGAAGCTTCTCCTCATCTCCAGGAATCTGAGGCTCTTGCTCAGGGTTCACCTCCACAATGTGCAATTGCAACAATTGTAATTTATCGTCCTTGTCAACTCCAAAACCTTCCCTTACTTCTTTCTTATTATTGATCTCATCAACAAATGATTCCACCAATTTTAACTCTGCAATTCTGGTCACAGTTATAAGATCTCCGTCAGGATAATCTTAACTTTAAACCTATAAAATAAACATCATCGGACTTACTATGCCACATAAAAATAAAAAAAATTATAACTTTAATAAATTTCTCATCACAATCATAAACCCAACAAACAACTTTATATTCGATCCCACCATATCATTATCTACATTTTCTATTTTCTATCTTTATTTAATATTCATTTATATACTATCATAAATATATATATTTATAATATACATATTAATTAATTTATTAATAATATATTAGTTTTATTTAATAATTTTTAATAAATTATTAATTTAATAATTAATATATAATAATTAACTCCATTTTAAATTTTCACTAAATTTGTTTATGAATAAAATAATTTCATAAAAATATTATTGAAAATTTAATTATTTGCAACATTAGCAAATAAACCGTTACAATGAGATCATGAAATAAAACATAATATAATTAAAACAGAATTAATTAATAATTAACTTATTCCCTATTAATCACATTCATAATGTGTCTAGACGTGTTCAATCAAGTCGGCTCGAAGCTGGTGATGCACTTCTCTATCATATATCTTGCTATAATTCTAGAGGTATTCTCAGAATTCTTGGATAAAGCCCATGACTATTTGTGTCGGTGGAGGAGAGTCTTCATTGACTAATTAATTTATGCATCTCCTCCTCAATAATCATGTTGTGCAAAATAATGCATGTATACATGATATCCCTTAAGTCATTTTTGTACCAAGATCGCGTAAGACCTCTAACTATTGCACAATGAGCTTAGAGCACTCCAAATACTCGCTCCACATGCTTTCTTGAAGCCTCCTATCTCTCCGTGAATTTTTTCCTCTTGGGATCCTCGAGACACGGAAAGCTCTTCACGAACGTAGCCGGCCCATTCTGAGTATATACTATCTGTTAGATAGTATCCTTTTATATACGATGTGCCATTTATCGTAAAATTAATATCCGAATCATTTCCCTATAGGACAGCATAAATAACGATGATTCATTAAGAACATTTATATCATTGCGTAACCCTGCAACGGCAAAAAAAACATGTCATATCCACAAGTCTGCAGATGAGACAGCTTTAAGAATTATTGTTGGGACACCGTAATCACCTCTGGTAAACTGGCCTTTCCAAGCGATTAGGCAATTCCTCCACTCCCAATGCATGCAATCAAGGCTGCCCAACATTCCAGAAAAGTCGTGTCTCTGCTCATGCATTTTAAACAGGCGTTGAGTGTCAACAGCATTGGGTCTTCGCAAGTATTGTGCCTCAAACACATTGATCGTACATTGACAGAAGTTGATCAAGCAATCAAGGGTAGTTCTCTCACCCATTCATACATACTCATCCAGAGAGTTGATGGGGGATGCATATGCCAATTGATGAATAACCGCCATGCATTTTTGAAGTGGCGACAAATCTTTCCTTCCAATTGCGTCTCTCCTCCACTGAAAATACTCTAAATGATCTGTCAGGGCATCGACTATGCGAACAAATAACTCTCTTTGCATGTGAAATCATCATCCAAAGACTTCAGCATGAAATGTTGAAACATCCGAGAAGTAATCTCGGACAAGGCGAACATGCCCATCTTCACGATCCCGATCCACATATTTCCAATTTGTAGCTCTTCGAGAACTTCGAGTTTCTTGACGTCTCTACTCTTCCCACTCAAGTAGTGTAATCATCATTCGATCAACATCATCTTCCGCATCTTTCCGCATCTCATTTCTCCAAAATTCACGGATGTTATTTTCTCTAGAGCGATGAAGATCTTCAGACATTTCGAATATAATTGAAGTTTTAAGTGGTTCAAATCAGAAATATAATGAAATGGAGAATCATAACTTCCACATTGATATTTATAGACTAATTTGTAACAACTATTTTACAATGGCTACTTTACAATGCCTATTTTACAACGGCTATTTTATAATGACGATTTTACTACGTCTAATTTATAATGACAATTTTACAATGACTACTTTATAACAACTATTTTACAATGACTATTTTTATAATGGATATTTTATAATAGATATTTTATAATGGATATTTTATAACGGCTAGTTTGTATTGGTAATACAATATAAAGACACTTTTTATTTAACAAACTCATAGAGACCAACATAAATTTAAAAAAAAACTTACAAATCAATGAACCATAAAGTACAACATAAATTAAAAAAATATATAGACCTCAACAAATGACAAAGACCAACATAAATTAAAAAAACATAAATGTCCACAAATGACAAATCTATTGTAGGTCGTGTCTCTTTATAATTTCTTCAACTATTTTCATATGCCAATGAAGTTGTGACTCTATCATTCCACTCGTATCTTTCATAACCATATCATAGTACTTTTGCTTTAGCTCGAGTTCCTTAAGCGTCAATTTTTCCTTTTGATATTGTTGCATTTGTTCTCATTTCACGTTGAAGTCTTCGTCTTCTGTAACTTTGGCTTTATTATTTCTTTTCGCCTTCTATTGCCCTATTTGACGTGAGCGAATTTCAGAGTCACCATTAGTATCCAGATTGGTTGAAGAAATATGTGCTCCTGATTCGAAAGTCCTCGCCTTCTTGTCAGCATGACGACCAAGTGATTGAGGAGCCCATGTCTCACACTCTGTTATAATCATCCATATGTGTTCGTACATGAAAGTCTTATTCTTGTGTACCTTTTCCTACATATCATGTGTAGCGGCTAAAACATCAGCATCACTTTCACCACTAGTCTGATTGTTGAAAAAATTATTGTACCATCCTGAGAACTTACTGATACGGTACATAAAGGTAGAGTCTGATAAGGCCAGACAGTCAGAAGTCAAGGGGACATGGTTGTCAGAAGTCAAGGGAACATGACAGTCAAGGACAGTCAGAAGTCAAGGGGTATGGCAATCAAGGACAGTCAAAAGTCAAGGGGACGTGGCAGTCAAGGGTAGTCAAAAATCAATGGAACGTGGCAGTTAGCAGTTAGGAGGGGAAAGAAGGAGTTAGACCGCCTGACATCATTAGCCGTATAATTCCTGGTCGGGTACAAACAGATCAGGGTCCCAGATCTGAAACATAAGATGTAGCCTGGAGTTATGTCTGACTGGTCCCGACTGGTCGGGTTCCCTCAGCTCGGGTCGCATAGCTAAACCTATTACTTTCAATAAGACAACACTTGATCGATCCTTAAGGGATCCAAGCATACCCTTGCCACAGCTCGTCTCCCTCATCAAGACTCAAGTCAGATGGCACACCCGCATGGTCATCCTGAGCGAGCCGTAGCTAAACTCGGGCATGACAGAAAGCGCTAAGCGATAAACAATGTCAGGGAATCATAATCGCATGTCACAGAATAACTATCATCAGTCAGGGAATAATTCAGTGGTCGATCATTTCCTAAGAATGGAACCTTCTTTCAACCAATGAGAGGGTGCCACGTATCCTCCATCACTCGACAGGCCTTGACACTCGACATTCTCTGACATCGGTCAGGCTCCAGAGATATGCATTGTCATATAAAAAGGGAGGTCCTCTCCCTTGAGCAGGTACACACGCACATTCGTACTTATCTTCTATAATTCTTTTTTCATTCATACACTGTTCTTCCGGGGAAAAAGTACCTGACTTGAGCATCAGAGGGCTTGTGCCGGGGATTTTTTTCCCTGGTTTCTGGTCTCTAATGTTCCGTGTGCTTGTCTGAGTGTGTGCAAAGCTTAAGTACCGCCGATTTTGTCACCACTATCCTTCAGTTCCACATAGGGGACCATTTTCCGGGGCACATACGCTAGATGTGTCCTAGTCATCTCTCTGTTAACACCAACGCCATCTCAGCTGGACTCAGTTCCACGTGGTTTATGGTCTCTAATGTTCTGTGTGCTTGTCTGACTCAGATTCCAGACAGGATCAATTTAGTGTTATCTGTGGGAATTTCCTTCATTTGTTCTGGAGCGTGATGATGGAGGATACCGGAAAGATCAACGTCACCATGATATCGAGAGAGTACGAACTGTTCAGAGAAGCCAAGAGGCGTGCCTCTTCCGAAAAACACACCACTGCTTCACATCAACACAAGATGCCGCAGTTTCAAAGGACCAAACCTATGTTTCCGACAAGGGGTCTAAAAGAAAACAGCCTGAGGATTTCCCTCAAGCCTTCTATCGGGGGCCCTGCTTGGACTATTATAACAATAAGGAGCAGCACCAAGCCTCCACGGCCAAGAGTTCTCCTCCCAAAAATCCAAAGAAGGTGAAAGCTATAGTCCTCCGGGAGGAGCCGAGGGAGATGCCCGAGGAACAAGTACCCTTCTCTCTAAAGGTACTCGAGGAGAAGCTACAGAAGGGGCACAAGCCCTAAACTATTAGAGAATACGATGGTAGCAAGGACCCAAAGGATCATCTCCGAAGGTTCTAGAACGCTACATTGCTGCACCAATATACTGACGCCATCAAGTGTCGAGTGTTCTTAAACACTTTGTCGGGCTCGGCACATAAGTGGTTCGATGGATTGTCAAATGGATCAATCACCTGCTTTCAGGACTTCAAGAGCGCTTTCCTGCGCTATTTCGCTAGTAGCAGGAAGTATCAAAAGATAAACCACTATCTCTTCGCCCTCAAGCTAGGGTCTACAGAACCCTTGAGAAGCTATATTAAATGCATCAACCATCTAGCACAGGACATCTCGTCCTCTACCTTAGAGATCTTGATGAGAGCCTTCTCCCACGGTCTGGTGGAGGGGGAGTTCTTCCGGGCACTCATCCAGGAGCCAGTAAAGAATTTTGATGAGATGCTGGGGAAGGCAGCCAGCTACATCAATGTAGAAAAAGCCCAGGTAGCTCGGCGAAAAGTGGACAAGGCACTTGCTCCTGCAACAAATCAGAGAAGAGGCCGCCCCAACCGCCAACTCGACCCTTTCCCCGCTCCAGGGATGCCCAACCAAGATTTTTGCCTGGCCAAGACTCTAGGGCTGTGTAACGGGTAAAAGTTGTCCAAGGCCCCAGACCTGGTCAGTGGGGGCTCTGTTATTGCACCTACCATAGGTCTCGCACCCATTCCATGGGAGATTGCGTCTAGTTCACTCGAGATTCTCGGAGGGCAGCTGAACTAGGGCTGCCCCGCCTGAGATCGTGCCCAAGCTTCAGAAGCTGTTAGCCAACTTGCCTACTGTCATAGAGCAATCAGGTAAACCCCTGCCCAATAATGCAGGTCAAGGAACCCAACAGACAGGTCGGGGCAAAGAACCAATGGAATCCCCTGAGGAGGAGAACAGGGGAAACATCGCCATCTGGGAGATCGACATGATCTCTAGAGGGCCCACGAATGGAGATTCCGCTAGAGCCTGAAAATCTCATGAACGCCACTTGGAGATACATGCGGTAGGATGCAGCCGAGAATAAAATGCAGGGTCCGTAATCAACTTCGGGGCACAAGATCTAGAGGGAGTGGAGCTCCCTCATGATGATGCCCTCATAATCAAAGTTGTCATTGCCAACAACCGCGTGGCTAGAGTTTTCGTTAACACCGGAAGCTCTGTCAATGTGCTATTCAAGACTGCATTTGAGGGCATACAGATTGATGCGAGTGAGCTATAACCTGTAGCTACTTCCCTGTACTGGTTCACTGGCAATGAGGTATGACCAATGGGTTAAATTAAGCTAGTCATATCTTTGGGTAGTGAACCATTGGTGAGGACATGGAGGAACACTTTCATCGTAGTGGATTCTCTGTCCTCCTACAATGTCATCCTGGGAAGGCCTGCACTGTATGAATTTCGAGCGACAGTCTTAACCTTCCATCAAAAGATTAAATTCCCTATGGGAGACCAGGTTGGGGAAGTCCGAGGCAAACAACTGGTCTCCCTTAGGTGTTATATCGACATGGTGAAGGTCGAGGCTCGCAAGGCTAAAAAAAACCAAGATGGGGGAATCCACATCACCGAGGAGGAGCCTCTTCCTATAGCTGAAGAACTCATCTCTTAGGAGGAGGTCCAGCTCTACCCTGAGCGTCCGGAGAGCATCACCCACATATCCAGTGACCTCTCGATCGAAATCAAGATAGATTTGGTCGAATGTCTGACACGCAATAGGGACATCTTCGCTTGGTCCCCTAAGGAGCTGCCCCGAGGTAGCTGAGCACAAGCTGCACTTCCTGCCTAATTCTCGATCGGTCAAGTAGAAGAAGTGAAACTTCTTGGCCGAACAAAATAAGATCATCCGAGCTGAAGTTGATCAGCTCTTGAAGGCAGGATACGTTAAAGGAGTACAATTTTCACCCTGGCTCTCTAATGTAGTCCAGATGTCTAAACCTAACAATAAGTGAAGGGTCTGCATCGACTTCCGACACCTCAACTGAGCTAGCCCTAAGGATCGCTACTCGCTACCAAGGATCAACCAGATAGTGGACTCGACCTCGGGCTACGAGAGGATCTACATCCTTGATGCTTATCAAGGATACCACCAGATCCCTCTCGCCCTAGTAGATTAGGACAAAGTTAGCTTCATCATGGCCGACGGTACTTTCTGTTATACAATTATATCGTTCGATCAATGCGATGCAGGAGCTACTTATCAGTGGATGATGGACAAGATCTTCTGGGAGCAAATTGGGCAGAACATGAAAGTTTATGTAGACGACATCCTCATCAAGTCTACTGCAACAACAAACCTTATTACTGATGTGGATGGAACCTATGGCACGTTGTGGTAGTATAGATTAAAGTTAAATCCACTGAAGTGCTTGTTTGGAGCCCGAGGAGAAAATTTTTTGGGGTATCTCGTTACTGAGCGAGGAATTGAAGCCAACCCGGAGAAGGTTCAGACCCTTTTTAGATATGCAGGTGCCTAGGAATCTGAAAGAAGCACAGAAGTTGGTGTTGGAGAAATCCTAATGGTCCGTGCGACTATGTGTTTTGGTGTTTGGGTAAATGGTTTAAGTTAGGTTCACCCTTATATTTGATATGTGTATGTGAGTGTGCAGGTTTGCAGGATACACATATGACTCAACTTGATGGTTTCAGGTTTGGTGAAGGATGGAGCATCCGAGATACCGTGGACAAGGCAGCAAGGAAAAGGGTCGAGGGAAGCAACTTCGAGGCATATGCAAAGGATGGCATTGGGGACAAGTCGCGGGCTTGAATGCATTCAAGGGACGAGAACCAAAGAAAATAGGCTTGAAGGCAAGAGGTCAAGGCTGCAATGAAGAGTCAAGTGAGTCATAAGAGTGAGGGTCCGAGTGCTGAGAGATTGTACTTGGATACCAGTTGACTAGTGGTTTCATCAGTCGACTGGGCAATCGACTAAGAGCGAACAAAATGCTTCTGTTCTCTCGGTCGGTGTGGATCAATCGACTGGTACTTTCACCAGTCGACTGGAATCAAGTCATTGGGTTGTAATGGTTGAATATCCATAGAGGGTGGTCGACTGATAGTTTTGGCAATCGACTGATACTAGTTTGAAACTATTTTTCAGCACTAATTTTGATCGGGACAACTCGTATAGGTGTATGAGATCTATGGGGGATAAATACACGAGTTTAGGGTCAGTTTGATGATCAAGTTTTCGCCAATTGGGATATTGTTGGAAGATTTTTGATCTTAGGCAAAGGGGGAGAAGTAAAGTTTAGTTGAAAAAACCTTAAATACCTTTGCGATGGTGAAAATCCTAGCTCAGGAGCTTAGGTGTAGGGGAGCCTTGTGATAGGTTCTTAAATACCCTGTGGTAAAATTCCTAGTTCAATGGGGAGTATAAGTGTAAGGGGAGCCTTGTGATAGGTTCTTAAATAACCTTGTGGTAAAATTCCTAGCTCAATGGGGAGCATAGGTGTAGGGGGAGCTTTGGGATAGGTTCCAATGCATGTTTGCATTTTCCATTTAGCAGTGTAAGTTCAAGTGTGTAGCCTTAGCAATGTAAGTCCATTCGGCGGTGTAAGTCTAAGTGTGTAGCCTTGGCAACGTAAGTCCATTCGGCGGTGTAATTCCAAGTGTGTAGCCTTAGCAACGTAAGTCCATTCAGCGGTGTAAGTCCAAGTGTGTAGCTTTGGCAACGTAAGTCCATTCGGTAGTTTAAGTCCAAGCGTGTATCCTTGGCAACATAAGTCCATTGTTTTTAATATGTTTATTTGCTATTTGTTTTCTCTAACTTAAACGTATTGCCAAACATCAAAAAGGGGGAGATTGTTGGAGCAATCTCAATGGTCTGTGTGACTATGTGTTTTGATGTTTAGGAAAAGGGTTTAAGTTATGTTCACCCTTGTATTTGATATGTGTATGTGAGTATGCAAGTTTGCAGGATACACATATGACTCAGCTTGATGGCTTCGGGTGTAATGAAGGATGGATCATCCGAGAGACCGTGGACAAGGCAGCAAGGATAAGGGCCGAGGGAAGTGACTTCGAGACATACACGAAGGATAACATTAGGGACGAGCTACGGGCGTAAATGCATCTAAGAGATGAGAGCCAAAGGAAGTAGGCTTGAAGGTAAGAGGTCAAGGCTGCAATGAAGAGTCAAGTGAGTCATAAGGGTGAGGGTCATAGTGCTGAGAGATTGTACTCGGATACCAGTCGACTGGTGGTTTCATCAGTCGACTGGTTTAGTCAACTAGGCAGTCGACTGGGAGTGAACAGAATGCTTCTGTTTGCTCGACTAGTGTGAATCAGTGGACTAGTACTTTCACCAATCGACTAGTATCGAGTCGTTGGGTTGTAACAGTCAAATATCTACAGAGGGCAGTCGACTGGTAAGCGGAGTTTTCCAACCCGTGGCCTATATAACCAAGGCTTTAGAGATTGGTTAAGGCTAACAAAATAGAGGTGGTTAACCCCTATTAGTAGTCTACCCGTGCCCTAGCATCTCAAGTATTCTTGTGAGAGTTGTGGTGAGATTTCTCCACCCACAAGGAGGCTTGAGCTAGCTGAAGTTTACCGGGGACTAATCCACCGATGGATTGAGGGATCGTCCACCTTACGGACAGTCATGGAGTACAAGCAAGTTATCTCCGAACCACATAAATAAGCTTATTAACAGTTTGCATTTCTCTTCTTGTCTTTAGTTTAGCTTTTGTATTTGTATTTAGTATTAGATTTTCGCTGCGCAACTAACAAATACGTAGGAAGCAAATTATTAGGGGTGACGTCTATCCAACTCCCCTTCTAGCCGGCCACACTATATCCCCTACAACTGGTGAGCAGGATTACAGTGCTCTCCAAATTCATATCCTGATCTGCAAATCGAGCGCTCCCTTTCTTCAAGGTACTCTGAAGGGCTGCTAAGTTTCAGTGGGATGAAGAGTGTAGAAAGGCTTTTGAGGAACTGAAGCAACACCTAGAGACCTTGCCTTCACTGTTTAAGCATGTTGCTGGAGAGCCGCTCTGGGTATATTTATCAACTACCCCTGAGGTCGTGGGGATAGTGTTGGTAAAAGAACAGGATGATGTACAATGACCAGTGTACTTCTTCAGCCACCTATTGAAAGGGGCCGAGTCTCGATACACGACTCTGGAAAAGTTAGTTTATGAATTGGTTTTCATGGCTCACCTTTTAAGACCTTACTTCATGGCACACCCAATTACTATCCTGACCAATAGCACCATGGGGAAGGCTCTGACCAACATGGAGATGGTCGGTTGCCTCATCAAATGGGCAACTAAATTGAGAGAATATGATATACAGTATCAACACCGAACAACCATCAAAGCACAAGCCCTGACCTACTTTCTAACAGAAATCCATCAATGTGATGCTGAGGAAACATGGAAAGTATATGTGGATGGGTCGTCCACTCAGTAAGGAAGTGGAGTGGGAATACTCCTTATATCCCCTCAAGAAGACATTATGCAACTAACTGTTAGGATAAACTTCAGAGCTACCAACAACAAGGTGGAGTATGAGGTACTACTGGCTGGATTACAGGCAACTCGGCATGTAGGGGCAACTCGGATAATCATTTACTCAGATTCTTAGCTGGTGGCTAAACAAGTGACCGGTAACTTTGAAGTCAACAATGAGAAGCTACAGTTATATAGAGAAGTATATGAGAAAATGAAGGAGGGTTTCAAGGAAGTTACAATGACCAAGATTTCCCAAGCGGACAACCAAAGAGTAGATGAACTAGCTAAAATAGTCAGCTCTTTGACCACTTGGGTGTTCTATAAGTCAATAGCTCAGAGCTTCCTGATAGTTCAGATTGACCTACAGAATAATTTGAAGGAACTGATCGATTGGAGAGCATCAATTGTTAGTAATTAGCCCTAAGAGCCAATCATGAGATGATTAGGCATGTTGGTTACTAATTGAGTTAGACTCAAATGAACCCACTCATTGGATTAAGTCTAATCCGAATTAGACACATTGGATTAATGGGTTAGACTCAATGGGTTAGACTTATTGGATTAATGGTTAATCTAATATAATAAACCCAACCCATTAAGAGGAATACAAAGAGACAAAAACCCTTGGTATTCATTAGATGAATATAAATAGGTTTTTGGATTTTATTTTTCATTAGAGGAGAAAAGGTGTCTCTTGAGCTTCTCTCTTCTTCCTCCTCCTTCCACCTTGGTCGAATCTTCAAGCTTGGCCGAACCATACTTCTTGCTAGCACAAGAAGATGGTTCTTCTCCGAAGGCTTCGTTCGTGCGACGAACGAAGGATATGTTCGTGTGGATACCATAGAGGTGCGGACGCTTGAACGCACTGAGATCTGGATCCTAAGAAAAGGTTGCTGTCGGGATTGCGTAGGGCACGCAACAAAGGTATAATCCTATCATGTAGCTTAATATAGTTTTCAGAAATTGTTTCTTCCCTTCGCATGGATCTGCTGGATATGAGGATCTAGTAATTTTTCCGCTGCATTTTCATGTTTTTGGCGCGCTAGATCCCAACAGTGGTATCAGAGCCACTTGCGAAGGGCTATGCTAAGTTAGAATTTTTATATATGATATAGAAATTACTTGATAGGGTTTACTGTGATTTATAAAAATTTATGAGTCTCAACCAAACAAGGTTTCGGCCAAGAGAGTAAATCTCGGCCAAACTATGAGTCTTGGCTAGATTTTATGTCTCGGCCAAATCCTAAGCCTTGCCCGAAATGGGTGTTTTGTTGGGAACAAATCATAGTTGGTGTGTAACCAACAAGTTCTCGGCCAGGGGTGTTTTGTTGGGAACAAAACATAGTTGGTGTGTGACCAACAAGGTCTCGGCTAGAGATGTTTTGTTTAGAACAAAACATAGTTGGTATTGTGGGTAGTAGGGTCTCGGGTAAAGTAGCAACTCATACAATGAGTATGCAAAAATAAATTTTGCTTCGGGGGCGCTGCGGCGTTGCGACTCATAATTTATTTGTTGAAATCATAGTAAATTTATGTCATAAGAATATTGTGAATAGATATGACATGGTGCATGGTTATGGCCCTTTGACCCCTAATGTGATTGGATGTGTGTAATGTTGTAATTCATAATACAATCTGCATGTCATGCCTTCATCCCTTTTATTCTTGTTGTAATTAGATTACACTTGAATGTAACTCGAGTTTCTTTAGATTTTGTAATGTACAAAATTAGAAAGAGTTAGTCTTCTGGAAGACGGGTGAAAAGGAAGGAAGGACAACAATACACGACAACCAAGAAAACGCTTGGAGAAGCCGCTTAGACCTACATTGACTTATCGCTCTTCTCATTGGCTTGAGAAGATTGTAGTTTATGGGGGCCATAACCATGTCACATTTAAACTTGTGTATATGTTGATATATGCCATGATGTATGTGATGCATGTGTAGCTATCGTAATTAGGTCATTTACATATGCCTACCAAAGCTTGGTACTCACTACTACCTCGATCATCTGTAGTCAGGTTTGCCAAAGCAAAGTAGCTCGTTTTATCTTGGTAGAGTGCGACAGGACAATTGTGATGTCCGACTATTGACTTTTGGATATGACTTAATTAAGTTATCTCAATTGGATTGAGAACTTAAAGGCATATCCCATAAGATGTAAATCATATTATACTAATCTTGGGCGATTAGCCAAAACTAACTCAAGATGAATTATAATATGAATTTCATAAGATGGGAAAACGAACAAACAGTGTTGTTCACCTAAGGATACAAGAGTTGCATAGGATGTAATTGGTAAACGTTGTCTACCTAAGTTATACTAAGTCTTGGGTGATTAGCCAAAGCTAACTCAAGATAAGGTATAATGTGGATCTTGTCCAATTGGTACACGTTGCCTACCTAATTTATACAAGTCTTGGGCGATTAGCCAAAGCTAACTCAAGATGAAGTATGATATGGATCTTGTCCCACTAGAATGTCTTTGCTTTTGGGTTTAGAGCTAGTAGTGACTTGCTTCTATCAAGCTTTAGAATTCAATGGGAGAATCATTTAATTAAATGCGTAATTAAATGATCGATATATGATACTAAGTTCTGCATTTCACTGTTGTAGATTACCATGTCGTCAAGTACAACAAATACCCTCTCTTTGCGATCTATCCTTGATAAGGACAAGCTCAATGGAGCTAATTTCCTGGACTGGTATAGGAACTTGAGAATAGTCCTCAAACAAGAACGGAAACTGTACGTCCTAGAGCAGCCTATTCCTGAAGCACCCCTTGCTACTGCCACTAGAGGTGATAGGGATGTTTATAAGAAGAATCAAGATGATGCATTAGATGTGTCATGCCTAATGTTCGCCACCATGAACCCTGAGCTTGAGAAGCAACATGAGAACATGGATGCTTATGATATGGTTGAACATCTTAGACAACTATATCAAGGACAAGCAAAACATGAGAGATTTGAGATCTCCAAAGCACTGTTTCAAAGCAGAATGCAAGAAGGAAGTCTCGTTGGGCCATATGTGCTCAAAATGATCGAGTATGTGGAGAATCTACAAAGGTTGGGATTTCCACTAGGCCAAGAATTGGCAACTGATCTTATCTTGCAGTCGTTGCCCAATAGTTATAGTCAATTCGTCATGAACTATAACATGAATGAAATTGAGAAACCACTGCCTGAGATGTTAAGCATGTTGAGAACAGCTGAAATCAACCTTAAGAAGGCAAAGCCTAGTTCCATTTTGATGGTGTCTAAAGGCAAAGGCAAGTGGAAGCCTAAAGGTAAGGGTAAGACCCAAGCCAAAGGTAAGGACAAGGCTCATGCACTGAAACCCAAAGGTGGGGTTGCTAAGGAAGGAACCTGCTTCCACTGCGGTGAGACCGGACACTTGAAGAGGAACTGCAAGGGATACCTAGAGGAATTGAAAAGGAAGAGAAGTGAGACTTCTGCCTCAGGTATATATGTTATAGAAGTCAATCTATCTATTTCTTCTTCATGGGTATTAGATACTGGATGTGCATCTCACATTTGTACTAATGTGCAGGCGCTGAGAAATAGTAGATTATTGACAAAGGGCGAAGTGGGCCTACGAGTAGGCAATGGTAAGAGAGTTGCTGCTGTCGCTATAGGGACCTATTCCTTATCTTTGCCTACTGAGCTTGTTTTAGAACTTGAAGAGTATTGTTATGTGCCTGCTTTAACTAAAAACATAATCTTTGTTTCTTGTTTAGACAAGAAGGGGTTCTCATTCATAATAAAGGATAAATGTTGTTCTATTTATTAAAATGACATGTTTTATTGTAGTGCACCTCTGATAAATGGACTCTATGTTCTAGACTTTGAAAACCCAATCTATAACATAAATACCAAGCAGTTCAAATCTAATGATCTGAACCAAACATATCTCTGGCATTGTTGCTTAGGTCACATAAATGAGAGTCGCATATCCCAACTCCATAAGGATGGACTTTTGGACTCATTTGATTTTAAATCATATGAGGTATGTGAATCTTGTCTTCGAGGCAAGATGACAAAGACTCCATTTAGTGGACATGGCGAAAGAGCTAATGATCTGTTAGAACTCATACATACTGATGTATGTGGCCCTTTCAGAATAGCAACTAGAGAAGGCTATCATTACTTCATTACCTTCACTGATGATTTCAGTAGATATGACTATGTGTATCTGATGAGACACAAGTCAAAATCCTTTGAAAAGTTCAAAGAATTTAAGAATGAAGTACAAAACCAACTTGGTAAGAGTATTAAGATGCTTCAATCAGATCGAGGTGGGGAATACCTTAGCCAAGAGTTTCATAACCATCTCGTTGAGTGTGGGATAATATCTCAACTCACTCCACCTGGAATACCACAATGGAATGGTGTATCAGAAAGGAGGAACTGTACCTTATTAGATATGGTACGATCGATGATGAGTCATACAGATCTTTCTACTTCCTTCTGGGGGCATGCTCTAGAGACAGTCGCTTTCACACTTAACTGAGTTCCATCCAAGGCCGTCATAAAGACACCATATACGATATGGACAGGGAGGAGTCTCAATATGTATTTTATGAAGATTTGGAGTTGTGAGGCTTACGTTCGACAACAAGTCTATGATAAACTAGGACCCAAATCAGATAAGTGCTATTTTGTTGGATATCCCAAGAAAACAAAGGGATATTACTTCTATAATCCCACACATGGCAAGCTATTTGTTGCCAGGACTGATGTGTTTCTAGAAAGAGAATTTATTTCTAGAAAGACTAGTGGGAGTGAAGTCGATCTTGAAGAAGTTCAAGATACTAGCACTGACACCTTGATAGAAATTGAACAGGTACCACAAGATGTTGTGGATCAGGAGTTTGTTGCATCACAAGAGGTTGTGGAACAACAACCTGTTCAAGTAGCACATGCTCTACGTAGATTTGATAGGATTCATCGTCAACCTGAGAGATATTCTTTTCTCTTGTATGACCACGGTGATGTAGAGCTTATTGGTCTCAATGAGCCTACATCTTATCAGGAAGCTGTACAAGGCCCAGATTCTGAGAAATGACTAGAGGCCATGAGATTCGAGATGAAATCCATGTACACTAACCAAGTATAGACTTTGGTTGATCCACCTGAAGGGATCAAACCCATTGGATGTAAGTGGATCTTCAAGGTGAATACTGACATGGATGGAAATATGCATACCTATAAAGGTAGATTGGTGGCTAAAGAATTCAAGTAGATTCATGGAATATACTATGATGAAACCTTTTCACCAATTGTGATGCTCAAGTCCATTCGGATCATGTTTGCTATTGCTGCCTACTATGATTATGAGATCTGACAGATGAATATCAAAACCGTATTTCTTAATGGAAATCTACTCGAGGATATGTACATGACACAACCTGAGGGTTTTGTAAATCCAGAGCATACTGGAAAGGTTTATAAGTTGCAAAGATCCATTTATGGATTGAAGCAAGCTTCTAGAAGCTGAAATCTTCGATTCGATGATACGATCAAAACGTTTGGTTTCATTAAGAATGAAGATGAACCTTGTGTCTACAAGAAGGTTAGTGGGAGCACAGTCATCTTTCTTATATTGTATGTAGATGACATACTTCTCATTGGAAATGATATCCCTACTCTTCAGTCAGTGAAGACTTGGCTTGGGAATTATTTTTCAATGAAAGACTTGGGTGAAGCAGCCTATATTTTAGGTCTTAAGATCTATAGAGATAGATATAAAAGATTTCTTGGCCTAAACCAAAGTACGTACATTGACAAGGTGCTTAAACGTTTTGCCATGGAGAATTCCAAGAAGGGATTCCTACCTATGTCACATGATGTGAGTCTTTCGAAGACTCAATGCCCTTCTTCTAAGGTAGAAAGGGATTGCATGGATTAAATCCCTTATGCATCTACTATAGGGTCGATCATGTACACCATGCTTTATACTCACCCAGATGTCTCGTATGCGTTAAGCATAATGAGCAGATATCAGTCAGATCTAGGTGAAGGTCACTGGATAGCAGTCAAGAATATTCTTAAGTACTTGAGAAGGACTCAAGATTATTTCTTGATATTTGGAGGCAATGAAGAGCTTGCTATAACGGGTTACAACTGTTGCTGTAAAGAGTTACAGTGGTGCAAGCTTCCAAATTGACAAGGATGATTCTAGATCGCAGTTAGGGCATGTATTTGACATAAATGGTGGTCTTAGGTATTGGATACTACAACGATTCCATCTCATTCGAGAGATCATCGATATATGAGATATGAGGATATGCAGAGAACCAAACAGTGCTAACATTACAGATTCTTTGACCAAGGCTTTGGCACCAAGAAAACATGATGGTCACACTAGGTCAATGGATATTAGATATCTTAGTGATTAACACTAGTGACATAAGGAGATTGTTAGTGTAAGCCCTAAGAGGCAATCAAGAGTTGATTGACTTAGGATATTTTGTATCATATTTCATTATTTCATTAGAAGGCAAAGGTTATGGTTATTATATTTATTTCAGTTCAATGCCGAATGAATAAATATAATAATGTCCTTGGGTAGTAGGTTCTTATCTACAGTATATCAATTGGTTGAATTGATAGTGAGATATTGTAGAGAACACTACTCTTAACTATTCCTAGTCGAGCATTAATATACAAGGACAATATTAATGCGTTGAGACTAGCATGTAGGTCGACGGATGACTTGATCTCACAAGTCATGGATATGAGATATCAAGTTGACACATGGGTATATATTAGAGAATACATACTGAATGACCCGCCATGAGAATGTTTCATGGATCGCCGTATAAGTGTCATAGACATTCTCATGTGACTATTGGTATGAATAGTCCTTAGACCTGAAGTCACTACGGTTCCATACATAAGGAGTTGTATACTTTGGTATCGTCAAACGTCACCCATAACAGGGTGGACTATAAAGTCGATCACTGGGTATGCAATGAATTATGCGGAGGGTGTGAGTGATGTAGATGGAATCTATCCCTTCCATATGACGAAAGCGATATCTGTGGGCCCCTTGATTAGTAGGGCACAAGAAAACATGGCCATGCATAAATGAGTCAATATGAGATATTGAGCTTATTCGATAAGTGTGTCTACTTGGAGATCAAGAAACACAAAGAATGATAAGAGGATGACATGGTCTATATCTCATTAATCAATCTAGATATCAAGGATAGAGGGATTGAGTCATACAAGATAATAGCCACGGATAGGTTAGGTCGGATCTCGATTTTCTCGTCACTTGGGTAGCAATGATGCATTGCTAGATGTCATTCATTGTTTATGTATCGCAAATGTTGATTTAGATACATTGGCAACGTTATGAGAGCCTATAGGGTCACACACAAAAGAACATATTGGTTTGGAGATGGGTATTTTAGTTTGACTAAAATACTAAGGATATTAAGAATAATGAGTAAATCCAAAGTGTTGGTGTCATCTTAGTGGTGATTGGCACTAGTGCTAGTGGGAGATTGTTAGTAATTAGCTCTAATAGCCAATCATGAGATGATTAGACCTGTTGGTTACTAATTGAGTTAGACTCAAATGAACCCACTCATTGGATTGAGTCCAATCCGAATTAGACACATTGGATTAGTGGGTTAGACTCAATGGGTTAGACTTATTGGGTTATTGGATTAATGGTTAATCCAATATAATAAACCCAACCCATTAAGAGGAATACAAAGAGACAAAAATCCTTGGTATTCATTAGATGAATATAAATAGGTTTTTGGATTTTATCTTTCATTAGAGGAGAAAAGGTGTCTCTTGAGATTCTCTCTTCTTCCTCCTCCTTCCTCCTTGGCCAAATCTTCAAGCTTGGCCGAACCATACTTCTTGCTAGCACAAGAAGATGGTTCTTCTCCGAAGGCTTCGTTCGTGCGACGAATGAAGGATATATTCGTGTGGATATTATAGAGGCGTGGACGCTTGAACGCGCTAAGATATGGATCCAAAGAAAAGGTTTTTGTCGGGATTACGAAGGGCACGCAACAAAAGTATAATCCTATCATATAGCTTAGTATAGTTTTCAGAAATTGTTTCTTCCCTTCGTATGGATTTGCTGGATAAGAGGATCTAGTAATTTTTTCGCTGCGTTTCTGTGTCTTTGGCGTGCTAGATCCCAACACTAATGATCATCTATCTTCAACAAGGAGCCTTACCTGCTGATGCCAAAGAAGCCTGATCAATTAGGAAGAGAGCTCATGCATATACACTGATCGGGGATCAATTATACAAGCGGGCATTCTCTCGACCCCTGCTCAAATGCCTAGATCCGTATGAAGCAGTGTATGCCCGGCAAGAAGTTCACCAGGGATGTTGCAGTAGCCATGTCGGAGGAAGGATGCTAGCCCGAAAGGTACTCTTGGTCGGGCATTTTTGGCCTACTTTGCAGAGAGATGCTCAACGGTTGGTGGACACTTGCCTCTCTTGCCAAAAGCACCAAAACCTAACCCACTGACCGACCGAGATTTTGAAGACCTCAATAGTCTCTTGTCCCTTTGACTAATAGGGTATGAATATCATGGGACCTTTCCCCATGGCTCTCGGAGAGGTGCTTTTTACTCGTGACGGTGGATTACTTTTCTAAGTGGGTAGAGACAGACGCCCTAGCCAGGATAACAAAAGGAGTTGCCATTCAATTCATATGGAAGAACATCTTGTGCCGATTTGGAATACCTCACAAGTTAGTCTTGGATAATGGTCGACAGTTCAAAGGGCGCAGGATCCAAGAATGGTGCTGAGGGTTTAGCATCACCCAAGCATTCACTTCCGTGGCGTACCCACAGAGCAATGGACAAACCAAAGTCACTAACAGGGAGATAGTACGTGGGTTAAAGGTCAAGCTGGACCACATGGGCGGTAATTGGGTTGAAGAGTTCCCTAGCATCCTGTGGGCATACCGAACAACTCCTCGGGAAAGTACAGGGCTCACTCCCTTTCATCTCGTCTATGGCAACGAGGCAGTCGTGTCGGTCGAGGTTGGGGTTCCATCCGCCCGGCATTTGTTGTATGACCCTAAGAATGCTGAGCGATGGCTTCTAGAGCTAGATCTTATCAGTGAAACTCATGAAATGATGGTCGCCTGATTGATCGCCTACCGACAAAGGATGTGGCAGAACTATGACAAGAAGGTGATCTCTGGCTTCTTCGGAGAAGGGGACCTAGTATAGAAAAGGATCAAACTAGTAAGAGAGGTAACTAAGTTAGCACCTCAGTGGGATGACCTTTATAGGGTCATTAAGAAACTAACGTCCGGTGACTATTACCTACAGGGCGCTCAAGGTTGAAGGTTGGACCACCCATGGAGTGCTAATTACCTCTAGCCTTACTGTGTCTGAGGGTGTCATTCTTTGTAACAGTAGTTGTTTGAGAGAAAGATCTAAATCCAGGGAATGAGCACTATAGGCATATGCACAGACAACCCAGTCGGGTAATCCTGACCTGGATTAACTCTTGCAACAAGGCACTCCAGAAGCCCTCAAGTCACAGACGCAGGACTTAGTTAAGTCCTACTATGCTCCTTGTGTAAGCCTCGAACAAAGCTCTTTTAATTCCTGGTCGACTGGCCTAGCCAAGATGAGCAAAGATCTAAAAGATCTCTTACAATACGTTCTTTGGGCTCTTGGCCTAGCGAGCTCTGCCTCACTTACACACACGGATCTAGCCTAAGGAAAGTAGGAAAACCCCAATGGGGAGCAAGAACTGAAAGACTATGGAAAAGCTCTTATAAACAAGGGAAGTAACAGAAAAATGAAGCAGTACATGGGTTGAGTCACTTAAACTCAAAAAAAACATCATCAGGCATTTCTTTAATGATCCGATGATGGTCTAGGAAATCCTCAGGAGGGTCGGATGATAAATACCCTCCCTCTTGGAGTTGTTGGACTGCTCCCATTACTCCATAGGCCAGCGATCGGATGAAGTGATCTCCTACTTGAGAGCCAAACTCCGGAGAGCGCAGGTACTTTGCCCGATCAGCCAAGCGACGCTCGTTCTCCCCCCACCTTATAAGTTTCCAAGGCTTGGGTTGAGTGAGACAAGGCAGATCGGGCTTGAGACAACTCTTCTTGCAAGGAGCCCAGCTCTGTAGCTTGAGATTACAGATGCCTTCTAAGGCCTATGAGGAGAGCGTCCTTGGTGTTAAGTTCCTTGGTTAGGCGGTCCATCTCTTGCTTGTGCAAGAGCTTGAAGTTCTCCAAGGCTGCAGTTTGTTGAGCCAGCTCTGATTGGGCCTTTCCTTGAGGGGCAACTCCTCCTGATATTTAGCATCAGTTGATTAATGAAGGGCCTCAAGCTTCTTCTTATCATCCCTTAACTGTTGGGCATCTAGTAAGGCCTCACTGAAAAGCTATTCCTGCAAAGAGTTCAACTTTTCTAAAGACGCCACCTCTGCCTTCAATTGATGCAGGTCTGGAGGGGGGTCAGAAGGAGGAGACTCCAGGTCTTCAATGCGCTCCTTCAAGATCTTATTATGTTGATACATGTCCGCTACTATCTGACTCAAATGCAACATCACAGCATAGAGCTGGCCATAGAAAAGGACAATCAGAATTGGAAGGGAGGAACAATCAAAGAAATCAAGGAGTGACCACAATAGCATCTTCAACGAACAAGTCCACCAAGCCATGAATTGGGATAGAGTTCGTCTAATCCATAGCATCATTCCAGGTCGTTGTCAGTTTCCCCCAAAGTAGGACGGTACCAGCATAAGAAGAGGGGTCATGGTGTGCCCCCCACTCAAAAGGTATATTAGCGTGAAAGCGGAACACCCGGGTCTTGGAGGATCCAAGAGTGGTCCCGCTGGGGGAAGGACGAGTGGAGATAGATGGTCAAGGAGAGGAAGGCTTGGCCGATGCAGCTGGTATGGATCCCTCCTCTGGATCGATCTCTTCTTTAACAACTGGGGTTTTCCCCTGATTAAACCTTGGTCGAGCATATGAAGGAATGGAAGGGCCGCCCTGGGGCTATGGTTCTGGAACAGAGGCTGTCGCTGACCGGGGAACCTGGGTCGCAGGGGAGGCCTGGGCACTATGGCCAACCTCAACAGGCCTGCACCTCGATCGATGCAAAAGTGGCTGATCATCTGAATCTGACCCCTCTTCCAAAGGAAGAGGACGACGAGTGGGAGGAACACGAGAAGTTTGCTGAGTGGGTTGGGGGATAGAGCTACCAGGATGTGTCATGGGAGGGGCGACAGGAGGAGATGCAGTACTATCCGTGGCCGCCCTAGGAGCGGTCGGATTCGAAGACAAGGGGTGTCACCTGCTTAAGATTGTGCGCCCTCGATGATTTATTTCCATATCACTCAATGGAAGAGACCTGATCAGAGACGCCCTAGTAAGAGTGTCTGTTGCAGCAAAATAAGGGTTAGGATAAGAAGGCCAAAGAAAATTAGAACAAGGGTAATACTTACCAAAGGAATGTGGAAGCTCCGAAGGAACAACGCTCAGCCTAAACAGGTACAACACATCCTCCATTAGTAGCACATGTAGGTCCAAATGCCAGTCCGCTAGTTGCGCCTCTACTTCCATAAACATAGGGTCTGCACGATAATTGCCCAGGAAAGGCGCTGAAGGAAGCGCGAACCTTTGCTCAGTGGGCCAGTCTACGACAGAGGGAAAGTGAAGGAAGAAGTACTTTGTTTTCCACTCGGGCGCTAAAGAGGGTAAAGGAGCAAACAGAGTGGTCCTGAGGCGGGCCTGGAGACGGAAAAAAACCCTCGGTAAGGCATCGAGGGGAAAAGAAGTAGTGGAACAGGCAAGGGGTCCAACAGAGTGTTGAATCGTGATGCACGTGAGAGGGGGGGGGGGTGAATCACGTGGTTTTCAAAAACTCTTCTTTTCAGTTTCAAAAAGATGAGTATGCAACGGAAAGTAAGAAGTTTGAAGATAAGAAAATACGAGAAGAACACAAGCAGTTTTTACTTGGTTCGGAGCCTTTAGTGACTCCTACTCCAAGGCTCAGGTCCCACGGACCTATCGATGGGCAATTCACCATAAACCTCTTCTGGTACCCCCGAAAGAGAGAATCGAGTACAAGAAAAGTTAGGCCAAGTGCAACACCCTACACTTGTCCTTTTAAAGTAATTAAGT
Source organism: Zingiber officinale (assembly GCF_018446385.1). Taxonomy (NCBI): domain Eukaryota; kingdom Viridiplantae; phylum Streptophyta; class Magnoliopsida; order Zingiberales; family Zingiberaceae; genus Zingiber; species Zingiber officinale. The sequence continues at coordinate 101,873,820 of NC_055989.1, read as the reverse complement.
ACAAAAATAAATTTTACCAACACTTCAATAATAGAAATGACAGTGAATTGTCTTGATGTCTATTTGCCGAGCGTGATTGGAACCCCTTGAAGTAGTCGTCGGGATCAGCAGCTTCGCAGTAGAGTCGCAGCATGAACCGAGAGTAGTTGAAGGCTCAAATGTGCGCCCATAGCTCGTATGCAGTTGATGTATAAGTGCCAACTCGAGACTACCTTATAAAGGGATCGGAGGGTGCCTCCCATAAGCATGGAAGGCACCTCCAATAAGGCAAATCCTATCCCGAGAAAACCAGCAGTTATCTGCGACCGATTCCAAAAATCATCCTGCTGAGGGTGCCTTTCATAACCATGGAAGGCGCCTTCTATGAACACAATTAGTTATATTTTAAGTTTTAATTTAATTTTTAATTTTTAATTTTAAGTTTAATAAAAAAATTTAGTTTTTAATTTATTTTTAAATAGTTTTTAAAATATTTTTTTTAAAAAAATAATTTTTAAAATAGTTTTGTAAGATAATTTTTAAAATAATTTTTAAAATAATTTTTAAAAATAGTTTTAAAAATAATTTTTAAAATAATTTTTAAAATAGTTTTTTAAGATAATTTTTAAAATAGTTTTTAAAAATAATTTTTAAAATAGTTTAAAAAATAATTTTTAAAATAGTTTTAAAATAATTTTTAAAATAGTTTTTTTAAGCTAAATTTTAATTTTAATTTTAATTTAATTTATATTTTAATTTATTTTAAATTTAATTTAATTTTAATTTCTTAGTCATCTTACCCGATCTATGTTTTCAATCAGGGGATCCTATAATTTTTGTGAGATGAGTTAAGTTCAATTTCAGGGTTTCGTTTAATTTTATGTTAGATCCAGGTTTAGCTTTGGGCTCAACAAATAAGCATTCTTTGGATAAACTTCTGGGTTATGGTGAGTCACCTGGACATCATTAGAGTAATCATGCCTTCGAGGTTTTCTAAATAGTCTTATCCACTGAACTTAGTACAAAACCTTGGTCTAACTAGTTAGGATTTGTAAGGGGTAGCTTCAGTTAGTTTCACTTTGCCAAATGCGCCAGGTCAAAGTCATATCTTCCTAGGCATGCATAGATTGAGCTTCCCTAACCTACTATCATCCAAAACTTCACCAATACCTTAGGTCAAGTTAAATTTTGTCTCTTTTTACTCTAATCCTAATTTACCTTGCAGGGTATGTTACTTTGGAGGTGCCAACTAGTTTGGAGCCTCCCCCTGAATTATTGATCAGAATTTTTAAGTTTTGATTTTGGGTTTATGTGGGTTCTTTTGTAATTATAGTAAACTTGATGATAATTTGGGTTTGAGTTAGGTCTTGTAATTATTTCTATGGTTTGACTTTGGTTTAGTTGATTTAATTTTATGTTTTAAATTTTGATTTGGGTTATTTGATTTTACATAATATATTTTATATTTGGGTATATATTATTGGTTCATTCCTACTTGCGTGGTTAGGCACGCTTTTGGAATCCAAGATTTAGTTTGTGTTTTATGTTGAGTTACTAGTGATATAAATGATTTATTTATTGAATTTGACTTGTATCCAAGCCCAGATTTGTTGTATACTTCTTTTTGATTATTTAAGATTAGATCCAAATTTTTAGATCTAGTTGTGAAATTTTCTAACAACCCTTTAAGTTTGTTAATTTCAATTTTTAGTGTTGAATTTTCCTCCTCAAGTTTTATGACTTGATTTGGATTAGATTTTTTAATTTGTTCCTTGAGGTGTTGGTTTTCCTTAAGAAGCATCTTATTTTGATTTTCTTGTTCAGTTAATTTTCTATTTAAGCATGAAATGACTTTAAAAAACTTTTTGCTTAAATTAAAGCATACCTCATCGGAACCTTTAGAAACGAGTACAGACTCGTGGCTCGATTCGGGTTCGACCCGTCTTCCGATTCATCCTCCGATTCTGATTCGCGAGTCATCTGCACGAGGTACCTTTGGTGCTTCTTATCTTCGACTTTCGATTCCTCTAAAGACGATTCATCCCACGTTGATTTGAGTGCCTTCTTTTTGGTTGTCTTGGTTTTGTTGTTCTTCAACTTTGGTCACTCGTTCTTGTAGTGACCCTTCTTGTTGCATCTAAAACAGGTCACATTTTTTGGTTCGATAGTAGAGTTGATCTTTTGTAGGTCATTTCCGCTGAAGTTCTTCTTTCTCCTGGTGAATATTTTTTTTACCAAGTTCACCAGGAGTTCTTCGTCTTTTGAGTCTTGGTCAAACTCACCTTTAGATTCAGGCTTGGTTCTTGACCTTTCCTTGGAGGGACATGCGAAAAGAGCAACACCTTTCTCGATTCTGGTGTTAGTTTGTTCGTGTAGCTCAAGTTCACAAAATAATTTGTCTAACTTTAATTTTGAAAGATTCTTCGAATTTTGTAGGCATCCATGATGAATGCCCACAATGCATTCTGAGGAAATGTGTTTAAAGCATACCTTATTAGGTTGTGATTCTCCATTTGGTGGTCGATGGTGTGAATCCCATTGAGAATGTCTTTAATCCTCACGTGGAGTTGACTCACCGATTCTCCTTCCTATATTTTTATATTAAATAACTTATTTAAATAAAGATCTCTTTTAGTTACCTTAGCATCGTTGGTTCCTTCGTGCAGTTCGATGAGCTTATCCTATAGTTCTTTCGTATTTTCGTGTGGGCCCACTCGGTTCAGCTATTCCTTCGTTAGCCCACATTATAGTGTGTTGAGGGCTTTGAAATCCGTCTGGGCTTTCTTCTTCATCTCTGGATTCCACTGTTCAGGGTCCATCGAATTTTTGAAGTTGTCGACAGGAGTCTTGTAACCTCTGGTGATGTTGAGCTACTGGTTAATGTTTGTCTTTAAATAGACCTCCATTCAATTTTTCTAGTATAGGAAGTCGTCTCCATTCAATAGGGGAGGAGGGACGGTACTGTGTCCTTCGTTTTGGGCCATGAATCCTACACACAAGGAAAGAAGAGACAAACGGGTCCTAAGACTTGGTCTTGGATTAGTAGTATGAGAGAGAGGTGAAAAATATTAAGACTGAATTGGTGTTGCACTAATTCAGGGTTAGTTTAGCAAAAAAAAATCCTAAGGGGTAATTGTACCAATTTGGATTCTTTAAAAAAAACTCAAAACCGAAAGAAGAAAAAGAATAATAAAAAAACACCCCCTTTGCCTGATTGGTGGTTGCCCTAATTCAGAGTGATATATGCTCTGATACCACTTATTGGATCGTGACACACATGAGAGGGGGTGAATCATGTGGTTTTCAAAAACTCTTCTTTTCAATTTTAAAAACACGAGTACGCAGCGGAAAGTAAGAAGTTCAAAGATAAGAAAATATGAGAAGAACACAAGCGATTTTTACTTTGTTCGGAGCCTTCGGCGACTCCTACTCCAAGGTCCAGGTCCCGTGGACCTATCGATGGGCAATCCACTAAAAACCTCTTCTGGTACCCCCGGAAGAGAGAATCAAGTACAAAAAAAGTTAGGCCAAGTGCAACACCCTACACTTGTCCTTTTATAGTAATTAAGTACAAAAAGAAATTTTACCAACACTTCAATAATAGAAATGATAGTGCTTTGTGTTGATGTCTATCTGTCGAGCGTGATCAGAACTCCTCGGAGTAGTTGTCGGGCTCAGCAGCTTCATAGTAGAGTTGCAGCAGGAACCGGGAGCAGTTGGAGGCTCAAATGTTCGCACAGTAGCTCGTATGTAGTTGATGTATAAGTGCATACTTGAGACTGCCTTATAAAGGGCTTGGAGAGCGCCTCCCATAAGCATAGAAGGTGCCTCCAATAAGTCTATCCCGAGAAAACCAGCACTTATCTACGACCGATTTCAAAAATCATCCTGTTGAGGGTGCCTTCCATAGCCATGGAAGGCGCCTTATATGAACAGTATCAATGTGCCTTCCATAGCCATGGAAGGCGCCTTCGGGTACTATTCACCCGAAGGCAGACTTGCTTTCTTGCTTGCCCTGCACAAAATGTGTTAGTCCAAATACTCTGTAAGACAAGTGTTAGCACAAATATAAATAGTAGTAATTAGTTTTTATCCTCCCAAGACCAGAAACTAGTCAAGGTTTTAGTCTAGGGATATCAAATGGACCTAAACTGGACCGACGCCTACTGTCCCTCAACTGGGATGCATCCTCACAGGGTCACTCTCCTCTAGTGACTTACCTTTACTTACCTTTTGCCAGACATTTGGTCAGCCCGTCGACCAGTCTGAACTTCATGCCAGCTATCCGGTCAGCCCGTCGACCTAACTGGACTTCGTGCCAACTATCCGATCAACCCGTCGACCTAGATGGACTTCGTTCCAGCTATCCGATCGGCCTGTCGACTTAGCTGGACTTTGTGCTAGCTACCCGGTCGGCCCGTCGACCTAGCTAGATTTCTCCTGCACACTCAGTCATATTGTTAGATCACAATGAACCTAACTTAACTTACTTTGTCATTCATCAAAACATGAGTTAAACCATTAGTGCTAACTGCACCAACATGGAGATAACATAACTCACAAACAAGAATCAAACCACACAGAATCTGGATGGAATTAGGGGTAAGTTGACAAAGTGAAATGCGAAAATAGCGACTCACGTCACAGAGGAAAGGGTGAATAGGAATACAGAGGCCAGCTACAATCTGTTCTTTGAAAAAAGTCACATAACCCTGAGGAGGTTGGGAGAGTTGATGAACCTCGGAGGGTATGATGATGTGCATGGTGTTAGTTAGAGCCCTAGAGCCAATCATTTGATGATTGTATGGACTCATTGTATCATATTCTTGTATATTAATAAAGGCATTTGGATTTTGGTTATTATACTTACTTGTATTTGTGCCAAATAAACTAAGTATAATAATGTCCTTGAGTAGATGGTTCTCACCTATATCAATCGGTTAGTTGAACCGATAGTGAGATGATATAGGGAACACTACTCTTAATCATTCCTAGTCGAGTATTAACATTCAGGGACAATGTTAATGCAATAAGACTAGCATGTAGGTCAACTCGATGACTTGATCTCACAAGTCATGGATATAGAGATATCAAGTTGACACATGGGTATACATTAGAGAATGTATACTGAATGACCCGCCATGAGAAAGTATCATGGATCGTTATATGAGTGTCATATACTTTCTCATGTGACTATTAGTATGACTACTAGTCCTTAGACCTGAAGTCACCATAGATCCCTACATAAGGAGTTATGCACTTTAGTTTCGTCAAACGTCACCCGTAACTGGGTGGACTATAAAGGCGATTACTGGGTATGTAACAAATTATGCGGAAGGATGTGAGTGATGTAAATGGGATCTATCCCTCCCATATGACGGGAGCGACATCGGTATTCTTGATAGATTTAGACCACGAAGTGCATGGCCATGCCCAAATGAGTCAACATGAGATGTTGAGCTCATTTGATCGAGTGAGTCTACTTGGAGTTCAAGATTTAGATTGATTAGAGGATGACACGGTCTATGCCTCACATTGATCAATCTAGATGTCTAGGATAGAAGGACACTTGTCATATTTTGTGAGGAGTCACAATTAGTAGTCACAAGGTGATGTTGGATCTCGACATTCTTGTAACTTGGGTAGTAATGATGTGTTGCTAGATACCGCTCATTACTTATGCTCCTAAATGGGTTTAGGGCATTGCCAACGTTACAAGAACCTATAGGGTCACACACTTAGGACAATTAGATGGAGATTAGGTTCATATGATGAACCAAGAGGACTTGATTCATTTGATGGATCCAATTGGATTAAGAGTAATCCAAATTGGGCTAATTGAGTTAGACTCAAGTTGATTCATGTATACAATGAGTCTAATTTAGATTATGACTCATTAGATCAATTTAATTTAATGAATTAGATCATTATATTAAGTTGGCTTGAATCAAATGGTTAGATTAGATCAACCATGGAAGAGATTTGGTCAAGTTTGACTTGATTTGAGAGGAAGATGAAAAGTTAAGTTAGACTTGACTTTATGCCACCTCATTGGTGAGTTGACATTGAAGTGGACCAATGATGTTACTCCACATCATCATGGGTGCCACCTCATGGAAGTTACAAAGTCATTTTCTTAATAACTTCACATTAATTGCATTTAATGGGGGTTACACTAGGGGAAGTGGCCGGCCACTTTGGTTTTGAATGGGAATTCATTTTTCCATTCAAGTGTGCATTTTCTTCCTTCTTCCTCTTGGAGCTCTCTTCCTCTCCCTCTCCTCCTCATCTTGGCCGAACCACAAATAGGTGCTAGCACACCTCTTTGTGTGTTTTTCTCCACCTACGTGTTCGTGTGGATACTTCTAGAGGGGTATCTATCTTGATACTCTAGAGATCCGGCGTTTTGGACGAGCGGGAATTTTGCGAGGGCACGCTACAAAGGTAAAAGGTCTCAACACATACATCTAGGAGTAGATCTAAAGTTTATGAAACTCGTACTTGTATTTCATTCGGTTTTTCCTTGCACGGATCTACGGCTTTGGGTGATTCAGGGTTTCCGCGATGCGAAAAGCGGTTTTCGCGACGCGAAAAGCGGTTTTCGCGGCCCGAAAAACCCAACACATGGCTGCGGACACTTCGTAGTTGAAGCGAAGATCATCCAGATCTATGCCGCTGAAGGTCGACACGCCAATAGCAGGTCTAGGTACTGAAGGGTCCATGGAAAGCAAAAGGAGAGCAAGAAGGCAAAAACACAGAAGAAAGAAGAGAAGGGAGGAGGGCTCAAGCTAATAGTAAGGAGTCCGAAGGAAATGTAGAGTGGCCTATTTATAACTGTCAGGAGGGACACCAGAAGAGATGTCTCGATATCAGTACCAATCATGCGATCCATAAACAATGTATGTGGTGACAAGGGTAGGCGCGTAAGTAATGTTAGTTGTTGGATCATCTTAGAAAATCGTGCAGAAGGGTCTTGTCAGAAAAAGTTGGGTCGAAGGACACGTGTTAGAAATGAGTTGGAAGCCTTTGTGATATCGGAGACCGGAGACAGGCGGTGCTACAGTAATCCCTACTAGGGCAAGTGAGGGGACCCTGGAGTCACTATGACTTGTGACCGATCGAGTAGTTATAATACGTAACCCGTTCGAGGAGATTGAGTGGCCAGTAAGGATTAACGCCCAATCAGGTGAAATGACCCTTGTTGATGTCTGCCCGGGTGATAAGCCGACCAAGAATCTACGAAGGGGTCAAACACTTAACATGTCACTTAAACATGCAAGGTGAAATGCCTAAGGGTCCTGGATAGGCCCAGTAGACATATAATCATCACATTACACACTGATGATATATTCATTCACACAACACTTACACATACATAACATCTTAAAGAAATTTCAAGTTCGAAGGCATAGAAAGGTTTGAAACCCTACATCATCATTCAAAACAAAGGCAGTTACAAGAGGACACAGACTATTCAAAGGTAGGGAAGGCTTCGTCAGGGAGCTCGTTGAGAAGGTGGGTCCGATGCTGATGGTCACTCAACTCAAAAGGAGAGTGAAGATTGGGACGCCATTCAACAGGCCAAGTCATGGAATCAAGCAACTAGATATAGAAAAAATGGGATTTCTAGCCTTTATGGGAAGAAGGCATGCCCTCGAAAAATTTATATCCAGTCGTGGATTACACCATGAAGACACCCGGCTCTGATCACTTAAGGGAATAGAAATGATGGAAAAGTTGAGGAGTCAAAGGAATCTCATACAAGCGACATAGGATTACCATTCCAAACATGATGCGGAAGGCATTGAGGGCAAACTAGGATAAGGGGATACTAAAATACTGATTCAATGAGGAAAAGAAAGAAGGGATATAAAAATGGAGACCGTCGAGAAGCTGGTCTTTGAAGAAGGTCACGAAGCCAGTGGGAGGAGGATAAGGATGGCCATTGGGTCCCGGAACGCGAAACTAGTATGCTTCAGGAAACTGCAAGCTAGATTGCACTGCCCTGAGGCCACTCCTATCAAAATTAGAATGGGAATACGCATACCACGATACTACTATTTCTCTAGCCATTGTCGAATCGAAAAATGAAGAAGCGGGAGAAGAAGCACTTACAAAAGAGATGCATGGAGCGGAAAGCGAACGAGCAGAAATGAGTAGAGAAGGGAAGGTTGAAGGAAGATGAAGTGCTGATGAACAGCTATTGGAGGCCTTTAGGGTTTTTAAACCAAAACCCTTAAGGAGCATGGGGATTTGAGCCGGGCAATCGAGACAGCGAGGCGCATGATAGTCGTCAGATCAAGGGAGAGAAGTGCTATTGGGTCACGTGAAGAAAGTGCATTAGGCATCATATCAAGGGAAGTTCGTGGGATACGTGTCAGCTTCCTATGAAATGACATTTATGATGGGAAGGACAGGGAAATCATGGAGTTGATATATGAACAGTGGCACCATGCCTCACTGGGGGTCATGCCTCGAGGATGCATTTCCTTCAATCCCCAACGACCTCTCGGTCAGGATTCCATACTTTCACCTCAGCGTGAGTTATAAGTGAGCATGCTCTCACGGCCAACGACCTCTCGGTCGGGATTCCAGACTCTCGCCCTAGAGCGAGTTATAAGTGAGCATGCTCACATGACCAATGACCTCTCGGTCAGCCCAGTGCGAGTCGTAAGCCAGCGAGGCCTCTCCCAACAACCTCTCATGGGCAATTAATGTCGCTACCGTCACTCAATTCACGGAGCGTCTTTCATTTACAACTCTTTTTGTTAAAGGCATCCGCATGAAGCAAGGGAGTTCTAGAAGGAAAAAGGTAAAAGGGTAGGAATAAAGACTGAAACATGATCAGATATGCATTTAATAAATTACAAGGAAGCGCCCCTCAAAATCCCATTCTTGAATCAATAAAGACATTGAGGTCATCTAAGTGCTTAACATTCTCTTCTGATGCCAGCCATGGGTCGGCACCTCGGGCAAAAGTGTTCTACTTGACCTAGTTTCCCCAGATGGATTTGAGCCTGTTCTAGCTCAGCTTGAGTCAACTAAAGGATGCACTGTTGTTGAGTAATTGTTTCATCTTTAATCCTTACTTGTTCCTGCAAATGGGACATGGAGGAGGCGTGTTTCTCTTTCAAATAGATCATGAATTGAGCTTGGCGCTCCATATCTGAATAAGCTTTCTGCTTCAGTGCTACCTCAGCATGGGCCCGAGATTTAGTAGCTAGCCAGAGTGCTTCAATTTCCCTATGAAGGGAAGACTAAAAATCCCTCTCTTGCGTCATCTCAACTAAGGTCATCTCCTTCTGGGCCAGTAGTTGGGTCATATAAGTCAGTTGCTGGAGAAGGTGTTGCAGCTCATCTAACTCAGAATTCAAATTCATGATTAAGGGGTGTCAGTTAAAGGAAGTATGTCTTTATGGATGGAGGTCAACCCCTTTTAAAGAGGAAGAGGGGAGAAGTCAACTCCTGCAGAAATTTACGTGGCCCTTCTCCCGAGGTTGATTGAGCAATTAAACAGGTTACGGTACCAATGGTCTGGGGAAAAGAAGGAGCATTTGTAGTCATAATGGCAAAGTAAATGAAACTCGAGTTTGGGTCTAGTCAGTTAGACTTGAATCTCCTTCGATTAGACTTGGATGGGAGGCTTGTGATATGGTGCATAAAGGTGGTGGGGCTCGATAAGGCTAGGCAGTCAGAAGTCAAAGGGACATGGCAGTCAAAAGTCAAGGGAACATGGAAGTCAAGGGTAGTCAGAAGTCAAGGGGGCGTGGCTGTCAAGGGCAGTCAGAAGTTATGGGGACGTGGCAATCAAGGGCAGTCAGAAGTCAAAGGGGCGTAATATTTAGCAGTTAGGAGGGGAAAGAAGGAGTTAAATCGCTTAACATCATCAGTCGCATAATTTTCGGTCGGGTACAGACAGATCGGGGTCCCAGATCTGAGATATAAGATGTAGCCTGGAGTAATGTCTGACCGACCACGACTGGTCGTGTTCCCTCAGCTCAGGCCGCATAGCTAGACCTGGTACTTTTAATAAGACAACACCTAGTCAGTCCTTCAGGAATCCAAGCATACCCTCGTCACAGCTCGTCTCCCTCATCAAGACTCAAGTCAGATGGCACACCCGCATGGTCATCCTGAGCGGGCCGTAGCTAAACTCGGGCAGGACAGAAAGCGCTAAGCGATAAACAATGTCAGAGAATCATAATCGTCTGTCAGAGAATAACTATCATCAGTTAGGGAATATTCTAGTGGTCGGTCATTTCCTAAGAATAGAACCTTCTTTTAACCAATGAGAGGGTTCCACATGTAACGCCCGCCCCTCTAGTAGGGCGGGGTTACGGGAACATACATGCATATCAATCTATTTCTAAAGCAGCGGAAGTATTTATTTATATATTCTTTTATAATTTTAATTTACTTTTCTTTTAAATACCAATAACTAATTAACTAACATTTATAATCACATGAGCATGTTAAGCATAATTTTAAATTTAAAAAGTCATGATAGCAATTTCCAACATAAGCATGAATAGGTATTAAGTAATCATGTCACTACAAGAAAATTGGGATTCTACAACACTTAAACGACAACGCTTTTTATAAAAAGCGTTGTCTATTTTTTTTTTTAACAATGCTTTTAGTGAAAAGCGTTGTCTATTTCATTGTTTTCTTATTAATAGACAACGCTTTTCTAAAAACCGTTGTCTATTAGTGATTTTTATGGGTCAAAGACAACGCTTCGTAAAAAGCGTTGTCTATTAGGTTTTTTTTTTAGTGTCTACGACAACGCTTTTTAAAAAGCGTTGTATATTATCAAGTTATCATCTCAATCTTAAGTGATCTAGACCGCTTATCTCAAGATCTGACGGTTGAATCTTCATCCATCTTCATCACAATATGGATGGCCCAGATTAAAGGAGGAGAAAACTTCGTTTCTTTTACCCATGCGACGACACAGTGCTGGTGTTTCCTTTCTGTTCGCGACATCTCCTCTCGCGCGGCTAGGGCACGCGACCTCCCACCGCCAGCCGTCTCTTCTTCCTCACCACCAGCCAGCAGCTCTTTCTTCTCTTCACTGCCGCACAGACCCCTCTCAGGAATCGGGAAGTGCGGTGGTGGATTTCGCCGGCGATGATGACGCCCAACAACCTTCCCAACGGCGGCCACCACCAGCGCCCACACCCTCCGCCCGACCCTCGGAGGCAGCGCCACTACCTTGGCACGCCCATCGCCACCCCTTCCTCCTCTTCCTCCGCCGCCTCCTTCAAGGGTTGTTGTTGTTGCCTCTTCCTACTCCTCACCTTCCTCGCCCTCCTCACCGTCGCCGTCGCTCTCGTCATCGTCATCGTCCTCAAGCCCAAGAAGCCCCAGTTCGACCTCCAACAGGTGGTCGTGCAGTACCTCCTCGTCGCCCCAGTTTCAGCTGAATCAGGATGAAAGCTGAATAGATAATGGTTGAGATGGAAAATGAAAGCTGCATGATCAGTAGCTGGCTTCCTCCAAATCCAAGCTCGAGAACCCTATTGTCAAGCTCTTCGACTGAAGATTTTGGCTCTAGATCGTTACCAGCTTTCTTGGTAGAGAATGGAAATTTGGGGCTTTCATGGAACCCTAGAAACCAAACGGTGGGTGTGAGCTCAAAAACAGAAGGTGAGGTTGGAGCCATTTTCTCTACAATATGAACCTTCTTGGGCTAAAAAACGAGGTGGTTCTTTCTTCTCTTCTCTCCATTTTCTCTACAATATGAACCTTCTTCTGTTCTCGCATGATCCTTCTTCTGTTCTCGCATCTTATTGCTTTAAATTTGCATTTTAATTTCTATTTGGCTCACTTTTAGTCATCATCTGTTCAGGAGTCGAGGAAAGTCTTCAAGTATAAACAAAAAGGAACAAAAAAAAATCATGGATTATACTTGCTCCAAAACATGTTTGTGTGTGTGTATGCATGTCAGTATTTTACAATTCTACTAATAGCTTTTGCTGATCGGACTTTGCATTGTTAATCAATCTTCTCCCATCTCAACTTCTGTGATTGCCAAAATGCCTTCAATAAGCATTTTTAAAGCGTTGTAAAGATGATATTTTTGCAAAAAATACACAACGCTTTTAAAGCGTTGTCTTCGCTACAAACGACAACGCTTTAAAAGCGTTGTCGTTGAGCAGACTTTTAACAACAGTGTCTTTAACAACGCTTTTTCAGGCACAAAGACAACGCTTTAAAAGCGTTGTCTATTAGCTTTTTTCTTGTAGTGTGCAAAACATTAACATAAGGTAGGCATAGTGCATATCAAGCATAAATTAACATAAGCAGGTCTTTTTTTTTTCCTTAGCTGAGCCACCACCACACACATCTCTTGCCCCTCCTGCTGCTCCCTTAGTTTATCCATCCTTTACCTTTATCTGCGGTACAAGGAAAGTAAACTATAAGCACACAGGCTTAATAAGATCCTTTCCTACTCACAAAAACCATGTATCATAGCATAATCACATAAGCATATAGCATGGAGACATAATCATCTAAAACATCATATCATGTAAAAGAGCATCATAACATATCATATCATATCATTCTATATAAAAGCACCATGTCATATTATATCATATCATAAAAGAGCATCATGTCATATCATATCATATCATAAAAGAGCATCATGTCTTATCATACCATATCATAACCTATCATATCATAAAAATATATGCAAGATGTCTTTCGAAAACATGCGTCATGTCATGTGCAAGATGTTTTTTTGAAAAAAATATCGTATAATACTTAAATATAATCTCAACATGAGGGCCCGGCTATGTACCACATAACATAAATACGCGCAATCCCTAGGACGGGGTAACTAGTCCCGAACCTACTAGGGAACTAGGTCCGTACTACGTCCGTCGACCTAGGGGCGAACTAAGGAGCCCATCCCTTGGACACTACGGTCCGGTACAAGCCACATAAAAAGTAAAGTAGCATGTCATATTTACTTATCATATCATGAAGAGTGCTCTTAGTCCCAACTAATAGGGAAGTAACTCTTAGGCCTTTACTTCTCATATCATAAAGAGTGCTCTTAGTCCCAACTAATAGGGAAGCATCTCTTGGCATTTACTTGTCATATCATAAAGCATGCATACTTGAGCATATAGCTCATCATAAGAGTCATTATCATGCATGATTCATAAGCATACATAAATGAGCATATGACATATCATAGGAAAACATAATCATGCATGGAAAACATTAACTAGCATCTCCTAATTCATATCATAGCATGTGAGACACGTAGAAAATCATAATTGGGTCTCTAACCCTAATTCCATGGAGTGGCCAAAACATGCAAGGTATTGTCCTAGGTTACAAGTAACATAAAAGCATTTGAACCCTAAACCACTTCATAACACTTATCATAAAGAACATCATGAACATGTTTAGTTTAGGTTCTAAGCTTCCTAGATCTTTTAATCCTATTATGGCCGAAACTTGCCAAGCATGAATCTAGGTTACAAGTAACATAAAAGCATATGAACCCTAAACCAACTTCATAACTCTTGTCATAAAGAACATCATTAGCATGCTTAGTTTAGGTTCTAAGCTTCCTAGGTCTTTTAATCCTATCATGGCCGAAACTTGCCAAACATAAATCTAGGTTACAAGTAACATAAAAGCATATGAACCCTAAACCAATTTCATAACACTTATCATAAAGAACATCATGAGCATTTTTAGTTTAGGTTCTAAGCTTCCTAGGTCTTTTTAATCCTATTATGGCCGAAACTTGCCAAGCCTAACCCTAGGTTACAAGTAACATAAAAGCATGTGAACTCTAAACCAATTTTATATCATATACCATAAGGAACATCATGAGCATGTTTAGTTTAGGTTCTAAGCTTCCTAGGTATTTTAATCTTGTTATGGCCGAATGTTTAAGGACCATGAAACTAAGTCTAAGCAGCATACAAGTATAAGAATATCAAGCTAACTTCATATCATATCATAAGGAAAACCATGAGCATATTAGATTTGATTTTAAGCTTTCTTAGACCTTTATTCTCATCATGGCCAAAACCCTAAGTGGAATGCATCTAGGTTTTAAGCAACATGCAAGCATGAAAACACTAAGAACTCTTCACACCATATCATAAGGAAAGTCATGAGCATGATAGATTAAATTTTAAACTCTCCTAGACCTTCATTTCTATCATGACCGAAGCCTTCTAGGCATAGGTCTAGACTACAAGCAACATAAATAAAAACATGAGAATTTTAAACAAAACTCATATCCTAAGTTACATATCATAAAGAACATCGTGAGCATGTTTAGTTAGGTCTTAAGCTTTCCTAGGTCTTTTAATCTTATCATGGCCGAATGGTTAAGGAACATGAATCTAAGTTCTAAGCAACGTACAAGAATAAGAACACCAAACTAATTTTCTATCATAGGTTACATATCATAAGAAACATGGTGAGCATGTTTAGTTTAGGTCTTAAGCTTTCCTAGGTCTTTTAATCTTATCATGGCCGAATGGTTAAGGAACATGAATCTAAGTTCTAAGCAACGTACAAGCATAAGAACACCAAACTAATCTTCTATCATAGGGTACATATCATAAGAAACATGGTGAGCATGTTTAGTTTAGGTCTTAATTTAAGCTTCCTTAAGTTTTTTTTTTTATACTTTGGTGACCGAAAGTTTCAAGAAGAACCCTAGATTTTAAGCAATCTAAACTCATGGAAAAATACATGAACTACTTGTACCACAGGTGAGGGGATACTTACTTCTTCTTGCTTGGTTTTTCTTAAAAGAAGGTACCCTTGTGAAGAGGAAGAAGAAAGCTTCTCCTTCTAGTTCTCCCTTTTGCTTCTCTTGCTTGTAAGGAGTAGATCTTGAGGACTTCTTCTTGTGAATTAGTTTTCTTAGGGAGAAAACCTTAGCTTGGATTCGGAAATGGGAGAGGAAAGAGTTCTAGGTCTCGGTGGAGGAGGAAGAAGGAGAAAGAAGGAGGAGGAAGAAGAAGGAGGAAGAAGTAGCCAACCTTTCTTTCCCTTCTCTTCTCTCATTCCTGTTTATCCTTAATGAGGAAAAAAGGAAGAATGTCCCAATTCATCCTCTTGACTCCTCTATTCTCTCACCCTCTTCATTCCCACGAAAATAGAAAGAAGAAGAAGAAAAAGGCAACTTGCCTTTTGTCTTTTGCTTGCTTCTTCTCTTAACCAAGAGGAAGAGGAGGAAAGCTACTTGACATTCTCTTGCTCCCTTACTTAATCATACTCTTACTTTTAACTACAATTTCCATTCTTTGCTAATCATATATCATTCATGACTCTAGTGGTTATCATACTCATTTAGCTTTATCTATTGTGAGGGGTTCATGGTTCAAGTCTTAACTTCTCTTTCTTTTTATTTATTTTTGGTTCTATTTCCATTTCCCTTTTATTCTAAAAGAGAATACCCATATGTATAGCTTAAATATTTCGTGGGTGTTACACCACATGTCCTCCATCACTCGACAGGCCTTGACACTCGACATTCTTTAACATCGGTAAGGCTCCAGAGGTACACATTGTCATATAAAAAGGGAGGTCCTCTCCCTTGAGTGGGTACGCGCTCACATTCGTACTCGTCTTCTATAGTTCTTTTTTCCTTTGTATACTGTTCTTATGGGGAAAAGTACTTGACTTGAGCATCAGAGGGCCTGCGCCAGGAACTTTTTCCCTGGTTTCTGGTCTCTAACATTCCGTGTGCTTGTCTAAGTGTGTGCAGAGCCTAAGTATCGCCGGTTTCGTCACCATTGTCCTTCAATTTCACGTGGGGGTCTGTTTTCCGGGGCACATACACTAGGTGTATCCAAGTCGTCTCTCCATCAACACTGACGTCATCTTAGTCGGTCTTTATCTGACTCAGATTCCGGACAGGATCACTTACCAATATCAGGCATAACCCAATAGTAATGTGACTATATTGATGTCTATACTCTTGCTGTCGTACCCATAGGCAGATTATCATTATAATAAGTGGTGGTACATTGTCAAAATGTTTATTCTTTTATGCATTACGTACCAACTTTTGGGTCATTGGTAATAGTTCCCTAAGCTCTTGCAAGACACTTCTCCTTCGCAGTTGGCCACATCACCTTAGCTCTATTACGAGGGGCATTCATTTCTTTGTCATCCTCCTCGTGGTTAATATTTTCTATCCCAAGCTAAGTGTCGTTGAATGTGGTGGGAATTAAGAGCATAACATTGAAATTGGTGTTGGGAGCTCTCTATCGGATCCAGATCCTCCTAAACTCACCTGTCAAGATTCATTCGACGGCATGCTCGATGGAAATGGAGTAGTAAATACTTGAGAAGGAGGTGACATCATAAATTGGCTACCCATTGAAGTATAATCAGATGGAAACATGAAAAACAAAGCGTGAGAAACAAAATTTGAACCAGTAGGAGTATTTTATGAAAATTGAGTTGCATAAACAAATTGAAATGGATGAGGATTGGGAAGAGAACGCAATTGAGAATTTTGAGAATTTGAATTTCCCTCTGTATTTGAAGAATCAAATAAATTATTGAAATAATCACTGAATTTTTTAACCATTTAAAATAAGGAGATAGAAATATTATGATAGAAAAATTATAGAAAAAGTTTTAGATAGTGAATAGAGAAATGAAAAATATTTCTCTATTTATAAGCTAAAAAAAATTATTGTTAAAATAAAAATAATATCAAATATCCAATTTTTTTAACCGTTCTATAAAAAAAAATGAACGTTGTCAAAAACTAATTGTTGCCAAAAGTGATTGCTTCATTAAATTTTCTATTGTTAAAATAAAAAAATTTTAAAAAAAAGTATGTGACTGGCTGCCACTATATGTGGGACCCATGCCCACTAATTTTTTTGATTTTTAAACTACTATGAACCAAGCATCCAAAATTGGATGCTGGTTCTTCGATCTACTAATTTTATATCATTTGTAATGTCATTGGGTTTATAAAACCTAATTTCTTGGGATTTGTAAATCCAGTGTTACAGATACCCTTATGACCTCATTGTTCACTGTGGAATCCCCATTCATAGATTCTGAACACACTCTGGTCAATGTTGATTTCTTCCTCCTCAAGAGAAATCCACTTGTCTCTTTGCAAACTCATCGACTTCTTAATTTCATCATCGTCGTAAATCGATTTATTAATCTCTTCATTCTTACCTTCTAGATCTTAATCAACAAACTCTCAACAAACTCTCATGATCGATTAAAGTCTCAAGGTCATCATCAAAAAGTACCTTATTAATTTCTTCTTCATCCCCAGGACTATGATATCATGATAGGACATCGAAATTATCACCTAGGCACCTACGGTTCGATCCCTAGGTTTGACGTATTTATAAGAATTTTTCCTCCAAATGAGGCGCACAACCTAAGGATGTTGAGCTTCTAGGCTAGTCGTCGCATGCGCTTTCCGATTTACCCTAGTGATCGGTGAAAACTTTTCATGAGGTCAGGTCAGTCACCTCCAAAGATAGTCAATAAAACTAACTGCTTTATTTTTTTTCTTATTAACTTCTTCCAAATCATCTTCAAATCCATCAAAGTCATCTTGGGTGTCAAAGCTATAGTTCTCCATGACAAAACTTAATCATCCTTGAAATGAAATTTGAGTGTGCCCACAAGGAAAAAAATGATCTTTCATCTTTTTCTTAATCTTCTCTCAATTCTTGATCTTGGTTTTACCATGTATGTCTCATGAGCGGCGCAAGTGCTCCCACCATACATATATGTTCAATCCTTGAGTCTAATGACAATCAACTTCACCTTTATCTCGCCCGAAACTTGCTTATAGTCAAGATCGGCTCCACTTTGTTGGTCCAATCAACAAATTTTATGTATGTGACATACCAAAAAATTCGGGTAGATCAACTCGATATCCAAGTTCTTCATACCAATCTTCTCGACCACGTACCTCATGATCTTCAAGATTTTGCATAGCTAGACGTGGAGTTAAATTTATAACTTGTCTCTATAAATCCTTAATCTTGTCCTAGATGCAATGACTGTAATGTTAGCCAAAACTTGCTTGACACAATCATAATAACCTTCAATTGAATTTGATGCTCGGCTTCCTCAATCAGACACTGCTGATCTTAATACTAACTAATGTCGAGAAGAATAGTAATTATTATACAGGTTAACGAGAATAGAAGTTTATGGAAAAGGCAGGAAGAGATAACCACTGTATTTTAGATTTTTATAAAAAAAAATTATATTTAATATTTGAGGATTATTCCATGAATAGATAAATACATGTTTATATAAACTTTAGATATTAAGATCCTATTATATAAATCAAAATTCTTAACTTGTCATAAAAGAAAAGAAATTTTAATAAAGAAATTATTAACAAAATCTTATCTATCCTAAACTGACTCAGAATATAAAAAAAAAAAAAAAAATACCAAAAACATTAAAAATATCTTTAAACCTATGAAGGTGAAAATTATTTAAAAATAATAATAGTAATAAAAAATCTACCATCCTTCAGCATCACGATATAATTTAATTTGTAAATCCATTTAGTAATTAACAAAAAAAAATAAACAACGTAGAAATTATATATTGACTGAAGAAAAAAACATGATGGACAAGATAACATCAATTTGGGACGATTGAATAATTTTTATGGAAGTTTTTTTATTGATCACTAATGTAAATCGGGGAGTGATTGCAGCCCAAAAAACTCAATATCTTATAGTTATATGTCTCATTTAGAAAAAAAAAAAATCTTTATAAATATAAATCTTTATAAATATACCATAATTAAGGATGTAGAAGTCTTGGTGATAACTTTATACCTTTCCATTATATGATAGCTAGGGCCGGCCGTAGACTTTAAAAGGATCGGTGTAAAAAAATCCTTTTAATTTAAGTAAAAAAAATTCATCTAAATCGAAGTGTTTAAACACGTATACTACTGTGTAGTATCGGTGGACGAGAGAGATGATGCGATGACTACAGCATTGAACGATGGCTATTGGTGTGAGCGAAGAGTTTGAGAGTGAGCAAAAGTAAATTTCGAAAGATTAGGATTTAAAAAAATAGATATATCAAAAGATTTGTCAAAGATGGAAGTAAATATCATAATATTTTAAAATTTATAATTATATATATATATATTTAATTTTTTTAATAAATACAGAAATTTTTTTATTAATCTTTACTAAAGAAATATATAATATATATATATATATATATTTTTTTTTAAAAAAAAAGTCCCGCTGGAGATGCGCCTGTACACCGGTCCCCCTTGATAACCTAGGTCGGCTCTGACGATAACCCCGGGGCACAATTATTGACTCGAGACTACTCATCGAGTTGATAAGTAAATGAATTTGAAAAATAGCCAAAACCATTAAACACAAAAAGGAAACCATCAATTTTTTTTTTCTTCATGATTCAGTATTCAATGGCCAAAGTAAACGCTCGCATCCTTATCAAGCACGAAATTAAGATGAAGCATCTTCATTTTCGTAATTGAAACACACCTTCCACGTCTCAGGCGTCGGCCGCCCCCCATCCACCTGTTCCACGTTAGGTATATACAATACTTCAATCGTTTATCCTTTTTCTATCAATAGCATATATACATACCCACACGAATGATTGCGTACAATTTATTCCTTTAAACGTTATTATCCCATTGTCCGGATGCCCAGTTCACGGTGCCCAATTTATGAGAGAATGACAGATTTATAAAAATGGATGAGTTTTTCAAATCGACTCGAAAAATATTCAATTTGTATTTGAGTTTATCGAATTCGAGCCGAATTTAAATATATTTGAATCTTTTTTCGAACCGAACTCAAACTCAAATTATATTATTCGATATTTCGTGAGCCACTTGCTAACTTTAATATTTTATTAATATAAGTTAAATATATAGTAAATAAATAAATTGCGAGCTTGTCAAGTACGTGTTTTTGAGTAATAATTCTAATAGTTTACGAACATGTTCGAATCTTTCGAGTCGAACTCGAACTCGAGCCCTAATTCAAATCGAACTCTAACATAAAATTTAAAAATTTTCGAGTTTTGAATCAAGCTCGAACTTGAATATACCTATTTCGAGCCGAATTCGAGCTTTAAATTTTTCAACATATTCGGCTCGATTCAGTTCATTTACACTCCTAATCTAGATAATTTAACGATTGATATAAGCTGATTCTATATAATGTATCTCTCTTCGTATAATCTGAAGATGGATTGCGAAGGGTGTCTAGGATGAACTAATCACCTTTTACTATAATTATCTCATTTACTTAAAATTATCGGTTGAGAATACAATCAAACTACCACATTAAAAATATATAAAAAAGATTATGAATTTAAAAGATAAAAGATATCTTCATTGGTAAAAGATATTTTATATAGAACTAAAAAATAAAACTATAAGGACTTAAATCTAAAATGGATAATATCATACTATTATAAAAATGTGTGAATTCTTTTGGTCCTAACAAATGATTGAGTCACAGTCCAAATCGAATGCCATGCGGAATGACTTTGAACGAAATTGAGGGGAGGTCCGAAGTAGATCAAGAGTGACAAGATATGGATGCTTGCGTGGTGGGGGGTAGAGCAAGCCAAAAGTAATCGGATATTTATAGGAATAAAAAATAGATTAAAAAAGACTAGATGCTTGTACGAAAGTT
Organism: Zingiber officinale; assembly: GCF_018446385.1. Taxonomy (NCBI): domain Eukaryota; kingdom Viridiplantae; phylum Streptophyta; class Magnoliopsida; order Zingiberales; family Zingiberaceae; genus Zingiber; species Zingiber officinale. Next base: position 101,853,145 of record NC_055989.1, on the reverse strand, counting down.
CGGAACAGCTAAAAATAATCAAATATTTACGGAGAGATTTGGATCATAAGAGTAATGATGATCTTTCGTTTAAGTGGATTATTTGGAATATAATAATAGAAAAGACATAAAAAGAAATCGTGAGTGTAAAAGATAAAAAATGTCCCAATCCGTATAAAATTTTTAGATAAAATTTAAAAGCAAAATCATAAGGTTCAGACTTAACGTGTAACGAAGATATATGAATCCTTTATTCACCACACTGCTTCTCTTTATATCCGTGGGTCGATATTAGGGAGGACATTAATGTAATAGATATATAATTTTTTTTTATTTACCACACCAAATCATGTTCACATCTTATACACGATAATTGACTATAAATATTTCTGAATATTTAATATATGAAATGGTACATGAGAACCATGTAATTGAGTTAGAAAGTATGAAGCGTGGGTCTAAGCCGTCCGTTTAGGTTCGATTTATCAAATTGGTCCATTCTATAGATTGAGTTAAAATTTTATAAACATAATTTCATCTGGGCCGATCCTCTAGGCATGTGACTTACTAAGTCAGTTTGCGGATTGAAAATCACATGTAAATTAAACTTTATACCAATTCATTGTTTTTTATTATAATTTTAAAATAAAATAATAATTTTTATCAAATATGTCTACTTGTTTGTATTCATTTACTTTTAAAAAATATATATTTAATTGATGATATTTCGAAGTAAAACTTTAAAGATATGAATTTTTTTCTTTTTTTTTAAATATTTTTTAATGGATCCGTGGATTAACCCGTCTAACCCACAATCCACTTTGTATTGTATTAGATCAAAAATTTTTCAATCCATCAAAATGACGGATCTTTCTCTCCCTCCCCACTTCGTCACAGATTGGCATGCCTAACTACTCAAGTGAGGTTTTACAATTCATCCAAATAACGGAGTGCAGGTCCCAAGCCAAGAAGGGGCGATATACGTCCAAATCCAAGTGTGTTGGTTCGTCAAGAGTGGCATGCAGCTTATCATTATCCTCGATATAAAAATTTAAATTTTTAATGAATTTAGGAAGGCAGACAGTCTATTTTTAAAATTGATTGATTGTTTGTTGTGTCTTTCCGAAGGCCATCTATGTTTTTCTTGCCTTGGGAAAAAAATAATGATAAAATAAACTTTCACATTAGGTTTTTGTTCTTAGAAGAAGATTAACTGTGAACAATGATAAATTACGAATTCAGTTTATAGCATGCTGTTAAATAAAATTATTTATATCAAGAAGGAGAAGGCATTCTTTTTCGCGAACCACGTGAAAAATGTGCCTAATATTTTTATGGCATACACCCCGCTGCACTGGATTTGCATAAATAATGCCCCCAGGCCATCCAGTTCAATTCATCGATCGATCCTCCGATCATTTGGACGCATCTCGTTAACATGTCTCTTTTCCTTGCTCCACCATCACACTTCCCTTTCCGTGCTCTCCGGCGATCCACCACCGCCAAGCAGCCATGCCTCCAACTCGTCCAGTGCACCGGCGACCAGCAATCGACGGAGGCGGCCAGAAGATCGGCCCATTACCAGCCCAACATGTGGAGCAACGAATACATACAATCACTCACTGTTGAATCTCCGGTTAGGAGAACGATCCCTCGATCGACCTCTGTTTAATTAATTATCTTTCTTTCGTTAATTTCGATTTAAGTTTAAAATCAGAAGTTTATAGTTGAAGGCGGAGGCGAAGGACCAGACAGAGAGACTGACGTTGCTGAAAGAGAGAATTGCAGAAGTGATATGCGAGAAGAAGGAAGTGGAAGAGCAGCTCCGGTTGATCGACCACCTGAAGCAACTCGGAGTAGCTTATCATTTCAAAGACGACATTAAAGACTCTTTGAGAAATCTTCACTCGTCTTTGGAAGAGATAAGCTCGACATTTAAGGAAGACCTTCACGCCTCCGCATTACTCTTCAGGCTTCTCAGGGAAAATGGCTTCTCCATTTCTGAAGGTGATCGATCAAATTTCACTTCTAAAATAATTGTTCAGGACTAATTTTCTTTCTGAATGAAGACATTTTCGAGGAATTCAGAGATGAGAAAGGCCACTTTAGAGACGGTCTTAAGAACCACACGGAAGGAATGCTGAGTCTGTATGAGGCTTCTTATTATGAAAAAGATGGAGAGATGGTTCTGCAAGAAGCCATGGAGTTAACGACTGAGCACCTCAAAAATCTCTTAGAAGGAGGCTCTGATATGAAGCTCAAACAGAGAGCGGCACATGCTCTGGAACTTCCATTGAATTGGAGGATGGAGAGACTGCACGCCAGGTGGTTCATTGAAGCATGCCAAAGAGAGGTCATGGTCATCACCAACCCTCTTCTTCTTGAATTTGCTAAGCTGGACTTCAACTCAGTCCAGAGCATCTACAAGAAAGAACTCAGTGCTCTCTCCAGGTGAATAAGCTAATTAAGTTATATTATTTTATCAAGTTCAAAAGCGAATGATGATTAATTACATATTTATATAGATGGTGGGCAAATCTGGGAGTTGTTGAGAAATTACCATTCGCCAGAGACAGATTGACTGAGAACTACTTGTGGACAGTGGGCTGGGCATTTGAACCAGAGCACAGGAGCTTTAGAGAGGCACAAACAAAAGGAAACTGCTTTGTGACAATGATCGATGATGTCTACGACGTCTATGGTACCCTGGATGAGCTTGAACTCTTCACTCGCGTCGTTGATAGGTGAAGAGAAATTTAACACCAGAATATATACAATTAACAGAGAAATTTTACAAGATACTAATTACTTGTGCTGTTGGAATTTGGAAATATGAACTTCATCATCAGATGGGATATTAACGCGATCGACCAACTGCCAGACTACATGAAGATCTTATTTCTCGCGCTTTTCAACACGATAAACGACGATGGCTATAAGGTGATGAAGGAGAAGGGACTGGACGTAATACCTTACCTCAAGAGATCAGTAAGTAGCACTTAATTAGTAATTAATTAACTCCTTGCTCTTCAGTATGGGAACATGCATGTGATTCTTTTGGGGATCTGTTTAATTCAGTGGGCAGATCTGTGCAAAGCATATCTGGTGGAGGCAAAATGGTATCACCAAGGTTATACACCAACCATTAATGAATACTTGGACAATACATGGATTTCCATATCAGGCCCTGCCATCTTCACGAATGCTTACTGCATGGCCAACGACTTAAACAAGCAAGACTTGGAGCGTTTCTCAGAGTACCCTGCCATTGCAAAGCCCTCGTCGATGCTCGGTCGACTTTATAATGACTTAGCTACTTCAAAGGTATATATATATATCTACACACATAGAAAGAGATTGTTAAAATCATGCAGCTTTGATCTTGCTTTATACTTAATGTTTATATATATATAGGCTGAAATTGAGCGAGGAGATGTGCCAAAATCCATTCAGTGTTGCATGCACGAGAGAGGCGTTTCGGAGGAAGTGGCTCGTGAGCAGGTGAAGGAGCTAATACGAGGCAACTGGAGGGGTATGAATGGAGATCGGGCTTCTGCAACTTCGTTCGATGAGATGTTGAAGACAGTGGCACTGGGCATAGCTCGAGCTTCACAATTTTTCTACCATAATGGAGATAAATATGGTAAAGCCGATGGAGAAACCATGAATCAAGTCATGTCGCTGCTGATCAACCCTATCATTTAATAAAGATAGACAGGGCGGTCAAAGGTAATAATGGTTACGTTGAATGTTAGTGGATTGATGAGTTGGTGATAATAATGGTTACGTTGAATGTATTTGCATTAATTGAGTTCGTGGGATAATGTTGAAGTTAGGGGTTAATAGATATGGAATTACTGGGATATGATTGAGGAGTTACTGGTTTATTTAAGTTACATAACGATAAATCTCAATGATGAGAATTTGGCCAATCAAAAAATAAATATAAAATACATGTCTTCTTAACAGCTAAAAAATAAATATAAAATATTTCATTTTAGTTGATCAGATTTGACTAAATTGTCCGTTACATAATTAATTTATAAATAAGCTACTTGTTTTGTCAATGATAAGCGGAAAAAAAAATTTATGATCCTCTATTCTTGGCCACTTATTGTCCTTCTCTTCTTTTAACAGGCTAGACATTTTTAATAAAGACAGCACTTCTCAGGCAGTACAAACTAATACGTTAACCCTAATTCAATTGGGCTTTGAGCTTTACACGACAATATTGGCACACAGCCCAATATTAATAAAATAAATAAGTGTTAAAAATCATATCTGATTTTTATTTTTATTAATAAATAATACTAATTCGATCATTTAATTGGATTTCAATAACTCATTTTAAATATATGATTATTTTTTACACGCCTATCGAACTTAGCATCACTTCGCGTGAACATATTATTATCTTTACCTTTTTCTATATTTTATTAGATTTTAAATTTTTGTTGAATGATTTTTTTTATTATGAAATTATTAAGTTAATTTACGGATAATGATATATGATGTGATGATAAAAAGAGTCTATCAAGTATGAGTCAAAAGTAAAAAACAGCAATCGACGTGGAGATTAAAATCAGGGTGGTCGAAGGCAAGGAATCACCAGGTCACCAAAGTTGTCCGAGCGAGCGGTAACGAGTCGGGCAAGCCTAAATGGTCCATTCAGCTGGGAGGCTCACCTAGGCAAATCATGTTGGTGTAACCTTAGGTCAAGGTTGACCTGGTTGACCTGATTCGAGTTGACCTGACTCGAGTTGTGTTTTGATGTTTGACGATGTTTGACGAGAAGAGAGTTGTATTCTTGATGTTTGACAAGAATAGGTGTTTGGGAGATTGTAGGTGCAACCTTACGTCAAGGTTGACCTGGTTGACCTGATTCGGGAAAAGTCCAAGCAGGGAGCTTGGCACGCGAAAAGTCCAAGTATGGAGACTTGGCACTGGAAAAGTCCAAGTACGGAAACTTGGCACGGGGAAAAGTCCAAGCAGGTAGCTTGGCACGCGGAAAGTCCAAACAGGGAGTTTGGCACGGGAAAAGTCTCAGTGAGTGAGGCAGTCGGAGAAGTCCCGGTGAGTGAAGCCAGGCAATGGGAAAATCCTGGTGAGTGAAGCCAGGTGAAAATCCTAGCGAGTGAAGCTAGGTGAAAGGGAAAACCCTGGTGAGTGAAGTCAGGTAAAAGTCCTAGTGAGTGAAGCTAGGCAGTTTGGAAGTCCTGGTGAGTTAAGCCGGGCAAGGGAAAATCCAGATGGATCAAGGGAGATCGGACATCTGGTGTTGGGAAGTCCAAGTAGATCAAGGGGGTGATCGGATACTTGGCACGAAGAGGAAAGCCCAAGTGGGTCAAAGGGATTGACCGGATACTTAGTGGGGAGTCTTAGCAGGTCAAGGGAGTGACCGGATGCTAAGCATGATGTACCAATAGGTCAAGGTTGACCGGATATTGGTTTGGAAGGTTTGGGACTTGGTTTGGGCAAAAACCAAGCTCTGGATCGGTCCGAGACCGATCCAGAGAATACAGTATCTCGATCGGTTTGGTGACCGATCGGATAACAAATAGAAGGCGATCACGATTCTGTGAGCTTACGATCGGTGGGGACCGATCGGTGACGATCTTGAGTGCGAGGAACCGCACTCAATAAGCCCCGATCGGTCAGCCGATCGAGCCATACCCTGATTGGTCCCCACGACCGATCGAGCAATCAATAGCTAGCGGAGTTCGGAGAAAGCGCGATCGATCGTGGACCGATCAGACACTCGATCGGTCGTGGACCGATCGGGCACTAGCGTTGCGACGCAACGGCTATATTCCTTCGTGTTTTTCTTCGCAGGTATAAAAGAAGCTACAGGGCTTCGTTGCTGCGATTGCTTCCTTCTTAGAACTTCTGTTCTTGTGCTCTAGAGCTTCTGCACTTACCTGTTATCAGAGCTTTGCTGAGCTCCTCGCAGCTGAAGCTTCGCATGAGCTTCTCGACTGGATTCTCGTCAGCTGCTGCTGGTGTGAAGCTGCTGCTTCATCATTCCAGTCAACAAGAAAGGCAAGCAAGTGTTTCATATTGTCTTTTGCTTTCTTGTATCTGTTGTACTCCTATCTTGCTTGTGCAAGAAACATTGTGGAGAGGTTTCTCCACCCAGAAGGAGTATATTGTATTAGCCGGTTCTCCGGGGACTCATCCACCGACGGATTGGTAGGCTTCGTCCACCTTACGGACACGCCGAGGAGTAGGAGTTCATCTCCGAACCTCGTTACATCCATCGAGTTTGAGGTTTGATCTTCTCACCGTTTCCTTTCTACTGTTTTATTTCCGCTGCGCTAACACGTTTTGTAGAAAGAAACGACGATTTGGGGTCGGCTATTCACACCCCCTCTCTAGCCTCCGTACGAAGGATCCTATCAAATCATTCATCAGGCCAGATTGACTATAGAGAGGACATCAGAGGTTCAGCTGTGACAACCCTGCAAAGGCTAGTATGACCGGACCGTATGGCCAGTCGCGCAAGGAACCACTTACCGAGCTGAGCGACCGTGGAGAAGAACAACTGAGATTGACCTGGCGGGGAATCCCGGCCGACCGGCTCCCTCGCTCAGCCAAACAGTGAGACCCCTTGCTTAGCTCATTGTATCATTCTAGAAGTTGGTGTTGCTGACAATAGGCATGGTTAACAGGTAAATCGTATGACGAAAGCTTTCATTGTCATATCAGAGATTTGCACGCCTTGTTACGGAATGATGTCAGAGACACTTTTCTGACATATATTTTCATATGATAGTTCAGAAACGTGCACGTGCTTTGAGAAGAGTACATGTCTGTTACTGGAGCACTATATAAAAGAGAGTCCATGCACCGACGGAGGTATGTGTTATCGGTGCTAGAGTTTTTGCTGTTGCTACAATTCTTTACCATATTTTCTACTATTTCGGTGGCTGACTTGAGCGTTGGAGGGCCAACGTCGAGGACCCCTTACCTGGCCCGCCACTAACGTTCTTTGTGTTGCAAAGCAGAGCGGATCATAGTCTTCACCCTATCAACCTAGGAGCCACATCCCCAGCTAGCTGCCTTCATCATTTTTGCATCGGAGCATATTGGCATTGACTGTGGGAATTTAACTTGTATCCGAGAAGTGGAGATGGAAGACACTGAATGACTCAGATTGTGACACTGACAAAGGAGGAGTTGGACATGCTGATACAAGCTCGGACTGTTGGTGCAATCGACCTAGGTTTTGATGTGTGTGTCAAAGAGTTTAAGTTAGGCTGTCATATGTATTTGATATGTGGTTGAGTAATGCAAGACTTGGTGGAACACATGAGAGCAAGTGTGAGAAGCTCATCCAAGGGCTCGGATCGTTGAGTCGGTGAAGGATGGTGTGGAAGGCATCCGAGGGACCGCACGGACGAGGAGTAATGGAGTGGTGCCGAAGGAAGTGGACTTCAAGGCAGCGTGAAGGATGGCACGGAGAGGAGCCGCGGGCTCGGGTGCATCTGAGGGACGAAGGCCGACGAAGAGGACTTCAAAGGCGACTCCGGAAAGGATGAGAGTGTGAGAATGTATTGAGACCAGTCGACTGGTCATGAGACCAGTCGACTGATCCAAACTCACAGAATGCACAGAAGCATTTTGTGCTTGTCGACTAAGGGGACCAGTCGACTGGTCCTGAGACCAGTCGACTGGTACATGTCCGTTGGCTGTGAAAGGAGCCGTTGGCTGTGCCTAACGGCTAGCACCAGTCGACTGGTGCTTGGACCAGTCGACTGGTGTCAGGGTTTGAGTTGATTTGTGATCAACTCTCTTCTCTTATTTAAGGGGAGCTTTGGGGCATTGAGCAGGTTACTGATGCTTGTAGTTTAACTCCTATTCTGTGCCCAAAGCTCCCAAGTCAATTCTCTTCCTCCTAATTCTAACTCCATCTTGTAAAGAGGAAGAGTGCCTTTGTGAGAGGTTTACTCCACCGAGAAGGAGAAGCTCTAGCCGGAGATTGCCGGGGACTGATCCACCGAAGGATCAAGGGATCGTCCACCTCAAGGACACGCCGTGGAGTAGGAGCATCATCTCCGAACCACGTTACATCGAGTTTGTTAGCGTTTGCATTCTTGTTTGTTTCATTCCCTTGGTTTTAGTATATTCCGCTGTGAACTAACCCTTGTGTAGAGAAGAAATCGATTTGGGGGTGGCCTAGCTATCCAACCCCCCTTCAAGCCGGCCACCGATCCTCCAACAAGTGGTATCAGAGCGAGGTTAGCATCGGAAGAACTAACCGTCGACCGAAGCATCAAGATGGCGCTTCAAGAGGGATATAGCACCGCTCGACCACCTTTCTTTGACGGCAATGACTTCGCATATTGGAAAGGTAGGATGGAATATTACTTAATAAATTATATTGAAAATTGGTTTAGTGTTGTAGATGGATTTGAGAAACCAAAAGATGGGTCGGGAGCGCCTCTTCCAACCAAGGATTGGACAAAAGAGATGGCAAGGAAAGCTCAAGCAAATGCAAAAGCCACAACAACTCTACAATGTGGACTCTCCAAGGAGCAATTAAGCAAAGTAGGACCATTCAACTCCGCTAAAGAGCTTTGGGAAAAACTCATTGAATTAAATGAGGGATCAAGTGAATCTAGGAGGGCCAAGAGAGATCTTTTGGTGGGGAAACTTCAAACCTTTGCCATGAAGACCAATGAGACCGTGAGTCAAATGCACGGTAGATTCAAGAAGATAGTAAATGAACTTCATGTAATAGGTGAGAAGGTTGACAATCGAGACCTAGTAAGGTATGTGCTCCAATCTTTTCCTAGAACTACCTTATGGGCATCGATGGTTGATGCGTATAAGGTATCTAGGGATCTTTCCTTGATTAAGCTTGATGAATTATTTTCCGAGTTTGAACTTCATGAACAAGCTAATGAGCCTTCAAAAGAGAAGGGAATAGCTCTTGTTGTAGAAAAGAAGAAGAAGAAAACTTCACCCCCACCATCCTCCGACTCCGAGGATTCAAGCGCCTCAATAGATAGCGATCAAGAGGCGTATATGGTAAGGAAGATGAGAAAAGCATTTAAAACCTTTTCTTCTAACAAATCTCGTGCTAGGAAAAGTTCAAGAAGCAAAAGTAGGACAAGGAAGATCATTTGCTACAATTGCCAAGGAGAGGGACACATAAGAGATGATTGTCCTCTCTTGAAGAAGAAGGAAGGAAAGAAGAAGGAGGAGAAGAAGACAAAAGAAAAAGGGAAGAAGGCTCATAACCTAAAAGCAACATGGGATGATCCATCATCATCATCGGAGGAAGAGGAGCACCATGTAGTCAATTTTGCTCTAATGGGAATTGATGATGTAGCCTCCACCTCATCCGAGCAAGAAGAAGGAAGGAGCTCAAGTGAAGATGAAGAGGGGAGCTCAAGTGAAGGGGGAGGTCAAACTTCGGATTCGGACTTCTCGGTAAGTGAGGTACATAATCTTCCTCCCCATATCTTAGTTAAAATTATTTCAAGCACAAATGATGATTTGTTCAAGGCAAAAAGGAAAAACAAGTCTTTGAAACATGACATTTGCATGCTTAAAGAAAAATTAGAATCCATGCCTATTAGGGATGATGATTTGCATGCTTCCTCTACAAGTTCAAATGATTCATGTTTAGAAGAGGAAAATAGGAAATTAAGGGAAAAGGTAGAATACCTTACCAATGCCCTTAGAAAATTTGAAATTGGCTCTAAAACCCTAAATATGATCATTGGGAGCCAAAGGGCAAGTTTTAAGAAAAATGGGATAGGATACAACGAACCAAATAATGAAAAGACCTACCATTGTTTACTTGCTAGGGGGCAATCAAAAACCAAGACCATAGATAGAAAATGGATCCCCAAGGAATACTTAGTTAACCCAATTAGAAAGAATTTCTATTGGGTGCCAAAATCAATCCTCAAGGGTTAGAGGATTTTGGGTTTAGTCAACCAATGAAATCATAACTCAAATTTTTGAAAAATGGTTGACTTGAGACCTTAAGGGGGAGGACTTAGCCTTGATAGAGATTCATGATCAAGAGGGCTAAGTAAAGGTTACCTTTATCTCACAATGATTTGCATTATTTTCTAACCATAAATGTGAGATATTAGGATGATACAAATAATTCACATATGCTTATGGCATTTTTGATGAGTTATGGTTTGTATCAAATTTTTAGTGATCATAAGCCAACTATGGGGAAAGCAAATGCTTAATTAATGGACATCTTGCCCATAGATCATAGTTGGATATTCTAAATGTTTTGAAAACATTTCTATGTTTTATTTGCTGTGATATAGCTATGTTAAATCATGTGATTGCAAAACTGAGCCTTAATTTGATACAAACTTGCATGTCTTTGAGATTTTTTTTGATTGGGTCAAAATTTTAAAAACACTTTGACTTTTCATGAAATCATATTTTTCCTAGTTAAAGAACATTATAAGAAATATGTGCTCAAAATTTCATGATTTTTTGAATTTTCTGGAATTTTTTGTGTATTTCTGAAGTTGACCTCAGAAGGCTGAAATTTGGGTTCAGCATGTACCAGTCGACTGGGACAGGTACCAGTCGACTGGTACCAGCCTTTCAGCAATCTGAGGGTTTCTGAAATCAATTTTTTTGTCCAAATTTGGTTGGAACTGATACCATAAGTGTGTGTACGAGTTTAGTACAACATTTTTGATGGTGTCAAAGGGGGAGAAAGGGGTAGGTTTAAGTTAGAGACCTACTTAGTTTTATTTGTGTGAAAATCTTTGAAAATTAAGGTTGAGAGCATGTGTTAAGGGGGAGCTTGGGTGATTATCCTTCATGTTTACACATGGCTTGTAATTTTCAAAATTTCTATTTGTTCCTAACTTAAACATATTGCCACACATCAAAAAGGGGGAGATTGTTGGTGCAATCGACCTAGGTTTTGATGTGTGTGTCAAAGAGTTTAAGTTAGGCTGTCATATGTATTTGATATGTGGTTGAGTCATGCAGGACTTGGTGGAACACATGAGAGCAAGTGTGAGAAGCTCATCCAAGGGCTCGGATCGTTGAGTCGGTGAAGGATGGTGTGGAAGACATCCGAGGGACCGCACGGACGAGGAGTAATGGAGTGGAGCCGAAGGAAGTGGACTTCAAGGCAGCGTGAAGGATGACACGGAGAGGAGCCGCGGGCTCGGGTGCATCTGAGGGACGAAGGCCGACGAAGAGGACTTCAAAGGCGACTCCGGAAAGGATGAGAGTGTGAGAATGTATTGAGACCAGTCGACTGGTCATGAGACCAGTCGACTGATCCAAACTCACAGAATGCACAAAAGCATTCTGTGCTTGTCGACTAAGGGGACCAGTCGATTGGTCCTGAGACCAGTCGACTGGTCCTGAGACCAGTCGACTGGTACATGTCCGTTGGCTGTGAAAAGAGCCGTTGGATGTGCCTAACGGCTAGCACCAGTCGACTGGTGCTTGGACCAGTCGTCTGGTGTCAGGGTTTGAGTTGATTTGTGATCAACTCTCTTCTCTTATTTAAGGGGAGCTTTGGGGCATTGAGCAGGTTACTGATGCTTGTAGTTTAACTCCTATTCTGTGCCCAAAGCTCCCAAGTCAATTCTCTTCCTCCTAATTCTAACTCCATCTTGTAAAGAGGAAGAGTGCCTTTGTGAGAGGTTTACTCCACCGAGAAGGAGAAGCTCTAGCTGGAGATTGCCGGGGACTGATCCACCAAAGGATCAAGGGATCGTCCACCTCAAGGACACGCCGTGGAGTAGGAGCATCATCTCCGAACCACGTTACATCGAGTTTGTTAGCGTTTGCATTCTTGTTTGTTTCATTCCCTTGGTTTTAGTATATTCCACTGTGAACTAACCCTTGTGTAGAGAAGAAATCGATTTGGGGGTGGCCTAGCTATCTAACCCCCCTTCAAGCCGGCCACCGATCCTCCAACACGGACTGCCAAGATGGTGGAACAACAACAACAGGTGATGGTCGAGCGCCAAGTAAATGAACCCGCAGTGTCAACAACGTGATAACAGACTAGATATAGAGACTGAGATGAAAATATATCCGTTCGGGGGTAGAACAAGAAGTAAACTAGAACATGTGGGGATGCGCCAAATGCGCTGATGTCCTTTCATCGGGCGTTGTTCCACACTCCTTCAGAGGACAAGACCGAGCAGATAGAGATCAAAGATCCTCCTCGGATGACGCGCCTATGAGGGACGGATAGAAGGAAAAGGTACAAAGGATCGATGATTCGCCCGAATGAATCAACAAGTAATTCTCTTAGGGGATTCTGGACAACCCACTATCATGACATTATATCTCATTGGCAATCTAGAAATATAATGGGACAACCGATCTAGAGGACCATCTGATTAGGTTTGATAACACGGTCACACTCCATCAGTACACCGATGGAGTGAAGTGTCGAGTCTTCCTCACCACACTCTTTGGATCAGCATAATAGTGGTTTAGACGATTGCCAATCGGATCAATTCATAGCTTCAAGGATTTTCGAGTTGTGTTCTTGCATCATTTTGCCAGCAGTCGCCACCACCAGAAGACAAGCGTTAATTTGTTTTCTGTGAAACAAGGGCCCAAGGAGGCATTACGAGCCTACATCAAGCAGTTCAACCATGTGGCCATGGATATCACATCGGTCACCCCAGAGGTATTGGTGAATGCCTTCTTGCAAGGGCTTACCGAAGGGGAATTCTTTCGCTCACTCATCCGGAGGCCGTCAAAAGACTTTGATCACCTGCTTAGGCGCGCCACCGAATACATCAACATGGAGGAGGCCCAAGTGGCACGAAGGAGGGAAGTGCTCGCCGAACACATTGCTCCCCCTAAACGACGGCTGACCAATAACCATCAACCACCAAAAGGCCCCCGATCAGGAGCAACACAGTCACACCAGGAGCCCCGAGCCCATGCAGTACAGCGTGTGGAAGAAAAGCGGCTGAAGCCTGTGAAAGGCAGGCCGTGGACACCATTATCCTGCTTATACCATCGCTCGGTGACGCACAACACATGGGACTACTACGACTTGAGGCTAGTTTCAAGCCGACTGGTTCCTCTGAGATACCGTCGTCGTTCACCCTCTCCTGATCGACATTATCGACGCCGATCAGACGGGTAAAGGGGAGAAGATAGACCTGCATCCGAGCGACGTTAACGCCAGCCTCAACGAAGTTGAAATACAAGTCCCACCTAAACTTCGGTTGAGTGGGCTCGACCTTCAACTCGGGAGGAAGAAAACCGAAGCAATGCAGCTTAGGGCCAAATCAGAATGATCACTGGAGGACTGATCGATTGTGATTCCAATAGAGCGATGAAGTCGCACGCCGGGTGACTGGAGATACATGTTGTGGGATGCAACAAGGAGAAGACCGAGGGACTAGAGATCAATTTTGGCCCTCAGGACCTAGAGGGAGTAGAGATCACTCACGATGAAGTCTTGATCATCCGAATAGCAATAATTAATTATACTATTCACCTAACTATCGGGGATGCAGGTACCTCGGTGAATATCATTTTCAAGAAGGCGTTCAGCCAGCTGCAAATCAACCAAAGTGACTTGTAGCCCATGATGACCCTGTTGGGATGTATACTAAAAGTGTAGGACCGTTGCGGCCGGCTAGAAGGGGGGTCGAATAGCCCTGTAAAATAAAACACAATCCTTCCCGACTTTTCAAACTGACACTTGCATATAAAATAGAAAAGTAATAAATCAAAACAGAAAAAGACGAGGCACCAGATGTTTACTTGGTTACAACCGGGGAGGTTGTTAATCCAAGGAAAATGATCGCACTATTGTCTCCTTCAGGCGGAGAAACCTCTCTTACAGCAATGTAGGCACAGAAAGAAAGAAGCTATTCTAAATAGTGGAAGCGCACAAGCGTTGTTACAATTTCTGAACTGATTGAAAAGCTTCTGGACCAAGGCTATATTTATAGCCTTGGTCGGGGCGCCTAGAGGGTTCCGGACGCCCTGGGGGGGATAAATTTTATCCCCCAATGTTCAAATCGAGTCAAAGCTCGATCTGGTCAAACTTCACGGTCCGGGCGCCCCGGGCTGGTCCGGGCGCCCCAGACCCTAAAGTCAACCAGTGATGACTTTTTCATCCGGGGACCACTGCTCCGGTTCAGTTCGTCTCGGTCCGGGTCTTCTACTCCAGATCCGCTCGCTTGGATGATCTCTGCCATCCGGAAAAGGGCTCACCCGAACCCAACTTTCAGTCTTCTCGAGCGGGCTTCCCTCCAGCTTCTCGTCGCTCGGAATTACCGCGTGTTTCCTTCTCGTCCGTCGGCGTACTCATCCGTAGTCTTCGTCCCTCGGACGCACCGCGCGCCGTCCTTCTCGCTAGCTGCGTCTCTTGCTCCTCGAACAGTCTTCTACTCCGACTTTCGTCCCTCGAAACCCCCGCACGCTTCCTTCTCGTCCGCCGGTGTACTCTTCCGCAGTGCCTCGTCCCTCGAACGCACCTCGTGCCGTCCTTCTCGCTAGCTGCGTCTTCCACTCGACTACCTGTGCTCCTAAGCTCCTGCACACTTAGACACAAGGTTAGAAACACACAGGACCTAACTTAACTTGTTGATCACACCAAAACAACCTTAGGGTTCCAACAAAAAGCCTAGCTTTTGTATAAATATTTATTTTGAAATAAGAATTACATTGGTCAAATGTCTACATTTATGTAGTTGTCCATTTAATTTATATTGTAGATAACATGGTGTTTGGTGTGACATAGAAGATCATGTTATCAGTTCCTTATAAATTATAAATAGTAGCTCACGACCAAGATGGTTTGGGACAAACCATTGGAACAGTCGTAGTGTAATTTGATATTAGTTTATCTTGACTATAAAATTACACTAGTACACTATGAGTGTATTGAGCATGACCATTTGAAGTTGTTTCTTTTTATACTGACTGATCCTATCCAAGTCGCTGAATCGACGGACGCTGGGCACGTGGCGCTCTCCTCTATTTCCGGCCAGCTGCACAGACCTCCGGCGAACCTGCATAGAAGTCGGGCCGGGGAGGGGTCCCCGGCGATGACCCTCCGACGCTCAAGTCAGGCAAGAAGAAGACGATGAAATAGCTCCGAAGATCAGAGTTTTCATACCTCCGGCGAAGTCTGCGGGCTCTTATATAGAGCTCTGAGGAGGCTGATGCACATACACCGAGGCACACACGTGTCCTCAGCCCATACCCAGTATGGGCTTGTCAGAGGAGCTTGCCTGACCCCTTACTGCTACAGTCCGCGCACGTCTCTGATGGGACAGCATAATCTTCTGATGAGATAGC
This sequence comes from Zingiber officinale, assembly GCF_018446385.1. Taxonomy (NCBI): domain Eukaryota; kingdom Viridiplantae; phylum Streptophyta; class Magnoliopsida; order Zingiberales; family Zingiberaceae; genus Zingiber; species Zingiber officinale. The sequence goes on along the minus strand of NC_055989.1, from coordinate 101,837,872 downwards.
ATAATCTTCTGTCTTGTCATTCTAGCTCTTCTGTTTCCGCACCGAGCGGCATGCCGCTCGGCAGTCCCATCACGTCCGACAGGACTAAGGTATACGTCCGTTCGGGGTATTTCTGGTCATGTGCTCTGGACTGTTCGCAGTGTTGATACTTTATTCCTTCGGCCGAGCTGGCCATCCGCTCGGCACTACTATACTGTTCATCATGAGCGTCGGAACCCCGACTTCCCGCCGGGGTGTATTGCTTCCGCTCGGAAGCTTCGGCTGGTCGTCACCATCATTATCCTGCTCGACCAAGCTTCTGGTTGGCCTTTTACCTTTTGACCTCCACGTGGCGCTGACTCTGCTAAATGGGGACTCCCATTCTTACTGCCGGATCACTTGCCTCCCCTTCAAGTCTAGTCGAAGGAGGCAGTGAGTCCGACTGACTGGACTGTGTGTCCGAGCGGGCGGTCGTCGCCTTATCGCTGCTGCTGATATCCTCTAAGCCGCTCGGCTCTTCGCTTTGTATGCCTTGGCACTCAACATGGATGTTGGCTCGTCTCCCGGTTTCCCGGCCGGAGGGTTTATAGATGCCGGACCGTCTCTCAATTTTTAACGACGGAGCTCGTCGGCGCGGATATTTATAGCCGATCGGCGCGACTCTCGATATTTAACGACGGAGCTCATCGGCGCGGATATTTATAGCCGGTCGGCGCGGCTCTCGATCTTTAACGACGGAGCTCGTCGGTCTTCTGCTCGGGGATTTATAGACGCCGGCTCGTCTCCCGGCAGGAGGGTTTATAGACGCCGGACCGTCTCCCGGTTTCCCGGCCGGAGGGTTTATAGACTCTGGACCGTCTCCCGATTTTTAACGACGGAACTCGTCGGCGCGGATATTTATAGCCGGTCGGCGCGGCTCTCGATTTTTAACGAGGGAGCTCGTCGGCGCGGATATTTATAGCCGGTCGGTGCGGCTCTCGATTTTTAACGAGGGAGCTCGTCGGCGCGGATATTTATAGCCGGTCGGTGCGGCTCTCGATCTTTAACGACGGAGCTCGTCGGCGCGGATATTTATAGCCGGTCGGCGCGGCTCTCGATCTTTAACGACGGAGCTCGTCGGTCTTCTGCTCGGGGATTTATAGGTCGCCGGTCTTCCGTCCGGAGGGTTTATAGACGCCGGACCGTCTCTCGATTTTTAACGAATGAGCTCATCGGCGCGGATATTTATAGCCGGTCGGCTCGATCTTTAACGACGGAGCTCGTGGCGGATATTTATAGCGGTCGGCGCGGCTCGATCTTTAACGACGGAGCTCGTCGGCGAGGATATTTATAGCCGGTCGGGGGCTGTCGATCTTTAACGACGGAGCTCGTCGGCGCGGATATTTATAGCCGGTCGGCGCGGCTCTCGATCTTTAATGACGGGCTCGTCGGCGCGGATATTTATAGCCGGTCGGCGCGGCTCTCGATCTTTAACAACGGAGCTCGTCGGTCTTCTGCTCGGGGATTTATAGACGCCGGCTCGTCTCCCGGTTTCCCGGCCGGAGGGTTTATAGACGCCGGACCGTCTCTCGATTTTTAACGACGGAGCTCGTCGGCGCGGATATTTATAGCCAGTCGGCGCGACTCTCGATCTTTAACGACGGAGCTCATCGGCGCGGATATTTATAGCCGGTCGGCGCGGCTCTCGTTCTTTAACGACGGAGCTCGTCGGCGCGGATATTTATAGCCGGTCGGCGCGGCTCTCGATCTTTAACGACGGAGCTCGTCGGTCTTCTGCTCGGGGATTTATAGACGCCGACTCGTCTCCCGATCTTTAACGATGGAGCTCGTCGGTCTTCTGCTCGGGGATTTATAGACGCCGGCTCGTCTCTCGATTTTTAACGACGGAGCTCGTCAGCGCGGATATTTATAGCCGGTCGGCGCGGCTCTCGATCTTTAACGACGGAGCTCGTCGGCGCGGATATTTATAGCCGGTCGGCGCGGCTCTCGATCTTTAACGACGGAGCTCGTCGGTCTTCTGCTCGGGGATTTATAGACGCCGGCTCGTCTCCCGGTTTCCCGGCCGGAGGGTTTATAGACGCCGGACCGTCTCTCGATTTTTAACGACGGAGCTCGTCGGCGCGGATATTTATAGCCGGTCGGCGCGGCTCTCGATCTTTAACGACGGAGCTCGTCGGGCTTTTAAGCCTAATTTGGACAACGTTTACCTGGCCGAACGGCATAGGGTCTTCGGAATTGAGCCTTTGGCTCGTACAATATACCTCCGGCTGAGCAGCTCGGGGCCTTCGTCGTCGAGCGCTTGGCTCGGATAATTTACCTACGGCCGAGCGGCACGGGGCCTTCAGATACTATACCTCCGGCTGAGCAGCTCGGGGCCTTCGGATACTATACCTCCGGCCGAGCGGCACGGGGCCTTCGGATACTATACCTCCGGCTGAGCAGCTCGGGGCCTTCGTCGTCGAGCGCTTGGCTCGGATAATTTACCTCCGGCCGAGCGGCACGGGGCCTTCAGATACTATACCTCCGGCTGAGCAGCTCGGGGCCTTCGTCGTCGAGCGCTTGGCTCCGATAATTTACCTCCGGCCGAGCGGCATGGGGCCTTCAGATACTATACCTCTGGCTGAGCAGCTAGGGGCCTTCGTCGTCGAGCGCTTGGCTCCGATAATTTACCTCCGGCCGAGCGGCACGGGGCCTTCCCATCGAGCTCGAGGCTCGGTTAATACACTCCCGGCCGAGCGGCACGGGCTTCCCATCGAGCTCGGGGCTCGGCTAATACACTCTCGGCCGAGCGGCACTGGGTTTTCCCATCGAGCTCGGGACTCGGCTAACATACTCCCGGCCGAGCGGCACGGGCTTCCCATCGAGCCTTTGGCTCGGCTAATACACTCCCGGCCGAGCGGCACGGGGTCTTCCTATCGAGCTCCGGGCTCGGCTAACATACTCCCGGCCGAGCGGCACGGGCTTCCCATCGAGCCTTTGGCTCGGCTAATACACTCCCGGCCGAGCGGCACGGGGTCTTCCTATCGAGCTTGGGGCTCGGCTAACATACTCCCGGCCGAGCGGCGCGGGGTCTTCCTATCGAGCTCGGGGCTCGGCTAATACACTCCCGGCCGATTGGCACGGGGTTTTCCCATCGAGCTCGGGGCTCGGCTAATACACTCCCGGCCGAGCGGCACGGGCTTCCCATCGAGCTCGGGGCTCGGTTAATACACTCCCGGCAGAGCGGCACGGGCTTCCTATCGAGCTCGGGGCTCGGCTAATACACTCCCGGCCGAGCGGCACGGGCTTCCCATCGAGCTCGGGGCTCGGTTAATACACTCCCGGCAGAGCGGCACGGGCTTCCCATCGAGCCTTGGGCTCGGCTAATACACTCCCGGCCGAGCGGCACGGGCTTCCCATCGAGCCTTGGGCTCGGGTAATACACTCCCGGTCGAGCGGCACAGGCTTCCCATCGAGCTTGGGGCTCGGTTAATACACTCCCGGCAGAGCGGCACGGGAGTTTTTACTCAAGAAGCTACAAATTTATGAGCAACAGAAATAATTGAAGAACTGACCTGCCGACCAGCAGGGGATCTGACCCAATTTCTTGACTCCCGAATACCCGTGGAGTGAGAAGAATATATATACTTGTCGAAACTCATCAAGTCTTCCTCGTCGGACCGATATCGGGGCAGGCGTTGCTCCCGCTTGAATTCCGGTCGGGCCCCCATTTTGCCCCCATTTCGCCTGTTGCTCCGGTCGGTCCGCTCAGCTGTGCTATCCGCTCAGCTTGAGCCTTCTGTTTCTGTTGCTCCACGAGCTTAGCTACTCTTGCCTCAATTAGAGCGTCGGGCCTCTCCTGGGAGAGCATCACGGTGTGAGGTCATCCAGCCTCGTCCATCTATTCCGCTCGGATACAGGCGCGTTCCCACAGACGGCGCCAATTTGATCCTGTCTGAGTCGCTGAATCGACGGACGCTGGGCACGTGGCGCTCTCCTCTATTTCCGGCCAGCTGCACAGACCTCCGGCGAACCTGCACAGAAGTCGGGCCGGGGAGGGGTCCCCGGCGACGACCCTCCGACGCTCAAGTCAGGCAAGAAGAAGACGATGAAATAGCTCCGAAGATCAGAGTTTTCATACCTCCGGCGAAGTCTGCGGGCTCTTATATAGAGCTCTGAGGAGGCTGATGCACATACACCGAGGCACACACGTGTCCTCAGCCCATACCCAGTATGGGCTTGTCAGAGGAGCTTGCCTGACCCCTTACTGCTACAGTCCGCGCACGTCTCTGATGGGACAGCATAATCTTCTGATGAGATAGCATAATCTTCTGTCTTGTCATTCTAGCTCTTCTGTTTCCGCACCGAGCGGCATGCCGCTCGGCAGTCCCATCACGTCCGACCGGACTAAGGTATACGTCCGTTCGGGGTATTTCTGGTCATGTGCTCTGGACTGTTCGCAGTGTTGATACTTTATTCCTTCGGCCGAGCTGGCCATCCGCTCAGCACTACTATACTGTTCATCATGAGCGTCGGAACCCCGACTTCCCGCCGGGGTGTATTGCTTCCGCTCGGAAGCTTCGGCTGGTCATCACTATCATTATCCGCTCGGCCAAGCTTCTGGTTGTCCTTTTACCTTTTGACCTCCACGTGGCGTTGACTCTGCTAAATGGGGACTCCCATTCTTACTGCCGGATCACTGACTACATAAAAGAATAAAACCTTTGTTATTATGGATGTGCGCACTCTTAATCCTGATATAATAACAAGCACGTATACTTAGTATTTATTTCTTTGATTTATCAATGAGTGATATTTAGTTCGTTAAATCAAAAGGCCCGATAAGTTGGGAAATGATATTATTTATATGGTGTGTTGTTGATTATAGAAGGAAACTGTGTCCTAGTAATCTAGGTTGATGATGTCCCCTTAAGGAGTTCATAAAGATTGTCATGTAAACCCTGCAGGTGGACTTAGTCCGACATGAAAATGAAGTTGAGTGGTACTACTCTTGGAGCTAGATATTAATTAAGTGAGTTGTCAGTAACTCATTTAATTAGTGGACATTCGATATCTTAAACACAGGGAGATTAATGCACTCATAATAAGAAGGAGCCCATAATGTAATTTGGAATTGGCGCGGTAGTTAAATAATAACTCTTTAGTGGTATGAGTTATTATTGATGAACTTGAGTTGGGTGTTCGGGGCGAACACAGGAAGCTCAAGCTCATCGGGAGACCAAAATCAATTTATCCTCTCGGTCCCTGTTGTAGCCTCTATAAAGCCTTGTATCCACCTTAAGCTCATCTTCTAGTCCATGTTGTGGCCGGCCAAGCACATCTTGGTGTCCAAGATGTGGCCGACCAAGCCCGTCATGGAGCCCAAGTAGGGGTTGACCAAGCCATGCTTGGTGACAAAGCATGGGGCCGACAAAGTAAAAGGAAAAGGAAGTTTTTGATTAAAAACAAAATTTTGTTAAAATCTTTCCTTATTTGTAGTTATCTACATTGGTTAAAAGAGAGATTTTATTTTTGTTAAAATCTTTCCTTTTTGTAGTTATCTACACTGGTTAAAAGAAAGATTTTAATTTTGTTTAAAACTTTCCTTTTATAGCCATCTACTAAGGGAATTTAAAAGAAAGATTTTAATCTTTCCTTTTATAGCCATCCACATGGTTTTGAAAGAAAGTTTTAAATTTTAAAATCTTTCCTTAAAAGCGAGATTTTAATTTTTGATAAAACTTTCCTTTTTTGTAACCATGATTTAAAAGAGAAGTTTTAATTTTAATCTTTCCTTTTTTGTAGATATCTACATGATTTAAAAGAGAGAGATTAATTTTAAAACTTTTCTTTTGTTGCCATGTACAATAGGAAATTTAAAAGAGAGATTTTAATTGTTGTTAAAATTTTCTTTTTTAAAGGGAGGTCACAAATAAGGAAGTTTTAATTATATTTAAAAATTTCATTTTTTGCCATGACTAAGGATTATAAAAGAGAGGTAGAGGGTGCCTTCATGACACACAAAACCTAAGTCTTGCCTCCTCTCCTCTCTTCCTTGTGGCCAACCCTCTCCCTTCCTCTTCTCACTTTGTTTCTTCTCTTAGGCCGGCAACACCATCTTCTTCTCTTCCCTTTCTTCTTTCTAAGGTCGGCACCTATCTCATCTTGGTGCCCGAAACTTGAAAAGAAAAGAAGAGATCCTTGGTGGTCGGTTGTTTAGAGGGGAAGAAGAAGAAGAAGGCAATTTCTTATTTTGACATCTCTTGGTGACTCGAGAGTCTTGGAGGAGAAGAAGTGATTCGGGTGGATTCCATCTTGGTAGATCGTTGCCCACACAACGTCCAAGAGGAGGAAAGGAATACAACAGAATATCAAGAGGTTTTAGCTACAAAGAAAGGTATAACTAATTAATAGTTTCCGCTTCGAATTAATTAGTTAGTTTTCTTTGCATGGATTCTGAAACACCAACACAAGAGGCTACGATTTTATGTTTCGATCTCGTGTTATTGATTTAGTGTTTCGATTTTGAGTTTCAATCTTGTGCTTCTATTGAGGTCTCTGTAGTTAAACCTAGGGTTACTGTAAGAAGTTTAAATATCCAATTTCTTTGAAAGGTTTTGTCTAGGAAGTAGTGGATGATCCCATAACCAAGAAGGTCTAGTGTCTCGCCATGTTTAACCTAGAAGCCAATCTTTGAAATAGATATTTAATCAACTTCTGTAATATGGTTTAACTTAGGAAGATCACATCGGTTAAACTTGGAGTAAAAATATTAAGTATCGTTTCCAATCCAAATTTAACTTCTGAAGAGTAACTTGGATTAATAATGTTAAGAATTATTTGCAATCCAAGTTTAACTTCAGTAGAACACATGTGTAGCTAGGAAAGTTCTGTTCTTGTGTAAATTTTTGTATAGGGGAAACAGAACGGAACTCCGAGTAGCAACCAACAACCCCCATTGTACGAATTCACAGGAAATGAAGTATTACCGATTGGCCAGGCTCCGCTGGCCATATCACTTGGAGAGGAGACTCTCAAGAGGACAAGGACCACAAACTTCATTGTGGTGGATGCGTTGTCCGCCTACGATGTAATATTGGGCCGATTGGCCCTGAACGAGTTCCAAACCATAGTGTCTACCTTTTGCCAGAAAATCAAGTTCTCGATAGACAACTTAGTGGGTGAAGTCAGAGGTGACCAATTAGTCGCTCGACGGTGTTACATCGAGATAGTTAAATTAGAGCTGTCAGACGGGCCAACCCGTGGCAGGGCGGGTTGGCCCGTGGCAGGGCGGGTTGGCCCGTGGCAGGCCAACCATTTGGCGGGGCGGGGTGGGCCAACCCGCCAACTTTGCGGGTTGGGAAATTTCCAACCCAACCCATTCTAAGGCGGGTTGCGGGTTTGGCGGGCCAACCCGCGGGCCCATCAAAATTTTTTAAAAAAATAAAAAAATATTTCATATCTTCAACATTTTACTTCGAAAAAGTTTTCTACAATTAAATGTATACATAAACATGTATTTTAAATATAAATGAATACAAATGAGTACTTATGTTGGATGAAAAGTACTATTTTTATTTCAAAATTATAACAAAGAAAGATAATAAATTGGCATAAAACTTAGCTTACATGTGTTTTTCAACCCGCGAGCCAACCCAAGCCCGAGCGGGCCGACCCGCGCGGGTCGCGGGTCTAGACGGGTCGGCCCACGACAGACTTGGGTTGATAAAATTCCAACCCAACCCGCTTAAATTGTTTGATGGGGCGGGCCCAACCCAAATTGACGGTTCTAAGTTAAATCCAAAGCTAAGGCTGCTCAAAAGACTCAGTGTTTGGAGGTAAACGCAATTGTAGAAGAACCTCCTGCACTAGTCTTTGAGGAAAAAGAGGAAGTTTAGATTCATTTGAGCCGATTGAAACCCACAACCTTTGTCACCGTCGATTTGATAGACGATTGGAAGGCAGAGCTAGTCGCTTACCTTATGCAAAACCACGATGTATTCACTTGGTCAACTCACGAGCTCCCAAGCATCTTGCCGAGAGTGGTGCAACACGAGCTTCACGTTTGATTGGATGCACGACCAGTAAAATAGAGGAAGAGGGATTTTAGCTTGGAGTAGAATCAGATCATTTGAGCGGAGATAGAAAAATTGCTGGAAGCCGGTCACATCCACGAGCTTCAATTTCCTAACTAGTTGGCCAACGTCATGCTGGTCTCCAAGCTGGGCAATAAGTGGCGAGTCTGCATTTCCTTCCGCTACTTGAACAAGACCTACCCAAAGGATTTCTACCCCCTGTCGCATATTGATCAAATGGTGGACTCCATGTCAGGCTGCGAGCTAATTTGCATGCTTGATGCATACTAGGGCCACCATCAAGTGTCGCTCGACAAGGAAGACCAAGAGAAGGTCAGCTTCATCACAGGCGACGTGACTTACTGCTACAACGTCATACCGTTCAGATTGAAAAATGTCAATGCCACTTATCAAAGATTGATGAGCAAAGTGTTCCGACGATAAATCTATTGGAATATGAAATTATATGTTGACGACATATTAATAAAATTTCTCCAAGCCACTAACCTTTGTGCAGATGTCGAAGAAAGCTACCGAACCTTGAGGGCATACAAAATCAAGTTGAACCCAAGCAAGTTCTTGTTCATGGCAAAGAGTGATCGCTTTCTCGGGTAGATCATGACCGAGCGGGGAATAGAGGTAAATTCAAGCAAGGTGAAGACACTCCAGGATATGCCCCCCGCCCTGCAACTTAAAGGTGACCCAACAGTTGATTGGAAGGATCACTACATTATCAAGATTCATCTTCAAATCATTTGACCGAAGTCACTCATTTTTCAAGATCCTACGGCGCGCCATGAAATTCTAGTGGGACGCGGAATGTGACAAGGCACTAGAGGAACTTAAGAAATACCTTACCTCCCTACTTGTACTGGCAATGCCCAATGTGTGCGAGCTGCTCTGAATTTATTTGTCATCCACAGAGCGTCCAGTTAACTCAGCGTTAGTGCGGCAAAATGGCTCTGAACAATAGCTAGTGTATTTTCTAAGTCATATATTGAAAGATATAGAATCCCGCTACACCTATCTTGAAAAGTTGGCGTACACGCTAGTACTTACTGCTCGGAGGTTTCGCCTGTATTTTCTCTAATATCCCATCGTGGTGATGACTAATAGCACACTGGAAAGAGTCCTCCTTAACTCAGAAGCATCCGTATGACTGATGAAATGGACCACTGAACTGAGTGAGTTTGATATACAATATCAACCTCGGACGGCGATCAAGGTCCAATCAAACAGTTTGGTTTCTCGGAGCTGGAATCTTCGATTCGATGATGCAATCAAACAGTTTGGTTTCATCAAGAACGAAGATGAGCCTTGTGTCTACAAGAAGGTTGTAGGGGATATAGTTGTCTTCCTCATATTGTATGTGGATGACATACTACTCATTGGGAAGGACATCCCTTTGCTTTAGTCTGTCAAGACCTGGCTAGGGAGTTGCTTCTCAATGAAGGACTTAGGTGAGGCATCCCGCATTCTAGGGATACAGATCTATAGAGATAGATCTAAGAGATTGCTTGGCCTAAGTCAGAGTACATATATTGATAAGGTACTCCTTCGGTTTGCCATGCAGAACTCCAAGAAGGGATTTCTGCCGATGTCACATGGCGTGAGTCTTTCAAAGACTCAAGGTCCCTCTTCTAGAGAGGAGAGAGACTGCATGGATCAGATCCCTTATGCCTCAGCCATAGGATCTATCATGTACGCCATGCTATGTACTCGACCTGATGTCTCGTATGCTTTGAGCATGACGAGCAGATACCAGTCATATCCAGGTGAAAGTCACTGGATAGCGGTCAAGAATATTCTTAAGTACTTAAGAAGGACTAAAGAATATTTCTTGATATATGGAGGTAATGATGAGCTAGTTGTAAAGGGTTACAGTGATGCTAGCTTCCAGACCGACCAGGATGATTATCGATCGCAGTCAGGGTTCGTATTTTGCATTAATGGTGGTGCTGTGAGCTGGAAGAGTTCGAAGCAGGACACAGTAGCTGATTCTACGACAGAGGCCGAGTACATTGCTGCATCAGAGGCAGCAAAGGAGACAGTTTGGATCCACAAGTTCATCACTGAACTTGGGGTGGTTCCCAGTATCGCTGACCCTATTGAGCTCTATTGTGACAACAATGAAGCTATAGCACAGGCGAAGGAACCTCGCTCACACCAGCGGACCAAACACATACTACGACGCTTCCATCTCATTCGAGAGATTATCGAGAGAGGAGATGTGATGATATGCAGAGTACCTACAGAGGCTAACATCGCAGATCCCTTAACCAAGGCTTTGACACAGAGGAAACATGATGGTCACACTAGGTCATTCGGGCTTAGAGCCTACACTGATTGGCACTAGTGCTAGTGGGAGATTGTTAGTTAGAGCCCTAGAGCCAATCATTTGATGATTGTATTATGGACTTATTGTATCATATTCTTATATAAATAAAGGCATTTGTTTTGGTTATTATACTTACTTGTATTGGTGTCAAATAAACTAAGTATAATAGCGTCCTTGAGTAGAAGGTTCTCACCTATATCAATCGGTTAGTTGAACCGATAGTGAGATGATATAAGGAACACTACTTTTAATCATTCCTAGTCGAGTATTAACATTCAGGACAATGTTAATGCAATAAGACTAGCATGTAGGTCAACTCGATGACTTGATCTCACAAGTCATGGATATAGAGATATCAAGTTGACACATGGGTATGCATTGGAGAATGTATACTGAATGACCCGCCATGAGAAAGTATCATGGATCGTTATATGAGTGTCATATACTTTCTCATGTGGCTATTAGTATGACTACTAGTCCTTAGACCTGAAGTCACCATGGTTCCCTACATAAGGAGTTATGTACTTTGGTTTCGTCAAACGTCACCCGTAACTGGGTGGACTATAAAGGCGATTACTGGGTATGTAACGAATTATGCAGAGGGATGTGAGTGATGTAGATGGGATATATCCCTCCTATATGACGGGAGAGACATCGATATTCTTGATAGAGTGAGACCACGAAGTGCATGGCCATGCCCAAATGAGTCAATATGAGATATTGAGCTCATTTGATTTAGTGAGTCTACTTGGAGTTCAAGATTTAGATTGGTCAGAGGATGACACGGTCTATGCCTCACATTGATTAATCTAGATGTCTAGGATAGAAGGACACTTGTCATATATTGTGAGGAGTCACAATTAGTAGTCACAAGGTGATGTTGGATCTCAACATTTGTATAACTTGGGTAGTAATGATGTGTTGCTAGATACCGCTCATTACTTATGCTTCTAAAAGGGTTTAGGAGCATTGCCAACGTTATAAGAACCTATAGGGTCACACACAAAGGGCAATTAGATGGATATTAGGTCCATTTGATGAACCTAAAGGATTATGTTCATGTGATGAACCAAATTGGATTAAGAGTAATCCAAAGTAGGCTAATTGAGTTGGACTCAATTTGGTTCATATATTAGATGAGTCTAATTTGGACTTAGACTCATTGAATTAATTTAATTAAATAAATAGAGATTCATTAAATTAAAATTGACTTGAACCAATGGTTAGATTAGATCAACCAAGAGAGAGAAGTGGTCAAGTTTGACTTGACTTGAGAGGAAGATGAAAGGTTAAGTTTGACTTGACCATTTGCCACCTCATTGGTGAGTTGGCATTGAGTGGGCTAATGATGATGCTCCACATCATCATGGTTGCTTAAGTGGGATGCCACCTCATGGGAATTACCAAGAGTTGTGACTCTTGGCCTTCCATGGAGGTTACAACTCCACCTAAAGTGGCCGACCACTTTAATTCAAGTAGGGAGTTTTTTTTTCTTGAGTAACTCCATCTTCTTCTTCCTCTAGAGTTTTCTTCTTGCTCTCCCTCTCCTCCCTTACTGATCTCTAAGGTTTCTAGAACATCCTTAGAGGTTTTTCTCCATCTCTTGCTTGTGTGGATACACATAGAGAAGTGTCTACTTTGACACTTTCGAGATCCGGCGAACCGAGGACAAGCGGGATTGCGAAGGGCTTCGCATCAAGGGTATATTCCTTCTCCTTTGTAGATCTACTGTAGATCGTGGTTTAGAAACTCGTACTCATAAGTTTTTCGAAAGTTTTATCTTCGCACGGATCTGGTGGCGGGGGTTTCGGGGTTTCCGCGACGCGAAAAAGCGGTTTTCGTGGCCCGAAAAACCCAAGAATTATTAACCTTTGAAAATGAAGTGGATTTTCATTTACTCTTGGAAAGAGTAAAATGTGCCATAAATTGAGAAATTTGATATAGTTTTTGATTGGCATAAGAAATCAAGTGTAAAGAACTACCAAGTTGGGATTTTGGTATGTTCTTAAGGAATTAAAAGAAAATCCAGGCCTAAAATTTTAAATTGTTACTCTTTAAAAGAGTCATTTGTGCCAAAATTTGAGGAATATGCTTAATTTAAAATTGGCACAATGTAGGAAAAGTAAAGGAAATGTCAAAATTGGGGTTTGGCATTTTCTTGGGAAATATTGGGCAATCTAGGTTTAAACTTTAAGTTAGCTAAGGTTTTAGGATACTTAGATAGTTATTCTAGGTATTTTATTTATGCTAATTTTCCATGCTTTGTTTTCCCATCATATGTCATGACATCATATTTATTCTTGCACTCATGCCTTATTATGAAAAATAAAAAAAAAATACCATGTCATGTCATACATACATCATATAGTCATAGGAAATTTTCTTTTAAAAATTATTTATCTTTGATGTATGCTATAACACATCATGCATTATTTAAATTCCTTGCAAACTAAGGACAAATGACATTCATTAACAAGTAACATCTTTGGTGGATGTTCCTAACCTGAAAATGCCTAGATATGTATGCATGATCCCTAGATTAGGGCAAAACCAAACTTTACATCTCACAAAAGAACTATAAGGTGACTTATATATGTTTTAGTGCATGTTAGATACAAGTGAGATGTTAGGATGATAAACAAAACTCAAGATGTTGATCTAGTGCATTCTTTTGAGTTTTAAGTTCATCAAAACACATAGTTATGTGTTTTCCAATCATTGGGAAAGCTAATGTACAAGTCATGTGCATTAAGCCCAAAGAACATGGTTGGATATTGGTTTTGAAAATAATTTTAAATATATTTTGGAAAACCTTGATGAAGGCTATCTTTTGATAGTAATCATCATTGAATAGTTGAGCACAAACTTGGAAGAAAACACTAAAGTTTTTACAAGTTTCGGAGTTTGTGTTAATCTTTGAAAATAGGAAGTATTTTCATAAAAAAAAACTATTTTTCCTTGATAGTATATCCCCTAAGTAGTGCCTACATAAATTTTCATGATTTTTATAATTTTATAGAATTTTCTAGGGGGTTCAGAAATTCACTGAAATTGAATTTCAATTTTTCAGTGCTTCAATCGATCACCCGATCGATTGAAGTGCCTCAATCGATCGGGCAATCGATTGAGATAGGTTTTCTCGCGAGCCGAAGCTCGCTGAATCGATCCACCGATCGATCCACACTAGCTGAATCGATCGTGGATTGATTCAAGCAGGTTGAATCGATTGGGACCCAACTCCAATCAATTGGAATGCTGATTTTGGCTGGGTAAGCTAGAGTTCAGCATTTTTTTTGTCTATATAACCACTCCTTACCCCTCAAAACATATTTGTATACATTTAGGGGGAGTTTTTATGATGAAAACAAGGATGGATTGATTAAGGAAGACTAAGTAGAGGTTTAGGTTGAGGTTTGGTTTCAATATTGAATTTATGAACCTCAAAACTTCTAAATTTGGGTTTCCTATATGTTTAGGGATTCCAAGTCATTATTGGTGCAATGACAGAAGTTACGTGCATGTCTTTAGGGGGAGTTACTCTTTAAGGACATGAAAATCTATTTTTCATATACCTTGGAAGGTGGTTAACCTTCTTTCATGAAAATGCTCAAGGTTGAGCATTTGAATACAATGGAGAGTGGATATCTTCATTGTTCAAGTGGTAATGCTCAAGGGTGAGCATTAAGGAAAATGAAAGGTATGGGGCTTTCATTATCGTGTTGTGAGCAACGAGTGAAGTTGTGAACAACGTTGGGTAACTCTTTAGGGGAAGAGTTTTTGATGTATGCCAATAGGGGGAGAATGTGTGGTTAAGTTAGGCCTTCATTACCTAAAGAGAGAGTTTGCCCTCTAGGAAAGGGGGAGAATGAAGGAAACCCTCATTCATACATTGGCATGAAGAAAGTTGAGGCTATGGGATTAGCCTAACTTAAAGGTATTGTCAAATATCAAAAAGGGGGAGATTGTTGGTGCAATATCCCTAGGTCAAGGTTGACCTGGTTGACTAAGCTTGAGTTGGCTCAAGCTTGAGTCTTGATGTTTGGGTTTCGATGTTTGACAATACATGAGAACAGTACATGGAGATTGCAGATGCAATTATTCATGTGGGGAGATTGTTGTCAAGTAGGTCAAGATTGACTGAATACTTGACGTGAAAATTCTAGTGAGTGAAGCTAGGTGAAAGTCCTGGTGAGTGAAGCCAGACAGTTGTGAAAGTCCTGGTGAGTGAAGCCAGGCAGTTGTGAAAGTCCTGGTGAGTGAAGCTAGGCAGTTGGAAAGACCTAGTGAGTGAAGCTAGGTGAAAGTCCTGGTGAGTGAAGCCAGGCAGAAGGAAAGTCCTGGTGAGTGAAGCCAGGCAGAAGGAAAGTCCTAGTGAGTGAAGCTAGGTGAAAGTCCTGGTGAGTGAAGTCAGGCAGAAGGAAAGTCCTGGTGAGTGAAGCTAGGCAGAAGGAAAATCCTAGTGAGTGAAGCTAGGTGAAAGTCCTGGTGAGTGAAGCCAGGCAGAAGGAAAGTACTGGTGAGTGAAGCCAGGCAGAAGGAAAATCCTGGTGAGTGAAGCCAAGTGAAAGACCTAGTGAGTGAAGCTAGGCTGAAGGAAAGTCCTGGTGAGTGAAGCCAGGCACGGGAAATCTAGGTGGGTCAAGGCTGATCGGACACCTGGTATTGATAAGTCCAAGTGGGTCAAGGTTGACCGGACACTTGGCACGAGGAGAGAAAGTCCAAGTGGGTCAAAGGGATTGACCGAAAAATTGGTGAGAGAATCCTAGCAGGTCAAGTGTGGCCGGAAGCTAGGCATGATGTACCAACAGGTCATGATTGACTGGATGTTGGTTTAGGGGACTTTGGACTTGGTTTTGGGCAAAACCCCATAAGCTGGATCGATCAGCCGATCGATTGGCTCATGCACAATCGATCGACTGATTGATTAGGTGAGTCCCCGCGATAAGCCTCCTCCCAATCGATCAGTGGAATGATTGGGAGAAGCTCGCGATCGCATAGAACAACTCTAGATCGATCGGCCGATCGATTCAGAGCCTCCAATCGATCGGGTGATCGATTGGGAGCAGCGATTCTGCGCGATAAGCCCTGGATCGATCGGCTGATCGATCCAGGTATTTCCCAAGAGAACAGAGGCACTCTGGATCGATCGGTCGATCAATCCAAAGCCTCCCCAATCGATTGGGAGCAATCCAATCAATTGGGATTCGACCGTTGGCGTTGTTTTTAACCATTGGCGAGCATTTCTCACGGGAGAACTTCCACTCCTTCTATCTCTTCTCCACGGGCGATCACAGCTACAGCTCCAGTGATTCTTCTCCACTCTCACGCCAGTTCTTGAAGGTTCTTGGAGGCACGTCCAAGTCAAGAGGCGAGTTGCAACAAGAAGAAGAAGCTAGGGTTAGGGTTTCTTGTGTAAACCGTGTAAGCTTCCCTTGTATTTGCTTCTCTTTATTTCTTGTTGTATTGAGAGTGTTGTAGGGCTTCTCCGCCTTCGGTAGTTACCGAAAATGAGTATTTTTCATAGTGGAGGGTGCGTGAGTGTGTAGATCCTTGGACTAGTCACCTCTTCTTGAGGTGGATACTAAGAAAATCTATGGGTTAGCGTTGTAGTGTTTTGTTTCTTATATTTTTCGTTGCACATCATCTCAAGAAGCACGCAACGACGACCACAAGATCGTGAAGAGTTATTCACCCCCCCTCTAGCTACATTTCAGTCCCAATAACTATTAAGTGTTCCTAAGTGTATACCATTACTTGATACTTATTCCATTAAATAGGATTGTACCCCTTCAGTTGGAGAAGATCACACGCTCCTAAATAATTTCCTATAACCATCTAGTAAGGAAGTTTGATCTAGTGATCCGCAAACAAACTCATCCATTGTGGATGAAGGCACTCAGAGCCAACACGTAAGTTTATTTGCATCACTTACAAACCAGTAATGGAGACCGTAGAATTTATTTAAAATCCCTCCCACTTAGTTATTTAAAATGAGGAATTTTATCATGCAAGCACACATACACACATCACAGCAAATAAAAGCAATAAATATGGAAAAATAAATTTCCAACTATTATGACTTCTTCCATCACTGTCCTTCGTGTGACGCCAGCCCTAGCAGTCATCAACTCTAGTCGCCAGTCCTAGGGCTCATGTCGTCGTGTCCATCGAGCTTCCTTTTTCGTTGCGCCTTTGGTCCTCCAATAGCACCACGCCTCACAAGGATACGATCTGTTGGTGCGGGAAGCATCCGACGATCGAACTCGTGTTTTGATAACGGAAAAGAATTCAAAGTTAAGATGTTTTTTAGTCTAACAAGTCTACTTGAGGATTTCAGGAAAGTCCTAGCTGCGGTTAGGCAAAGGGAAAACCCTAGGGGGCGGTAACCCTAGGTCATAGGGGGTGATAACCCTATGCGGAAAGTCTTGGCAGGTCGAGGGCTTCAGGCAAAAGTCCTAGGGGGCGGTAACCCTAGGTGAAAAGTCCTGGTGTCACGAACCAGGTGAAAGACTGGACTAGCCGGGGAAGCGGATGTCCAGCAGAAAGTCCGGAAGCATCGGGTGCTGAGCAAAAGTCCAATCGATCTGGAGGATCGGCTGGCAATGGGTAAATCTCCTGAGTGGAGTAGGTGAGGACGCGTTCCTCGCAGAGGGAACAGTAGGCGTCGGGTCGACCTAGGGTTTCCGGCTGGAAATCCAAAGTCAGACTCGGACAGTCCGAAGACTGTCGTTTATTCCTTACTATGTTTTATCATATTCTAACACTGTCTTGCAGGGTATTTTGCTCGGACTAACCTTTGTTTGCAGGTGAGGAAACCTGCTGGAAAAAGGTGGTCCGGGCGCCCGGGATGGATCTGGGCGCCCGGAGGTCCGGGCACCCGGAACAGGTCCGGGCACCCGGAACCAAACTTTATCCCTGCCGCGACTTCGCCACGTGGAGCATCCTGGTTGGTTGGCCACGTCACACTCCAGGCGCCCGGAAGGGATCCAGGCGCCCAGAATTTCATATAAAAGAAGGGTCGAGGTGCAGCTTCAAAACACAACTTTCTAAAGCGATCTTCTGCAACGTGCTGCGAATACGACCATCCTGAAGTGCTGCAAGTACACCCCGACGACCCGGAGCTCAGTCTTTTCGATTCTACAGTGTTGTTGGTATATTTTATTAGTTGTTGTACTTGCAATCTGTAACTATTTAACGGATTTATAGTTGTTGCCCACCGAAAGCGATCAAGGATCGCGGGCCTTCGAGTAGGAGTCGCCTTAGGCTCCGAACGAAGTAACTCCTTTGTGTCTGTGTCTCTTAACTTAATTTCCGCTGCATTAACTCTTAAGTTTTACGATTCCGATAATCGAACGATTTTAGCCACGAGCGCTATTCACCCCCCCCCCCTCTAGCGCGGTCTCGATCCAACAATTGGTATCAGAGCGGGGTCATTTTGAATTGGTGCAACCACCTTTCAAAACAATTTTTTTTTTCGTGGTATTTTTTTTTTAAAAAAAAAAATCAATTAACATTTAGCTTTATAGCTATATTTTAATTCTTTTATCGAATCGTTTTTTGCTCAAAGTTGGTCAATACCACTTGTGCTCGTTTTCTTTTTCTGCTTCCAGCACTACTAATCCAAGACTCAGTCTTGGAATAGATCTTCGTGTTTTTGTACTTTTTCATGATCAAAATGTCTCAACAAGAAGGGTTCAGTACTGTTCGTCCCCCACTATTCTCCGGAGATGATTTCGGTTACTGGAAGGGAAGAATGGAGACGTATCTGAAGATTCAGTTCGAAACATGGATGATCATTAAGACGGGACTTCAGCTACCATCCGATGATGACGGCAAACCGACTCCCTGCGAGAAGTGGGACGCCTCTCTAATAAAAAAGGTGGAAGCCGACGCCAAAGCTACCTGCACCCTCCAGTGCGGCCTTACCAAGGAAGAGCTCAACAGGGTCGGCCCATTCACCTCCGCAAAGGAGCTCTGGGAAAAGCTAATCGAACTCCACGAAGGCACTGACGACACTAAGGTAAGTAAAAGAGATCTTCTACTTAATAAGTTATATAATCTAAAGATGCAGGAAGGCGAGACGGCGAGTTCTGTACATGCGAGAATCCAAGACATCCTCAACTCTCTTCACGGAATCGGGCAGAAGATAGAGAATCGGGACGTCATAAGGTATGCTTTAAACTCATTTCCAAGGAATACATTGTGGGCATCAATGGTAGATGCCTACAAAGTCTCTAAGGATTTGTCTTCCTTAAAATTAGACGAATTATTTAGTGAGTTTGAACTCCATGAACAAACTAATGCACAGCCATCCGAGAAAGGGATTGCTTTGGTTGCGGGAACGAGTCGAACACGGGAATCAAGAGGACGGCGAAAAGTTGAATCGGAATCAGAAGACGAACCCGATTCAGAAGATTCAGAAGATGAACTGGCCAGCGAATTTGTGAATCTTGTAAAGAAACTCTACAAGAAGAAGAAGGGCTTCAACAAGAAAGATCTGAAGAAGGCAGTTCAATCCAAGGAGGCTCAACAGAACTCAAAGACAAAGTTCGAAGTCACTTGCTACGGGTGCAACCAAAAGGGGCATATAAAAGCCAACTGCCCCAATCAAAAGGAAGCCAAGAAGCAAAGAAGAAGGAAAGTCCTAAAGGCAACCTGGGACGAATCTTCTTCGGAGGACGAAGACGACGAACTCGACCAAACGAGTTTACTCGCATTGATGGCCCGGGACCAGATCAACGAATCCGAGAGCGAGTCAGAAGCCGACTCCGAGCAAAGCCACGGATCCGCATCCGTTTCCGAAGGGCCAGACTCCGCTGTAAGTATTCCTAGGCTTAATAATTTAGTCAATTATTTACTTCGCAAATTAGCCAAGTCAAATTTGAAAATTAAGTCACTTTTAAAAGAGGTAACCATTCTTAAAGAAGTAACTAAATCAAAACCTTTAACTGAAGATTCAACTCAAGTACAACAACTTGAGAAAGAAAATTTAAATCTGAAAAATCAGTTAAAAGATTTAAAAATTACTTTAGAAAAATTCTCTCTGGGCTCCAAGAATTTGGATCTAATTCTTGGGACACAAAGAGCCGTCTACAATAGAACTGGGCTAGGATATAAAAAGAAATACAAATCCTATTTATCCTTAATAAACAAACAAAGTAGTAAATCAGTCCAAGCATGGGTCCCCAAGTCCAAATTGATCAATCAAATTGGACTTGGCCAATACTGGGTTCCGAAGGATCAAATATACTACCTCGACAGACCATATCGAGGCCATGATCCAGGGAAAGCTAAAATGAAAACGATCTTAAATTTAAAAACCAAATTCAAAATTTGAAATTAAATTAAAAATCTAAAATTAAAAATCAAATTCATTCGAAATTAAATTAGAAATCTAAAATTAAAAATCAAATTCATAATTTAAAAATTCGAAATTAAATTAAAAAATTAAAAATCAAATTCATAATTTAAAATTCGAAATTAAATTAAATCTAAAATTAAAAATCAAATTCAAAATTCAACAAATCGAAATTGTGAAAAGTAGATGGAGGATCCAAACTAGCTGGCACCTCCAACTGAACTACCCGACAGGGTAACTGAACCTAATTTACCCGGAATGGGTAAAACAAGAGTAGACTACCTGGTAGGGTAATTAAGGATAGATTAAAAAGGGTTAGATTTAACTTGAAAGACAGTACTAGTGAAATTTTTTGGATGATAGTACGTTAGGGAAACTTGGGCATCGCATGTCTAGGAAGATATGGCTTCGACCTGGTGCATTTGGCCAAGTGGAACTGACCGAAGCTACCCTTAAATGGATCCTAACTAGTTAGACCAAGGGTTAGTATTAAGTTCAGTGGGTAGGACTATTTGGGAAACCTCGAAGACATGGTTACTTTAATGAGTTCCTTGTGACTCACCATAGCCCAGAAGTTTATCCAAAGAATGCCTACTTGTTAAACCCAAAGCTAAACCTGAATCTAACACAAAGTTAAACTAAACCTGTAAATAGAACCTCAATTCATCTCACATCAATTATAGGATTCCTTGATTGACAATATAGATCGGGTGAGATGACTAAGGAATAAAATTGTATTTAAAATATTTTCAAAATTAATTTCAAAATTACTTAAAAAATCTTTTCAAAATTAATTTCAAAAATTACTTAAAAATCTTTTCAAAATTAATTTCAAAATTACTTAAAAATCTTTTCAAAATTAATTTCAAAATTACTTAAAAAATCTTTTCAAAAATTAATTTCATAATTACTTAAAAATCTTTTCAAAATTAATTTCAAAATTACTTAAAAAATCTTTTCAAAATTAATTTCAAAATTACTTAAAAATCTTTTCAAAAATTAATTTCAAAATTACTTAAAAAATCTTTTAAAAATTAATTTCAAAATTACTTAAAAATCTTTTCAAAATTAATTTCAAAATTACTTAAAAATCTTTTCAAAAATTAATTTCAAAATTACTTAAAAATCTTTTCAAAATTAATTTCAAAATTACTTAAAAAATCTTTTCAAAATTAATTTCAAAATTAATTAAAAATCTTTTCAAAATTAATTTCAAAATTGTTTAAAAATCTTTTCAAAATCTTTTCAAAATTAATTTCAAAATTGTTTAAAAAACTTTTCAAAATCTTTTCAAAAATTAATTTCAAAATTATTTAAAAATCTTTTCAAAATCTTTACAAAAATCAATTTCAAAATTGTTTAAAAATCTTTTCAAAATCTTTACAAAAATCAATTTCAAAATTATTTCAAAATCTTTTCAAAAATCAATTTCAAAATTATTTAAAAAAAATCTTTTCAAAATCTTTTCAAAAATCAATTTCAAAATTGTTTAAAAATCTTTTCAAAATCTTTACAAAAATAAATTTCAAAATTATTTGAATTAATTCTCAATTAAAGATGGTTAAGAATCAATTTTAGCATCTTTAATCATACTTGCATTAAGATTAATTAAAGCTTAATAAAACCACGATCAAAAAATCGGGGGCAGGCGCCCCCGGTATTCAGACCCCGGGCGCCCGCAGCGATCCCGGGCGCCCCGCCTCACACGACCCCGGGCGCCCGGAACACGTCCAGGCGCCCGGAACCCCTTATATATAGGGGGCAGCAGGCGCCCCCTACCCTTGCACTCAAATCTTCCTCCTTAAGCTTACTAGCTTATTTGCGAAGATTTTGAAAATTAAAATTTTCCGCGGTTGATCCGGAGTCGTAACTCAACCGAGGTCGTCAGTTCTAAAATTTATTACAATGGCTCCTAGGTAAAATTTTTTTTCCCCTCCTAAACTTTCTTTCTTATAATTTTTCTTCTTAGTGTAATGTTAGTTTGATATAATTTTTCTTCTGGTGCTGGGCCCTCTACCCCTAGCATTGACCCTAGGTTTCCCACCGAAGAACTTAGGATTAAGTTTATGTCAACAAATTACATGGCCATTAGAACCAAATGTATAGACAGATCGTTCTTTTTACGCTCCTGTATTCCAGTCTCCGAGACTATAAACCACTATAGGCTGCGAAACCTAGTTGAGTGCGCCAGCGCAGTAAACATAAGTTTATGTGCCGAATTTTACAAAAACCTAGTGAAAGTAGACGACTACTCCTATACCACTAGGGCAGCTGGCACGGATATCACATTATCTCCCACCATCATACGTGAGTTTCTAGGGTTACGAGAGTCACCATGCACCTTTTTATGCTACCCTCCTAGGGAGCTACCTTTTGGAGATCCCTACTCACATATTACCCTTGATACGATCTATTCGTCCTTCTTTGAGGACCAGCGTGATCCCACTGAGACCCAGTTTAGGTCACTTAACCTTAGAATTCAGGACTACGCCCTTTATAGGGTTCTAGTACTTTGTATTCTACCACTTACCACTCACGACATTGCGGTGATGCGTCCATTTCACTCCTTCCTGCTCTATGCCCTGTGTCAGAGGTTAGATATAGACATCAGTCTTCACATCTTTTCCACTATCATTTATGCAGCTGGATTCGTGACCAGCAGACGAGTACATATGCCTTATTGTCATATTCTGACAGCTTACATGGCCTCATTACACATTGACGTCACCAGAGGTGACATCCGCTACATGACCGAGTTTGACATCATAGGAGCTAGGAACTTTTCCCTAGCGAATATTCATATAGATGATGAGGGTACCATGTCCTGGCGTAGGGGGGCACAGCACCAGCAGGCGGAGGAGGCAGAGCATGATGAGTTCATGTTGGCACTATTTCCTGAGGAGGCTGCTCCTGCCCCACCACCTCCTCGAGCACCACACCCAGCTCCCCGCACTCTCGCTGATCGAGTCTCCGGACTAGAGAGGACTATGTCGAGTCTCCGGCACGAGAACTCCAAGTTTCATCAGTCCATGCGACGAGAGGTCTTTGATCTTCGACGAGAGGTTCGACAGGAGGTCTCCGACTTACGACGAGATGTACGACAGGAGCTCTCCGACTTGCGTCGAGATCTACGAGAGGACGACCGAGCTCGTCACACTAAGATCCTAACACTACTCCGGTCTCTGGGTTCCGGACCACCTCCCTCATCATCTCAGTAGTTCCTACTGTTGCTCTATTATGACTCTAGTACAGCTTGTAGCAGCTTTATTATGACTCTTGTATCTATATCGACTTTATAGTCTAATGGACAGTTTCACTTCAGGCTTGATTAACTATACCTTAACCTAATAAATTAGTCCTTTAGTCACATTCTTTTATAAATTCTAGGAAAAACAGTTTTCAAAACTCCAATTTTAATAGACTTTCAAATTCTGGAATTAGCCTAGCCTTTCCCCCTAAATATCATGTTCCCCTAGAATTAAGTCAGAGCATCTCACAAACACCTAGGTTTACCTTGATTGTGATTGAAAAACATAGAATGGTGTGAGATGCATAGGGTATAGCCTGGACTCAAGAATGCTTATATCTGTGCATCAATATGAGTCTGGGCGTTAAATATGCAATAAACATTAATCAAGTTAAAGTTTTCTAGCTCTAGTCAAGTCTATCTAGACCTAAATAACTTAACTTGACTAACCTGGTAAAAGCTATTGTCCTATAGACAATCAGCGAGTAGCTAAAGGTTAGACAGTTGGCAAAAGACACTCAATTTCTATGTTCAAGAATGTTTTGTTCTCTATGGCTCTGATACCTAACATATAAACATGACTTATGCTTGGACTTAAGGACCAACTGAACTTAAATGAATAAACCTGTCCACCTTAACTTCCAAACTCTGTTGAACATTGCTAACTTTAATAATATACAACCCCTTACACATTGCCCATTTTTTTAATTATGGCAAAGGGGGAGAGTAGCAAAAATATAGTCAATATAAAATTCAAGTTAAAAATATAAAAAGTTAAAAATTAAGTGGGAGTAAAAGTTAAGGGGGAGCCAAAACTTAAGGGGGAGTATATAGGGCAAAATTTACTTTAGTTACCTTGTTCATCTATACTTAGCAAATTTTGCCTATGTTTAAAATGACTATTGCGTATGTTTAAAATGACTATCTATTCGCTTGTTTACTTAACTTTGAATTTGTGTTGCCATAATCAAAAATGGGGAGATTGTTGGTGCGGGAAGCATCCGACGATCGAACTCGTGTTTTGATAACGGCAAAGAATTCAAAGTTAAGATGTTTTTTAGTCTAACAAGTCTACTTGAGGATTTCAGGAAAGTCCTAGCTGCGGTTAGGCAAAGGGAAAACCCTAGGGGGTGGTAACCCTAGGTCATAGGGGGTGATAACCCTATGCGGAAAGTCTTGGCAGGTCGAGGGCTTCAGGCAAAAGTCCTAGGGGGTGGTAACCCTAGGTGAAAAGTCCTGGTGTCGCGAACCAGGTGAAAGACTGGACTAGCCGGGGAAGCGGATGTCCAGCAGAAAGTCCGGAAGCATCGTCTGAGCAAAAGTCCAGTCGATCGATCTGGAGGATCAGCAACAGGTAAATCTCCGAGTGGAGTAGGTGAGGAGGCGTTCCCTGGAGAGGGAACAATGGCGTCGGGTCGACCTAGGGTTTCAATGGAAATCCAAAGTCGACAATCCGAAGACCATCGTTTATTCCTTACTATGTTTTATCATATTCTAACACTTTCTTCAGGGTATTTTGCTCGGACTAACCTTTGTTTGCGGTGAGAAACCTGCTGGAAAAAGTGGTCAGGCGCCGAGATGGATCCGGGCGCGAGCACCGGGCTGGTCCGGGCGCTCGGGACCAAACTTTATCCCCTGCGACTTCGCCACGTGGAGCATCACGGTTGGTTGGCCACGTCACTCAGCGCCGGAAGGATCCGTGCCGAATTTCATATAAAGAAGGGTCGAGTGCAGCTTCAAACACAACTTTCTAAGCGATCTTACGCAGCGTCTTGCGAATCGACCATCTGAAGTCTTGCAAGTACACCCGACGACCGGAGCTCGGTCTTTTCGATTCTACGGTGTTGTTGGTATATTTTATTAGTTGTTGTACTTGCAATCAGTAACTATTTATGATTTATAGTTGTACCAAAGCGATCAAGGATCGCGGGCCTTCGAGTAGGAGTCGCCTTAGTCTCCGAACGAAGTAACTCCTTCGTGTCTGTGTCTCTTAACTTAATTTCCGCTGCATTAACTCTTAAGTTTTACGATTCCGATAATCGAACGATTTTAGCCACGAGCGCTATTCACCCCCCCTCTAGCGCGGTCTCGATCCAACACGATCCGCGATAATAATAGAATTTTACATTTATCGATCCTATATTCCACGAAGGAATGTACATATAATCTAGATCGAACAAAAATGTAAAATCCTAATAACTAATACAGCTCCTGCTGTATTTAATATTACAATCATGCACACACACATAAAATGCCCTTGACATGTCTGAGGGTCCAATCACACATAAACACATTAGGGCCATAATAGTTGGATCTAGGATACCTGCAACCATAGAGTTAATCTATTTGCATATCCTACTATTATCAGGCATAAATTATGTATGACATGTGCATAATCAAACTGAAAACCAAACACACAGAGGCAAAGTCCTAGCTTTGATACCAATTGTTGGTTGCTACTCGGAATATCGTACTGGTTCCCCTGTATAAAATTTTGTACAAGTCTCGAACCTTTCCTAACAACTTATTGTGTTCTTTAGAAATTAAACTTGGAATGACAAACAAAACTTACACTACAAGAAAAAAGCTAATAGACAACGCTTTAAAAGCGTTGTCTTTGTGCCTGAAAAAGCGTTGTTAAAGGCACTGTTGTTAAAAGTCTGCTCAACGACAACGCTTTTAAAGCGTTGTCGTTTGTAGCGAAGACAACGCTTTAAAAGTGTTGTGTATTTTTTGCAAAACATCATCTTTGCAATGCTTTAAAAGCGTTGTTATTTTTGGCAAAGACAACACTTGTGCAACGCTTTAAAAGCGTTGTCTTTTTAAAATAAAAAAAAAATCTATTTACAAAATCATTTTTTTTATATTTATAAAACTATTAATTTTCTTTTACCATGTCTAGATTTGAATTTGACATATAAAATAACATTAATTAGCTCAGTTAATGATTTCAAACTCATACCAAAACAATAGAATTCAATTACAAAGTATTAGTATTTACAGGAGAATTCAACTATACACAAAGACTAAATAGTTCTGTTTCAAAGTAGATAGTGACATTCGAATTTAAAACAAAAAAAGCACAAAATAGCTAGTCGGCCTCGAAGACAATGATCTGCATGCTTACTTCTACTAGATATACTGATCAAAAAGGATTGTCGGCTTGAGACTGGGACAAAACACCTACCACTGTGTATCTGTCACAGAAAACAATACCATCAATATTATGCAAAAGAAATTTTCACTCTTAAAGTTGAAAACAAAGGTCACAGTTCACACCATACAGCAATGAGAAAATTTGGATTGAGAAAGACAGAAGAAAGAAATGGATCTTTGGCAGGTAAATTAGTGCACAAGAAAAAAGGCAACCAAAGCCACACATGATTCTATACATAGAACCTAGAATGATATCTTGGATTGGTTTTATATTTTACTGGTTACATTTCTTTAATAGGCATATTAATGCTATAAATCACATAGATATATTCTTCTTGCATTACTGAAATTCCTTCTCATTGTCAAATGTTTGACAAGATAATAAGTAGTCCTCGTCAATTGAAAAAGCAACAGTAAGATACATCTACATACTATATTATTTGTCATTCATTGCATATCTCAGGATTAGAACACTAAAAAAATGTTGATTACGTTTACAGAAAAACCTTCATCTCAGGCTTCTTGACCTACCTTTTTAGTTTAACATATTCCTATTTTTTTCAGACCACAGTTACAGGAATTCCATCTTAAACTGAACGAGAAATGATTCAGGAGATAAATAAGTTATATATATCAATATATTATTAACATCCATTTAATGTAGGTTTCTTTTCCAGTTAAGCACTCCTATAAGTTTCTGATATTTGTTTCAAAACTTCAAGAATGCACTGCACTGACTTAATGTTATAGTTATGTCTTGAAACTTTATGAGAAATTATGTATCAACCTTCCACCAGTCCACCTGGACAATAAAGGATGATATTGGCTGTTAACTATTCATGTTTCTAAATTTAGAATTCCTTCACAGACACTTAATAAAACTTTCAGTAATCAATTAAACAAAATAGATGAATTAATTACAGAACAGAGCCTTGCTACAATACTACAGTGTAAAAGAGCTCGACAAAATAATCTGTGATTAAAAGGTTAAAACATAATTTCACGAAACAAATAAAGTCAAAATGTGAAAACATGGCATTTACCTGTTGAGAACTTCGGCAGCCTTTGCCCACACAAGAAGGATGGAGATCAAGAGAAGCAGAACATTTGAGACAAGCGACAGAAGGGTATATCCAACTACCTCAAAGATGATCCAAGATGCAAGTACACCGATGAGAATTCCCACAGTTACATTCTTCCTCCTCCAGAGGATCACATCAGCAACTATCAAGCACAATTACAGCGAGTCATTGATCAGGACACAAGCATTTTTAAATTCCACTCCCAATCATTTTGTTTCTCTCCATGTAACCCTAATCGAAGTAAAAATATCACAACTAGATTCGCCAATAGTAGAAAGAAGGAAAAAAATTAGATCGGGAAACTAATAAAACACTTGATGGGCATGAGTCAATGAAATCATAATGTGTGCAAATTGAAACATAGGAGGTCAAATTAATACAAGCACTTAACATTCACATAAAACATTACTCAATATGAAAGACAACATGAAGAAAAACATAGAACGAAACCTAAAACATGAAATGAAATCTACATGAAGCTCTAAAATAGCAAAGACTCAATCAGCTAACCTATCAGCATCCAAAGGGTTTTCCTATGAACGATATCATTTCACTTTTCAGCTATCCTTACCCCTGATAGACTATTGCGTGGTTTGATGGAAAGAGCTTGACAGATGTTAAGAATTCACAACAGGTTTATGTTTATTTCTCACTCAGGAAAATAATTGAGTCAGACACCTAGGAAAGAAATGGATGAATATCATGGCAGCTGTTAGACAAAAGGTTTCAAATTAAGACACAAGTAATCTTCAACCAGACCTCGGATAGATATAACATCATAAGATTGTTGGAACCCCAAGGTGTTTTGATGTGATCAAGCAAGCTAAGTTAGGTCCTGTGTTTGTTTAACCCTTGTGTCTAAGTGTGCAGGAGCTTAGGAACACAGGAAGTCGAGCGGAAGACGCGGCTAGCGAGAAGGACGACACAGGAGTGAGCCGACGGGCTCGGTGCGTTCGAGGGACGAGGTGTCCGCGGAAGAGTACACCGGTGGACGAGAAGAACGTGTGCGGCGTTCGAGGGACGAGAAGCCGGGAAGGAAGGCTGCTCGAGGAGAAGGCCGGAACATGGGTTCGGGTGAGCCCTATTCCGGAAGGCCGAGATCACCCAAGCTAACGGAGCCGGAGCGAACAGACCCGGACCGAAACGAGCTAAACCGGAGCAGTGGAACCGGACCACAAAAAGTCAACAAAGTTGACTTAAGAGGTCCGGGCGCCCGGAATCATTCCGGGCGCCCTGGGCGCTATTGAGGGTCCGGGCGCCCGGAGCTGGATTTTTACCAGGATCGCGTCAAACGCGATCTGATCGTTGGGGATAGAATTTTATCCTCTTCGGGGCGCCCGGACCAGTACTATAAATATAGTACTGGTCTGCACATTCAGAACAACTCACTTGTAATCAATTCTTTCTGTGCTTTCAGTTGTGTTCTTTTCATTTGTGCTGCCAACGTTATAAAGAGGCTTCTCCGCCTAGAGGAGATCATAGTGCGCTTACTTTCCTTGGATTAGCAATCCTCTGATTGCAAACCAAGTAAATCTCTGGTGTATGATTTCTTTACTTAGTCTCTACTTTTTATTACAAGTGTTTATGTTATATAGTTGAAATCCGAGAAAGGTTCGAGTTTTATTTTGTAGGGCAATTCACCCCTCCCCTCTTGCCGGCCTCTAAAGGGACCAACAAGTGGTATCAGAGCAAGGCGCTTCAGGCGGACTAACCGCCGATCGAAGCAACAAAGATGGCCGGACCAAGCATTGTTCCACCAAAATTCGAGGGGAACTTCGCAGACTGGAAGTGTCGTATGGAGGTATTCCTAAAAACAAATTTTGAAATTCGGTTTATCATGAAATATGGTTTTGTAGCTCCAATAGATAAAGATGGAAAAGAAAAAGAAGAGAGCGATTGGACAAAGAAGGAGCAGAATGAGTCGGTAGCAAACAGCCGTGCGGAACATCACCTGCTGAGCGTGTTACCGCCTCAAGAGGTCAACCGCATCGGAAACTATTTATCTGCTAAAGAACTTTGGGAGAAGTTCTTGGAACTCCACGAAGGCACGTCCGAAGAGAAGCTCGCTAGAAGGGACATCCTCCGCAACAAACTGATGAACATCCGTCTGGAGAAAGGTGAGAAAGTAGCTGGTCTACATGCGAAGGTAAAAGAACTAGTTACTTGTCTCGAAAACCTTGGTGAAAGGGTAACAAACCGGGACACTATACGCTACGCGCTCAACGCGTTTCCAAGAACTCCGGAGTGGACATCAATCGTCGGCGCCTACTACATCTCAAAAGACCTAGAGGTAAGTACTTTAGAAGAGTTGTTTTCTACTCTTGAATTGCATGAAACCAGGTGTGCAGGAACGACAAAGGATACAACCCAGACTATGGCGCTGAACGCAACCCAGAAGGATGAACTCGAGTTAGACTCCGAAGACGATCAAGAAACATACATGGTAAGAAATTTTAAAAAGTTTTTTAGATCTAATAAATTTAAAATGCATAATCAAAAGAATCAAAAAGGTAGAAGAAAGGTACGGTGCTACCAGTGTCAGAAGGAGGGACACCTAAGGGAAGAGTGCCCAGAACTCAAGAAGGTCAAAATAAAGGCACCTAAGAAACACAACCTAAAAGCAACTTGGGACGACACTTCTTCATCCGAATCAGAAGCTCAAGAATATGCCGGGATAGCACTGATGGCAAGCTACGAAGGACAAAGTACATCAGAACCCAGCATTGATGAAGGGGGAGCGACCTCAGATGGAAGTAACGAAGCAGGGGGAGATTCAGGCTTCAAGTCTGATATTGTAAGTGAGGTATGCCTCTTACCTCCTGATGAACTTTACTTTGGTATCAAAGCTATGACTAAATCCATGTATAAATTAGAAAATAAAAATGCTAAATTAGAAAATGAAATTTTAGAAACAAAGAGAATTTTGGCAAAATCATGTCTTATAGAGGATTTTGAAAAATTGAAAATTGAAAATGAAAAACTAAAAGAAGAAATAGAAAGATTGAAAAAATCTAATGATTCAAATATTCCTACCTTTAGAAATTATAGAGTTTTAAATTGGTATTATAGATTTCATCAAAGTCAAATTAGAAATATATCAAAAATCTATATACCTAGGAAATACTTAGTTAATCCTGTAGGTAGGAACCTCTACTGGGTTCCAAAAAACCTGTTTAACTTAAAATTAAAGTCAGACTTAGCATTTTCAGCAAGGAAATTAAACAACTAATTTCTTTATGAGGCTTTGTCTAAGGAAGTGGTTGTTGCTCCAATAACCAAGAAGGCCTAGTGCCTCGCCACGACCTGGAAGCCAAGTATCGATATGAAAAGTTTAATTGACTAACTAAAAAAGTATTAATTTAATACTTTAAAAGAGTTATTCAATTTGTGTTATAAAATATTTAAAAATTTTAACTACTTAGAAATTTTTTTTAGAAATTTTTATGAAAATTAACTTAGAATTTTTTTTTAATGATATTATTGCCTTATCATTTTTCTTAAAATTGACTTAAAATGGTTTCTTATGAATATTAACTTAGAATTTTTTAATTACAAATTTTTTTTGAATGCTGAGATAAGTTTCAAACTTAATTTTTTTTAACACTTATGACTGTTTTTACCTGAAAAATATTTTACTTAAATTTTTCTCGAAAGAAAAATTCTGAAGAGTGTCTTTAAACTGACTTAGACATTTTTTACACTCAAAGTTTTTTTAATTTACCTTAGACTTGTTTATAACCCCAATTTTTTATGTGATCAAAGGGGGAGAAGTATGTTAAGTCTAGGGGGAGGTAATATAATTTTTCATTTGCAAAATACTTGGACTTATTTGAATATAAATTGTTTTTATTGCATATGTTTACCCTAACTTAACTTGGGTTGCTCACATCAAAAAGGGGGAGATTGTTGGAACCCCAAGGTGTTTTGATGTGATCAAGCAAGCTAAGTTAGGTCCTGCGTTTGTTTAACCCTTGTGTCTAAGTGTGCAGTAGCTTAGGAACACAGGAAGTCGAGCGGAAGACGCGGCTAGCGAGAAGGACGACACGGGAGAGAGCCGACGGGCTCGGTGCGTCCGAGGGACGAGGTGTCCGCGGAAGAGTACACCGGTGGACGAGGAGAACGTGCGCGGCGTTCGAGGGACGAGAAACCGGGAAGGAAGGCTGCTCGAGGAGAAGGCCGGAACATGGGTTCGGGTGAGCCCTATTCCGGAAGGCCGAGATCACCCAAGCTAACGGAGCAGGAGAGAACAGACCCGGACCAAAACGAGCTAAACCGGAGCAGTGGAACCGGACCACAAAAAGTCAACAAAGTTGACTTAAGAGGTCCGGGCGCCCGGAATCATTCCGGGCGCC
Organism: Zingiber officinale; assembly: GCF_018446385.1. Classification (NCBI taxonomy): domain Eukaryota; kingdom Viridiplantae; phylum Streptophyta; class Magnoliopsida; order Zingiberales; family Zingiberaceae; genus Zingiber; species Zingiber officinale. The sequence goes on along the minus strand of NC_055989.1, from coordinate 101,806,306 downwards.
CTGGGCGCTATTGAGGGTCCGGGGGCCCGGAACCCCTCCGGGTGCCCAGAGCTGGATTTTGACCAGGATCGCATCAAACGTGATCTGATCGTTGGGGATAGAATTTTATCCCCTCCAGGGCGCCCGGAACTCCTTCCAGGCGCCCGGACCAGTACTATAAATATAGTACTGGTCTGCACATTCAGAACAACTCACTTGTAATCAATTCTTTCTGTGCTTTCAGTTGTGTTCTTTTCATTTGTGCTGTCAACGTTGTAAAGAGGCTTCTCCGCCTAGAGGAGATCATAGTGCGCTTACTTTCCTTGGATTAGCAATCCTCTGATTACAAACCAAGTAAATCTCTGGTGTATGATTTCTTTACTTAGTCTCTACTTTTTATTACAAGTGTTTATGTTATATAGTTGAAATCTGAGAAAGGTTCGAGTTTTATTTTGTAGGGCAATTCACCCCTCCCCTCTTGCCGGCCTCCAAAGGGACCAACAAAGATGAGTCATATGCTATCATATATAGTTCTTCCTCTACCTGGCACCTTCTAATTTTCATTGATTTAGTTTGTCTAACTACAAAATCAATGGTCTCTCACAAGTCTTTGTTGTTGAGTTTGTCGAATCTTATTCCTCTTCTATATGTTGTCATGTGAGCTTCGGATGACAGATTCACAATACAGCTCTCAATTCCTGTCCTCTCTACTGTGCTTTTCATTTTGTCAAGCAGAAGTTTGGTCAGAAGAAAATGACCTGAAATCAAAACGAAATCACATTGCAAGATCATATGGAAAACGTGTTGGTTGCTACTCGGAAAGCCTAGAGATTCCACTGTACAAAAATTTTGTACAAATGTCTGAACCTTTTCCTAGCTACCATGTGTTCTTTTAAATTAAATTTTGGATCGCCTGCGGAACTTAACACGTTTGATCCAAAACTTAATCTATTTGTTCTTTTAGGTTTTGACTTGGATCTCCTGCGGAACTTAACACGTTCGACCCAAATCACCTTAAGTTATTAATTCCATTAAATATTAATTTCCATAATTGGTTCCCAGTACTGACGTGGCGAGGCACATGGCCTTCTTGGATATGGGAGCAACCACCACCGACTAGACAAAACCTTTTATAGAAATCTAATATTTAATTTCCTAAAATAACTTTAGGTTAACCGAAAAGAACAATCAAATCACAAGGAAAAATAAAACAAAAGAACACAACTTCGAAAAACATATTCGAAATACTAGAATCGTAAGCCTCTTGTATTTGGTATTATTTCCATAAATAACTAGCATGATGCGGAAAGAAAAATTACTAGTTATACTTTTTAGAAAGACCTCTTGATCTTCTACCGTATTCCTCTTCTAACCTCGGACGTTGTGTGGGCAACGATCTTCCGAGATGAGAATCCACCAAAGCACTTTCTTCTCCTTTCTTCAAGTTTCGGCCAAGCACAAAGCTTCCAAAAGATGAAGATCTTTTTCCACCAACCAAGCTCCAAGCGATACAAGCTTTCTCTCCTTCTTCTTCTTCTTCTCCAAGTAGTATCCGGCCACCACAAGAGCTCCAAGCAAATAGAGAAGGTTCGGCCACCACCAAGAGGAAGAGAGGAAGAGAGGTTGGCCGGCCACAACACCAAGGAAAAGAGGGAGAGAAATAATAGAGGTTATTCACATGAAGCATTCTCTACCCCCTCTTTTATAATCCTTGGTCTTGGCAAATAAGGAAAAATTAATAAAACCTTCCTTAATTCTTTTGCCATGAAAAAGAAAAATTAATTAAAAATTAATTTCCTTTTTCCAACTTATTTGGCCGGCCACCTACAATCCACAAATCAAGGAAAGTTTTAATTAAAACAAAAATTAAAACTTCCTAATTTGTTTCTAGAAATTTATAAAATTTCTCCAATAATTTTAATCCTTCATGATTGGTTAATAAAAGGAAATTTAATAAATTAAAATCTTTCTTTTAAACATGTGGATAAAAGAAAGTTATCTCTAAAATTAAAATCTCTTTTAATCTACAAATAAGGAAAGATATCAAATCTTTTCTCAATCTTTTGTAGAAACTAATAAAAGAGAATTATTAATTTTTAAACTTTCTTTTAAATCATGAACATGGTTAAAAAGGAAAGTTTTCTTAAAATTTAAAATCCTCCTTTAATCAATAAATAAGGAAAGATTTCAAATTTTAAACTCTCTTTTAAACATGTAGATGATTTACAAATAAGGAAAGTTTTTACCAAAAATTAAAACCATCCTTTTAATCTACAAATAAGGAAAGAGATTAATCTCTTCTCTTAATCTTTTGTAGAAAGTTATAAAAGGAAATTTTTAATTTTTAAACTCTCTTTTAAAATCATGATATCCACATAAGAAATAATTTTAATAAAAATCCTTTTAATATTCTAGTGGCCGGCCACCTAAGCTTGGGACCCAATCTTTGGCCGGCCACCTACATGACTCATTCACTTGGTCTTGGACGGCCCTAGCTTGGGTTCCAAGCTAGCTTGGCCGGCCCCATTGGATGGGTAAGAAAGTGGGTATGCGGTGGGTATAAATCTCTATATACTAGAGGCTACGATAGGGACCGAGAGGAGGAATTGGTTTTGGTCTCCCGATGAAATTAAGCATCCCGTGTTCGCCCCGAACACACAACTAAATTTCATCAATAATAATTCATTCCACTAAAGAACTATTATTGAACTACCGCACCAATCCCAAATTACATTTTGGGCTCCTTCTTATTATGAGCGTGTTAGTCTCCCTGTGTTTAAGATATCGAATGTCCACTAATTAAGTGAGTTACTGACAACTTAATTAATATCTAAGTCCAAGAGTAGTACCACTCAACCTCATTATCATGTCGGACTAAGTCCACCTGCAGGGTTTAACATGACAATCCTTATGAGCTCCTCTTGAGGACATTATCAACCTAGTATCTCTAGGACACAGTTTCCTTCTATAATCAACAACACACACTATAAGTGATACCATTTCCCAACTTATCGGGTTTATTGATTTATCGAACTAAATCTCACCCATTGATAAATTAAAGAAATAAATATCAAATATATGTGCTTGTTATTATATTAGGATTAAGAGCACACACTTCCATAATAACTGAGGTCTTTGTTTCTTTATAAAGTCAGTATAAAAGAAACGACCTCTAATGGTCCTACTCAATACACTCTAAGTGTACTAGTGTAATTATATAGTTAAGATAAACTAATACCTAATTACACTACGACCTTCCAATGGTTTGTTCCTTTCCATTATGGTCGTGAGCTACTGTTTATAATTTATAAGGTACTAATAACATGATCCTCTGTGTGTGACACCACACACCATGTTATCTACAATATAAATTAATTGAACAACTTCATTTATCATAAATGTAGACATTTGACCAATGTGATTCTTATTTCTAGATAAATGTTTATACCAAAAGCTAGGCTTTTAGTATACACTCTAACAAAACGAACATGTGGAAATCTTAAAAAGAATTGCTCGTTTACGATTACTAAATGAAGTCGTTTTGAGATGGTGAAGAAGATACTCACCGACATGATTGGTAGCAAACTGCATCTCTATCCCATCCTCCGAAAGTTGAAACGGACAGTACATGACGCCGGCATTGTTTCTGAAAGCAAACAAGTTGAAGAGGAGACGTAAGATTCGGCCGCGACAAAGAATGGAACAATTAGTGTGAGGAAACAATGGTATAATTACATCAAGATGTTTAGAGGAAGATCCATGACAAGAAACTTCTCGGCGAAGGCTCGGACGGACATGAGCGAACTGAGTTCTATCTGTATGATGTCGATTCTAGCAGATGGGGTGCTCTGTAGAATGCTCTGCTTTACTTCACTGGCAGCTTCGGTGTTCCTGGCGCCGATGATGACATGGGAATTTGGGAATGTGATATATAAATAGCAGATCCGCTGAAAACACCAAAGATGCATATTCCTAGGATCAAAACATTATCGAGCAAAAAACTGTTTGAGAATTGCATGGAGAAATTAAAGAATCCAGAGTCTTGGCACTACCATTCACAAGGCATTGAGCAGGGTAATTTATCATGTGAGAGAGGCAATGCATACATTTTAACTGTTTTGCCATCCATAGTCATGAGTAAGCAAACAGAAATTTTTTTACATCAGTTTTTCTAAGTGTGGAACACATTTTTCCCTTTCATGCTGGTTACGAAGGATTACTTTTACAAAATTTAGAAATGAGCAACGTGCCTCAAAATTTTTATTAAAGTAACAAAACACAGATTCTAGACTATTATTTTGATTGCTCTTTTTTCCTGACTAAACAATGAATTGTTGAACATAAGCATTCAAATTCACCATTGTTAAGATAGCTTATCAATCTAACGGAACAAAAGTTGAGTTTCCAAGCGAATAAAAGGTCACGAGAGTTTTACAGTAGAACTTACAGAAGCATATCCGCTTTACTAGGTAAATATTTTTCTCCATGCAATTCTCAAAAACGAGTGTTACGAGTGTTTGACCGGGGGAGGGACGAGGGAAAAGCAAATATTTCAACGGTGAGTTTTACAGTAGAACTTACATAAGCATATCCACTTTACTAGGTAACCTCCTGAAGAAGTTAAAAGCGGCGGAGGGTGTCATGCTTCGCAGCTTTGGGTGGCGCATGGCGTACAGGTGACCTGGATGCTCGGAGTCGGTGCTTGCTGCTGTCGCTACTGGAATCAAGAAGAAGGGTGGGCTATGGAGGTCCGGCCGACGGTAGTGAAGAGAAGAAAGAGCTACCGGCCGGTGGTGAGGAAGAAGAGACGGCTGGCGGTGGGAGGTCGCGTGCCCTAGCCGCGCGAGAGGAGATGTCGCGAACAGAAAGGAATGACCAGCACTGTGTCGTCGCATGGGTAAAAGGAAATGAAGTTTTCTCCCCTTTAATCTGGGCCGTCCATATTGTGATAAAGATCTAGCCGTTAGATCTTGAGATAAGTGGTCTAGATCACTTAAGATTGAGATGATAACTTGACAGTAGACAACGTTTTTTAAAAATCGTTGTCGTAGACACTAAAAAAAAGGCTAATAGACAACGCTTTTTACGAAGCGTTGTCTTTGACCCATAAAAATCACTAATAAATAACAGTTTTTAGAAAACGTTGTCTATTAATAAGAAAATAATGAAATAGACAACGTTTTTTACTAAAAGCGTTGTTAAAAAAAAATAGACAACGCTTTTTAAAAAAAACGTTGTCGTTTAAGTGTTGTAGAATCCTAATTTTCTTGTAGTGTTAACATTATTGATTCCAAGTTCAACTTATCTATTCTTAGAGATTTAGACTTGGATCACAAACGATGTTTAACATTATTAATCCAAATCCACCCATGTTACAAAGTTGATTAAATATTAATTTCTAAGATCGGCTTCCAGGTTAAACATGGCGAGACACTAGACCTTCTTGGGTATGAGATCATCCACCACTTCCTAGATAAAGTCTTTCAATGAAATTTAATATTTAATCTTCTTATAGTAACCCTAGGTTTAACCACTAAGAACAATCGAATCATAAGTTCAAAAAACAAAAGAAACACAAAAATCAAAACATAAAATCGATTTCCTAAAATCGTTAGCCTCTTGTGTTTGGTATTTCAAAATTCATACAAAGAAAAACTAGTATGATGCGGAATAAGACAACTAGTTATACCTTTCTTTGTAAACAAAAACCTCTTGATCTTCTATTGTATTCCTCTCCTTCTCTTGGACGTCGTGTAGGCGACGATCTACCAAGAAGAAATCCACTTAAGCCTTCTTCTCTTTTTCCAAGCTTCGGCCACCAAAGGGATCTAGACAAGAGAGCCTCCTTTCTCTTCTTCTTCTCCTCCTAGTAACTGGCCACCAAGATGCCTAGAGGATTAGATGTTGCCGGCCACAAATTGAAAACAAAGGAGAAGAGAGAAAGGGAAAGGGTCGGCCACCAAAGGAAAAGAGAGAGGAACAATAGAAGAGAGTTGTGTCTCATGAAGGCATCCTCCCCCTCTCTTTCATAATCCTTGGTGAATCCAAAAAAGGAAAGTTTTATAAAAAAAATAAAACTTCCTTTAATAACTCTATATGGCCGGCCACCTCTTGTAAAACCAAACAAGGAAAGATTTTAAACAAAACTTAAAATCTCTCTTTTAAACATCCCTTTTATGGTTAGCTATAAAAGGAATGTTTTATAAATTAAAATCTCTCTCTTTTAAATCCTTTTATGGATATCTATAAAAGATAATATTTTTAAAATAAAACTCCTTTTATATCATGGTTTACAAAAAAGGAAAGTTTTGTCAAAAATTAAAATCTTTCTTTCACATTATATATAACTACAAATAAGGAAAGATATCTAATCTCTCTTTTAATCCTTTGTATAAAATCTATAAAAAAAAAATTTAAAATTTAAAACTCTCTTTTAAAACCATGTGGATAAAAACATAAAAGGAAAGATTTTATCAAAATTTTATTTTTAATAAAATTTCCCTCTCCTTTCATACTTGGCCGACCCCTTGCTTGGGCTCCAAGCAAGGATAAGGGCCGGCCCCTAGCATGGGCTAAGAGGCTAGGCTTTTGGGTGGATATAAGGCTTTATATAAGAGGATACAATAGGGACCGAGAGGAGAAATTGATTTTGGTCTCCCGATAAACTTGAGCTTCCCGTGTTCGCCCCGAACACCCAACTCAAGTTCATCAATAATAACTCATACCACTAAAGAGCTACTATTGAACTACTACACCAATCCAAAATTATATTATGGGCTCCTTCTTATTATGAGTGTGTTAATCTCCCTGTGTTTAAGATATCGAATGTCCACTAATTAAATGAGTTACTGACACTCACTTAATTAATATCTAATTCCAAGAATAGTACCACTCTACTTCATTGTCATGTCGGACTAAGTCCACCTGCAGGGTTTACATGATAATCCTTATGAGCTCATCTTGGGGACATCAACAACCTAGATTACTAGGACACAGTTTCCTTCTATAACCAATAATACATCATATAAATAATATTATTTCCCAACCTATCGGGCCTTTTGATTTAACGAGCTAAATCCCACCCATTGATAAGTCAAAGAAATAAAAACTAAGTATACATGCTTGTTGTTATATCGGGATTAAGAGTACACACTTCCATAATAACTAAGGTTCTGTTCTTTTATGCAGTCAGTATAAAATGAATAACCTCAAATAGTTCTACTCAATACAGTCTAAGTGTACTAGTGTAATTTTATAGTTAAGATAAACTAATACCAAATTACACTAGGACCATTTCAATGGGTTGTCCATTTCCATTTTGGTCGTGAGCTACTATTTATAATTTATAAGGTACTGATAATATGATCTTCTGTGTCACACCAAACACCATGTTATCTATTATCTACAATATAAATTAAATGGATAACTACATTTAACATAAATGCAGACACTTGACCAAATGTGATTCTTATTTCATAAAATAAATATTTATAAAAAGCTAGGCTTTTAGTATACACCCTAATAATGAGAGCATGCTCACTTATAACTCATGCTGGGGTGAGAGTCTGGAGTCTTGACCGAGAGGTCGTTGGTCGTGAGAGCAAGCTCACTTATAACTTGCGCTGGGGCGAGAGTCTGAATCCCGACCGAGAGGTCGTTGGTCGTGAGAGCAATCTCACTTATAACTCGCGCTGGGGTGAGAGTCTGGAGGCATGAGAGCATGCTCACTTATAACTCGCATTGGGGCGAGAGTCTAGAGTCCCGACTAAGAGGTCGTTGTTCGTGAGAGCAAGCTCACCTATAACTCGAGCTGGGGCGAGAGTCTGGAATCCCGACCGAGAGGTCGTTGGTCGTGAGAGCAAGCTCACTTATAACTCATGCTGGGGCGAGAGTCTAGAGGCGTGAGAGCATGCTCACTTATGACTCGCGCTGGGGCGAGAGTCTGGAGGCGTGAGAGCATGATCACTTATAACTCGTGCGGGGACGAGAGTCTGGAATCTCGACCGAGAGGTCGTTGGTCGTGAGAGCAAGCTCATTTATAACTCGCGCTGGGGTGAGAGTCTGGAATCCTGACCGAGAGGTCGTTGGTCGTGATAGAATGCTCACTTATAACTCACGCTGGGGTGAGAGTCTGGAATCCTGACCGAGAGGTCGTTGGTTGTGATAGCATGCTCACTTATAACTCGAGCTGGGACGAGAGTCTTTAATCCCGACAGAGAGGTCGTTGGTCGTGAGAGCAAGCTCACTTATAACTCGCGCTGGGGCGAGAGTCTGGAGGCGTGAGAGCATGCTCATTTATAACTCACACTAGGGTGAGAGTCTGGAGGTGTGAGAGCATGCTCACTTATAACTCGCGCTGGGATGAGAGTCTGGAATCCCGACCGAGAGGTTATTGGTCGTGAGAGCAAGCTCACTTATAACTCGCACTGGGGTGAGAGTCTGAGGCGTGAGAGCATGCTCACTTATAACTTGCGCTGGGACGAGAGTCTAGAATCCTGACCGAGAGGTCGTTGGTCGTGAGAGAAAGATCACTTATAACTCGCACTCGGGTGAGAGTCTGGAACTCGTACTGGGGTGAGAGTGTAGAGGCATGAAAGCATGCTCACTTATAACTCACACTGGGGCGAGAGTCTGGAAGCGTGAGAGCATGCTCACTTATAACTCGTGCGGGGATAAGAGTCTTGAATCCCGATCAAGAGGTCATTTGTTGTGAGAGCAATCTCACTTATAACTCACGCTAGGGTGAGAGTCTGGAATCCCGACTGAGAGGTAGTTAGTCATGAGAGCAATCTCACTTATAACTCGCGCTGGGGTGAGAGTCTGGAGGCATGAGAGCATACTCACTTATAACTCGCGCTGGGGTGAGAGTCTAGAGGTCTGACCGAGAGGCAATCCGGAGATCTGACCAGGAGGCAATTTGGAGACCAGACTAGGAAGCAGTCTAGAGGTCTAACCAGGAGGCAATTTGGAGATCTGACTAGAAGGCAATCTGGAGGCCTGACTGGGAACTAATTTGGAGGTCTAACCAGGAACTGATCTGGAGACCTGACCAGGAAGTGATCTGGAGGTCTGCCCAGGAACTGATGTGGAGACCTGACTAGGAACTGATCTTGAATGAGCAACCTTTGTGGCTTGAAGGGATTGTGCTCTAGGACTTAGACCAATGCTCTTGCAACCACGAAGTGCAATACATAAGGCTTTAATTGAATTTAAACCTTACTTTTGTTAGGACCGAAATGTAGCTAGAGGGGGGGGGGGTGAATAGCTCGTCGCATGCTCGTGGTAGTCGTTACTTGTTTCTTTGATGATGTGCAGCGGAAATACCAGAAACAACTACAACAATGCTAACAAATGGATCTTACTTGGTATCCACCTCACAAGAGATGACTAGTCCAAGGATCCACACACTCACACACACCTCCACTAATAAACACTCCTTTTTGGTAACTACCGAAGACGGAGAAGCCCTACAAGTTCACACTACAAGAAGAAAGCAAAGGGAAAACAAATACACGAAATCTTACAGGTTTTACAACTGAAAACCCTAACCCTAGCTTCTTTCCTCTTGTAGTAGATCCGCCTCTTGACTTGGAAAACTTCCAAGAACCTTCAAGAACTGACGATCTGAACTTCAGAGAGATGTTGTGGAGTTGCTGGTGAAGATCGGAAGTAGTGCTCGAAGTTCTACCGAAGAAGACGCACGCCAACGGCCTTTATCTGCGTCAACGGTCGGATCCCGATCGATTGGATTGCTCCCAATCGATCGGGGAGGCTTTGGATCGATTGGCTGATCGATCCAGAGTGCCTCTGTGCTCTGGGAATTTGCCTGGATCGATCAGATGATCGATCCAGGGCTTATCGCGATAAAACACAGCTTCCCAATCGATCCACTGATAGATTGGGACCTCTGGATCGATCAGCTGATCGATCCAGAGGCGTTCTGTGCGCTCTGCGACTTGCCAACTCGAGGCTTGTCGCGGGGACCTTCCCAATCGATTAGCCGATCGATTGGTCATCAGCCAATCGATCGGCTGATCGATCCAGACATTGGTTTTTGCCCAAAACCAAGTCCCAAGCCCCCAAACCAACATCCGGTCAATCCATGACCTGTTGGTTCATCATGCCTAGCATCCAGTCACCCTTGACCTGCTAGGACTCCCTCATCAAGTGTCCGGTCAATCCCTTTGACCCACTTGGACTTTTCTTCATCTTGCCAAGTATCCGGTCAATCCTTTGACCTACTTGAACTTTCACCAGATGTCTGGTCAACCTTGACCCATCTAGATTTCCTCATGCCTGGCTTCACTCACCAGGACTTCCCTTCTGCCTAGCTTCACTCACTAGGACTTCTCTTCTGCCTGGCTTCACTCACCAGGTCTTTCACCTAGCTTCACTCACTAGGATTTTCACCTGGCTTCACTCACCAGGGTTTTCCTCTGCCTAGCTTCACTCACTAGGACTTTCACTTGGCTTCACTCACCAGGATTTTCCTTCTGCCTAACATCCCAGTTAGGACTTCCCAGTCAAGTATCTGGTCAACTTTGACCTACTTGACTCTTCTTCAACCAACCTGATCAGACCCTGATCAGAGGAGAATTGCACCAAACAATCTCCCCAAATGAACAACTGCACCTGCACTTGTCCATATCATAGAGTCTTGTATTGTCAAACATCGAAACCCAAACTAAGACTCAAGCTTGGTCAACCAGGTCAACCTTGACCTTAGGGATATTGCACCAACAATCTCCCCCTTTTTGATGTTTGATAATACCACATTTAAGTTACGCTAATTCCCATGGTCTCTACCTCCTTCATGCCACTAGGTAATGAAGGCATAAGTTAAACCCTTCATTCTCCTCCTAAGAGGGCAAACTCCCTCTAGGTAATGAAGTCTTAACTTAAACCCTACATTCTCCCCTTATTGGCACACATCAACAAACATTCCCCATCTTTGGGCACATGTTGAAAACTCTCCCCTGAGAGACTCTCCCCCTGAAGAGTTGCTCATCGTTGTTCACAACTTCACTCGTTGTGATCAACATGATAATGAAAGTCTCATACCTTTCATTTATCCTTAACCCTACATTCTCCCCAATGTAGACATATGCCCATCCTTGAGCATTTTTAACTCGAACCACTTGAACAATGAGGATATCCACTCCCCATTAAAGTTCAAACGCTCAACCTTGAGCGTGTTCTGAAAAGAAGGTTAACCACCTTCCAAGGTTCATGAAAAATAATTTTCATGTCCTTAAAGAGTACCTCCCCCTAAAGACATGGTCGTAACTTCTGTCATTGCACCAACAATGACTTGGAATCCCTAAACCTTTAGGAAACCCAAATTTATAAGTTTGAGGTTCAAATATTCAAAATTTTAACCAAACCTCAACCTAAACTTCAATTTTGTCTTCCTCAACCAATCCATCCTTGTTTTCAACATGAAAACACCCTTTTTATGTATATAAATGAATTTTGAGGGGTTTGGAATGGTGTCTTAGACTAAACAAGGTCCAAAATGCTGAAATCAGACTTTCCCAGCCAAAATCAGCATTTTCGATCGATTGAAGTTGGGTTCCAATCGATTAAACCAGCTGAATCGATCCACTGATCGATTCAGGAGGGCTGGATCGATCGGTGGATCGATCCATGAAGCTTCTATTCGCGAGAAGCTTTCTCTTAATCGATCTCCAGATCGATTGAGACCCTTCAATCGATCGGGTGATCGATTGAAGTCTGATAGTTGCTGAAATTTCATTTCAGTTAACTTCAGAAACCCCTAGAAAATTCTACAAAATTCTAAAAATCATAAAAATTCGTGTAGATATTTCTTAGGGTATATACTATCAAGGAAAAATAGTTTCTAAGAAAACAATTCATATTTTCAAAGATTGACACAAGCTTAAAAACTTGTAAAAACTTTAGTGTTTTCTTCAAGTTTGTGCTCAACTATTCAATGATGATTACTATTAAAAGATAGTCTTCATCAAGGTTTTCCAAAAGCATTTTAAAATGATTTTCAAAACCAATATCCCACCATGTTCCTTGGGCTTAATGCACATGACTTGTACATTAGCTTTCCCAATGATGGGAAAACACATAACTATGTGTTTTGATGAATTTAAAACTCAAAAGAATGCACTAAATCAACATCTTGAGTTTTGTTCATCATCCTAACATCTCACTTTTATCTAATGTGCACTAAACGCATACAAGTCACCTTATGGGTCTTTGTGAGATGTAACATTTGGTTTTGCCCTAATCTAGGGATCATGCATATCTATCTAGACATTTTTGAATTATAGACATCCACAAAGGATGTTATTTGTTGATGAACCTGTTGATAAATGTCATTTGTCCTTAATTTTAAGGAAATAACCATAATGCATGATAATGTTATGGCATACATCAAAATGAAATAGCTTTCAAAAGAAAGATTTCCTATAACTACATGATGTATGTATGTCATGACATGGTATTTTTGTGTTTTTCATAATAAAGCATGAGTGCAAACACAAAACTAAATATGATGTCATGGCATATAATGGACAAGCAATCATGGCAAGGTTTAGCATAAATAAAATACCTAGATTACCTATCTAAGTGTACTTAAACCTTAGCTAAGTTAAACATTAAACCTAGATTGCCCTCTAAACGCTCCAAGAAAATGCCAAAACCTAAATTGACATTTCTAGTTTTCTTGATTGACTTAAGCCAATTGAAATTAAGCATATTCCTCAAGTGTTGGCATATTTCATTTTTCCACAAGAGTAGCACTTTAAATTAAGGCTTAGATTTGCCTTAAATTACTAAGAAAATACCAAAGCCCCAACTTAGTATTTCTTATGTTTTCCCAATATGTGTCATTTTAAAATAAAATCAATACTTCTCAAATTTAGCACATTTTACTTTTTCAAAGAGTAAATCATAAATCCATTTCATTTTCAAAGGTTAATAATAACCTTGAAAATGCTCCTTGAGTGTTAACTTCATCATGATTGGGTTAACTACCCTTCCACTTAGAGTTGACACTCTCTTACCCATCTATGGGGAAGAGAAGATGCTCCTAGGAACCCAAAATCTATTGGTGCTCCTTGGATGCTTTAGGTACTCACTAGGGATAACTTCCCTAGATACCTTCCTAGTGACCTTGTTTGGCTTCTTAGAAGCTTTGGTCACATTTTCTAGGTCAACTCTAGGGATTGCTTCCCTTGTGACCTTTTTAGTGACTTTGTTAGACTTCTTAAAAGTCTTAGTCATATTTGTTGTAAAAATACTCTTAGGAATAACCTTCCTAGTATTCTTGACTTGATCACTAGACCTAGGGTTGATTCCATAACTATATGGAACCCTATGGTAAGAGATTACATCCTTCTTGGTTTTAGGTTTGTATCCCAAACCCTTATGACCATTGGATGACTTTGATACTTCTACACCTAGGTTTTGACTCTTGGACCCTTGTGTCATATTTGTGATTTTTCTAAGAGTCCTCTCTAATTTGTCAAGTCTTGACCTCAAGACTTGATTTTCCTTCCATAATTCATCAACCTTAGGTTTTTCACTAAAACCTTGATTTTTCTTCTTCTTAGGCAAATACCTAGAATCCTTAGGGTTCTTGCCTAAATTCCTATCTACCTTTCTAGACCTAGGTTGAGAGGTTTTAGCATGAAAGGCTACATGATTTTCCTTAACTTTATCATGCCTCCTATTTTCATGGTAAATAGCATTAAAATGATAAAGATTAGACCTAGCATGCTTTTTACCATTATTTAAAGGGGTAGGCTCAATAAAAGTTACCTTTCTCTTTACCTTGGAGGCTCCCCCTTGAATTGAGCTTCCTCCTTGAGCCTTGACCACCTTCTTCCCCTTAGGGCATTGACTTCGGTAATGCCCTCTTTGTTGGCACAAGAAACACACAATGTTCTCTTTGCTCTTCTTTGTTGTGGGGATGGTCTCCTTGGGCTTCTCCTTGCCCTTTGGTGCCACTTGGCCCTTCTTCTTGGCCAATTTGGGACACTTGCTCTTGTAGTGCCCATGTTCCCTACACTCAAAGCATATGATATGATTTTTTTTTTAAATGAACTATTTATACCTTCTTGTGTAGGGGTGGCACTTGCTCCTCCATTTGACTTGGAAGTAGAGGCTTCCTCTTGATCCGAAGATGATACTCCTCCATTTGATTTTGCTTGACTTGTGGAGGTGGAAGCTTCTTCCTCCACTTATTCTCTTGACCCGGATGTAGAAGCTTCTCCTTCTTCTTGATCCTGCGTCACCAAAGGTTGCTCCCCCTCAATCTTAGAGGTGGAGGCTTCTTCATCTTCATCTTGTATATGGAACAAGGAGTATGCTCCCTCCTTGCCCTCTTCATTGCATTCCTCTGAAGATGAAGCTTCTTGCACTTCCTCTTCTTCGGAAGTTGAGCATCTCTCAACTTCGGAGTCTTCTTCCTCTTGATCTTGATCCAATGAGTCACCCTCTTTGGATTCTTCTTGGTTTGGTACAGTGGAGAGGATCTCATGAATCTTTGCCAATTTGCTCCATAGCTCCTTGACATCTTCAAACTCTCCAATTTGCTCCAAGATGTTGCTCGGCAATAAACTGACCAAAAGCTTGGTCACTTTGTCATTAGCCTCACATCTTTGGATTTGTTCTTGGCTCCACTTGCTCCTCTTGAGAATTTTGCCCTTTGAATTTCTTGGAGCCTTGAAGCCTTCCATTAGAGCAAACCATTGCTCTATCTCCATCATCAAGAAATTTTCGATTCTTGATCTCCAAGAATCGAAGCTTGTCATTGTGAATGGTGGAGGCACCCTCGTGTCAAATCCAAGTCCATCTTGGAATTGCATCTTGAAGTTGAGCTTCTTGAATTCTTTGACTTTGATGAATTTGCTCCAACTTCTTCACCTTCTATCTTTGCTTGTTTTGTTTGCCCCTTCCGGCGATGATTCTGGTGAAGAGCGACTTGGCTCTGATACCACTTGTTGGGACCGAAATGTAGCTAGAGGAGGGTGAATAGCTCGTCGCGTGCTCGTGGTCGTCGTTGCTTGTTTCTTTGATGATGTGCAGCGGAAATACCAGAAACAACTACAACAATGCTAACAAATGGATTTTACTTGGTATCCATCTCACAAGAGATGACTAGTCCAAGGATCCACACACTCACACACACCTCCACTAATAAACACTCCTTTTCGGTAACTACCGAAGGCGGAGAAGCCCTACAAGTTCACACTACAAGAAGAAAGCAAAGGGAAAACAAATACACGAAATCTTACAGGTTTTACAACTGAAAACCCTAACCCTAGCTTCTTTCCTTTTGCAGTAGATCCGCCTCTTGACTTGGAAAACTTCCAAGAACCTTCAAGAACTGGCGATCTGAACTTCAGAGCTGTGGAGTTGCTGGTGAAGATCGGAAGTAGTGCTCGAAGTTCTACCGAAGAAGACGCACACCAACGGCCTTTATCTACGCCAACGGTCGGATCCCGATCGATTGGATTGCTCCCAATCGATCGGGGAGGCTTTGGATCGATCGGCTGATCGATCCAGAGCACCTCTGTGCTCTAGGAATTTGCCTGGATCGATCAGCTGATCGATCCAGGGCTTATCGTGACAAAACGCAACTTCCCAATGGATCCACTGATCGATTGGGACCTCTGGATCGATCAGCTGATCGATCCAGAGGCGTTCTGTGTGCTATGCGACTTGCCAACTCGAGGCTTGTCGCGGGGACCTTCCCAATCGATCGGCCAATCGATTGGGCATCAACCAATCGATCGGTTGATCGATCCAGACATTGGTATTTGCCCAAAACCAAGTCCCAAGCGCCCAAACCAACATCCGGTCAATCCATGACCTGTTGGTTCATCATGCCCAGCATTCGGTCACCCTTGACCTGCTAGGACTCCCTCACCAAGTGTCCGGTCAATCCCTTTGACCCACTTGGACTTTTCTTCATCTTGCCAAGTATCCGGTTAATCCTTTGACCTACTTGAACTTTCACCCGATGTCTGGTCAACCTTGACCCATCTGGATTTCCTCATGCCTAGCTTCACTCACCAGGACTTCCCTTCTGCCTAGCTTCACTCACTAGGACTTCTCTTCTGCCTGGCTTCACTCACCAGGTCTTTCACCTGGCTTCACTCACTAGGATTTTCACCTGGCTTCACTCACCAGGGTTTTCCTCTGCCTGGCTTCACTCACCAGGACTTTCACCTGGCTTCACTCACCAGGATTTTCCTTCTGCCTAACATCCCAGTTAGGACTTCCCAGTCAAGTATCTGGTCAACCTTGACCTACTTGACTCTTCTTCAATCAACCTGATCAGACCCTGATCAGAGGGGAATTGCACCAAACAATCTCCCCAAATGAACAACTGCACCTGCACTTGTCCATATCATAGAAGTCTTGTATTGTCAAACATCGAAACCCAAACCAAGACTCAAGCTTGGTCAACCAGGTCAACCTTGACCTTAGGGATATTGCACCAACAACTTTGATTTCGAGGAGAAGTAAAGGCGCTGAATTTTGATCGACATTTCCCGCCATCTTCCTCTTCGTTTCCTGAGGACGTCGCATGGAATTTTCAGCCATCGAGGCATGGTCCTCACAAGGTAGGGTGTTCCTGTTCGTATATCCCACTCCATCATTTTTCTGTCACTTTCATCATAAATGCCCTTTCCTACGGAGATGACACGTGCCCCACGAACTTAACTCGTCATAATATGACGCACACTTTTTGCACACGACCCCAAATCACTTCCGCCCCTTGATCTGACGGCTGACGTGTGCTATACCATTTCAGTTGTCCGTCTCGCTTCTCGATGCTTCATAAGGGTTTTGATTTAGAAACCCTAAAGGTTGTCCGCCGTCGTTCTTTATTGCTTTGACTTCCTTCGACCTTTCTTTTCCTTCTTGCTTTCGCTTGCTCGCCTTCTTCTTCGTGCCCCTCTCTTGTCCTCTGTAAGTATTCATCCTTCTCCATCTTCCACTCCTTCTTTCGATCCTCTAATGGCCAGCGAGATGGAAGTGCCTTGGTATGCGTACTTCCACTCCGACTTAGATAGGAGTGACATACGGGGGATTCATTCGAGTTTGGCACTCTCTGAAGCATACAAGCTTCGTCCTCCGGGGCCTAATGACCATCCTGCTTCCCCTCCTGCCAGTTTTGTGACCTTCTTCAAAGATCAACTCCTTGGCGGCCTCCGCTTCCTTATCCATCCATTCTTCTCCTCTCTGAGTCGATACTTTGGCGTTTCACTGTCCCAATTCGCCCCCAACGCCTTCCGCACCATGTGCGGAATGATGATACTTTGTCATCTATATAAAATCCCTCTAACCCCTCAGCTTTTTCACCATTTTTACACCCTCAAACGCTCGAAGCTGGGTGCTTTCATGGTATAGTCCAAGGTCGGGTACAAATTTTTCGAAGGGATGCCTTCTTCCAACAAGGGTTGGAAGTCTAGGTTCTTCTATGTCCAATTGCCCGAGCCATGCTCCTGGCCTGTTGAGTGGCGATATACTCTTTCAACTCCCTTTGAGCTACGTGACCACCAACATCAACCACATTGCCACACAGCTTCCAAAAAGTTGGAGGGCATGTAGCTTGGACTCTCCTTGATGCTGTGAGAGAGCATGCTACACACTTTTGGGCTCAACCCCATCTGGACGCCTTTGGGCGCTCCTTTTAGTAAGATCTAATGTCCCCACTGCCCGGTCTTTGCTAACTGAGGTATTTTCTTTCTATTTTACAGAAGCTGCCATGTTTCATGCCTACACCCTTGATTCTTCTAAATTGTCGAGTGATGTCCTAAAGAAGCTGGGCCCAGAGATTTTGGCGGGCCATGAGGCTCCTCAGGCCCCATAGGCCAGTGCCTCAGCAAAGGCCTCCTCTCAACCTTCTAGGGACCCTGAGACCCTTGGAACTGAATCGCTCCCTACTGAAGCAACCGCGGGTGAGAGGGCCCCTTCTCCTCCTCCAGGGAAGCGTTTACGCCTCCAGTGCAAAAGGAAACGAGTCATCCCATCAGTCCAAGCTTCTCCATCTTGGCCTCCTCTATCACAAGCTTCCTCCCAGGACAAGGCAAAAACCCCTGCCCGGGTAACCCCTTCTCCAGTAACAGAGGCTGCGACCTCTTCTCCTATCGCAGTTTTTATCCCGGAGCAGACCATCTCCCAAGTGGGAGATCAACTCAGGGATTCCGCGACCCCATCTCTTCCACCTCCTGCTCCTACCTTGGCACCTGCTTCTTCGTGCCCCAAGGAGTGCCTCAAGGGTAAGTATGCTTTCACCTCCTCCTTCCAGCTGCCTTCTCTGCAGGTGCAGGGCCCCCTTCCTTCTGCCAGCACTTCTTCCTTTTGTGGCCAGGTGAAATTTCATAGGGCCCTGGCTGAATCCTGGAAAACTACCGCCGACCAAATTTTGGAAGGCCCACCACTGGAGTTAGCCGACCTGTTTTCTAATCGTCTAGTATCAGTGAGTTTTCTCTGTCTCTTTTTCAAATCCTTGAGATAATGCTAATCTTTCCCTGCTCTTGACAGGCCTGCGCTATGGGTCTGAGCATATCACAGTACGTGGCTGGCATGCAGCGAACGAATGAGTCCCTGAGGGCTCACCTTAGAGAGTTGGAATCTCCCACTACCACTAGCCACGTTTTTGACTTGACCACTTCTGACAACCCGATGCAATCTTATCTTCAAACTATCTGGGAAAAAGCCCAAACTGCTAGGGACCTGGCTTAGGTAGAGTCAGAGAAAATGTAGACCTTGTAGACAGCCCTGAAAACAAGTGAGACCAAGCTCAAGTCGAAAGGGCTGAGGCGCACCCAAATTTTGGCTGATCTAGAGGAGAAGGAAGCTGAGCTGACTGTCGTATCTCTGAGACTACAAGAGTTGCAAGGGACCCACGCCGCTTTGGAGAAGGATTTGGCAATCAAGAAGGCAGATCTGGCTGCCAGCGCCGATTGAGAAGTCGCCCTTCGGAAGTAGTGGGAGGTAGGCACGACTACCCTGAAGCCGCCCTTTTGAGATGGTGGAAGTCATGGTTTGCAAAGTAGATGATTGAGCCATAGTAAAAAAAAAAAAAAAAAAAAAAAAAATCAAATTCAGAACCTCTATATAATATTAATATAATAAATAAGTTTTATAAACCATACCTGATTTTTATTTTATTTTTATAAATATAACTTAATTATATCATTTAATCCAGCCCTTAATCTAAGGTGACTCTTAAAGGTAAAATTTTGATATAAGATAAATAAAATTAATAATTAATAAATTTTATTTTGTCAGTCTTCATTCATTAAAATAAAATTAAGAAAAGTATATGGGATAAATTATTTACTTAATAATGATTAATTTTAAAATATTTTCACCTTATTTTTATTTTAAAATGAATGGTGTGGCAATAGTTTAGTTGGTATGAAATATCTAAGCATTTAGTTCAACTAATCTCCCAATCGAGTCAGTCTTATAAAAGTTTTCTATAGATTATTTGGGTAAATTAGAAAAATATACTTGGAGACTCATCTTGATGGCCAACATTCTCAGATTAACTATCATTAGAGAAAAAATCTATAATAATATGTCGCAACTAAATTTCGAACTCTAGATATATAATCTATCACTGAAAAATTAAACCATGGTAGCTTACTCCTCAGGAATAATTATTAGATATTTTTCGTTTTACCAATGGGTGGTCATTGTCATAAAGGTTTTGTAGGTGCTCCTATTTTTCGATATTTCCTCCTATTTATTGTCGATTTAAATATCACTGTCCTAACACGTTTTAACTAACAAATTCTATTGAATGGATGCTTGGTAACATATTGGTATCCAACTCCCTTAAAGTTTGATTTAATTTTTAAAATAATTTGAGAATTTTAAAATAATCTATCCCTGTAGAATTAAACCATGGTATGGAGAATAATTATTAGATATTTTTCGTTTTACCAATGGGTGGTCATGAAGGTTTTGTCGGTGCTCGTATTTTTCGATATTTCCTCCTATTTATTGTCGATTTAAATATCACTGTCCTAACACGTTTTAACTAACAAATTCTATTGAATGGATGCTTGGTAACATATTGGTATCCAACTCCCTTAAATTCTTCCTTGCTTTATAAGACTAATATTTTTTCTGGCTTTCTGTAATCCACGTGAACTCTCAAGATAAGATTAATTTAGTGCCCTCTACGCTGATAAATCGGCCGACCATTGAGAAAAGACAGGATTATCATGAATATCTGCGAAGCTCGAAAGAGATAGAATGAAAGTCAGGGATGCTCAAGTCAAATTTTCGGCAGGCAAAAGAGGTGGAGAATAAATGTATTTTACTCATGTATATTCATATTTGAAAAAATAAAAAAGTTTAAATTTATATTTTTTTAACCGTATCTCCTTAGACTCTGCTAAATGAGACGGCCGAGGAAATCGTTTTCGCATACGTAGCTTTCGTTGGTCATCTTTCTCTCTCAGTTGGAAAATAATGTTTTTTTAAAAAAAAGAATGCATCTTTTTTCACGCGACTTGATGGACATGTGTAAGGTTCTCCATAGAGTAATTGTGTTCGTATACATTAAACATGTTCATGGACGGTTTCTCTCTGCTCTATATAGAGAATTCTCTAAATCCAACCGATTCAGTGCATCAAGCCTCCTCAAGCATTATACGTTAATCATGTCTCGTTATCTTGTCGCACCATCATATATCCCTTTTCACCCAAAGCTCTGTTCTCTCCGCCGATCGACCACCACCACCACCACCACCACCAAGAAGCCATGTTTCCCGCTCATCCATTGCACGGCCGACATGCAATCGCCGGCATTGCGAAGATCGAGTACTCATTACCAGCCCAACTCGTGGAGCAATGACTACATACAGTCACTCATCGTTAACTCTCCTGTCAGGACTATTCCCTAGCTCAACATCTCTGTTTTTCTTTTAATTGAAATTAAATCTAAATATTCAAAACTTTATTTAATTTGTTAAAGGTGGAGGAGAAGGATCAGACAACGAGAATAGTGCTACTGAAAGAGAGAATTAGAGAAGTAATATGTGAGCAGAAGGAAGTGGAAGAGCAGCTCCGGCTGATCGACCACCTGCAACAACTTGGACTGGCTTATCATTTCAAAGACGACATTAAAGATGCTTTAACTAGTATTCATGGATCATTGGAAGACATAATTAGCTTGCAGTTGAAGGATACTGACGACGTCCATGTCACTGCACTTCTCTTCAGACTTCTTAGACAAAACGGTTTCTCAATCACAGACGGTATACATTAATATATATTCATTTAACAATTCATTGTCATTAATTAACTGGGACAAATTAATGATATGATGACTGAATTAATGCATGCAGATATCTTCAAGAGATTCAGGGATGAGAAAGGCCAGTTTATCGAAGTTTCCGTTGAAGGAATGCTGAGTTTATATGAGGCGGCTTTTTATGCCAAAGAGGGAGAAGTGATACTGCAGGAGGCCAGGGATTTCACCACCCAGAACTTGAGAAATATCCTGAACGACAAAAGATCCAGTACTGAACCTGGTCTAAAACAGAAAGTAGCCCATGCGTTGGAGCTCCCATTGAACTGGAGGTTGGAAAGATTACACACCAGATGGTTCATACAATTCTGCAGCCAAAGCAACAAAGACAAGTGCAGTATGATTAATCCTGTACTTTTAGAATTTGCTAAATTGGACTTCAACAGGGTTCAGGATACGCACAAGAAAGAACTCAGCAAACTTTCGAGGTATTATAATTAATTAGTAATATTGTTTGTAGTCGTGTGCATGCATCAATCGCGAATTCTAAAGCAGCGCTCGTATATTATATATTATGTATGTGTGATGGAACAGATGGTGGTCGGATCTTGGACTCGCAGAGCGCCTGCCATTTTTCAGAGACAGTTTGATGGCCAACTATTTGTTGACCGTTGGATGCGCCTTTGAACCGGAATATTGGAGTTTTAGAAAGACACAGACCAAAGCCAATTGCCTCATCGCACTGCTGGATGATGTTTATGACGTCTACGGCAAGTTGGAAGAGCTTGAGATATTCACAGATGCAATAGAGAGGTAATTATATTAATTAATAGTGAAACGATCTAGTTCCAATTCTCCACTCATAGATGATAAATGTTTAATTTTGATATATACATGCTCGTAAATAATTTATAAATTTCAGGTGGGATGTTAATGCGCTCGACAAACTCCCAGATTACATGAAACTCTGTTTTCTGGCCGTCTTCAACACAGCAAACGAAGCAGCTTATGAAGTGGTCAAAGGAAAAGGCTTCAACGTACTGCCATATCTAAAGAGAGCGGTAATATGTTTACTCACTTTCACCAGTACTAAATTTAGTTCTTATTAACTAAAGACTATTGATAAAATAAGTAATTATTTTGGCCGATGCAGTGGACAGATCTCTGCAAAGCCTATTTGTTGGAAGCTAAATGGTTTCACGGGAAGTGCACTAGTCCCACAGTCGAAGAGTACTTGGAGAATGGATGGATGTCAATATCAGGGCATATCTTTCTCACTCATGCTTACTGCATGAGCCCACACTTAACCAAATCAGACTTGGAAAATTTCAGCACTTACCCACAGTTTCTACAATGGTCCTCCATGAACTTTCGCCTCTACAATGATCTCGTATGTATATTTTAATTTCAAACAGATTAATTAATGGTTGTCTCATTTTGTATTCAATTAATTAAGTCGAACATTAATTAAGCATTTGCATTTGCATTTGCATGTGCAGGTTGAAAGGGAAAAAAGTGATGGCTACTCATCCATTAACTGCCTGATGAAGGAGAAAGATGTGTCAGATGCAGAGGCTCGGAAGATGATCAAGGAGATGATCATGGCAAATTGGAGAGCCATGAACGGGGATCGAATGAACTACAAAACTATGCTCGAGGAAAACTTCAAGATATGCGCGATCAACCTAGATCGAACGGCTCAGTTCTTCTACAGGGGTATAGATAGATTCAGCGAGGCAGATGGAGAAATGAATGATTCGGTGGCCTCATTGTTTGTCGAACCCATCGAGCTCTAGAAGAATATATACGTAAGCTTACTATATAAAATAAAAACGAATTAAACAGGATCATGATTAAAAAAAGAAAAAGAAAAAGGAATTACAGAGAGGGCAGCCTTCTTCTTCGAAGAAAAAGAAAATAAGAAACAATTAAATAATTGTTATGGATGATTTATTGTTGTGTAGTAGGGCTATTTATACACAAATTGTCCGACTGTTGTAATACGAAGAAGTATTAAATATGAAATACAATTATTAAATTAGTATGAATTATGTTGACTATAATTATATAAGTAAATCCTGATGGATTGAAATCAATTTAAGGAAGATTGTGTTGATGTTGATTATGATTATAACACTGAATTTGATTAATCTTGATGATCATGTAAGAAAGTCGAGACAATGAATGTTGGGGGGCGTGTCACTCCTATTGACTGTTGGTGAACTCCGAGCTAGAGGATTCTACAATTACAACAGCGGCAATGCCGAGCCAGGGAGGGATTCTCCGACGATGACCCTCTGACGCTCTAAGTCAGTCTCCGACGATGTGTAAGCAAGGAAGCGGAGAAACAGAGTAACAGTGTAGTTATATTAGAAATTATGCATACCTCCGTTGAAGCTTAGTGCTCTTTATATAGGACTACCGGGAGCACACGTGCACACTTTTCGAGGCATGCACGCTTCTCAAAGCTTTCCCAGAAAATACATGTCAGGAAAGTGTCTCTAGCACCATACCTCAATGACCCGAGCATATCTCTGACATGATAGTGGAAGATTCTGTCATATGATCCTCTGCTTGGCCATGCCGCCAACCATGTCGTCTGTCGATGGCTCGAGTTTCCATAAAGATATCGGTTGATCCTCCTTTTGCCTATTAGTGGGTCAAGCGGGGTGGCCGCTCGGCCAACCCTCAGCCGAGTGGGGTGGCCGCTCGGCCCACATTCCACTGTCCGAGCTCCGTTATTGTGTCGAGATATATCTGAGTGTGACTGCTCGGTTGCACTCCCGTTTCGTCGGTTTTGAGGTTCAACTTAAGTCCGAGCTAGTTGGCCGCTCGGCGGGTGTCTCGCCGACACATGGTTTTTTGAGCGTCGGAAACTCGGTATACGACTGAGTTGTGGTAACATCGGGTTAATATCAGCGTGGCTATCCTTCACCCCGGTTGGACAAGTGGGTTGTCCGACTGGCCAACAACACATGGGCGTTGACCATCGAGACTTTGACTTCCACCGTGACAACGACCCTCTGAGGGGTGGGCCCTTATCATCGGATCACATGCCTCCCCCTTAAGTCTAGTCGAAGAAGATGACAATTCCAACTGACTGGACAAAAAGAAGCATGGAGATCCTTGTAGCCGATCGGTTCATCAAAGAGCGTCGATCGGCCCCGAGATCGATCCTCATAGCTGATCGGCGCTCCAAGTATTTGCACATGGGCTTTCTCCTTTAGTGTACTCAAACGCGTGTGATCAATGCTAACGTCACTATAATCTCTTCAGAATTCGTGCAGAACACCTCCGTTAAGGCCGAGCACGCACCCCTTAAATGCGAGCCAGTAAGGGAACGTCACGTGTCGATGCCACAGTCGTCGCCTGCCCGAAGCGATAGGCTCTGACGCGACATCTGACGGTTTGAATTCCACGGCCGGATCTACGTCTTGGGTGTTACACCCTAGATCCGACGACTCTTCTTAGCCGAGCCGAAGGCTTATAACCCCGTAGAGCCCCCTTCTCCCCTTTACCTTTGCATTTTGCTCATGTCCGACGATTTCTGTGGGATCAATGCTCCGGCGACTTTCGTCTTCTCCAGTGGCGACCTTTTCTGCCCCCCCCCCCCCCTTTTTTGTAAGCTCTCTTCGATCTCTTGCCATTTTTTTGGATCCTCGCCACTTCCCTGTGTTTGTTGCGCTCTCTATCCGTCTATATCTCTATCGAAATTCTGTTTTCTTGTTTTCCTGCAATGGCTAGTTCTTCTCGGTCGTTTGACCCCGCTCCTGGTCTCTGGTACAGTACCATGGAGACCAGATTTGATGCGAGCGACGCTGAGAACCTTAGGAATGTCTTTGATATCCCCTCTGATCATGACATAATCTTGGCCTCCCCATCCGATCGGTCAAATAACCCACTGATCGACACTATCTGTCTTTTTCGAGACCAATTTGTGGCCGGTCTCTGATTCCCGATCCACCCCTTCATCATTGAAGTTTGTAACTATTTCCTGTCCCCCTTCCACAACTCGCACTAAACTCTTTCCGCTTGCTGTGTGACGTCGTAGTCTTGTTTCGGCTACACGACATTCCCCTGACCCCGCGCGCCTTCCATTATTTTTACTACCCTAAGCAGTCCGAGCTGGGGACTTTCCTTTTTCAGTCGCGGGTCGGGCTGGTCTTTTTTAACAAGATGTCTACTTCCAACAAGTATTGGAAGCAGTATTTTTTCTTTTTGCGTCTTCTTGAGAGGCCTTGTTTCCGAACGTGCTGGCAGGTCGACTTGCCCCCTCAGCCCTATCTGAAGAAGTACAAGAGCCAACCGGACTATCTTTATGCAGCGACCATGTTGGCCGACCAGAAATATGACATCAACAAGCTGCTGCTGGAAGGTGTCATGTACATCTTCGGCCTGAGTCCGATCCGATCCCGACTCCCACGCGGCTTAGGTAAGAAACTTCTTGGGTTCTTTTCTTTGAGTCTAACTGATTTTCTTTTTTCTTTTTGCAGGCCAAATCATGATGCGAGCACGGGTCATTGGCTACAGAAAGCTGAAGGATGCTGAGGTCAAGGCTGTTGGAGCAATCCCAATGGTCCGTGCGACCATGTGTTTTGGTGTTTGGGCAAAGGGTTTAAGTTAGGTTCACCCTTGTATTTGATATGTGTATTTGAGTTGTGCAGGTTTGCAGGATACACATTTGACTCAAGTTGATGGTTTCGGGTCCGGTGAAGGATGGAGCATCCGAGGGACCGTGGATAAGGCAGCGAGGATAAAGGCCGAGGGAAGAAACGTTAAGTGAGTCATAAGGGTAAGGGTCCGAGTGCTGAGAGATTGTACTTGGGGTAAAATCTAAGGTTTAGGGGTTCACTGTAGCAGTTACTGTAGCAGTCGACTGGTAAAAATAGCAGTCGACTGTGGACGAACAGAATGCTTCTATTCTCTCAACCAGTGTGGAGCAGTCGACGGCTAGTTTTAGCAATCAATTGGTATCGAGCCGTTGGGATGTAACGGTCAAATTTCCACAGAGGGTAGTCGACTGATGGTTTTAGTATTCGACTTGTCGGCGGGGTTTTCCAACTCATGGCCTATATAATCAAGGCTTGGGAGCTAGGTTATAGTTGACGAAATTAGTGGTGGTAAACCCTAATTAGTAGTCTACTAGTCTCAAGAGTCTTGGTTGGTGTTGTGGTGAGGTTTCTCCACCCACAAGGAGCGACTTGAGATAGCTGGAGTTTGCCGGAAGTGATCCACCGACGGATAGGGATAGTCTACCTCAAGGATACGCCGTGGAGTAGGAGCCCTAATCTTCGAACGACATTAAACGAACGTGTTAGCGGTTTGCATTTCTTTTCATAGTTTTAGTCTTTAGTTTGTTTGTTTTGTTTGTATTCCGCTGCGCAAGCTAACATTGTAGGAAGCGAGGATTTGGGGGTGCCGTCTATCCAACCTCTTTCTAGCCGGCCATCCGATCCCCTACAGAGGCGGTCGCCGCAATGGAGTTGGCGAGCCTCGGCTTAGCGTCGGTCGACTCCCACGAGGGCACTCCTACTTGGGAGACGCCCGCTGTGGGCGCCAGACGGCCAGCATTGAAGCGACTGGTGACCCGCTCCCAACACCTGAAGCACAGCCCGCCGCTCAGACTGGAGGCTCCGAGTCTTCTGGTGATGAAGTGTCACTTACTAGGCGTAAAAGGCGTCGCACGGAGAATCCACCCCGCTATGCCACCTCAGCGGTGGAGGTTGTCGAGAGGGTTGGCACCTCTTCTCCCATGACCCTCCCGACAATGGTGGAGGTTACTTCATCCGACCGGACCCCGTCTTTGGTTAAGATGCCACCAGAAACCCTTGTTGCCCAGCCGGTCGCATCTTTGCCGTCGACCCGACGGAGACCATTGCGGTCTAGGATCGATCCTACGTCTGCTGCCACTCCTTCCGGTCCGGTGGCCTCCTCCTCGTCAGACCCGAGCAACCGGCGGTCCATGACGGCAGTCTCAACCTTCCAACAGAGGACTACCTCGAGCAGTGCACCCATCTGAATGTCCCCGAGCACAAGATCCTGATCCACGGGTCACTTGCTGGTATTTGGGAAGAAGCGAGGGCCCGAGCGACAATGATGTCACCAGGGGTGCTCGACAACAACCACCTGCAGATGTCCACCGGAGGACGTATTTCATCAATTCATAATTTACCTCCGATCAACGTTTAACATTTGTCTGTTTATCTGCAGTACTAGGTGGAGAGTGTGGCTATGTGCCAGCGGCTTGCTTTTGTGGAGGATGAGCTGAAGAACCTCAAGATCTCGGGCGGCACCTCTTCCTCCCAGGGGCCATCGGTCGCCGAGTTAAAAGTCGATCTGGAGAAGGCCCAGAAGCTTCTCGAGGCCGAGCAGAAGAAGTATGCCGATTAGGAAGTCCGGCTGGGCCAGCTCGAGGCGCAGGTGAAGACTTATGATAAAAAGATCGAGCTGGCCATGACAAGGAAGAGACGAGCCATCGCCGATCTGGAGCTAAAGAACCAAGAGGCTCGGCAGCTCTCCCAGAAGCTCAAAGAGGCTGATGGCTACCTGATTACCGAGCGGGACTGTGGCTCGACTGGAGAAGTCACTCTGAAGGGGCAGCTCATGGATGTTGAGGACACCCTGGAGGCCTCCCGCTTGACTCTCGTGACCTACCAGGAAGCTGAGCCGGCTAGGTTTGAAGCGCTGAAGCAATTACCTCCACTCAGACCAGTTCACCGACAAGGTTGTTTAGCGGATCGTCCGTGTCTTCGAGTTGACCATCGACGGGACACTTCAGTAGCTCAAGATGGATGACCACCTTCCCTCCGAAACGACGGACATCATCATCAGTTGCAGCAAATTGAATGATTCGATGTCTGATGATGTTTCGATTATATAGAGTGAGGTCAAGCGTCTATCTTGTAAAAGTTTTTTGAAGTCTCATTGTATGTTCATCGATCGACGATTCTTCCTTTTGATTAATGAAATTATATGCCCGCTCGACAAGCTTTCTCTTAAAAATGTTTCTTGTTTATTTGCACGTCTGACCCTGATCCTCCCGTTCGTCTATAGTCATCGTCTATCTTTACGATTTGTGTTCTTGGATTTAAGGTCGCCACTCGACCGTCGATGGAGACAGGGGTTTAACGTTGCCACTTGACGATTTGACGAAGACGTGGGTTTAAGGTCGCCGCTCGACCATCGATGGAGATAGGGGTTTAACGTCGTCGCTCGACGATTTGACGAAGACGTGGGTTTAAGGTCAC
Source organism: Zingiber officinale (assembly GCF_018446385.1). NCBI lineage: Eukaryota > Viridiplantae > Streptophyta > Magnoliopsida > Zingiberales > Zingiberaceae > Zingiber > Zingiber officinale. The sequence goes on along the minus strand of NC_055989.1, from coordinate 101,777,821 downwards.
CGCTCGACCGTCGATGGAGATAGTGGTTTAATGTCACCGCTCAACGATTTGACGGAGACGTGGGTTTAAGGTCGCCGCTCGACTATCGATGGAGACATGAGTTTAACGTCGCTGCTCGACGATTTGATGATGATCCCACATTTAATGTCGTTGCTCGACGATTTGTTGGGTCGTTCGGCACAGAGCTCGAAATTTGAGTCTTTTATTTCTACCCTGCATATAGGGAGCATGGATATAAAGATACATTGATTATTATATCGGCGCACCTCTCACCCGACTCGGTAAGGCTGGAGATGGTTCGCGCTCCAAGGCAGCTCCAATCGACGTTCGTCCTCATCCTCCAAGTAATAAGCGCTCGAACGGAGCTTCTCCACGACCTTGAAGGGTCTAGCCCACGGGGCTTCTAGGTTGGTGACGTCGTCAACCGACTTTACTTTCTTCCATACCAGATCACCGACCTGGCATTACCTAGGGATCACCCTCTGATTGTAGCTCTGCTTCATCCTCTGGTGATAGGCCATTAATCGGACGACGACTTTAGCACGCGCTTCATCTACCAAGTCCAGCTCTAGCAACCTCGGCTCGGTGTTATCTTTATCGTAGTGTTGTAGCTGATCTAACTCAACTCCGACTTCGACGGGGATGACTGCTTCATCGCCATACACCAGGTGGAAAGGAGTTGCCCCAGTCCCTTCCTTAGGAGTCGTGCGGAGCGCCCATAACACGCTGGGAAGCTCATCGACCCAGCTGCCTCCCATATGATCGAGCCGAGCGCGCAGTACTCGGAGGATTTCTCGATTGGCGACCTCTGCTTGGCCGTTGCTCGGTGGATAAGCCACGAAAGTGAAGGCCTGCTGGATGCCGTATCCTCCGCACCATTCTTTGAGTCTCTGACCGGCAAATTACCTTCCGTTATCTGAGACGAGTCAATGCGGGATGCCGAACCGACAGATGATATGCTGCCAGATAAACTTCATGACCATCTGTTCAGTTATTCTGGCCAGCGGCTCGACTTCAATCCACTTGGAGAAATAATCCACTGCGACAAGCAGAAACTTCCACTGAGCAGAAACTTCTACTGAGAGTGCCATCAGCACTGTTCATCCAGAAATGGTTAACTTCCCTTATTAACCATTTTTCACTCCATTCGCTTGGGTGATGCTCCGACCATTCGAAATTGAGCTCACCCAAACTCTGGCCTTCTCCTCGAGCAACCTTCCTCCCTAGCTTCTAGTCCCTCAGATCACCACGCGCGTCCTTCTTGTATGCCGGTGTACTCTTACACAACACTTCGTCCTTTGGATGCACCGAACTCGTCGACTCCCTTCCTGTGCCATCCTTTTCGCTGGTTATATTTTTCGCTTGACTTCTTGTGTATCTAAGCTCCTATATACTTAGACACAAGGATTAAACGCAACAGGACCTAACTGAACTTGGTTGACTACATCAAAACTACCCGGGGTACTTACAATCTCCCCCTTTTTGATGTGCATCAACCCAAGTTCAAGTTAGGATAAAAATTATAATAAAATAAAAGTGATAACAAATTGCTTGCAAAATAAGTAAAAAAAAAACAAATTGATTGCAATCAAATAAGTAAAAATTTTAAATTCTAACTCCCTGTGAACTTGTACCTATTTCTCCCCCTTTGATCACATTAAAAAAAGTTGGGAAGAATAAAATAAACTTTTTAGAAAGTATTTCTCTAGGGGTACTTAAAAAAAAAGTAAGTTAACATAATTTAGAAATAATCAGTAGAAAATGTTTTCATAAAAAAAATTAGTAATGAACATAGTTGATTAATTTTATTAGAACAATCAATTCTGTGAAAAAATATTTTTCAACTCTGAAAATTCTTCTAAACTTTTAAAAAACTCAACGAAAGACAATCTCGAGAATTTTATTTTGTATAGATAAAGTTTAGAGCAAAAAGTTTGACCAAAAAGTTAAAAAATGATTGATTTTATCAACAAGAATAAATAAAGTAAATTAAATTTCTAACATACAAATAAAAATTAATTTAATTATCTAAACAAGATTTAGGAATCTAAAATAAATTATGTCCTACTGGGTTAACTAAATATTTGGGAGGTACATAATTTTTAAAAATTTTCCTAATTTGTTCATGGTGATTTCTAATGTACTAGTTGATTTTACTATAATTTCTAAATCTTAGTTTTTGATAGTAATTAGAATATGCATGGTTATCTTTTAATTTCTCTATTTATGTTTTCAATTTTTTTTATTTTTAAATTATCAAACAATTCTAGTGGGCATGTATTGGCTAATTGTCTTTTCAAGTCCATATTTCTTTTTTCTAATTTGCACATGTTTTTAGAAAGTATTTTGATAAATTCAAAAGATTGCTTAGGAGATATTGCACGTACCTCACTTACCTCGTGTTCTGATGCTTCCCCTTCATTGCAGCTTCCTCTGATAATCCTTCCCCTTCATCGATTCTCATCTCAGAGCTACTTTCATCTTATTTTTGATGGTCTGCCATTAGGCTAGTCCGGCGTAGGCTTCAACTTCGGATTCTGATGACGACATTTCATCCCACGTTGCCTTCAAGGTTTTGAGCTTCAATTTCGTTGGTCTTTTACCCTTGTTCTTCAGTTTGGGATAATCATCCTTGATGTGCCCTTCTTCATTGTAGTTGTAGCATTGGACCTTCCTTTTTCTTCGACAGTACTTTTTCATCTGCGACTTAAATGTATTAGTTTTAATAAACTTATTAAATATCTTAATAATAACACCACTTCATCTTCGTCGATTGACACTTCTGAGTCTGGATCGTCCGTTCTTAGCTTTAGAGCAATGTTCTGATTAGGCTCCTTTTTCAACTCTGCACATCTAGATTCATGAAGTTTAAATGTGGAAAATAGATTTTCTAATTAACTAACTTCGAGGTCTTTAGATATATAAAATGAGTCGACTATAGAAGTCCACTCGGTTGTCCTAGGAAATGTATTTAAAGCATCCCTTAACGAATCTCAATTTGTTACCTTTTCTCTAAGATTAGTGAGTCTGATGATGAGTTCTTAGATCCTCGAGTGTAGATGTGTGACTGTTGTTAGAGTGTATACTAAAAGCCTAACTTTTTGTAAACATTTATTTTGAAATAAAGAATCGCATTTGGTCAAATGTCAACATTTATATGCTAAGTGTAGTTGTTCAATTAATTTATATTGTAGATTGTTAATACAGTCTGACCTGGCGGTTGTTTTGATGATTGACACTGATTTAAGTTTGTATCAGATATTAATTAAACTAAGACTGATTAATGATCAAGGTTGATCATGAGGAGAGGAAAGTCCAAGTACGGATACTTGGCACGCGAAGTCGGAGAGGGCTCGGTAGCTCGTTCTCCGGACTAGGTCAGAGAGGGCTCGGTAGCTCGTTCTCTGGACCGGACGAAGTCGGGGAGGGCTCGGTAGCTCGTTCTCTGGATCGGACGAAGTCAGAGAGGGCTCGGCAGCTCGTTCTCCGGACTAGGTCAGAGAGGGCTCGGTAGCTCGTTCTCTGGACCGGACGAAGTCGGAGAGGGCTCGTTCTCGGACTCAGGTCGAGAGGGCTCGTAGCTCGGTCTGGACCGGACGTGGAAGTCGGAGAGGGCTCGGTAGCTTGTTCTCGAGACTAAGTCGAGAGAGCTTGGTAGCTCGTTCTGGACCAGGAAGACGTTAGGGTTTAGGGTGGAAGCTCTAAAACTAACAGAGACATTGGATCGGTCGCTGACCGATCCAAGGATATTGTTGATCGGATCGGTCGACGCATCGATCCAAGGATAAGTGAACCGATCGGTCTCGTGACCGATCGGGAACCACGTAAGCAATGCATGGATTATCCGATCGGTCTCATGACCGATCGGGAACTCCACGTAAGCATTCTCAGGTTATCCGATCGGTCTACGCACCGATCGAAGCGATGGATTACGGAAAACCATAGGGATCGGTGCGTGGACCGATCCTATAGGCCGATCGTCCACGCATCGATCGAATCATCCGAATCGATCAGGATATGTCCTGATCGGTCCGGAAGGCTATGGATCGGTCTGATGACCGATCCACAACGATGTCGTTTGTCTTCTACTGTTTCTCTGCGATTTCTGATTCATTGATCAAATCATCTGCTGTGAGATTTTTAAGTTACAGGTTGCAGGTGTCGTGCCAATGGTTAATTTCAAATTTAGCTCCATCAGAAGAATAAGACCAAGTGATCTTTCTACTGTGTTTCGCTGCAAATGGTGCATTTGAAGCATCAACGTTCACCGGCTGCGATCAGTTGGCAACAGCTTGACTCTTGCTCATTGGTTCGAGCTCAGAGACACCAGTGAAGACCATGGATGGTATTGGTGTGAGTTCAGAGAACCAGATGAGGAGGAAGAGTGATTGGCGACGCCTGAGTTGGTCGCAGTGATTCGATACAGGTGACAGTGATTCGGCTCTGGCTGAAGACAGTAAGAAAGCAGAGGAATAAGAAGGAGGAAGAAGAGAGGTTTTGTAGCGAACGAAAGATTTTTTGAAACTCTCTGTCAACCGAAGCAAGGGTGCTGTGTTGTTGAGCTCTTGGCTGAGGAATCCTTCTGTCTGTGGGCGTTGCTTTCATCGTGGCTGTAAGTTCATTTGTTCATTCTTTCAGCCACAAAACTCTGTAAGTCTTGTGCTTCATTTCAAATCATTTCTGTGACTTTGTGGAGAGGTTACTCCACCGAGAAGGAGAAATACTTAGCCGGAATTTGTCCGGGGTGTGATCTACCGAAAGATCAAGGGATCGTCCACCTTACGGACACGCCGAGGAGTAGGGGCAAGTTATCCCCGAACCTCGTACATACTTGTGTAAGCTGTGGGTTGTGTTTCTTTCCTTGCATCAGTTTTCTTTTTGTTTATTTCCGCTGTGCTAACAAGCTTTTGTGAGGAATAGATTGAGTTTTTAGTGGAGGCTATTCACACCCCCCCCCCCCTCTCTAGCCATCCGATGGTCCTAACAAGTGGTATCAGAGCAAGGCGCTCTTCATCCGGATTAACACCCTAAAGAGCAAGAAGATGGCTATGAAGGAAGGTTTCAGCACCAATCGTCCACCCTACTTCGACGGAGCGGACTTCCAATATTGGAAGAGCCGTATGGAGTATTATCTCAAGACCGACATCTCCATGTGGTTCTCGATCAAGGAAGGATTCACACCTCCGAAGGACGAAGAAGGTAAGGAACTTGAGTCGTCAAGGTGGTCCGCCGAGCAAACTCGCAAAGGACAAGCCGATGCCAAGGCGGTGGTCACTCTACAATGTGGGATAGCCAAAGATCAACTCGTCAAGGTAGGTCCATTTGTGAGCGCAAAGGATTTGTGGAACAAGCTCATCGAGCTCCAAGAAGGAACCCGAGACTCTCGGATCGCCAAGAGAGACTTGTTCCTAAACCAACTACAAAATCTCACCATGAAGGAGAACGAAACGGTAAGTGAACTACACAGAAGGTTTAAAGAGATCATCAATGGTCTTCATTCCGTAGATGAACGAGTAGAGAATCGCGATCTCGTAAGGTACGCTCTCAAAGCCTTTCCGAGGAATGCCTTGTGGTCATCTATGGTAGATGCCTACAAGGTCTCCAAGGACCTTTCAATTGTTAAATTAGATGAATTCTTTTGTGAAATGGAACTTCATGAACTTGCTAACAAGGGTCAAAAAGAGAAAGGTATTGCCTTAGTTGCAGGAGAAAAGAGCAAGGATGGAAGAAGGAAGGAAGAAAAGAAGAAGGAGAAAGAAATTCCTACATCCTCATCCTCCTCCGAGTCCGATGATGAAGGTGGATCATCATCAAGCGAGATGGCCAACTTCGTGAGAAGAATCATGAGAAGGAGTCGGAGATACAAAGGGAAAGGTAAGTCTATTGATCAAAATGTTGATAAGACTAATGTTACGTGTTATGAGTGTAGCAAGAAAGGACACTATCGGAGCGAGTGTCCAAAACTCAAGAAGAAGAAGGAAAGGGCTAAGAAGAAGAAAGCTCTCAAAGCTACTTGGGATGAATCCTCTTCAAGTTCATCGGAGGAAGAGAAGGAGAAAAGCACTCGTCAATTAGCACTCATGGCAAGGGAGGAGTCGGACTCCGGAAGTGATACATCAACCACGGCTTCATCATCTTCGGATGATGAAGAGGTAACTTCTCCTCACTTAGAAAAATGCTATAAAACTATTGCACATTTATCTACTTTGCTTAAGAAGTCAAAAACTGAAATCAAATTATTAAAAGATGAAGTAGAACACTTGAAGACTCTTAGGGAAGATGAGGTTGATGACCTACATCAAGAGCTTCTTGAGGATGAAAACAAGGCCTTAAAGAGTGAAGTTGAGAAACTCAAGAAAATGCTTGAGAAATTCTCAACTAGCTCTAAGACCTTAGATATGATTCTAAATGCCCAAAGGGCGGTCTACAACAAAGCTGGGTTAGGATATCAACCTAAGGAGTCTAGTTTTATTTCCTTAGTGTCTAGAACCCAATTTCATAGATCACATGCTTCAAGGGTTCATGAGACTAGGAAGGGTGTGACCAAGGCATGGGTTCCTAGGTCTTTCATTGTAGATGCATTAGGTCCCAAGATTTGGATACCTAAAACATCGATCTTTCGTGTCTTGTAGGCATTTGTCAAGGGGGAGCATCTATCAACTTGGTTTGTTGATAGTGGATGCTCCAAGCACATGACTGGGGACAAGTCACTTTTTACTACCCTTCAAAACAAAAATAGAGGTAATGTGTCCTTTGGTAATAATGGTAGCCTTAAGGTTATAGGAGTTGGAGATATTCATATATCCGAATGTCTCCAAATCAGAAATGTCCTTCTAGTCAAGGGGATGACCTTTAATCTCCTAAGTGTCAGCCAATTGTGTGATACGGGTTACACAATTGAGTTTCATTCAAGTCAATGTCTGGTCAAACACATTGACACACTTGACACGGTACTAGTAGGCACAAGGGTAGATAACATTTATCAAGTATCATTTAAAAGTGCTACTAATGCCTCTGCTAAGTGTTTCATGTCAAAAGAAGAAGAATCATGACTTTGGCATAGGAGGTTGGCCCATGTGAACATGAAGAATATTTGAAAGCTGGCCAACAAAGGATTAGTGCGAGATTTACCAAGCATCAAGTACCAAAAGACAAAATTATGTGATGCATGTCAAAAGGGTAAGCAAACAAAAGCGGCTCATAAAGGTAAAAGCGCTGTAAGTATACATCTACTGCTTTAGATTTATTGCATATGGATTTGTTTGATTGCAGTAATGTTATTTCATTGAATGGAAGTAGATACTGCTTAGTGATCATTGATGACTTTACTAGATATACATGGACTTTCTTTTTGAAAAATAAGGATCAAACAATAGATGTTTTTGTTTCTTTTTGTAGAAGAACTGAAAATGAAAAATCAACAACAATTAAAACAATTAGAAGTGATCATGGTGGAGAATTTCAAAATCATAGATTTTTAGAATTTTGTCAAGAAAAAGGATATAGGCATGAGTTCTCTACTCCAAGGACCCCACAACAAAATGGGGTTGTGGAGAGAAAGAACCGAGTCTTGCAAGAGGCTGCACGAAGCATGCTTAATGAGTACTCACTACCGAGCTACTTATGGGCTGAAGCTGTAAATACTGCTTGCTATGTGCAAAATCGAGTCTTGATACATAGGTTTTTAGGAAAGACTCCCCATGAATTTTGGTTTGGGAAACCCCCTACAATTAAACATCTTAGGGTGTTTGGTTGTAAGGTATTTATCTTGAACACCAAGGATCATCTTGGAAAGTTCACGGCTAAGGCTGATGAAGGGATACTGGTCGGGTACTCTCTCATTAGCAAAGCCTATCGAGTCTACAACAATAGGACTAAATTGATTGAAGAGTCCTCGGATGTAGCATTTGAAGAAATTCCTAAATCAAATGATCAATCAAGGGATGTAGGAGAAATTCAATTTGAACTTAGAAATTTAAATTTAACTGATCAGAACATAGAAAGAGTCGAAATTGACTCCGATGATGATGAGCAAAGGCAAGAGAGGGCTCAGTCTGATCCTTTACCTGATACTGAGCCCTTGCCGGTGTCTAGTGAGACCACTCATGAGGCACCGCCAACACCAAGGCAATCTAGGATAGCCTCTAGTCATCCCCAAGACCAGATTGTGGGAGACATTCTACAAGGGGTTAGGACTAGATCATTCTTTAGAAATGAGTCTAATGAGGTTGCCTTGATCTCAGAAATCGAACCAAAATTAGTTGATGAGGCATTGCACGACCCTGATTGGATCATAGCTATGCAAGATGAGTTAGGTCAATTTGAAAGGAGCCAAGTGTGGGACTTAGTTCCTAGACCTAAGAAGACCACCATTATTGGAACCAAATGGGTCTTCAAAAATAAGTTAAACCAAAAGGGAGAAGTCGTAAGAAATAAGGCAAGACTTGTAGCCAAGGGCTATAGTCAAGTCGAAGGCCTCGATTATGATGAGACTTATGCTCCCGTGGCTCGATTAGAGTCCATTCGTTTAATGCTAGCTTTTGCTGCACATAGAGGCTTCAAGCTCTATCAAATGGACGTTAAATCGGCTTTATTAAATGGTTTCATTAAAGAATAGGTCTATGTTGAACAACCACCGGGGTTTGTGAATACCGAAGTTCCAAACCACGTGTACAAGCTCAAGAAAGCTCTTTATGGGCTTAAACAAGCACCTCGAGCATGGTACAAAAGGTTGTCAACTTACTTACTAGAAAAGGGTTTTGTAAGAGGTCAAATAGACCCAACACTATTTCTGCGTAGAGATGGTGAAAACATATTTGTAGCCCAGGTGTATGTCGATGACATAATTTGTGGCTCAAATAACAAGGGTTATTTGAATGAATTTATCACTCACATGGAAAATGAGTTTGAGATGAGTCTGGTGAGAGAATTGACATTCTTCCTTGGACTTGAAATCAAACAAACTCGAGATGGCATTTATGTCCATCAGACGAAGTACACTCAAGAAATTCAAAATGAGTGACTCTAAGGAAGTATCCACTCCAATGGCGATGAACACTCGCCTTGACAATGATGAGAATGGAAACCAGTTGATCTAACGCAATATAGAAGCATGATCGGTAGTCTTCTATATCTCACAGCTAGTCGACCGGACATACTTTTTGCTGTGGGCATGTGCGCTAGATATCAAGTATGTGCCAAAGAATCTCATTTAATTACAGTTAAGAGAATCCTGAGATACCTTAAGGGCACAATTAGAGTAGGTCTTTGGTACCCTCGTACGGAGTCTTTTGACTTGATAGGTTATACCGACTCCGATTATGCTGGGTGCAAATTGGATCGGAAAAGTACTAGTGGGGGTTGCCAATTTTTAGGTTCATCATTGGTTAGTTGGTCATGTCGGAAGCAACATTGCGTTGCTCTCTCCACAACCGAGGCTGAATACATTGCCATGGGGGAGAGTGTATCACAATTGTTGTGGATGATCCACACCCTAGAAGATTATGGGCTTTCATATAAGGAAGTGCAAGTATTATGTGATAACATCAGCACAATAAACCTAACAAAAAATCCAGTCCATCATTCAAGGACCAAACATATTGAAGTGCGTCATCACTTCATTAGAGATCACGTAGCTAGGGGAGACATTGCACTCACATATGTTGAGTCAAAGTCAAACCTAACCGATATTTTCACCAAACCTCTTCCGAAAAATGAATTTAGTCATTTGAGGAGAGAATTGGGAATGTGTTTGGCTCAATAGGTCATTAGGACCACGACATGATCAATAAGGACAATTAAAACAACAAGAGAAAAAGGGAAATTAATTTGGGCAACTTGGGAATATCTCACACAAACTATAAGGTCTAACAAATTATTTTTGTTTGCTAGAAATGGGGTGAGATGCTAGGATCAGCCGAATTATTCAAAATGTATCATGCATCTCTTGAATAATTAGGTTGAAGAGACATAAATTGAGTATGGGGAAGACCATTACATATTTCATGTGTATTTGGTTCCTAGATCTTACTCATATATTCCAACCAAGGAAACTTGGTTGGACCTTTACCTAGAAATTATGTAACTTTGGTTGATGGACTGTTTGATACATTTGAACGATAGTTTTCATGATTTTGATTGAAACTAGGACAAGTCCTTGAAAGAATGATAGCAAGTTGGTTATATTTTGACAAACTTGAAACTGAACATAACAAGGTTGAAAATTTCAGTTTTCAGGCCTTAAGTTGTCTGTTTTCTAAATGTCTGAAACTTTCGGGCTATAAACAATTTCAGACCATAATCTTTAGGAAATATTTATGCCTATAGATTCTTCAGGTTCTAGGTACTGAACTTGGAAGTTTTCCTGGAGAAACTTCTACGAATTATCGAACATCTCTACGAATTTCGGTTACTGAAATTACTGGAGTAATTTAAGTATCAGACACTGATCGGTCTACAGGCCGATCAGGAGAAGGTGGATCGGTCTGTCGACCGATCCAAAAATCTCTCCACCCTTCTGTTTGTAATTTGATCGGTCCAGGGACCGATCAGGTTCGTTTTGTACGCCAGGAAGAGTTACCTGATCGGTCCGGGGACCGATCAGGTCAGCCTGGCTACCAGAGCCCGCTACTGATCATTTTCTGATCGGTCTCTAGACCGATCAGGAAGTTCCCTGATCGGTCCAGGGACCGATCAGCGACTACTGATCGTCTCCTGATCGGTCTACAGACCGATCAGAATGTTCCCTGATCGGTCCAGGGACCGATCAGGAGGTTCCTGATATCTCCTGATCGGACAGCCGTCCGATCATTTCAACACCTAGACACCCGTCATCTCCCTTAAATCTTCCCGATCCTTTCTTTTCCCCTTTCACGCGGAAGCCCTAGCCGACTCTTCCCTACACCTCAACTCATCTCTTCTCTTTGCACACCGAAGCCCTAGCCAAAAGATACTTCAATGGCACCAAGGTAACTCCATACTTCTCTAGAACTTGGCATTTCGGTTTCATTTCTCACCATATCTGTGCTTTTTGTTTCGGGTGTTGGTGGCTCCGGTGCTCACTTACTTGCCCTATTGGATCACATTGTTGTTGGGATCTTAGATGGCTAGAGGGGGGTGAATAGCCTCTTTGAAAAATACTAAACAGAAATTTCTTCAAGAACTTTGTTAGCACAGCACAGCGGAAATAGAAAAACTAAAATGAAAGAAAACAAACACAGCAGACACAAGGATATACGAGGTTCGGGGATAACTTGCCCCTACTCCTCGGCGTGTCCGTAAGGAGGACGACTCCTTGATCTTTCGGTAGATCACACCCCGGACAAGATCCAGCTAAAGATGTCTCCTTCTCGGTGGAGCAACCTCTCAACAAAGTCTCAGATGATTATAGATTTAAGCACAAGACTTACAGTGGCTGAGAAAAATATTAAGATGAGCTTACAGCCACGCGGAGAAGAGAACAGAGCAGAGAGCGCACAATCAACCTTCACAGCAAGGAGCTCACGGCTTCACCAACTTGCTCTTTCGAAGGCTTGATCACAAAAGACAGAGAATTCAGAATATCTTTCTGAACTCCTCTTCTTCCTACTTATGTCTCTCTGCTCGTATCACCGCCGTCTGCAGAATCGCTGCTGCCAGCAAGGCGTAGCCAATCACCTCTCCTCCTCTTCTGATTCTCTGAACACATGCCAATGGAAATCACTGGCGTCTCTGGATACCAACCAATGGGTAGAAGTCAAACTGAGCAGCCCAATCGTAATCGGATTTCGCCAGTGAACGTTGATGCCCCAAACGTATCTGTTGCAGCAAATTACAGTGAAAAGGGTACTTGTCTCCTTCTATTAATGAAGCTTAATTTGAATCCAAACATGCGAATGTGACCTGCAACCTGCAAGCTAGAAAGACTCACAGCAGATGGTTAAAAACAGATGGTGAAGACAAATACGGCAATCACAAAAAGTACATGCAAACAAACAATCATGGATCGGTCTGCACCGATCCATGCCGATCATCTCGATCGGTCGCGGACCGATCAGAATTAATCTGATCGGTCCCCGGACCGATCAGATAGCGTTGTTTGAAAATACGCGAGCCCCGATCGGCTCGCGATCGATCAGAATTAATCTGATCGGTCCCGGACCGATCGATAGCGTTCTTCCCAAATGTTTATAGCTCGATCGGTCTCCGACCGATCAAGAATATCATGAGGCTCGATCGATTTCGATCGCCCGCATCGATCGCAAACGCGTTCGCAGCTATCGACACCTCGATCGGTCGGCGGACCGATCGACTGACACCCACGCGAACACTGGCGACCAGTTTCAGGATCGGTCTGGCCGACCGATCCAGCCTCTTGACTCAGTCCGAGCCCTCTCGACCTAGTCCGGAGAACGCTCCCTAGCTCTCTCCGACTTCATCTGGTCCTAGAGAACGAGCCACCGAGCCCTCTCGACTTCGTGCCAAGCTTCCTTCTTGGACTTTTCAACACCAGATGTCCGATCACCTTTGATCCATCTGGATTTTCCCTTGCCTGGCTTCACTCACCAGGACTTGCACCTAGCTTCACTCACTAGGGTTTTCACCTGGCTTCACTCACCAGGATTTCCAATATGCCTGGCTTCACTCACCAGGACTTTCCAACTGCCTAACATCCCAGTTAGGACTTTCTCAATCAGGTCAACCTAGATTAGTAATTAATTTGAGTTAAATATCTGATACAAACTTAAATCAGTGTCAAAAGCAAAACAACATCCAGGTCAGACTGTATCAACAATCTCCCCCTTTTTGTTGTTTGACAACACAATTTAAGTTTAGATCAGAAATGTTCATTTACCCATAATTTTAGGGAAATCGGGATCCTCCCCCTAAGACGGATACACCACCAAGTCAATGACGGGAATCAAGATCCTTCCCGTTATCCTCTCCCCTAAAATCAAGCTTTCATACATTTCTAAACTTAGGTATCCTCTCCCCCTTTGTCAAACACCGAAAAGGTGCAAATGAGGTGACAAAAACTCAAAAGACTCCCCCTTAATCCATACTGCCTTCTCTTAACCGACCCAGAGTTCCCTCTAAGGTCTCAATATGACAGTAAGAAAGACAAAAGATACAATCAAATCATGGCATAGGAACAACATATTAAAAAAAACATAGAAAATGAAGCATAATAAGGAGCAAGCAAATATAAAACCGAGTAGCATAAATATATGAGTAGCATCAGAAATGCAAACATCCAGGTCAGACTAACAAATAACATCCAAAATACATACAGACAAGGTGACACACAGACTATATCAATCAATGTCCTCAACATGAGGAGCATCATCATCATCGGCAGGAAGGGTGAAATCCTGAGGCGGCACGCTGGAGGATGGATAGCCTGGGTAAGACTGCGGAGGCGGGTAGCGTGCCATCCATCCGAGTAGCAACTGCTGTGTCACCACCTGATGACTGCGCATATCATCGAAGCGCTGGTCAATATGCCCGCGCAGGTCATCGTAGCGCTGGTCAATCCGTATGCGTAGTCCATCGAACTCAGCAGCCACCATCTCCTCGTGACGATCAAATCGGCTCTCTAACTCAGCGATCTGCCAGCGCAGGTCTGGATCCGCCTCGCCAATGTCAGCAGGAGCAGCTGCAACCTGTCGTGGAGGTCCCCGTGGCAACTCACCTAAAGCTCTCCCATCCTTCCACTGAACATCCCCATTTCGCCCTATGATTCCAGACTTGGAAAATGCCCGTTTCCCAAGTCGGCAATCTTGCCTGACCATTTTGATTATTCTACCCTTAGAGACATCAACCTGAAGAGTCTCAAGCCAATCAGTGATTATATGCCCATAAGGCATATAAATAGTGAAGCCGCTAGGCTGAGAATATGATATGATCGAGGAGTAGATGCTCGACATGATATCAAAATCGAGACGCCGACGCAAACCATAGAGCATAAGACAATGATATGATCGGATCTCAGATAAGGGTTTAGATGTGATAGGTAGAAGGCAGTTCGTGACAATTTTAAAAAGAATGTAATCTTGAGGAGATAATCTCAAGGCTGCAAAAGTAGGGAAGTCAACATCTAGCTCATCTAGCCCTTGTCTAGGCTGTCTGAAGAAGTACTCATATATGTCGTCAGGTGAGATATCAAACGGTGGAAGTAATTGTTCTGGTAAGTCAGGAAATATCGAAAAAACATCACCGGAACACCTCCGACAATCGAGATACTCAAAGAAAGATGAGATACTGAAATCAAGAGTCCGCTTAGCAACTCTTGTTTTAAAACCTTGATCGCTAGTCTCATGAAGGTTATTATAGAACTCAGAGACCAGGTCATAGTTGATATCTCGTTCCAAGTAGACTAGTGAATCGAGTTTGTAGTATGCTATGATTTCGGACACTTGTGGGCAAAATTCGTCCATGAATTTTCTATCCACGGACCTACAAGGGAGTAATTTGAAAGTCCTTTGTTGAAAAGCTTGCTCAGACTGGCGGTTTGGGAATCTACTGGAACTAGCTGGTTGGGGTCGAGAGGGAGCAAGAGAAGTTTTGGATTTGGATTTCTTGGTTGGTTCCTTAGAGGTTCCCTCACCATCAGTGGGTTTCTTCCTAAGGGGTCACAATGGGGTAAAATGGGGCAATGAGTGAGCACCGGAGCCATCAACAATTAAGAACCGAGACAACCAAACAACAGAATATTCAGTGAGAAATGAAAACACAATGCCAAGTTCTTAGAGAGGCAAGAGGTTACCTTGGTGCCATTTGAACTTTAGAATAGGGCTTCGAGGGTTAGAGCTTTGGGTAGGGTTGGCGTGCAGAGAGAAGAGAAAGGGTGGTCTGTGGGAAGAGTCGGCTAGGGTTTCGCGTGAATGAGAGTCGGCTAGGGAAGAGAGGGATCGGGAGGTTTTAAGGGTTTAGATGGGTGTACAGTGAAGAAATGATCGGACGGTTGTCCGATCAGAAGGTTACCGAAGCCCCTGATCGGTCACCAGACCGATCAGGGAACCTCCTGATCGGTCTGTAGACCGATCAGAAGGTGATCAGTAGCATTCAGCGAAGCCCCCTGATCGGTCACCAGACCGATCAGGAAACTTTCTGATCGGTCCGTAGACCGATCAGAGATCGATCAGTAAGCCCCCTAAGTCACAGACTTAACCAATGGAACCACTGATCGGTCTATGGACCGATCAGAAGAGCCTTATGCGTATCAGATTATCCTGATCGGTCCCTGGACCGATCAGTGAAGCGCACAAAAATAACCTGATCGGTCCCTGGACCGATCAGATTACAGACAGAAAGGTTGGGAAGTTTTTGGATCGGTCTGTCGACCGATCCATCTTCTCCTGATCGGGCTGTAGCCCGATCAGTGTCTGATACTGAAATTTTCAGTGATTTCAGTAACCGAAATCCTTAGATATGTTTGATAGTTCGTAGAAGTTTCTCCAGTAAAACATTCAAAATCAATATCTAGAACCCTGAGAATCTACAAGCATAACTATGTCCTAACGATGGGCTCTTATGGTGTGAATTTGTTTATAATTTGAGACTTTCAAATTCGATTACAAACACTGAGATTTCAGACAAGTTTCAAGTTTGTCAAAATAGACAACTCAAGGTTAAAAACTGAAATCTTCAACCTTGCTATGTCCAGTCCCAAGTTTGGCAAAATATGTCCAAATTCCTATCATTATTTCAATGACCTATCCTAGTGTCAATCAAAGTCACGAAAGGTCGATCAAAGGTATCAAACAGTCCAACAATCAAGGTTACATGATTTATAGGGAAAAGTCCAACCAAGTTTCCTTGGTTGGAATATATGAGTAAGATCTAGGAACCAAATACACATGAATTATGTAATGGTCTTCCCCATATTCAATTAATGTCTCTTCAACCTAATTATTCAAGGGATGCATGATACATTTTGAATAATTTGGTTGTTCCTAGCATCTCACCCCATTTCTAGCAAACAAAAGTATTTTGTTAAACCTTATAGTTTGTGTGAGATGTTCCCAAGTTGCCCAAAATATTGTCCCAATTACTCTTGACATTTTAATAGTCCTTATTGATCATGGTGAGGTTCTAATGACCTAAGGAGCCAAACACATTCCCAACTCCCTCCTTAAATGACTAAATTCATTCTCCGGAAGGGGTTTGGTAAAAATATCAGCTAGGTTTGACTTTGACTCAACATATGTGAGTGCAATGTCTCCCCTAGCTACGTGATCTCTTATGAAGTGATGACGCACTTCTATGTGTTTGGTTCTCGAGTGATGGACTGGATTTTTAGTTAGGTTGATCGTGCTAATGTTGTCACATAGCACTTGTACACCCTTATAAGAAAGTCCATAATCCTCTAGGGTGTGTATCATCCACAACAATTATGATACACTCTCTCCCATGGCAATATATTCGGCCTCGGTCGTGGAGAGAGCAACACAATGTTGCTTCCGACTTGACCAACTAACTAAAGATGAACCTAAAAATTGGCAACCCCCACTAGTGCTTTTCCGATCCAATTTGCACCCAGCATAGTCGGAATCGGTATAGCCTATCAAGTCAAAAGACTCTGTACGAGGGTACCATAGACCTACTCGAATTGTGCCCTTAAGGTATCTCAATATTCTCTTAACTGCAATTAAATGAGATTCCTTGGCACAGACTTGATATCTAGCGCACATGCCCACAGCAAAAAGTATGTCTGGTCGACTAGCTGTGAGATATAGAAGACTACCAATCATGCTTCTATATTGCGTTAGATCAATTGGTTTTCCACTCTCATCATTGTCAAGGCGAGTGCTTGTCGCCATTGGAGTGGACACTTCCTTAGAGTCACTCATATTGAATTTTCTAAGCATCTCTTGAGTGTATTTTGCCTGATGGACATAAATTCCATCTCGAGTTTGTTTGATTTCAAGTCCAAGGAAGAATGTCAATTCTCCTACTAGACTCATCTCAAACTCACTTTCCATGTGAGAAATAAATTCATTCAAATAGCCCTTGTTATTTGAGCCACAAATTATGTCATCGACATATACTTGGGCTACAAAAATATTTTCACCATCTCTACGCAGAAATAGTGTTGGGTCTATTTGGCCTCTCACAAAACCCTTTTCTAGTAAATATGTTGACAACCTTTCGTACCAAGCTCGTGGTGCTTGTTTAAGCCCATAAAGTGCTTTCTTGAGCTTGTACACGTGGTTTGGAGCTTCGGTATTCACAAACCCCGGTGGTTGTTCAACATAGACTTCTTCTTTAATAAAACCATTTAAGAAGGCAGATTTAACATCCATTTGATAGAGTTTGAAACCTCTATGTGCAGCAAAAGCTAGCATCAAACGAATGGACTCTAATCGTACACGGAGCATAAGTCTCATCATAATCGAGACCTTCGACTTGACTATAGCCCTTGGCTACAAGTCTTGCCTTGTTTCTTACAACTTCTCCCTTTTGATTTAACTTATTTTTGAAGACCCATTTAGTTCCAATAATGGTGGTCTTTTTCGGTCTAGGAACCAAGTCCCACACTTGGCTCCTTTCAAATTGACCTAATTCGTCTTGCATAACTATGATCCAATCAGGATCGTGCAATGCCTCATCAACTAATTTTGGTTCAATCTCTGAAATCAATGCGACTTCATTAGACTCATTTCTGAAGAATGACCTAGTCCTGACCCCTTGTTGAATGTCTCCCGCAATTTGGTCTTGGGGATGACTAGAGGCTATCCTAGATTGTCTTGGTGTTGATGGTGCCTCATGAATGGTCTCACTAGGCACAGGCAAGGACTCAATATCTGGAAAAGGATCAGATTGAGTTCTTTGTTGCCTTTGCTCATCAACATCAGAGTCAACTTCGACTCGTTCTTCATTTTGATCATTCAAACTTAGATTTCTAAGTTCAAATTGAATTTCTCCTATAGCCCTTGATTGATCATTCGAGTTAGGGATTTCTTCAAAAGCTACATCAGAGGACTCTTCAATCAATTTAGTCCTATTGTTGTAGACTCGATAGGCTTTGCTGGTGAGCGAGTACCCAACCAGTATCCCTTCATCAGCCTTGGCCGAAAATATTCCAAGATGGTCCTTGGTATTTAAAATAAACACCTTACAACCAAACACCCTAAGATGTTTAATTGTAGGTGGTTTCCCAAACCAAAGTTCATGGGGAGTCTTTCCTAAAAACCTATGTATCAGGATTCGGTTTTGCACATAGCAAGCTGTATTCACAGCTTCAGCCCACAAGTAACTCGGTAGTGAGTACTCATTGAGCATGCTTCGTGCAGCCTCTTGTAAGACTCGGTTCTTTCTCTCCACAACCCCATTTTGCTGTGGGGTCCTTGGAGTTGAGAACTCATGTCTATACCCTTTTTCTTGACAAAATTCTAAAAACCTATGGTTTTGAAATTCACCACCATGATCACTTCTAATGGTTTTAATTGTTGTTGATTTTTCATTTTCAGTTCTTCTACAAAAGGAAATAAAAATATCTATAGTTTGGTCCTTATGTTTCAAAAAGAAAGTCCATGTGTATCTAGTAAAATCATCAACGATTACCAAGCAATATCTGTTGGAGCAATCCCAATGGTCCGTGGGACCATGTGTTTTGGTGTTTGGGCAAAGGGTTTAAGTTAGGTTTACCCTTGTTATTTGATGTGTACTTGAGTTGTGCAGGACTGCATGTGACACATGTGACTCAGGTTGACGGCTTCGGGTTCGGTGAAGGATGGAGCATCCGAGGGACCGTGGACAAGGCAGCGAGGACAAGGGCCGAGGGAAGCGACTTCGAGGCATACGCGAAGGATGGCATTGGGGACGAGCCGCGGGCTTGGATGCATCCGAGGGACGAGAGCCAAAGGAAGTAAGCTTGAAGGCAAGAGGTCAAGGCTGCAAAAGAAGAGTCAAATGAGTCGTGAGGGTACGAGTGCATGAGAGATTGTACTCGGAGTAAAATCCTAGTTTTAGGGTTTTACTGTAGCGGCACTGTAGCAGTCGACTGGTGCACTGTAGCGTCGACTGGTAGAGAGCCGTTGAGAGAGTCGTTGGGCTGGCACCAGTCGACTGGTGCAAGGACCAGTCGACTGGTAACGGGCAAATCAGCTTACTGATTTCTTCCAAGCTCTATAAGAAGGAGCTTGGGATGGCCGGCCAAGGTGACGAAATTAGACTTGGTTAAAGCCTAATTAGTAGTCACCAAAGTGCTCAAGGTCTCTTGTGTCCAAGTGTTCTTGGTTGGTGTTGTGGTGAGGTTTCTCCACCCACAAGGAGCGACTTGAGATAGCCGGAGTTTGCCGGGGGCTAATCCACCGACGGATAGGGATCGTCCACCTTACGGACAGCCGTGGAGTAGGAGCATCATCTCCGAACCACGTTAAACGAACGTGTTAGCGGTTTGCTTGCTCTTTCTTATAGTGTTTAGCTTTCTACTTGTTTGTATTAGTTTGTATTTCCGTTGCGCACTAACAAGTGTAGGGTAGGAAGCGAGTATTTGGGGGTGCCGTCTATCCAACCCCCCTTCAAGCCGGCCACCGATCCTCCAACAAGTGGTATCAGAGCGAGGACGCTCTCCGTTGGACTAACCGCCAAGGAAGCGCAAGATGGCCGGGTTTATTGTCCCTCCAAAATTTGAAGGAGGAAGCCTTGGGGACATCACCTTTTGGATGGTGAAGATGAAGAGCTTCCTCGACACGGATTGGGACACAATGATGGTCGTCGAAGAACCATTTGAAGTCCCAAGAGACAAGAAAGGAAAGAAGCTCCGACCACGACATTGGACGGAGGAGCAAACGACATGATCGGAGGCAAATTCAAAGGTAATATCAATATTGATTGAAATTTTGCCTTCTAATGTGATAAGTCGTGTAGGTGAATACAAGAATGCCCACGAGTTGTGGAGCAAGGTAAAGAAAATTCTAGGAGAAGAACTTTTGCCTACACATGAGGAGATAGAGCCCAAGGAGATGGGCTTAGTAGCTCAAGAAGAGGAGGAGGAGCAACCGGAAGTTGAGTCATGCTCAACATCCGAGGAGGAGAAGCAAGATGAGGCATCATCTACATCCTCAAAGGTTGAAGATGAATCCAAGACAAGTGAAGAGGATGAAGAAGAAATCTTGGAGGAGGTCAACCTAGTGAGCACCTCCGCCGAAGCAATGTCAAAAGATCACATAGTATGCTTCGGTTGCAATGAGAAGGGACACTACAAGAGTAGGTGTCCATTGGGTAAGAAGAAGGTAACTCCTAAACCCAATCAAGTTATTTTGAATACTAACATGGGTTGTAGGAATAAAGAAGCCCAGAAGAAGGAGAAGAAATGGCACATAGTGTGCTTCACGTGTGGTGAGCGGGGTCACTACCACACCAAATGCCCCAAGAAGAGAGAAATCAAGAAGCTTGAATATTTAAAGAAATGGGAGAAGAAGAAGAGGAGCTTGAGTCAAGGGGGAGCTTCAAGGGTAAGGGAGGTATACCCTAATTTGAAGTGTAATTCAAATTCAAATTCTTATGTTCCCATGCATGCTAGGAGAAATAATGATTATCATTATGTAGCAATGAAAAATTTTGGATTTAAATATCATGATAAGAATAGGGTTAATGTAGATCATAACCCTAGGAGACCTATACATGATAGACCTAGACACGTTAAATTCTCATTACCTAAGGAGAAGAAGGTAATAGAGAACCAAGGCATTAATCCCAAGAAGGGGAGACATATGCCTAGAAAGGGTAGGTCTAGGAATGTCCAAGGTGGACATGTTGACTCTAGGTTTAGGAACCTAGAAAGGGAGAATCAAGCTTTGAAGGCAAAGCTTGATGGTTTAGAGAAATTCCTTAAGAGATTCACTATTGGATCTAAGGGATTAAGTATGGTGTTGGGGAGTCAAAAACCCAACAATGATAGATCGGGCTTAGGATACCGATCTAGTCCCTCCAAGGCCAAAAGGAGACCATGTGCTAGGGTGGCACATGATAAGGGCAAGGGAGAGTCCTCCAATGCTAAGGGAAAGTCTTATGCTAGGGTTGCATATGACTATAGCAAGGAGAAGCCAATAAATGGCAAGGGAAAGCCATTTAATGGTAATAAGAAATTAACCAAGGACAAGGTGTCCAAGGTTAAAAAGGTTAGGTTTGTAGGCCAAGTGTCACCGGAGGTGCACCGATGTGGCCTAGCCATTGTGGATGAGTCACCTAGGGAGGTGGCTAAGGTTAAGAGCTCTAGGGGGAGCTCCAAGAGTCAATTTGGGACCCATGGCCAATGGATCTCAGGTGGGTTCTACTTGGGGGTCTAGAGAAGCCATGGAGTGTGCCAAAAGGTTTGGAGATGGATTTGAGTCTCAAACCTATGGATTTGGCACACATGGTTTGTGTTTCATGCAAGAAATATGACATTTGGGGTCATATAGCATGATAATTGGTTTTGGATGTATAGATGCCATATAAACCAATGCTAGGGATGCATTATGGGTTGGTATGGGCAAATACATCAAGAGGAAGCCAAAACTAGGACTTTAGGTCAAGGTTCAATTGAACCATTTAGCGAGTTTTGGATTTTGTGTCAATCTTGGGATTGGTGATAGATACATTTTGTAATGTATTTTTCCCAAGTAGACAAGGGTACAATAGACCTCTCCACAAAATTTGGGAATTTTTGGAGGTCTAGGGAATTATTGGTGCATTTCTGAAGTTGGCCTGAAAAGGCTGATTTTTTCAGAAATAGGGTACCAGTCGACTGGTACAGATACCAGTCGACTGGTAACAATGGTTTTGAGCACAGAATGGTTCTGTAAGCTCATTTTGACGAGGGCAGTCGACTGGCACTTGGGGCAGTCGACTGATACCAGCCTGAAAGTGTTTTCAGCGATGTTCTTGACCATGTCAACTCGTTTAGATGTATGGGATCCAAGGGGGATTAATACATGAGTTTAGGGTCAGTTTGGATGATAAATTTTCAACAATTGGGATATTGTTGGAGAACTTTTTGGATGTTAGGCAAAGGGGGAGAAGTAAGGTTTAGTTGGGAAAACCTTTAGTGCCTTTGCGTAGGGGGAGCCTTGGGATAGGTTCTTAAAAAGCCCGTGGTAAAATCCTAGCTCATTGGGGAGCATAGGTGTAGGGGGAGCCTTGTGATAGGTTCCAATGCATGTTTGCATTTTCTTTCGGCGGTTGCCAAGTGTGTATCCTTAGCAACGTAAGTCCATTCGGCGGTGTAAATCCAAGTGTGTAGCCTTGGCATCGTAAGTCCATTGTATTAGCATGTTTATTTGCTATTTGTTTTCCCTAACTTAAACGTATTGCCAAACACCAAAAAGGGGGAGATTGTTGGAGCAATCCCAATGGTCCGTGGGACCATGTGTTTTGGTGTTTGGGCAAAGGGTTTAAGTTAGTTTTACCCTTGTTATTTGATGTGTACTTGAGTTGTGCAGGACTGCATGTGACACATGTGACTCAGGTTGACGGCTTCGGGTTCGGTGAAGGATGGAGCATCCGAGGGACCGTGGACAAGGCAGCGAGGACAAGGGCCGAGGGAAGCGACTTCGAGGCATACGCGAAGGATGGCATTGGGGACGAGCCGCGGGCTTGGATGCATCCGAGGGACGAGAGCCAAAGGAAGTAGGCTTGAAGGCAAGAGGTCAAGGCTGCAAAGAAGAGTCAAATGAGTCGTGAGGGTACGAGTGCATGAGAGATTGTACTCGGAGTAAAATCCTAGTTTTAGGGTTTTACTGTAGCGGCACTGTAGCAGTTACTGTAGCGCACTGTAGCAGTTACTGTAGCGTACTGTAGCAGTCGACTGGTGTATGGACCAGTCGACTGATGCACTGTAGCAGAGAGCCGTTGAGATAGCCGTTGGGCTGGCATCAGTCGACTGGTGCAAGGACCAGTCGACTGGTAACGGGCAAATCAGGTTCTGATTTGTTCCAAGCTCTATAAGAAGGAGCTTGGTATGGCCGGCCAAGGCGACGAAATTAGACTTGGTTAAAGCCTAATTAGTAGTCACCAAAGTGCTCAAGGTCTCTTGTGTCCAAGTGTTCTTGGTTGGTGTTGTGGTGAGGTTTCTCCACCCACAAGGAGCGACTTGAGATAGCCGGAGTTTGCCGGGGGCTAATCCACCGACGGATAGGGATCGTCCACCTTACGGACAGCCGTGGAGTAGGAGCATCATCTCCGAACCACGTTAAACGAACGTGTTAGCGGTTTGCTTGCTCTTTCTTATAGTGTTTAGCTTTCTACTTGTTTGTATTAGTTTGTATTTCCGTTGCGCACTAACAAGTGTAGGGTAGGAAGCGAGTATTTGGGGGTGCCGTCTATCCAACCCCCCTTCAAGCCGGCCACCGATCCTCCAACAATATCTACTTCCATTCAATGATATTACACTACTGCAATCAAATAGGTCCATGTGCAATAAATCTAAAGCAGTAGATGTACTTACAATGCTTTTACCTTTATGAACACCTTTTGTTTGCTTACCCTTTTGACATGCATCACATAGTTTGGTCTTGTGGTACTTGATGCTGGGTAAGTCTCGCACTAATCCTTGGTTGGCCAACTTCCGGATGTTCTTCATATTGACATGTGCCAACCTTCTATGCCATAGCCAAGACTCTTCTTCTTTTGACATGAAACACTTAATCAAAGCATTAGTAGCACTTTTAAATGATACTTGATAAATATTATCAACCCTTGTGCCTACTAGTACCGTGTCAAGTGTGTCAATGTGTTTAACCAAACATTGACTTGAATGAAATTCAATTGTGTAACCCGTATCACACAATTGACTGACACTTAGGAGATTAAAAGTCATCCCCTTGACTAGAAGGACATTCTTGATATGGAGATATTCGGATATATGAATGTCTCCAACTCCTACAACCTTAAGGCTACCATTATTACCAAAAGACACATTACCTCTACTTTTGTTTTGAATGGTTGTAAACAGTGATTTGTCCCTGGTCATGTGCTTGGAGCATCCACTATCAACAAACCAAGTTGATAGATGCTCCCCCTCGACCAATGCCTACAAGACACGGAAGATAGAGGTTTTAGGTACCCAAATCTTGGGACCTAATGCTTCTACAACGAAAGACCTAGGAACCCATGCCTTGGTCATACCTTTCCTAGTTCCATGAGCTCTAGAAACATGTGATCTACTATTTTGAGTTCTAGACATTAGGGAAATGAAACTCGACTCCTTGGGTTGATACCCTAGCCCGGCCTTGTTGTAGACTGCCCTTTGGGCCTTTAGAATCATGTCTAGAGTCTTAGAGCTAGTTGAGAACTTCTCAAGCATTTTCTTGAGTTTCTCAACCTCACCCTTTAAAGCCTTGTTCTCATCCTCAAGGACTTCTAGATGTAGGTCATCGACCTCATCTTCCCTAAGGGTCCTTAAGGTTTTTACTTCTTCTTTTAACAATTTATTTTCTGTTTTTGACTTTTTAAGCAATGTAGATAATTGAGTGATAGTCTTATAACACTTTTCTATATGAGAAGAGGTTACCTCTTCATCATCCGACGATGATGAAGCCGCGGTTGAAGCGTCACTCGAATCTCCCTCACTTTCGGAGTCCGAAACCTCCCTTGCCATGAGTGCTAGTTGTCGTGTGCTCTTTTCCATCTTCTCTTCTTCCTCCGATGAGCTTGATGAGGACTCATCCCAAGTGGCCTTGAGAGCCTTCTTCTTCTTGGCTCTTTCCTCCTTCTTTTTGGTTCGTTCCTCCTTCCTCTTTAACTTCGGACACTCGCTCCGAATGTGTCCTTTCTTGCTACACTCATAACATGTAACATTAGATTTATCAAAATTTTGATCATTAGTTTTACCTTTTCCTTTGTATCTTCGGCTTCTTCTCATAATCCTTCTTACGAAGTTCGCCATCTCACTTGACGATGACCCACTCTCATCATCAGATTCAGAAGAAGAGGTGGATGAGGAAATCTCCTTTTCCTTCTTCTTTTCCTTCTTCCTTCTTCCATCCTTGCTCTTTGGTCCTGCAAATAAAGCAATACCCTTCTCTTTTTGACCTTTGTTAGCAAGCTCATGAAGTTCCATCTCACAGAAAAATTCATCTAATTTAACAATGGAAAGATCCTTGGATACCTTGTAGGCATCTACCATAGATGACCACAAGGCATTCCTAGGAAAAGATTTAAGAGCGTACCTTACTAGATCGCGATTCTCCACTCGTTCGTCCACAGAGTGTAGACCGTTGATGATTTCCTTGAATCTCCCATGAAGTTCACTTACCGTTTCATTGTCCTTCATGGTTAGATTTTGGAGCTGATTCAAGAATAGATCCCTCTTGGCAATCCGAGAATCTCGAGTTCCCTCTTGGAGCTCGATGAGTTTGTTCCATAGGTCTCTTGCACTCGAGAACGGACCTACCTTGATGAGTTGGTCCTTGGCGATTCCACATTGCAAGGTGACCATAGCCTTGGCATCGGCTTGTGCTTTGCGGAGTTGTTCGGTAGACCACCTTGATGAGTCGAGTTCCTTACCTTCTTCATCTTTTGGTGGTGTGAAACCTTCCTTGACTGAGAACCACATGGCAATGTCGGTCTTGAGGTAATACTCCATGCGGCCCTTCCAATATTGAAAATCTGCTCCTTCGAAGTAGGGTGGTCGATTTGTGCTAAAGCCTTCCTTCATAGCCATCCTTGTTTGCTCTTTTGGGTGTTAATCCGAATCAAAGAGCCCCTTGCTCTGATACCACTTGTTGGGATCTTAGATGGCTAGAGGGGGGTGAATAGCCTCTTTGAAAAATACTAAACAGAAATTTCTTCAAGAACTTTGTTAGCACAGCACAGCGGAAATAGAAAAACTAAAACGAAAGAAAACAAACACACAGCAAACATGTACGAGGTTCGGGGATAACTTGCCCCTACTCCTCGGCGTGTCCGTAAGGAGGACGACTCCTTGATCTTTCGGTAGATCACACCCGGACAAGATCCGGCTAAAGATGTCTCCTTCTCGGTGGAGCAACCTCTCAACAAAGTCTCGATGATTATAGATTTAAGCACAAGACTTACAGTGGCTGAGAAAATATTAAGATGAGCTTACAGCCACACGGAGAAGAGAACAGAGCAGAGCGCACAATCAACCTTCTCAACAAAAAGCTCACAGCTTCACCAACTTGCTTTCTCAAGGCTTGATCACAAAAACAGAGAATTTTCTGAACTCCTCTTCTTCCTACTTATGTCTCTCTGCTCGTATCACCGTCGCTGCTGCCAAGAAGGCGTAGCCAATCACCTCTCCTCCTCTTTTCTCTGAACACATGCCAATGGAAATCACTGGCTGGATACCAACCAATGGGTAGAAGTCAAACTGAGCAGCCCAATCGTAATCGGAGTTCGCCAGTGAACGTTGATGCCTCAAACGTATCTGTTGCAGTAAATTACAGTGAAAAGGGTACTTGTCTCCTTCTATTAATGAAGCTTAATTTGAATCCAAACATGCGAATGTGACCTGCAACCTGCAAGCTAGAAAGACTCACAGCAGATGGTTAAAAACAGATGGTGAAGACAAATACGGCAATCACAAAAAGTACATGCAAAACAAACAATACTGTGGATCGGTCTGCAGACCATGCTGGATCATCTCTGATCGGTCTGCAGACCGATCAGGAACTAATCTGATCGGTCCCCAGACCGATCAGATAGCGTTGTTTGAAAATACGCACAGCTCCTGATCGGTCTGCGGACCGATCAGGAACTAATCTGATCGGTCCCCAGACCGATCAGATAGCGTTCTTCCCAAATGTTTACAGCTTCCTGATCGGTCTCCTGACCGATCAGTAACATCACAGTAGGCTACTGATCGATTTCTGATCGGTCCGCAGATCGATCAGTAAACGCTGATCAATTCCTGATCGGTCGGCAGACCGATCAGGTATAAAGGTTTCACTGGATCGGTCCGCAGACCGATCCAGGTGTCCAAGGTTTCACTGGATCGGTCTGCTGACCGATCCAGCCTCTTGACTCAGTCCGGGTCGAGCCCTCTCTGACCTAGTCCGGAGAAACGAGCTCCCTAGCTCTCTCCGACTTCATCTGGTCCTAGAGAACGAGCTACCGAGCCCTCTCTGACTTCGCATGCCAAGCTTCCTTCTTGGACTTTTCAACACCAGATGTCCGATCACCTTTGATCCATCTGGATTTTCCCTTGCCTGGCTTCACTCACCAGGACTTGCACCTAGCTTCACTCACTAGGGTTTTCACCTGGCTTCACTCACCAGGATTTCCAATCTGCCTGGCTTCACTCACCAGGACTTTCCAACTGCCTAACATCCCAATTAGGACTTTCTCAATCAGGTCAACCTAGATTAGTAATTAATCTGAGTTAAATATCTGATACAAACTTAAATCAGTGTCAACAGCAAAACAACATCCAGGTCAGACTGTATCAACAATTGTTACAACTTAGGAAGAAACAAGTGGGTGAGGGGACCTCTAAGTCACCTGAGAAGTCTAAGTCTAAGGCCCCCTCTCGACCTCAACCATCTGTCTCCGGGAGATTCCCAAATCACCATTATGAACAAGCCTTTAAACAACGGACCTTTAAATTACTCCCTTGTAGGTCGGTGGATCGAAAGTTCATGGACGAATTTTGTCCAACTGTGTCAGAAATCATTGCATATTACAAACTTGATTCACTTGTATATTTAGAACGAGATATCAATTATGACTTAGTCTCTGAGTTTTATAACAACCTTCATCAAACTAATGATGTAAGTTATAAAATAAAAGTTGCTAAGCAGACTCTAGATTTCAGTTTCTCAGTTTTCTTTGACTATCTAGCTTGCCGGAGGTGTTCCAGAAATGTCTTTTCTATATATCCAGACTTACCAGACCCCTTACCCTCACCCTTTGATGTATCACCTGACTCCGTCTATGAGTATTTCTTCAGACATCCTAGACCGGGTGGGCTAGATGAATTAGATGTTGATTTTCCTACGTTTGTAGCCTTGAGATTATCTGCTCCAGATTACATTCTTTTTAAGATTGTCACGAACTGCCTTCTACCCATCACATCTAAACCCATGTCTGAGATCCGACCCTATCATTGTCTGATGCTTTATGGATTGCGTCGGCGTCTCGACTTTGACATCATGTCTAGCATCTATTTTTCGATCATCTCCTATAGTGAACCAAACAACTTCACTGTTTATATGCCTTATGGGCATATAATTACAGATTGGCTCGAGACCCTTCAGATTGATGTCTCTAAGGGTAGAATAGTCAAGATGATCAGGCAGGACTGCAGACTTGGGAAGCAGGCATTTTCCAAGTCTGGCATCATAGGACAAAATGGGGATGTTCTGTGGAAGGATGGGAGAGCACTAGGTGAGCTACCACGGGCACCTCCACGACAGGTTGCGACTGCTCCTGTTGCTGCTCCTCCTGCTGCTGCTGCTGATGATGGAGAGGCAGATCCTGATCTGCGCTGGCAGATCGCCGAGCTGGAGAGTCACATTGATCGGCACGATGAGCTGCTGGTTGTTGAGCTCCACGGGCTGCGCGTCCGGATTGACCAGCGCTACGATGATTTACGCAGTCAGCAGTTGGCGACACATCAGGCGATTATGGGATGGATGGCCAGATACCCACCTCCGCAGGATTTCCCGGGCTATCCATCCTCGAGCAGCGGCATGCCACCTCAGGGTCTCACTCCTCCTGTTGATGATACTGATGCTCCTCATGATGAGGAGGCTGATTGATACACATTGTTCTATGCTGTCATTCTGATTATCTATGTTTTGGATGTTGTTTGTTGGATATTTATATCTGACCTGGATACTTGCTGCTTTCATCTATTTATGCTGTTCATTTTCTTGTCTTTCTTTATGTTTCACTTCTTATTGGCTTTTAATATATGTCATGTCTTGTATGTCTCTTATTTCTTTATCACTGTCTTATAATACACTTAGAGGGTATTCTAGGTGAATTAAGAAAAAGACAGTATGGGTTAAGGGGGAGTCCTTTAACGTTTTCTTACCTAATTCGCGCCTTTTCGGTGTTTGACAAAGGGGGAGAAGGTAACTAAGTTTAGAGATAAATGAAAGTTTGTCTTAGGGGGAGGATCTTGATTCCCCTATCCTTACATGGTGTTGTATCTGTCTTAGGGGGAGGATCTTGATTCCCCTAAAATTAGGGAAATATGAACATTTCTGATCTAAACTTAAATCGTGTTGTCAAACAACAAAAAGGGGGAGATTGTTAATACAGTCTGACCTGGCGGTTGTTTTGATGATTGACACTGATTTAAGTTTGTATCAGATATTAATTAAACTAAGACTGATTAATGATCAAGGTTGATCATGAGGAGAGGAAAGTCCAAGTACGTATACTTGGCACGCGAAGTCGGAGAGGGCTCGGTAGCTCGTTCTCCGGACTAGGTCAGAGAGGGCTCGGTAGCTCGTTCTCTGGACCGGACGAAGTCGGAGAGGGCTCGGTAGCTCTTTCTCTGGACCGGACGAAGTTGAAGAGGGCTCGGTAGCTCGTTCTCCGGACTAGGTTAGAGAGGGCTCGGTAGCTCGTTCTCTGGATGGGACGAAGTCGGAGAGGGCTCGGCAGCTCGTTCTCCGGACTAGGTCAGAGAGGGCTCGGTAGCTCGGTCTCTGGACCGGACGTGGAAGTCGGAGAGGGCTCGGTAGCTTGTTCTCCAGACTAAGTCAGAGAGGGCTTGGTAGCTCGTTCTCTGGACCAGGAAGACGTTAGGGTTTAGGGCTGGGAAGCTCTAAAACTAACACAGAGACATTGGATCAGTCTGTTGACCGATCCAGTGATACTTTGGTTGACTGGATCAGTCGACAGACCGATCCAGTGATACCTTAAGTGAACTGATCGGTCTCGTGACCGATCAGTAACCACACAGAAGCAATCTGTGGATTATCTGATCGGTCTCGTGACCGATCAGTAACCACACAGAAGCATTCTGTGGGTTATCTGATCGGTCTACAGACCGATCAGAAGGAAGCGATGGATTCTGGAAAACCATAGGGGATCGGTCTGTGGACCGATCCACCTATAGGCTGATCGGTCCACAGACCGATCAGAATCATCCCAGACCGATCAGGATATGTCCTGATCGGTCCGGAAGGCTATGGATCGGTCTGATGACCGATCCACAATGATGTCGTTTGTCTTCTGCTGTTTCTCTGCGATTTCTGATTCACTGATCAAATCGTCTGCTGTGAGATTTTTAAGTTACAGGTTGCAGGTGTCGTGCCAATGGTTAATTTCAAATTTAGCTCCATCAGAAGAATAAGACCAAGTGATCTTTCTACTGTGTTTCACTGCAAATGGTGCATTTGAAGCATCAACGTTCACTGGCTGCGATCAGTTGGCAACAGCTTGACTCTTGCTCATTGGTTCGAGCTCAGAGACACCAGTGAAGACCATGGATGGTATTGGTGTGAGTTCAGAGAACCAGATGAGGAGGAAGAGTGATTGGCGACGCCTGAGTTGGTCGCAATGATTCGATACAGGTGACAGTGATTCGGCTCTGGCTGAAGACAGTAAGAAAGCAGAGGAATAAGAAGGAGGAAGAAGAGAGGTTTTGTAGCGAACGAAAGATTTTTTGAAACTCTCTGTCAACCGAAGCAAGGGTGCTGTGTTGTTGAGCTCTTGGCTGAGGAATCCTTCTGTCTGTGCGCGTTGCTTTCATCGTGGCTGTAAGTTCATTTGTTCATTCTTTCAGCCACAAAACTCTGTAAGTCTTGTGCTTCATTTCAAATCATTTCTGTGACTTTGTGGAGAGGTTACTCCACCGAGAAGGAGAAATACTTAGCTGGAATTTGTCCGGGGTGTAATCTACCGAAAGATCAAGGGATCGTCCACCTTACGGACACGCCGAGGAGTAGGGGCAAGTTATCCCCGAACCTCGTACATAGTTGTGTAAGCTGTGGGTTGTGTTTCTTTCCTTGCATCAGTTTTCTTTTTGTTTATTTCCGCTGTGCTAACAAGCTTTTGTGAGGAATAGATTGAGTTTTTAGTGGAGGCTATTCACACCCCCCCTCTCTAGCCATCCGAAGGTCCTAACATAGATAACATGGTGTGTGGTGTCACACATAGAAGATCATGTTATCAGTTTCTTATAAGTTATAAATAGTAGCTCACGACTAAGATGGATAGGAACAAACCATTGGAATAGTCGTAGTGTAATTTGGTATTAGTTTATCTTGACTATAAAATTACACTAATACACTCTGAGTGTATTGAGCAGGACCATTTGAGATAGTTTCTTTTTATACTGACTGCATAAAAGAACAAAACCTCTGTTATTATGGAAGTGTGTGCTCTTAATCCCAATATAATAACAAGCACATATATTTAGTATTTATTTCTTTAATTTATCATTGGGTGAGATTTAGTTCGATAAATCAATATACCCAATAAGTTGAGAAATAATATTATTTATAGTGTGTGTTGTTAATTATACAAGGAAACTGTGTCCTAGTGATCTAGGTTGATGATGTCCCCAAGAGGAGCTCATAAGGATTGTCATGTAAACCCTGCAGGTGGACTTAGTTCGACATGACAATAAGGTTGAGTGGTACTACTCTTGGAGCTAGACGTTAATTATGTGAGTGTTAGTAACTCATTTAATTAATGAACATTCGATATCTTAAACACAAGGAGACTAACACACTCATTATAAGAAGGAGCCCAAAATATAATTTGGGATTGGTGCGGTAGTTCAATGATAGCTCTTTAGTGGTATAAGTTATTATTGATGAACTTGAGTTGGGTGTTCGGTGCGAACACGGGAAGCTCAAGTTCATCGGGAGACCATAACCAATTTCTCCTCTCGGCCCCTATTGTAGCCTCTTATATAAAGTTTTATATCCACCCAAAGCCTAGCCTCTTAGCCCATGCTAGGGGTCGGCCCCTATCCTTGCTTGGAGCCCAAGCAAGGGGCCGGCCAAGCCAAGCTTGGAGCTAAGGCTAGGGCCGACCAAGCCTTGCTTGGTACCCAAGCAAGGGGCCGACCAAGTATGAAAGGGAAGCGGGATTTTATTAAAAATAAAATTTTGATAAAATCTTTCCTTTTATGTTTTTATCCACATGGTTTTAAAAGAAATTTTTTAATTTTAAGATATTTCCTTTTATAGATTTTCTACAAAGGATTAAAAGAGAGATTAGATATCTTTTCTTATTTGTAGATATCTATAATGTTAAGAGAAAGATTTTAATTTTTAAGAAAACTTTCCTTTTTTATAACCATGATATAAAAGGAGTTTTATTTTTAATTCTTATCTTTTATAGATATCCATAAAAGAATTTAAAAGAGAGAGATTTTAATTTATAAAATATTTCTTTTATAGCTAACCACAAAAGAGATTTTTAAAAGAGAGATTTTAATTTTTGTTTAAAATCTTTCCTTGTTTGTTTAAATATGGTGTGGTCGGCCATAGAGAGGAATAAAAGAAAGTTTTATTTTTTGTTATAAAACTTTCCTTTTTTGGATTCACCAAGGATTATAAAAGAGAGGGAGGGGTGCCTTCATGAGACACACAACCTATTCTATTGTTCCTCTCTTCTATCCTTGGTGGCTGGCCCTTCCTCTTCTCTTTCTCTTCTTCTTTGTGTTTGGCAACATCATCTCTTGTGGAGCTCTTGGTGGCCAGTTGCTTGGAGGTGAAGAAGTAGAGAAAGGAGACATTGTTTTCTAGCATCCCTTGGAGCATTGTGGTGGTGGCTGAAACTTGGAAGCAAGGAAAGCTTTGGTGGATTTCTTCTTGGTAGATCGTCGCCCACACGACGTCCAAGAGAAGGAGAGGAATACAATAGAAGATCAAGAGCTTTTTGTTAACAAAGAAAGGTATAACTAGTTGTCTTGTTCCACATCATACTAGTTTTCTTTGTACGAATTTTGAATTACCAAACACAAGAGGCTAACGATTCTAGGCAATCGAATTTATGTTTCGATTTTGTGTTTCTTTTGTTTTTTGATCTTGTGATTCGATTGTTCTTAATGGTTAAACCTAGGGTTACTATAAGGAGATTAAATATTGAATTTCGTTGAAAGGCTTGGTCTAGGAAGTGGTGGATGATCTCATACCCAAGAAGGCCTAATGCCTCGTCATGTTTAACTTGGAAGCTGATCTTTGAAATAAATATTTAATCAACTTTGTAATATGGGTGGATTTGGATCAATAATGTTAAGCATCATTTGCGATCCAAGTTAAAACCTCTAAGAACAGATAAGTTGAATTTGGAATCAATAATGTTAAGTTCTGTTTGTAATTCCAAATTTAATTTCTAAAGAATACAATAGGTTGTTAGGAAAGGTTCGGGACTTGTACAAAATATTTGTACATGGGAACCAGTACGATATTCTGAGTAGCAACCAACAATTGTTTCACTTTCTTCCATCTGGAGGTTTGTCAGTTGGTTCCGGAGTAGGTCCTATCTCGCGAGCTTTACTTCAGAAGTTTTTTCATGTAGCTCTATTAACTTCTCCCAGAGTTCCTTTGTTGATTCATAATCTCTGGTCTGATTGACTTCCTAGGTGGAAGAACGCTGAGCAGATGGAACTCGGCTCATCCGTTCACTACAAAGTCTGCTTGCTACTTCTTGGTCCATTAATATTCTTCTTTTTCATTTTCTTGTGGGTCTTTGGGAGCTACAAAATCATATTTTATAATAAAAAAAATCTCAAAATTTATTTTGAAAAATACCTCCATACGTTTCTTCCATGTCACGAATTCTCCCTCAAACTTCGACGGGTAGATGCTCGGTCTAGCCATCGTCTTGGTGCTTCAGTCGACAGTTAGTTCTTTTGAGGTATTCTGACTCAGATACCAATTGTTAATGCAGCAGGGCCAACAAGAGAGGATGAATTACTTGCAAACTAAAACAATTCCCTTCTCGTTCTCTTGATTTGATCAGCAACACAATAATAATTAACAGAATAATAAAACTAAACAAAAAGTAAGAGGACAATCCATTTATTTGGTTACAACCTAGGTGGTTGTTAATCCAAGATGTTGAAGAAATCTCCACTAGAAAAATTCCTTTGTTGAAGGTGGAGTAGCCTCTTACAGACGTTTACAGCTTATAGAATGTCTAGGAAGTGAATACACAACTTGTAGTTCAGTTGTTGTTTATTTCCTAGCTCCAGTTAGGGCCATTTTATAGCTCCTGAAAAATCTTATCCAAGGGTGGAAGGCACCTTCAAGAGGGTTCAAGGTGCCTTCAATCGGTTCAGTTTTATTCGTTAGAAGATAAAACTTTATCTTCATTAATGGCTGTCAGAAGGTGCCTTTAAGGGCTGGAAGGCGCCTTCGTACTGTTCATCGAAGGCACCTTCCAAGCCTTTGAAGGCGTCTTCAGTACTGTTCATAGAACGCGCCTTTAAAGTCTTTAAGGGCACCTTCAGCATTGTTTATCCGAAAATAGTTAACTTTCCTTGTTAAACATTTTTCACTCTGTTCGCTTGGGTGATGCTCCACCATCTGGAATTGAGCTCACCTGAATCCAACTCTACCCTTCTCCTCGAGCAGCCTTCCTCCCCGACTTTTCGTTCCTCAGATCACCGCGCGCTCCTTCTCGTCCGCCAGTGTACTCTTCCGTTGCACTTTGTCCTTCGGATGCACCAAGCTCGTCGACTCTTTTCCCACGCCATCCTTTTCGCTAGTTGCGTCTTCCCCTTGACTTCTTGTGTTCATAATCTTCTGTATACTTAGACACAAGGATCAAACATAACAGGACCTAACTGAATTTGCTTGGCCATATCAAAACTACCCAGAGTATTTACAATTATATCAAGTACAAATAAAGATTTGTTTAAGGCTAAAAATGAAAATGAAGTTTTAAAACATGATATTTGTATTCTTGAAGAAAAATTAGAATTCATATCTTCTAAGATTGATAACTCTAGTATGCATGCTTCTAGTTTAAATGTATCATGTTTAGAAGAAAAAAAAAAGGAATTAAGGGAAAAAGTAGAATACCTTACCAAAGCCCTTGAAAAATTTGAAGTTGGATCCAAAACCCTAAACATGATCATTGGGAGTCAAAGGACTAGTTTCAACAAAAAGGAGTTAGGATACCAAGAATCCAACAATGAAAGGCCCTATCATTGCTTAATTACTAGGGGTAATCAAAAACAAAGATAATAGATAAGAAATGGATTCCTAAAGAGTCTTTGGTCAACTCAATTAGGAAAAACTTCTATTGGGTGCCAAAGTCAATCCTCAAGGGTTAGAAGATTTTGGGATAAGTCAACCATAGAAGACTTAATTCAATTTTTCAATACATGGTTGACTTTAGACCTAAAGGGGAAAACATGACCATTACCTTTCATTACATCTCACAACACACTATAAGCATGACTCGCGTTATAATCCTAGATATGTATGTGAGATGATAAGATGATACTCATAATTCACTTATACTTATGACATTTTGATGAGTTATAAATGGTATAAAAAATAGTGATAATAGACCAACTATGGGGAAAGTAAATATTTAAATAATGGACATCTTGCCCATAGATCATAGTTTAACATCTTAAAAAGTTTTAAAAACAATTCTATGTTGTATTTACAGTGGTATAGTTATTTTGAAACATATGAATTTAAAACTAGGTTTCAAATTGATACACAATTGAATGTTTTCAAGATTTTTGAGTTTCTTCCAAAACTTCAAAAATAAAATTATTTTCCATGAAATATATTTTTTCTTGTTAGAGGACATTAAAATAAATATGTTTTCAAAATTTCATGATTTTTTATATTTTATAGAATTTTTTATGTATTTTTGAAGTTGGCTTCAAAAATAAAAAATCGGATTGGCTTTGTATCAGTCGACTGGACTGCGTTAGGGAGCAGTCGACTGGTGCTTGTGAACTTTGGTCAAATTTTGATCAAAATTGATACCATAGTATGTGTGATTGTTTGGAACAATCTTTTTGATGGTGTAAAAGAGAGAGAAATGGGAAGGCTTAAGTTAGAAACTCATATTTCTCCATATTTGTGTAAGTAATTTGAAAATTAAATTGATAGAGCATATGTTAAGGGGGAGCTTAGATTTATGCTTCATGTTTATATTTTGCTTATAATTTTCAAGTTATTATTTTTGCCTAACTTAAACATATTACTATATATAAAAAAAAGGGGGAGATTTTGGTGCAATCGACCTAGGTTAAATCGGGTATGATAATAGTTTTGATGTGTGTGTCAAAGAGTTTAAGTTAGACTTTCATATGTGTTTGATATGTGGTTGAGTCATGCAGGACTTGGTGAAACACATGAGGAACTTTGTGTGACCAATTTATGGGAAAATCTCATTTTATGACTCGAGTCCATGAGATCGGTGAAGGATGATGTATCCAAGGGACCGCTGGACGAGGAGTAACGAAGTGGAGCCGAGGGAAGCAGACTTCAAGGCAACACGAAGGATGACACGGAGAGGAGGAGTGTGCTTGAGTGCATCTGAGGGACAAGTGCCGAGGAAGAGGGCTTCAAAGGGCAACTTGGGAGAGGATGAGTGTAAGG
The DNA here is from genome assembly GCF_018446385.1 of Zingiber officinale. Taxonomy (NCBI): domain Eukaryota; kingdom Viridiplantae; phylum Streptophyta; class Magnoliopsida; order Zingiberales; family Zingiberaceae; genus Zingiber; species Zingiber officinale. The sequence goes on along the minus strand of NC_055989.1, from coordinate 101,741,351 downwards.
AGGAGTTGATTGGTGGGAAGACCAGTCGACTGGTCTAAATTCACCAGAGCATAAAGAGTCTCTATGCCCGATGGCTGAAGGGATCAATCGACTGTTGTTTACACCAGTCGATTGATACAAGGTCGTTGGCGACTGTTGGCAGAATACTAGTTTCTATGGAGAGTCGTTGGCTGTTCCCAAGAGCTACACTAGCCGACTGGTGCATGAACTAGTCGACTGGTGCCGAGATGAGTTGACCTTGTATTTAGCTCTCTCCTTTTATTTAAGGGGAGCTTTGGGGCATGAAGGATGTTACTGATTGTTGTTGAATCACTCCTTAGTCATTGCCCAAAGCTTCTAAGTCATACTCTTTTTCCTACTCTTAATCTCCATCTTGTATAAGAAGAAGAGTGCTTTGTGAGAGGTTGTACTCCACTAATAAGGAGTAAGCTTTAGCCGGGGATTAATCCACCGAATGATTAAGGGTTCGTCCATCTCAAGGACAAACCGTGGAGTAGGAGCAAACAATCTTCAAACCACGTTACATCAAGTTTGTTAGGATTTGTATTCTTATTTATTTGCATTGTCTTAATTTTATTTCACTATGCACTAACATTGTAGGAAGGCAAAAGACTTGGGGTGACCAAGCTATTCAATCCCCAATTTAGCCAGCCACCTATCCTCAACGATTCCTACACTCCAAATCAATCCAATATTAACAATTAAGTGTAGATCAATCACCCATAAATCTGATCAGCTTTAGGTTGTACCCAATCTAACAGTACCTAGCTCTTCCGACGATGACTCAAGGCGATCGATGATCCCATTGAGTTCAGATTCAGACGATGCTTGATCTGGCTACTGGCAGAAACCACAACCACCTGTGGTCAAGATCTAGCTACGTCTATCTGTATCTGGCCGTGGTGGAGATCAGAGCCAATGTTCGAGAAGGTGGAGCCTACGGTCAGCTGGCACATCTATAGGCCTCTGGTCAGGACCATCATCCAGGGAGGAGTGGCCAATGGCGACGGGTCGAGGATGGCAAAGTCTACCAATCAGAGTTAGGGTTTGGATCCTTGCTCTTGGCCGAAGACTAGCCTGTGCATAGGCAGCGACTCAGATCGGGAAGAAGTGGCAGTAGGGAAAGCCGAAGGGCGTCGGAGCTCTTTCTCGTGGCTGGAAAAAAGGCCAGTGGTGACTGGTCAAAGATGGCACGATGAAATCGCAAGAGCGGGGTAACTCAGTGTCGGGGGTGGAAGAAAAGGAATCGGGAGGGGATGAACGAATAGACAAATGAAACCTTAGCGCACAGTAACATTAGATTATATACTTAGGGTTAATTATTTCAATCAGTTCCTACTTAATAAATATTCCAAATAGACTTTCTGTAAATCTAATAGATTCATCCTCTTAAACATGTTGTACAAGCACGAAATATTCTCGAAAAATTTCTATAATTTTTAAAAAAATCTGATAAAGTTATTCCTTAAATAACATTTATTATTTAATTATTATTTAATTGTTATATTTTATACTGCTTGATCATCTAGTAGTTGGAAATATTCTCTTGCCATGATGTTAACCTCACCATGGGCTGTCTCTTATGAAATTGGGATTCTCGTGAATTCTCCCGATTTCCACCGTGTCAGTGTCTCAACTCAAACGTTTCCTAAGCTGGGAAAATATGACCTTGGGATTATCTTGACCTAAGATGATTTCTTTGACTTACACATCAACTTAACTTTTGACCGAGCAACTTGACTTTCGACCTGGTTGCACCATGTGTAGATCTCCATATCTACCACATCATTTGCTAAATAATTAAAGAGATATTATTTTTTTTTCTCTTTTAAGACATTAGTAGAATTTTGTTGACAGACTCTACTTCTAATTATTTAGGCAATTATTAATTATAAAATAATAAATGGTAATTAACTTTTGATTATAAAATTAATACAGTAAATATCATTTTAGATTTACTTTCATTTTTAAATGATAAAGTGTCATTTAATTTTATAATATTTATTGGATAAAATAATAAGTTATAAAATAAAATTTCTAAGGAGAAAATTATATTTTCAGTCTTGTAATTTACATCTTTTTCAATTTTAATTCTGTTATGAATTAATTTACGTTCTTAATCCTGTAACTTATAATATTTTTCAATTCCAGTCCTTTTTCCTCTAAAATTGAAATTTTTCAACGGAAAATGTCTAGTTTGTGGTTGGAATATAAAAAGTCCAAGGGTAATAAAAAATCAAAACCCCTAAATTCAATTTACAATTCATTATTTTTAAAATTTTCAATTTTAAAAGAAAAATACTGAAATTAAAAAATATTATAAACTAAAGGACTAAAAATATAATTTGATTTATAACAGGACTAAAAACATAATTTTTTGGAAGTTAAATTTGAACAAGACTTGAATACTTTTCTAACCATTTTCCATTCAATGATACAACAATCGGTCCCATTTTGCTAAAAGGCCGCCAATTTTTTGTCAACGCGGCGTCAACCCCTTTATTCGAAACCTTCGGCGTCGTCGAGCATAAGCCTTTCCTAAAAGGAAGGCCGCAGAATCCGTTGCACACAATCTGCCGGCATGGCTGAACTTCCTTCTCGTCCTTCTTCGGCGGACCAGCCCCTTTCTGACGCTGGCTTCCTCCGACCGCTTGCGAGCTCCGATGGCGAAGACTTCTAAGAAGATGCCGAAGCGAAGCAGGTCGTCACCCCAAGGGAATCTGGTCGGCTCCTCCACGGTGCCACGGATTCGGCAGGTGCCGCACGCGCAGAGCAGCAGCTTCCAGAGGTGGCGATCGCAGATGCTGCGGGCGTGGAAGTGGGGCCCAGGCAACGGCGGGAGCGGGCTCGCTGGCGGTGTCAGGGAGCAGAGCCTGAAGGCGATTGTCAATTTTGAGATGATGGTGAATGAGAAGGCAGTGGTATCAAATCGAAACCAAAACTAGGGGATTACACGGTCTACTGTTCCTTTCTTCTATTTTTTGATACATGTTAATCCTTATGATATTTGGCTGTATCCATGTTTGTGGATCGTAAACATGAAAGTCAACGAAAACGATGCTATCAAATACATCACGCTCACTTATTGTGTAACGTCAAAAGACTATATTGACAGATTGACCTAATTCTTTTCCTTCTTGTTGATTTGGTTAATAGCAAGTCTTCACTTTAGTTTGAGTAATACAACACAAAAAAATAAAGTTATGGATGGAATTCTCTTTACCAAGAGAATGAGGTTTATCCATGATAAACTAGTCCCTAGCAATTAGAAAATGACCAAATTTTCCATTTACAGGGGAGATGGGACAAGGACTCTGTTCTCTAGCTGTTGTATCTGTACCAACTGGTAACCAAGCAGTAAATAGCCATGTAGTGTTCGATTCATCCAATTTACATTGTGTATCCCTCTATATTCATGCAAACCACCTGAAGACGTGTGACGCACCAACTGGTCCGTTGCCAGACTAGTTCGCACAGCTACTATCAGGCTGGGATACATGATTCTGAAGTCTGAACCATATAGCATGGTCTTCATTCTAATCAAATATTTGTGCCAGTAACTCAATTGACTTATGCTCCTGATAAACTATCAAATCTGTCCTCATGGGGTGCCTAGTTAGTTAGACGATAGCATATTTGCTACGATCGGATAGAGATTAATTCTTGATGGATGCATGTCCTCGGAGAAAAAACTTCTCCCACCCTCTAACTACTTAGCGGTCAACTATAAACTGACTTTATGATTTACCTCTCTTCACAAAATCTAGGGACGAATTGTGAGTGATGACCAGAGTGAACATAATCATCTTTTACTACAATTGTAAATTATCATATATGATTTTTGTCAATTGTAGTATTAACTATGTGATAGCTTCCCCTCGTTGAATAAAATCTGGCTTTGAAACTTGAGTTTCAAAAAGGTTTTAATTTTATTGCGTGGAACTTTTATTAAAATGTCCAACTTCCAATCGTTGCAGTATAAATGATTCCTTGGATCTCAATGGTACTGGATAGTGAAAATGTTGTGCCTTTCCCAGTCTCATATGAGAAATAAACCAAATAGCCAACAGTATCAACTTTGGTAAGCTAAAACCGTTACCAAATGGAATTCAGGCACTTCAATAGGCCGGTGATACCTTAATTTTCTGTCATGATGAGATCCGCAAAATCAGCAACCTTATTCAGTTGGGTTTATAACACATTCATCCAAGCATGTAATTCAGTGAATACAATGAACACGGATTATTTTTTCTGATCTTGCTTGTTTTGACTGTAACTTATAGCTTATTCATAGTCAACTATTAATTCCATTAATTGGTAGGGATCTGTTTTTCTCCTCTCTGTATTTGGATCCGATGATTTTTTTTTTTTGTTTGAATTACTATTCAGATGTTTTTGCCTTTTGAAGTGAACAATCTTAGTGCCGGATCATAGTCAAAATAAAGAAACCATTTCGTTATATGAACAATTTTTCATCGTTGGTCTTCATTCAAATGCAAATGTTGAAGTTGTTGAAGATGCTTTTGCAAAAAGAAACATCTGGGAGTCAGAGGTGGCAAAATCTGAAATCTTGGATCTTAGAAACATCTGTATCATGGGTGTAGGCCTACTTTGGAACCTTAGGTCTGCTTTATTCACTATGGCATGACTCGCTTTTTATTTCTGAGAAGCATTTATAGTTTCACATAAAAATGTATTTAAATATTAACCTAAGAATTTGTGTAGTTAAAATATGATCTAAATTTTCTGTCTCTAATATAAGGTTGAATATGGACACCTAAAAATATGTTTGAATTCATGCATTCAATATTGCAATCAATCTCTTTCCATGAAGCATTGTAGTAAAAGTGATTATACTCACTGCAAACATTTCACACCATCCGTCTCTAAGTTATGTGAAGGAAGATAAATTATCGAGTTAGTTAATCGACCGTCAAATAACTAGGGATGGGAGATTATTCCATGAAGCGTGCACTTATATTGGATTGCGTCTAATGTGAAAGTTAATTAATTATATTTATGAAGCACTTCTACTTTGAATATAACTCTTTTACATAGTGTTTATAATAGTTCTAAATATTTTGGTCATTTTCATTATTAACTGTATAAAAGGTTCAAATTCCGTATAGATAATTGTTTATTACTTTGTGATCAATCACTTCTTAATGGATTTTGTGTCGCTCTTGTTTTTTCACTTTTTTCTTACAACTTTTGAAATTTTGATGTTTTATTCCTGCTACAGCAGCATCCTACTCGTGATTCACACTATACTTTCTTTCTTAAAGGTTGAATGTTGATGTGAAATCCATCTTTTATTGTCACCTATGCCCTTTAAATTTTTTGAGAGTTGCAAGACTAATTATTTTCTATTGCTCCTGGTACCAAAGGGATTTACCTAAAGAGTATGTTGAGAGGTTACCAAGTTCTGTTCACAAATTGTGGATACCCTTTTGGATGATAAATTTTTGAAAACTGTCCACAAAGACTTGGAAAGTAACTACTATCTAACTCCGATCAATTTTATATTTAATGTCTTCGTAAGCTTATTTCTCACAAATCACAATGCTCTCAATTACTAGCTTATTTCTCACCATGCGCTTAATTATTCTCACTAGTAGAATTTGATGGGTAGACTTTTAAGATTCAATAAAATAATAAATAGATAATTATCTAAGTAGATGTACATTAAGTAAACTTGGCATAAAAATACCAAAGTCTTTATCTTATCCATACCAGTTCAAAATTGGGCTGATTTTAAAGTAAAAAGACTCTTTTACTTCATCAATTCTATAAAAGTATCAAAATGGTTGATTGTATATGATTTCACAATTTTTATATTGTGGTGACTTGATCGAAGTATTTGTTTATCGTATTACTACAACAAAGTATATTATTTTATTACAACATAATTTTAATTGAATAAAATATTTTTTATCATCAAAATTAAACAAATATATTATAAATATCTATAAAATATAACTCAAAAGTGAATTCACAAAAGATATATTTAACTAACTTCACCCAAAATATATCCAAAAATTTTAAATACAATTAAAAATTTATTATCCAAAAGTGTATCCACAATTTGTGAATACTAAATTTTAAAATAGTTTAAAATAGTTTTGCTTCCCTCTAAATCCCTGTTTTACCTTAAATTAAGGCTACGATGTGCATTAAAAAAAACAACATAGGGATGAATATTTTGGATGTATAAGTTACCGGACAAATTAGGAAGAAAGCCATTCTATTTTGGGTGGAGCTATTCACACCCCAACATTCACTAAAGATACCCAAATTTTTCTCTGTCAAAAATATCCTTAGATGAAAAGTCTAAAATACACTTTTTATAAAATTTGTATTTCCCTTCCCTCTTTCTCCTTCCTCCGCCCATCTCTTTTTTTTCTCTGTTTCTCTCTATCTAAATCCTAACAATCTAATATCTTCCAAAACTTCAATTTTGTAACAAATCAAACACGATGGACCATGAAGATCCAATTCCCACAAACAATGCAAGTTTTTTTTTTTTTTTTTTCCATTTTTCTCACGTAGTATAATTGTATATTTGTATCCTCATGATTTGAACTATAGCAGTTTGAAAGTGATTCAAACACACAATGTTCGGTCATACCAGGCCAAACACTTTGAGCAATGTTCGACTATTAGAAATCGAACATAACGAAATATGTTCAGTTGATTGTTTCTATGTAGGATCGAGACGTGCTAGGGGGGTGAATAGTGCTCGTGATTTTTTCACTTTATCAGAAAACATCTGTTCGAGTAAAATGTAGTGGAAATGAAAGAAAGGAAAAAAAGCAAGCAAATGTTGACACTTTTGATTTATTTGGTTCTGAGACTTTGACGACTCCTACTCCAAGGCCCACGATCGTCGATCACTTTCGTTGGGCAATCCACTATCAGTTTAGAAAATCTTTACAAAGACAAGTACAATAGATTTAAGTACAACAATTGAAATTTATACCGACAACTTTAAGGATCTAGAGGGTTGTACTTTCAGTTATCGGAGTTGCATCGCTCGGTTGCTGGAGTTGCATCGAGGAGTCACAGGATCATCTTTAGAGCAGCGCGCAGGAGAAAGATTGTAAAAATGAAGTGTATCCAATGCACTACTCGTGGTCTCCTTTTATGGGCTGTTGAAGGTGCCTTCAACCCCACTGAAGGCGCTTCCAGTGGTGCAGCTTATCCCCGCAGAGTCGGAGATGATAACTTTCGTAATCTGCAAAAGTTATTCCTTCATAAGGAGCCTTCCATCCAGCATCCAAGGTGCCTTCAGGCACATAGAAGGTGCCTCTATGCCTCTCCGTGCAAGCCTTCGAACAAGCCACCCGAGTCACCTCCAACAACCCCGGAGGCGCCTTGAACACTGTTCGTTCGAGTCTATCTTGTGCTTTTCACTTCCTGCAAGATACCGTGGGTGCAATCGACCTAGGTTTGATCTATACGATCATGATTTTGATGTGTGTGTCAAAGAGTTTAAGTTAGGTTTCATTTTGTTTTGATATGTGTTTGAGTCATGTAGGACTCACATGAGAAGCTTGGTGCGGCCAAGTTTAGGAATCTCATCTTATGGCTGGGGTCTTTGAAGATCGGTGAAGGATGGTGCATTCGAGGGATCGCGGACGAGGAGAAATGGAGTGGAGCCAAGGGAAGAAAACTTCAAGTCAACGTGAAGGACGAGTGTGAGTGCATCTGAGGGAGCCGTGGGCTCGAGTGCATCTGAGGGACGAAGGCCAAGGAAGAGGGCTTCAAGGGTGACTACAGAAAGGATGAGTGTGAGTGAATATAAGGTATTAATCGACTGGTACTGAGACCAGTTGCCTGATCCAAACTCACGAGAGCATAGAATGCTTCTGTGCCCGACGGTTATGAAGACCAGTCGACTGGTGTTGACACCAGTCGACTAATGGAAAGTCGTTGGAAAAATCTCGGATTCTGCGGAGAGCCATTGTGTAAAATACCCAAAAGGATGAATAACCATAAGGAAATTTTCATAAATTTTAAGGAATTTTCTGAGAATTTATCGGAGCTCGTATGACGAGTTTGAGAGGATGCATTTATAGGCTTAGGAAAAGCCTGTTTGGAATATCCAAGGATGAGAGTTGATTGAAAAACCAACTTAGGATTTAATTAAATTAAACCTAAGTTTATAAACCTTTCTCTTTTAAATCCCGATTCTTCCTCTGTTGCTCTCGACGCCGACCCCTAACCTCTTCCCTTTCTCTTCGTCTCTTCCCCCTCCCGACCTTCTCTTCGTCTTCCCCAACCGACGTGCTACCCTCACTTCCTCTTCTCCCTCACGAACAAAACCTGTCGATTAAGGGAGATTGAGCACTTTTGTTTCCTGTTTTTCTCTTCCTCATGCCGATTCCCCTCATCTTCCCCGACTCCTCCCTCTCTCGGTCCCCATCATGTCGATCGCCATGAGATCACTGCCGGTAGTGGTCTTCCTCTGTGCGTGCCTCACCAACGCCAAGCTCTTTGGGCAGGCGACCCGATCCTTTTCTGCTTTTCCTCCTCGCGTCTCTGCCCTAGCTCTCCCGATCTCTTCCTCTTCACTGATCTGGATAAGGGAATCCTTGTGCTGGCTGGAATACTTGTAGATATTGGCGATACGAACAGAACCTAGAGATTAGTGGAAGGTAGGGTTCTTGTTTAACGTTTGTTGATTGAGGTTTGGGTTGATGCCTTGATGTGGATGTGTGATTTTTTGCTTTAGGGCTTTTGAATTGCTGTGGCGATCTTGCTTCAGCTGAGGATTTGGAAGAAGGAGGTTGTTAAGGTTAGTTTTTATGCCAAGCATTGATCCGATCAATAAATGTATTGGAATTGGTTTAATCTGATTGTGAATGCTTGTGGATATCCAAAACCAATGTAGTGGTTGTTGTTTAAGGAGGAATTGATAAATGAGTATGATGGACCCAATTTGGGTTAGCTAATTTGGTTGGATTGTTTAGGACAATCCAAATTGAGGTTCCTCATGAAATTAGGATTTAGTTTAGATAGTTGCCTTGGGACTTTGCTAGAATTATATGCATGTCGTTACAGGATTTTGATTTGAGATGAACATCTTGACGTGGTATCTATCTGATACGATCTCCATTTTTGAGGCGGGTACCTTTCACATATCTTTTTGATATTGTCATTCTGATATGCTTAGTGAGTTATAACTAGTAGTAATAGTTATGCTGATATCTGCTTGGTATGCCAATACTTGAAACCCGTAATATACCTATTTTGTTATCTGTTATGTATTTATGTGTATGTCCTTTTTGATTCTTGCCATGTGTACCTATGTAGTGATTACCGGATACATGTCTAGCTACTAGATATACTTGTCTTGTGTACCCAATTTTATTACTTGGCATGTGCACCTAGGTTTATCATCTGGCATATATTCCTAGATCATTGTTAAGGACTTGATTTCCTTTTTGGTATATATTATGAGGAGGCTGATATTTTCAGGATTTACATGCTTAGTGTCATGCACCATTTTGCATTATTGCAGGCTGTGCGATTGTCAGCTCCATTATTGTTGAGCACATCGCCAGTTACATGACCTGCACATACACAACCACTCATGGGTTAGTGGTATTTCAGGCAGGGTGTGTGTGCAGTTTGCTTTGTCAGGGCTCTGCTAGTCCGGTCATGGGTAGCGATGACTGTAGCGTGGTAGCGAGCAAGGATCCCTCCTCTTGACTATGACACAGGGAGATGAGAGCTTTGGCTTCCCCACTCTGTTTGGGGTAGGAGGATAGGTATACTCCGACAACATCCTGTCCACTCGGTCACTCAGGAGTAGTGATGGCAGAGTGCATAGTTGTCACAGCCCTACCCACTCGACCTCACCATCGCGTGTAAGGTGGTTGACTGGCGTCAGGGGTGACCGAGACATTTGCATCATATGCATGGATTGCATTTATTGCTTGTGATTGCTTCATTTTGGATGCTACATTTTGGTGGTTGCATATGATTGACATGCATACAGGAGACATGAGGTATTTAGTCTGACGACCCTTATATTCGGATAGGAGGTCCTGGTGAATACAACTTCTTTGTTTGTTCAGTTTTTACATTTCCTGTTATTTATCAGGAGACTGTACTCCATGATTATTACTGATAGCTATATCTTATTATGCATGTTAGTTTGATACCTACTGAGTTCATTGAACTCACCCCATTATTTTATTTTCCTATTTCAGGTTGAAGTTGTCAGGAGGTTCCAGTCGCTAGCCCCCACTCCATGTCGTGACAGTTTTCTATTTTCAGTCTTTGTTTTCTTGTTATGTATATACATACAGGTGATACGTGTGTCTTGTTTCCTTGTTGTACATGTATCCTGCACACTCACAATGCATATCAAATACAACAATAAACTAACTTAAACCTTTGCCGAAACATCAAAACCCAGAGTACCCAGATTGCTCCAACAATCTCCCCCTTTTTGATGTTTGGCAATCCGTTTAAGTTAAGGAAACAATATAGCAATAATAATGTAAATAAACATGCAATTTACACATGCATAAATCATGGAACCTAATCCTAGGCTCCCCCTTCACCTAAGCTCCCCCTTGAGCTAGGATTTCTTGCAAAGGTAACTTCTTCCCTTTTGCTAATAAGTGAGCAATCGCTCCCCCTTCACCTAAGCTCCCCCTTGAGCTAGGATTTCTTTCAAAGGTGTGTAGGTTTCCCACTTAAACTTATATTTCTCCCCCTTTGCCATACATCAAAAAGAGCTCCAACAATATCCCAATTATTGGACTCTTTGACCTCTAATGACCATAAACATCATGTATTAATCCCCCATAAGATTACATGCATGTTCACTGTAGGACCGTTGGGCCAGCTAGAAGGGGGTGGTTGAATAGCCCTGAATAAAACACGACCCTTTCTCGAACGATTAAGCTAACACTTGAAAAATAGATTAAGCAGAAAATAAAGCATAAAAACGAGGCACCGGATTTGACTTAGTTACAACCGGGGAGGTTGTTAATCCAAGGAAGATGGTTGCACTAAGAACTCCTTCAGGCGGAGAAGCCTCGTTTACAGCAGTGTAGGCACAAAAAGAAAGAAGCTAATCAAAGCAGTGGAAGCACACAAGTGTTGTTACAATTTCTAAACTAATGAAAAGCTTCTGGACTAAGGCTATATTAATAGCCTTGGTCGGGGCGCCTGGAAGGGTTCTGGGCGCCCTGGGGGATAAAACTTTATCCCCCTAACGTTCAGATCGCGTAATTCGCGATCCTGGTCAAAATCAGGGTCCGGGCGCCCCGTAGCCCAAAGTCAACAGGTGTTGACTTTTTCGTCCGGGACCTCTTCTCTGGTTCAGTCCCGCCTCGGTCCGGTTCTTCTCCTCCGGATCTGCTCGCTTGGATGATCTCTGCCATCCGGAAAAGGGCTCACCCGAACCCAACTTCCGGTCTTCTCAAGCGGGCTTTCCTCCGGCTTCTCGTCCCTCGGAATCGCCGCGTGTTTCCTTCTCGTCCGTCGGCGTACTCATCCACAGTCTTCGTCCCTCGGACGCACCGCGTGCCGTCCTTCTCGCTAGCTGCGTCTCTTGCTCCCCGAGCAATCTTTCGCTCCGGCTTTCGTCCCTCGGAACCACCGCACGCTTCCTTCTTGTCCGCCGGTGTACTCTTCCACAGCACCTCGTCCCTCGGACTATCGTCCTTCTCGCTAGCTACATCTTCCGCTCGACTACCTGTGTTCCTAAGCTCCTGCACACTTAGACACAAGGTTAGAAACACACAGGACCTAACTTAACTTGTTGATCACACCAAAACAACCTTGGGGTTCCAACAATTTCCCCCTTTTTGGTGTGATCAACTTAAGTTAAGTTAGGGTTAAAATAAACATTAAATAAAATTAAGTAAATTACTTAATTTACAATTTAAGCACAAAAAGATAGAAAAGATAAAATCTATCTACCTCCCCCTAGACTTATACTTTCCCTTCTCCCCCTTTGATCACAAAAAATTGGGGTTCCAAGAAAAATAATCTAAGAGTTAAAGACTTAGAAAAAGTATTTCTAAAAAAAGTTCTAAGTTTTTAAGAAATTTAGAAAATTTTTCTAAGTGTTTTAAGCTGAGATTTCTAGTTTCAAGAAAAAGTTCTTAACTTAAAAAAAATGATTTTTTGAGAATATTTCTAAGTATAAAAAAAATCCTAAGTAAAAATTTTTGAAATAAAACATCCTAACTTACATTTTTAAGTATTTTTTTTATTTTAAATGACTTAGGCAAAAAAAATTTCTAAGTAAGTAAATTTCTAATTTGAAATAAAATGTTTTGAATAACCTTTTTCAAGCACTAATTAATTCTTGTTTTAATGCTTCATTAGTAAGTTAATTAAACATTTATTTCAATATTTTGGCTTCCAGGTTGTGGCGAGGCACTAGACCTTCTTGGTTATTGGAGTAACAACCACTTCCTTAGACAAAGCCTTATAAAGAAATTATTTGTTTAATTTTCTCACTTAAAGCGCTAATTTTAATTTTAAAATTAATTTAAGCATGACTTCGGAACCCAATATAGGTTCCAGCCTACTGGATTAATCAAAAAAATTTTAGGGACATATTTTCTTGAAATGTTCTTAATTTGTCCCGGGTGATATTTAAAGTACCAATTTAAATTATTAAATCTTCTAAAATTGGTTTTAGATGAACATACATAATTTTTCAAGTTATCTACTTTAATTTTCAAATCATCATTTTCAAGTTTCAATTTTTCATTTGCTAGTTTTAATTTATCTAATTCTTCTAAGGGACAAGACTTAGCTAGAATTACTTTTAAATTTTTATTTTCACTTTCTAATTTGCAGCAATCTTTTGTTAAAAGTTTAACGAATTTAAACATTTTATCGGGAGGAAGAGATCGTACTTGACTTACCTTGTCGATCTCGTTGTCCGTTTCTCCCCCTGAGCTGCTGCTTTCTTCCGACGTGTCTCCCCCTTCATCGAAGCTCTCGATGCTCATTTCGGAAGAGCTTGAATCGCAGTTGTCATCTTGATGACTCGCCATCAGTGCGAGTCCGGAGAATTCTCCGACTTCCGATTTGGATGACGTATCGTCCCACGTCGCCTTCAGGGCCTTTCGTTTCTGGATAGGCTTCTTACCCTTCTCCTTATCTTTATTCTTCAGCTTGGGGCAGTTGTCCTTGATGTGCCCTTCTTCGTCGCAGTGGTAGTAGCGGATCGTCCTTTTCTTTTTCCCCTGTAGATGGTTAGTAGATCTAGACTTACAAATTTTCTTGAATCTTCTTACCATCATTACCATTTCCTCGTCGTCGAGAGAGGATTCTGATTCTGGTTCATCTCTCGAGGCTTTGAGGGCGACGTTGTTTTTAGGCTCCTTCATTCCTGCACATCTTGACTCATGTACTTCAAATGTTGAAAAGAATTCTTCTAATGAAATCTTTTCTAAATCTTTAGAAATGTAAAATGCATCTACTAATGATGCCCATTTGGTATTTCTAGGAAAGGAATTTAAAGCGTACCTGAGCGAATCTCGGTTACTTACCTTTTCTCCGAGATTTGAAAGTCCGGTGATAATTTCTTTTATTCTCGAGTGCAGATGTGCGACTGACTCGTCTTCCCCAAGTCGCAGGCTGGTGAGCTGATTGCGAAGCATATCTCTTTTGGTGAGCTTGGCTTCGGACGTCCCTTCGTGCAGCTCGAGGAACTTCTCCCAAAGTTCCTTTGCGGATTTGTATTTACCGATCCTGTTGACTTCTTGAGGCGGAAGAACGCTTAGCAGATGGTACTCTGCTTTGTCGTTTGCCACGAAGTCGGCCTGCTCCTTTTTTGTCCATTTATCTATTTCCTTGTCCTCTGGAGCTTCAAAGCCAAGTTTCATCGTTAAAAATAATTCAATATCTGTTCTAAGAAATACCTGCATCAGTTTTTTCCAGGTAGCGAAGTCCCCTTCGTATTTCGGCGGGTGGATGCTTGGTCCAGCCATCTCGTTGCTTCGTTCGGCGGTTAGTCCTCCTGAAGCGTCTCGGCTCTGATATCACTTGTAGGACCGTTGGGCCGGCTAGAAGGGGGGGTTGAATAGCCCTGAATAAAACATGACCCTTTCTCGAACGATTAAGCTAACACTTGAAAAATAGATTAAGCAGAAAATAAAGCATAAAAATGATGCACCGGATTTGACTTGGTTACAACCGGGGAGGTTGTTAATCCAAGGAAGATGGTTGCACTAAGAACTCCTTCAGGCGAAGAAGCCTCGTTTACAGCAGTGTAGGCACAAAAAGAAAGAAGCTAATCAAAGCAGTGGAAGCACACAAGTGTTGTTACAATTTCTGAACTAATGAAAAGCTTCTGGACCAAGGCTATATTTATAGCCTTGGTCGGGGCGCCTGGAAGGGTTCCGGGCGTCTTGGGGGATAAAACTTTATCCCCCAACGTTCAGATCGCGTAATTCGCGATCCTGGTCAAAATCAGGGTCCGGGCGCCCCGGAGGCCAAAGTCAACAGGTGTTGACTTTTTCATCTGGGACCTCTTCTCTGGTTCAGTCCCGCCTCGGTCCGGTTCTTCTCCTCCGGATCCGCTCGCTTGGGTGATCTCTGCCATTCGGAAAAGGGCTCACTCGAACCCAACTTCCGGTCTTCTCAAGCGGGCTTCCCTCTGGCTTCTCGTCCCTTGAAATCGCCGCGTGTTTCCTTCTCGTCCGCCGGCGTACTCATCCATAGTCTTCGTCCCTCGGACGCACCGCGTGTCGTCCTTCTCGCTAGCTGTGTCTCTTGCTCCCCGAGCAATCTTTCGCTCCGGCTTTCGTCCCTCGGAACCACCGCACGCTTCCTTCTCGTCCGCCAGTGTACTCTTCCGCAGCACCTCGTCCCTCGAACTGCCGTCCTTCTCGCTAGCTGTGTCTTCCGCTCGACTACCTTTGTTCCTAAGCTCCTGCACACTTAGACACAAGGTTAGAAACACACAGGACCTAACTTAACTTGTTGATCACACCAAAACAACCTTGGGGTTCCAACATTCACCACTCTTTTGGTCATTTTCTAATGCTGAAAAATATTTTCAAACCGTATCAGTTGACTGCTATAAATCCCAACCGACTGTCATCGTCAAAATGAGCTTACAGAGATATTTTGTGCTCATGAACAGTGTTACCAATTGGCTGTCATCGTCAAAATGAGCTTACAGAGGTCTTATGTGCTATAAATTACTATTACCAGTCAACTGGTAACTGTACCAGTCGACTGGTACTCTATGTTGACAAAAATTAACCTTTTGACCCACTTTCATAAATGCGTCAAAAATTCCACAAACCTCCAAAAAATCCCAAATTTTGTGGAGAAGTCTATTTTATCCATGTCTAGTTGGGGAAAATATATATAAAAATATATTTATCACAAATTCCAAGATTGACACAAAATTCAAAACTATCTAAATAGTTCAATTGAACATTGACCTAAAGTCCTAGTTTTGGCTTCCTCTTGATGTATTTGCCCATGCTAAACCATAATGCATCCCTAACATTAGTTTATATGTAATCTATATATCAAAAACTAATTTTTATACAATATGAACCCAATTCATATTTCCATGCATGAAACACATCCTAATTGTGTCAACCCACTAAGTTAGAGACTCAAGTTCGTCTCCTAACCACTTGGCACATTTGATAGCCCATCTACCATGGGTCCCAAAGGCTCTTCCTAACCTTAGGAATCTTAACTTTAGTCATATCCCTTGGTGACTCATTTACTATGGCTAGGCCACTTCAGTGCACCTCGGGTGACACTTGGCTTACAAAACTCACCTTCTTAACCTTAGACACCTTGTCTTCGGTTAGTTTCTTCTTGTCCTTCACCTTGGACACTTTATCATTGCCATAATTATATGCCACCCTAGCATATTCCTTCTTATTGTCCTTGGATGACTCTCCTTTGTCCTTGGTCATATCTCTCTTACTAATGTCATGTGCTACCTTAACACTTGACCTCCTTTTGGTCTTGGAGAGACCTAATTTGACATTTTTGGGTCTTTGACCACCCAAATATATGTCAAGTCCTTTAGGTCCAATAATGAACCTCTCTAGGACTTTCTCCATTTCCTCAAGCTTTGCCTTCAAGGCTTGATTTTCCAACTCTAGGGTTCTAACCCTAGAGTCAACATGTTCACTTTGGACATCCCTAGACCTACCCACCTTCCTAGGCATATGTATCCCTTTCTTGGGATTAATGCTTAGGTTTTCACCTACTTTCCTTCCCTTTGGCAAAGTGGTTTAGGTCTTATTAGGTCTACTCTTACTAGATTTAGCATGAATAGGTCTCCTAGGGTTATCTCCTACATTAACCTTATTCCTATCATTATATTTAAATCCATGATTATGCTTAGGTAAATAATGAAAATTATTTTTAGCATGCATGGAAGAATTTAAATTTGAACTTGAATTCAAATTAGGATTTACCTCTCTTACCCTTGGAGCTCTCTTCTTCTCCCACTTCTTTAAGTGCGCCAATTTCTTGAGCTCTTCTCTCCTTGGGTACTTTGTGTGGTAGTGTCTCCACTCACCACACATGAAATACCTAATGTGCTTCTTCTCCTTCCTACAACTCATATTAGTTAAATCAACTTTAGTGAGTTTAGGGTTTGCCTCCTTTATCCTCTTGAGCGAAGGACACCTACTCTTATAGTGCCCCATCTTACCACACTCAAAGCATTTGATGTGATTCTTTTTGCTCTTCTTGGTAGTTGAAGTGGAGGGTTGATCTTCCAAGATCTCATCTTCCTTGGATTGCTCTTCTTCCTCTTCACTTGAAGATGTGGATGATTCCACTTCTTCCTCCCATGAAGATGTGGATGATACCTCCTCATCTTCCTTCTCCTCCTCGGATGTTGAACACGTGTCAACATCCGATTGGTCCTTCTCCTCTTGGACCAATGAGCTCTTCTCCTTAGGCTCCTCCTTTTCTTGAATTTGTGTAGGACTCTCATGAAGCGCAATTACCTTTTTCCAAAGGTCACTTGCGTTCTCGTATTCACCTACATTCAATATCGCATTAGGAGGTAATAAATAAATTAAAATTCTAGTTACCACCTTGTCCGTCTCCGATTGCTCCCTTTGCTCCTCGGTCCAATATCGAGGTTGGAGACGCTTTCCCTTCTTGTCCGTTAGAGATTTAAACGGTTCCTCCAATGCAATCCATTGGTTCTAATTCATTTGAAACCACATCTCCATGTGATTCTTCCAATAGTCAAAGTCCTCGCGCTCGTATGGAGGTGGGATTCGGATGTCCCATCCGAGAGGTCCCTCCGACTCCATCTTCTTCCTCTAGCCGCTCTCTTGGCGATTAGTCCAACAAGAGCTAACCTCGCTCTGATACCACTTGTTGGGACCTTGACGTCCGCTAGAAGGTTGGTGAATAGCATTTCACTCAAATCGTCGCTTCCTATGCTTGTTAGTGCACAACGGAAATACAAAACAAATCTAACAAATAGAAAGCTAAACCTAGAGGTAATAACCAAGACAATCAAACCTCTAACACGTTTATGTAACGTGGTTCAGAGATCACTTACTCCTACTCTACGGCTGTCCGTAAGGTGGATGATCCCGATTCGTCGGTGGATGACTCCTCGGAAAACCTCCGGCTAGCTCGAATAGCTCCTTGTGGGTGGAGAAATCTCGCCACAAACTCGCACAAGCTCTTGATCACTCAAGAAGACCTTGGAGACTCTAATAGGGGTTAACCACCTCTATTTTCGTTAACCTTAACCAAGCTTCCAATGCTTGGTTATGTTGGTCCCTTTGGAGGCCGGCAAGAGGGGAGGGGTGAATTGCCCTACAAAATAAACATCGAACCTTTCTCGGAGTTCAACTATATAATGAACACTTGTAATAAATAAATAAATGAGACTAAGTAAAGAAAAGCAGACACCAGAGTTTTACTTGGTTTGCAATCAGAGGATTGCTAATCCAAGGAATGTAAGCGCACTATCTGATTCTCCTCTGGGCGGAGTAGCCTCTTTACAACGTTGACAGCACAAATGAAAAGAACAGAATTGAAAGCATAGAAAGAATTGATTACAAGTGAGTTCTATTTAAGGTTCTGGACCAAGGCTATATTTATAGCCTTGGTCGGGGCGCCTGGAAGGGTTCCGGGCGCCCTGGGGGGGGATAAAACTTATCCCCCAACGTTCAGATCGAGTCAAAACTCGATCTGGTCAATTTTACTGCTCAGGGCGCCCCGGAGGGCTCGGGGCGCCCTGGACTGTCTCGGTCCGGGTCTTGTTCGCTCCGGCTCCGCTAGCTTGGGTGATCTTGGCCATCCGGAATAGGGCTCACCCGAACCCAAGTTCCAGCCTTCTCCTCGAGCAGCCTTCCTTCCCGGTTTCTCGTCCCTCGAACGCCGCGCACGTTCTTCTCGTCCACCGGTGTACTCTTCCGCGGTCACCTCGTCCCTCGGACGCACCGAGCCCGTCGGCTCTCTCCCCGTGCCGTCCTTCTCGCTAGCCGCGTCTTCCGCTCGACTTCCTGTGTTCCTAAGCTCCTGCACACTTAGACACAAGGGTTAAACAAACGCAGGACCTAACTTAGCTTGTTTGATCACATCAAAACACCTTGGGGTTCCAACAATCTCCCCCTTTTTGATGTGAGCAACCCAAGTTAAGTTAGGGTAAACATATGCAATAAAAACAATTTATATTCAAATAAGTCCAAATATTTTTCAATTGAAAAATTATATTACCTCCCCCTAGACTTAACATACTTCTCCCCCTTTGATCACATAAAAATTGGGGTTATAATCAAGTCTAAGGTAATTTCAAACAAAAACTTTGAGTGTAAAAAATGTCTAAGTAAAGACACTCTTCAGAAATTTTCTTTCGAGAAAAATTTAAGTAAAATATTTTCAGATAAAAACAGTCATAAGTGTAAAAAAAAATTTAAATTTGAAACTTATCTTAACATTTCCAAAAAACTTTTCTAATTAAAAAAAATTCTAAGTTAATATTTATAAGAAACAATTCTAAGTAAATTTTAAGAAAAATTATAAGGCAATAGTATCAAAAAAAATTCTAAGATAACTTTCATAAAAAAATCCTAAGTCAATTTTCATAAAAATTTCTAAAAAAAATTTCTAAGAAATTTTTTTTTTTTAAAATATTTTCTAACACAAATTGAATAACTCTTTTAAAGCATTAAGTAATTTAAATTAATGCTTTTTCAGTTAGTCAATTAAACTTTTCATTTCGATACTTGGCTTCCAGGTCGTGGCGAGGCACTAGGCCTTCTTGGTTATTGGAGCAACAACCACTTCCTTAGACAAAGCCTCATAAAGAAATTAGTTGTTTAATTTCCTTGCTGAAAATGCTAAGTCTAACTTTAATTTTAAACTAAACAGGTTTTTGGAACCCAGTAGAGGTTCCTACCTACAGGATTAACCAAGTATTTCCTAGGTATATAGATTTTTGATATATTTCTAATTTGACTATGATGAAATCTATAATACCAATTTAAACCTCTATAATTTCTAAAAGTAGAAATATTTGAACCATTAGATTTTTTCAATCTTTCTATTTCTTCTTTTAGTTTTTCATTTTCAATTTTCAATTTTTCAAAATCCTCTATAAGACATGATTTTGCCAAAATTCTCTTTGTTTCTAGAATTTCATTTTCTAATTTGGCATTTTTATTTTCTAATTTATACATGGATTTAGTCATAGCTTTGATACCAAAGTAAAGTTCATCAGGGGGTAAGAGGCATACCTCACTTACCATATCAGACTTGAAGCCTGAATCTCCCCTTGCTTCGCTACTTCCATCTGAGGTCGCTCCCCCTTCATCGATGCTGGGTTCTGGTGTACTTTGTCCTTCGTAGCTTGCCATCAGTGCTATCTCGGCATATTCTTGAGCTTCTGATTCGGATGAAGAAGTGTCATCCCAAGTTGCTTTTAGGTTGTGTTTCTTGGGTGTCTTCATTTTGACCTTCTTGAGTTCTGGGCAGTCTTCCCTTAGGTGTCCCTCCTTCTGACACTGGTAGCACCGTACCTTTCTTCTACCTTTTTGATCCTTTTTATTCTGCATTTTAAATTTATTAGATCTAAAAAACTTTTTAAAGTTTCTTACCATGTACGCTTCTTGATCGTCTTCGGAGTCTGACTCGGGTTCATCCTTGTTGGTTGCGTTCAGCGCCATAGTCTGGGTTGTGTCCTTTGATATCTCTGCATATCTAGTTTCGTGTAATTCAAGGGTAGAAAACAACTCTTCTAAAATACTTACCTCCAGGTCTTTTGAGATGTAGTAAGCATCGACGATTGATGTCCACTCCGGAGTTCTTGGAAACGCGTTGAGCGCGTAGCGTATAGTGTCTCGGTTTGTTACCGTTTCACCAAGGTTTTCGAGACCAGTAACTAGTTCTTTTACCTTTGCATGTAGATCGGCTACTTTCTCACCTTTCTCCAGATGGATGTTCATCAGTTTGTTGCGGAGGATGTCCCTTCTAGCGAGCTTCGCTTCGGACGTGCCTTCGTGGAGTTCCAAGAACTTCTCCCAAAGTTCTTTAGCAGATAAATAGTTTCCGATGCGGTTGACCTCTTGAGACAGTAACACGCTCAGCAGGTGATGTTCCGCACGGCTGTTTGCTATCGACTCATTCTGCTCCTTTGTCCAATTGCTCTCTTCTTTTTCGTTTCCATCTTTATCTATTGGAGCTACAAAACCATATTTCATAATAAACCAAATTTTAAAATCTGTTTTTAGGAATACCTCCATACGACGCTTCCAGTCTACGAAGTTCCCCTCGAATTTTGGTGGAAAAATGCTTGGTCCGACCATCTTTGTTGCTTCGATCGGCGGTTAGTCCTCCTGAAGCGCCTTGCTCTGATACCACTTGTTGGTCCCTTTGGAGGCCGGTAAGAGGGGAGGGGTGAATTGCCCTACAAAATAAAAATCGAACCTTTCTCGGAGTTCAACTATATAATGAACACTTGTAATAAATAAATAAATGAGACTAAGTAAAGAAAAGTAGACACCAGAGTTTTACTTGGTTTGCAATCAGAGGATTACAAATCCAAGGAATGTAAGCGCACTATCTGATTCTCCTTTGGGCGGAGTAGCCTCTTTACAACGTTGACAGCACAAATGAAAAGAACAGAATTGAAAGCATAGAAAGAATTGATTACAAGTGAGTTCTATTTAAGGTTCTGGACCAAGGCTATATTTATAGCCTTGGTCAGGGCGCCTGGAAGGGTTCCGGGCGCCCTGGGGGGGATAAAACTTATCCCCCAATGTTCAGATCGAGTCAAAACTCGATCTGGTCAATTTTACTGCTCAGGGCGCCCCGGAGGGCTCGGGGCGCCCTGGAGCCCAAAGTCAACAACGTTGACTTTTTCACCTCTGGTTCAGCTCGTCTCGGTCCGGGTCTTGTTCGCTCCGGCTCCGCTAGCTTGGGTGATCTCGGCCATCCGGAATAGGGCTCACCCGAACCCAAGTTCCGGCCTTCTCCTCGAGCAGCCTTCCTTCCCGGTTTCTCGGCCTTCGAACGCCGCGCACGTTCTTCTGGTCCATCGGTGTACTCTTCCGCGGTCACCTCGTCCCTCGGACGCACTGAGCCCGTCGGCTCTCTCCCCGTGCCGTCCTTCTCGCTAGCCGCGTCTTCCGCTCGACTTCCTGTGTTCCTAAGCTCCTGCACACTTAGACACAAGGGTTAAACAAACGCAGGACCTAACTTAGCTTGTTTGATTACATCAAAACACCTTGGGGTTCCAACAGGTTATATAGGCCACGAGTTAGAAAACCCCGCCTATCAATCGACTACTAAAACCATCAATTGACTGACTTTTGTGGAGATTCAACCGTTATAACCCAACGACTATATACTAGTCGACTGATACTTCCATCAGTCGATTGTTCCACACTAACCAAACGAACAAAAGCATTCTGTTCGCACCCAGTCGACTACACCAGTCCACTGATGGAACCACCAATTGACTGCTACAGTACTTCTACAGTAACTCTACAGTGCTACTATAGTAAACCCTAATTCTAGAATTTTACCCTCGAATACATTCACTCAGAACTTGTCATCGTCCGACCAACCTAGACCTAACCTTCTAGCCTCCTCCATCAGTTTTACGTCCCTCGGATGCCTCCCTATCCTTCACGTCTTACCTTCTGGAGCTTCCAACGACCTTGTCATTGTTGTCGGGTCTTCCTTTGCCAAGAGGTCGCACCTCCGGGACTTCGTCCATTGTCAAGTCACACTTGGACTTACACCGCCAAGACTCATCCTTGGACTTTCCTCCTTTGCCAAGATCACCCTTGGACTTTCCTTGTTGTACCTGTATCCTGCATAATCACAATGCATATCAAATACAACAATAAACCTAACTTAAATCTTTGTCCAAACATCAAAACCTAGGGTACCCAGATTGCTCCAACATGCCCTTCTTGAAACGATAAAGTTTTAATGTCTTATCTGCCATGATTGCCGGGGAATAGGTTCCTAGTGCGTGAAACTTGGATGAGTATTCTACGACTGACAAATCAGGATCTATTCAGTCCGAAAAGACCTCACTCGAGGTCCAAAAAGACATTATGGAAGATAAGACATTAAAACTTTATCGTTTCAAGAAGGGCTTGAATAGCAGAATTCAGACGGCTCTTGCGGTCTTCGAGCCAAGGGATTTTGAAGATATGATGGGGGCAGCAATCCAAGCTGAAATGGATATCAAGCGATGAGAAGAGGAAAATAAATTGAAAAGACCTCACACGAGTCAGGACTCCTCCAGCAATAGTCAAATGTTCAAAACATCAAATCTGTCAACCCACCAACCCAAAGGACCTGCAACCCCTCGAGTGAGGTCTTTTCGGACTGAATAACAATCATGGCTATTGGGTGAGATTGTCAAATTCAGTCAACTTCTGAATTCGCATAGCCATTGGGAAATATTGCCTCAAAAATGCCTCCCGAAACCTCTGCCATGTGATTGGTCCCCTTTCCGACATAGGGGTTACAACACTCTCCCACCACTTTGGATCTTTATCCACCAGGAATGGGGGCACCACCTCTAGTTTAACTTTTTGGGAAACTTCCAGCAATCGGAGATGATTTTCTATCTCCTTCAACCAGTTTTGTCCCACCTCCGGGTCTGAGTTCCCATGAAAGCTCGGAACTCTTGCCCTCCAAAGGGACTCATAATGGTGCTTAGTCCCATTGGGTTGAGGGATTGGTGGTGGTGGTTGGTTAGGGGTTGGGTTTACAAACCCTTGAAGTGTGGTCACCACTATTGTTGCTATAGCCATTAAGTTCTTGCACCTTAAACTTGGTGCTCTAGGTGGTGGTTGTTCACAACCCCCAGTTTCATTGTCATTTGGTGGTCTTGGTGGTGGTTGTTCACTACCACCTTCTTTGTTGTTAATTTCTCTTGAAAAAGCGTAGCGTGGGTTACGATTTGCTCGCGGTGTCATTTCCTACAGGATCATGATATTTAAAAATAGTCATTGAGATGTGTAACTTAATGCTAGGACAGAGTAAAGAAAGATCGTTTTAAATGATTTCAACGAATAAGCACCCAACATAACATAATGAGGCACTCTATTCTAACTTCTAGTTGTCTGTTGCTTAGTCTATTATTTTCCCGTCTCCTAACTCCTCATCTTCTATAGGGTCCTCTTTGGGGCCCTCTTCTTCTTCCCCATTACTGTCTTCTCCTTGTTGTTGGTTTATAGCTTCAAGTAAGACCGCATTTTGTTCACCGAGGAGTTCTATTTCGCCTTGCAGTTCCAACACCTGGTTCTCCATTTGATTGTAGTACTCGTCATATTCCTGTTGGATATGATCCATCTGTTGCTGCAGGATTTGTTTTTACTCCAATAGTGCTTTTGTCTGAGCTATGAGTCCTCAAATTTTGTCTTGGGCCTATCATAATTCTTCTAGGGCGTCTTTGAGTTATTTCTCTACAGCACGGTGATAAAAGGCAAGTTGTGTTGCATCTGCTCTGAGGTAGTCGGTTAATTCCTAAAATTCGGTCTTCACCTGTCGTTCGCATGCTAAGGCCATTTTTAGTTCCTCGATCTCTCTCTCTAATTGTCTGGTTGCATTGGTTGTATTGGCCATCATCCTACACCCTATACGGTCAGGAAATTTCTTCACCTAGGCTAGCCAATGGTTCGATTGTTAATGTATTCTACATCTCTATATATATATACCTATAAAGCTTTGGAATTTTATCCAGAATTTCATAACGTTGAAAGAAAGAAAAATATATACATAACGGTATAACTTGAATGTTAATCATATGCTACATACGGTCAACACACAATTAGGAATAAATTTCATAAATTACATGAATAGAGAGAAACAAAATTGCTAACGGTAAGTAGATAAAATTTCATAACATAGCATGAAAATAGGTAAGTTGCTAAAAGGTCAAAATTTGATCACGTGAACATGCAAATAGGAGTTCAATAATTCCAAACATCAATAAGGGTTCACTTAATATCTAACAGATGATAAAAATACTAAGAATGATTAGGCATATTCTAAATCCCTTTGATATTTCTGTACGAGGAGTTAATGGTAACTCGACCAAGGGGTAGACTATCATCTAACACCTCGGGCCTAATGGTGTAATAACTCTTTCATGTATCCCTTGAGTTCAGGAGTGGACCGACATCGACATTTCGAGCTAGCCCCTGATTTAGCAATCAATATAGAACTTGGCTCTGATACCACTAAAATGTCACACCTCACGACCGGGACTGACCGGGGGTTGATATCAGCATTGCTTTCAACCCAAAGTTCGGAAACAACTAGCCTTAGTAGTATAGTAATTGCCACATAAAGTCAGTATTTACATACCTAACACAAAAGTACGTCATTTTCACTGCTCAACAAATTAAATTACATCCCCCTAACTAAATTAAGAAATTCGTAGTTGCAATAGATTTCTCGTCCTCCTGTCCGAAATTTAAGCCGGTTCACCATCCCTAGAACTTGGCTTGTTCTCTATCCTCGATCTCATTCTCGGCGCCCCTTTCATCTTTATCTGTAATGGTTTATAAGGGGGTGAGTGATTTGGTCCCCCACTAACCCCACTACTTCCACCTTCCATTATCCCACCACTCCATTATAGTGGTCGGGGTGAGGATTTGATCCTCCATTAACCCCACTACTTTCACCTTCCATTATCAGGGCTGGTTTTCACAGTAGCTCCCCATGCATACCTATGTATCATACCTATATCCTCCAAAATATCTAAGAGGCTTGTTGAAACTCGAGTACAAGTCTTGTCAACTAAAAGAGTGTATCCTATAACATATAGTAAATACGCCCTCGCTGAATATGTGTCATCATCAGAATTGTCAGTAATTTTATGACTAAAATTATTACGCAACCACTCTAACTTCATAGACAAACCCCTAGCACCCTCCAAGGACTTATTAACTTCATCCAATGTCTCACTAAACAATTGAGTAATCTGTTGATGAATGTTAGGTTTATCATCGCTTGTAGGTTGCAATGAAATCCCTGTCACCAGTAGACCAAAAAGACAATACACGTTGTCTAAAGTGATTGCCCTCTCTCTAAATGGCATATGAAATGTATTGGTCTTCGGTTGCCAACGTTCCATAAAAGCAACAATCCGATTTCTATTCGGCTTCTGGTATACATCTTCCTCACTTGATCAAGATGGGAGTCCCTAAAGAAACTCCTCCACAGTTGGACTACTCTTGAATCGAAGTCCTATTGCAGTAATTTTGTTGTGTGACATAGGCATTTGAGCACGTTTCACTCTTCATCAAACTAAATTTTTGACACTACGTGCATTTTAAAACCCCACAACAATGATGGATCAAGTGGGCCACCTGGAAATGGTTCGTGCAATATTTCATCATCTTCATTGTTCCCTCCAATGGGATCATGCTCTCCTTCACCCTCATTCATTCCTAAGATAAATTTTCTTATGGAGGTACCTCTCCATGCACATCTTCTTGTAGTGGTACTTGTGGTGGTAGTTAGTTCTTCATGCACATCTTGTTGTGGAACATCTTCTTGGGGTGCTTGTGATGATTGTACCTCTTCTTGTAATGATTGTATCTCTTCTGCAAGTCTCTTTTGTCGACGCTTTTTGTTAGAAGCCGTTGGTCTATTCCTCCTTGAAATTGTTAGCTAGAACCCTAGAGCCAATCATTTGATGATTGTATTTTGGACTTGTTGTATCATATTCTATTTAAATAAAGGCATTTGGTTTTTGGTTATTATACTTACTTGTATTGGTGCCAAATAAACTAAGTATAATAACATCCTTGAGTAGACGGTTCTCACCTATATCAATCGGTTAGTTGAACCGATAGTGAGATGATATAGGGAACACTACTCTTAATCATTCCTAGTCGAGTATTAACATTCAGGGACAATGTTAATACAATAAGACTAGCATGTAAGTCAACTTGATGACTTGATCTCACAAGTCATGGATATAGAGATATCAAGTTGACACATGGGTATGCATTGGAGAATGTATACTGAATGACCCGCCATGAGAAAGTATCATGGATCGTTATATGAGTGTCATATACTTTCTCATGTGGCTATTAGTATGACTACTAGTCCTTAGACCTGAAGTCACCATGGATCCCTACATAAGGAGTTATGTACTTTGGTTTCGTCAAACGTCACCCGTAACTGGGTGGACTATAAAGGCGATTACTGGGTATGTAATGAATTATGCAGAGGGATGTGAGTGATGTAGATGAGATCTATCCCTCCTATATGATGGAAGAGACATCGGTATTCTTGATAAAGTGAGACCACGAAGTGCATGGCTATGCCCAAATGAGTCAATATGAGATATTGAGCTCATTTGATTTAGTGAGTCTACTTGGAGTTCAAGATTTAGATTGATTAGAGGATGACACGGTCTATGCCTCACATTGATCAATCTAGATGTCTAGGATAGAAGGACACTTGTCATATTTTGTGAGGAGTCACAATTAGTAGTCACAAAGGTGATGTTGGATCTCAACATTCTTGTAACATTGGGTAGTAATGATGTGTTGCTAGATACCGCTCATTACTTATGCTCCTAAATGGGTTTAGGGGCATTGCCAATGTTACAAGAACCTATAGGGTCACACACTAAGGACAATTAGATGGAGATTAGGTTCATATGATGAACCAAGAGGATTAGATTCATTTGATGAATCAAATTGGATTAAGAGTAATCCTAATTGGGCTAATTAAGTTAGACTCAAGTTGATTCATGTGTTTAATGAGTCTAATTTGGATTATGACTCATTGAATCAATTTAATTAAATGAATTAGATTCATTATATTAAATTGGCTTGAATTAAATGGTTGGATTAGATCAACCATGAGAGAGATTAAGTCAAGTTTGACTTGACTTGAGAAGAAGATGAAGAGTCAAGTTTGACTTGACTTTATGCCACCTCATTGGTGAGTTGGCATTGAGTGGGCCAATGATGATGCTCCACATCATCATGGTTGCTTAAGTGGGATGCCACCTCATGGGAGTTACCAAGAGTTGTGACTCTTGGCATTCCATGGGAGTTACTCACCCTCTTAATGTGGCCGGCCACATGAATGGAGAGATAAGTTTTCATTTTGTGAATTAATCTCATTCATTCCTTCATCTTCTTCCTTGCTCCAATTTTGCTCTCCCTCTCCTCTCTTGGCCGAACCATCCAAAGGTGCTAGCACACCTTTTGTGTGATTTTTCACCACCTACTTGTTTGTGTGGATACATATAGAGAGTTGTCTACGTTGACAACTTCGAGATCCGGCACCATTTGGGCGAGCGGGAACGCGAAGGGCTTCGCTTTAAAGGTATAACTTTTCTTCATGTAGATCTAGAAGTAGATCTAAGTAGAAACTCATACATGTAAAATTTTGAAATCTATCCTTCGCACGAGATCCAGTGGCATGGGTGATTCGGGGTTTCCGCGACGCGAAAACGCGGTTTTCGCGGCCCGATAATCCAACAGTGGTATCAGAGCCATGTGCGAAGGCGTGTACGAGTTTGTTTTTGATTTTTATGAAAAATAGCTTCTGTGATTTTCTGTAAATTTAGGTTTTTTATAGTTTTTATGGGTAATTTTCTCGTAGAAGCGAAGCACAAGTGTTTCGGCACTTGTAGGCTTCCGCTACCGGGAAGATTTTTCCAAAACGGCTTGGTTTCGCCCCAAATCTTTTTGGGA
Source organism: Zingiber officinale (assembly GCF_018446385.1). NCBI lineage: Eukaryota > Viridiplantae > Streptophyta > Magnoliopsida > Zingiberales > Zingiberaceae > Zingiber > Zingiber officinale. Next base: position 101,713,161 of record NC_055989.1, on the reverse strand, counting down.
CAGCGGGCTAAGGCGCTATTAGATCGCAAATGAACCCTCGCGATGGTTAGATCGCGGGTAGGGGTGCTGCCCCTGGCCCCGCAAGGGGATTCGTTCCGCGATTGCGCCTGAAAACCGCTAAACGGAACCACCGGGAAATTGTACCCGTAAAAATTGTAAAATTATAAAAAAAAATTACAGAAAATTATAGAAATATATAATTTTGAATTATATATTAATTTTGTGATAGTTATGGCCCAAACAACCCAAATTGGATTTAGAAATGTGTTGTAATTCATAATACGGCCTGCGTGCCGTTATGTGATGTGCGTGCTATATTTTTTTTTTTATTTTCACGACCTGCGCGTCGTGCCTTTCTCTTATATTCTGGTTGTAAATTAGATTTAAACTCGAATGTAACTCGAGTTTCAAAATGTAATGTAAATTTTGAAGCGGTGGAAGGTCCACACGAGACGGAGTTACGAGGAGGGCGCGAGCAACACAAGGTGGTCAAAGGAAGAAGCTTGAGAAGCTGTTGACCTTAGGTTGACCATCCGATCTTCTCATTGGCTTGAGAAGATCGTAGTAGGGCCATGACACAATCACAAAATAATTAATTAATTGCTTATATGTATATGATGCATGTTTAATTAAGTAGTTAATTAGTGTCTAGCGATTAGATTAGATCTAAATCGTGCACATGATGCACCCCACGATTAGATTAGATCTAAATCAAGTATTTGATACGCATCATCGTTTAGATTAGATCTAAATCGCGTCAACTCGTAATGCCTACCATGCCGTGATACCTACCACTACCTCGATCGCATGTTGTTGTTGAATCTGCCAAAGCATACTATCTTGGTAGGGTACGGAGGGACAATCTTGGTCCCGCCTATCAACACATGGGTGAGTTCAACTCAATTAGATTGAGTAACTAGTTAACTCGGTTGGATCGAGTACAACTGTAGGCATTCTTCTAACGGTTGGAAAGGTAGGACAAAATCACATTTATATTAACTCTCGGGCGTATTAGCCAAAGCTAACTCGAGTTTTAATATCAATGCGGATCTTGATCCTATAAACAAGAGTTGCATAGAGATGTAATTGGTAATCGTTACCTACCGATCATACTAAGTCTTGGGCGTATTAGCCAAAGCTAACTCAAGGGTTAGTATGATGTGGATCTTGTCCCACATGAATTATAGAATTCAGTGGGAGCATCATTTAGTTAAAGGCCTAATTAAATGATTAAGAATATAATATTTATTTCTGCATTTATTTTCTATTGTAGATTACCATGACGTTGAATACAAACACCTTCTCCCTGCGATCTGTCCGTGAGAAGGACAAGCTCAACGGAGCAAACTTCCTGGACTGGTACAGGAACCTGAGAATAGTTCTGACCCAAGAACGTAAACTGTACGTTCTGGAGCAGCCCATTCCACTGCCCCGCGAGCTGACCGAGATGCTTTCAAGAAGCATCAAGATGGCGCATTAGATGTGTCTTGTCTAATGCTCGCGACCATGAACTCTGAGCTTCAGAAGCAACACGAGTTAATGGGCGCTTACGATATGGTTGAACATCTTCGTCAACTATATCAAGGACAAGCGAGGCATGAGAGATTTGAGATCTCAAGGGCACTGTTTCAGTGCAAGATGTCAGACGGGGCTCCAGTAGGCCCATATGTACTCAAAATGATTGGGTACATAGAGAACCTACAAAGGTTGGGGTTCCCTCTTGGCCAAGAGCTGGCTACTGACCTAATCTTACAATCCTTGCCGGATAGCTACAGTCAATTCGTTCTAAACTACAATATGAACGAGATTGACAAGCCACTGCTTAGCATGTTAAGAACTGCTGAGCTAAACCTTAAGAAGGCTAAGCCCAACACTGTTCTGATGGTTCAGAAACATAAGGGCAAGGGCAAGCCCAAAGGAAAGGGAAAGTCCTAAGCCAAAGGCAAAGGCAAGGCACTGAAGCCTAAAGGAGGGGTCGCCAAGGATGCTACCTGCTTCCACTGCGGTCAGAGGAACTGCAAGGTATACTTGGAGGATCTTAAGAAGAAGCGAAGTGAGACTTCCACTTCAGGTATATATGTTATAGAAGTCAATCTATCTATTTATACATCATGGGTATTAGATACTGGATGTGCTTCTCACATTTGTACTGATGTGCAGGCGCTGAGAAATAGCAGGGCATTGACAAAGGGCGAGGTGGACCTACGAGTAGGCAATGGAGCACGGGTTGCTGTTGTTGTTGTAGGGACTTACTGTCTATCTCTGCCCTCTGGGCTTGTACTAGAGTTAGTCGATTGTTGTTATGTGCCTGCATTAACTAAGAACATTATATCAGTTTCTTGTTTGGACAAGAAAGGTTTCTCGTTTACTATAAAGAACAAATGTTGTTCCGTCTATTTAAACGATATGTTCTATTGTAGTGCACCTCTGATAAATGGACTCTATATTCTAGACCTTGAAAGTCCTATCTATAACATAAATACCAAGAGGTTCAAGTCAAATGACCTGAACCAAACCTATCTCTGGCACTGTCGCTTAGGTCATATAAATGACAAGCGCTTATCCCAGCTCCATAAGGATGGTTTGCTGGACTCATTTGATTTTGAATCATATGAGATATGCGAGTCATGCCTACGAGGCAAGATGACCAAGACTCCCTTTAGTGGACACAGCGAAAGAGCGACTGATTTGTTAGGACTCATACATAGTGATGTATGTGGCCCTTTCAATGTCGCTGCTAGAGGCGGTTATAGGTACTTCATCACATTTACTGATGACTTCAGTAGATATGGTTATGTGTACTTGATGACACATAAGTCTGAATCCTTTGAAAAGTTCAAAGAATTCAAGAATGAAGTACAGAACCAGCTTGGCAAAAGTATTAAGATACTTCGATCCGATCGAGGTGGAGAATACCTTAGCCATGAGTTTCGTGACTACCTAGCCGAGTGTGGGATTATATCCCAACTCACTCCTCCTGGAACACCATAGTGGAAAGGTGTATCCGAAAGGAGGAATCGTACCCTATTAGATATGGTACGATCTATGATGAGTCACACAGATCTTCCGACATACCTTTGGGGCTATGCTCTAGACACGACAGCTTTTATACTCAACCGAGTTCCATCCAAGGCCGTGATAAAGACACCATATAGGATATGGACTGGGAGAGATGCTCAGGTGTCTTTTATGAGGATTTGGGGTTGTGAGGCTTACGTTAGACGTCAAGTCTCAGACAAATTATGACCCAAATCCGACAAGTGCTATTTTATTGGATATCCCAAGGAAACTAAGGGATATTACTTCTACATTCCCAGTCAGCACAAGGTAGTTGTGGCAAAGACTGGGGTCTTTCTAGAAACTTTGTTTCTAGAAAGACTAGTGGGAGCGCGTTCGATCTTGAAGAAGTTCAAGATGCGAACAATAGCACTGATGCCTCGATGGAAATTGAACTGGAACCACAAAGTGTTGTGGATGATGTTGTTCCACAAGGAGTTGAGGAACAACAACCAGTTCAAGTAGACATACCTCTTCGCAGGTCTGATAGGGTACGTCGTCAGCCTGAGAGATACTCATTTCTCTTGTCTGACCATGATGACGTTATGCTCATAGAGGATGAGCCTGCCACCTATCAGGAAGCTGTGATGAGACCAGATTCCGAGAAATGGCTAGAGGCCATGAGATTCAAAATGGAATCCATGTACATCAACCAAGTATGGACTTTGGTTGATCCACCTAAAGGGGTAAAACCCATTGGGTGTAAGTGGGTCTTTATGAAAAAGACTGACATGGATGGACTTATCTATAAGGGTCTCTTGGTAGCTAAAGGTTTCAAGCAGATTCATGGTATTGACTATGATGAAACCTTTTCTCCAGTAGCGATGTTTAAGTCCATTCGGATCATGCTTACTATTGCAGCCTACCATGACTATGAGATATGGCAGATGGATGTCAAAACCACGTTTCTGAATGGAAACCTACTCGAGGATGTGTACATGACACAACCTTAGGGTTTTGTAGATCCACAACATACTAGCAGAGTATGCAAGCTGCATAGGTCCATTTATGGACTAAAGCAAGCTTCTCGGAGCTGGAATCTTCGATTCAATGATGCAATCAAACAGTTTGGTTTCATCAAGAACGAAGATGAGCCTTGTGTCTACAAGAAGGTTGTAGGGGATATAGTTGTCTTCCTAATATTGTATGTGGATGACATACTACTCATTGGGAAGGACATCCCTATGCTTCAGTCTGTCAAGACCTGGCTAGGGAGTTGCTTCTCAATGAAGGACTTAGGTGAGGCATCCCGCATTCTAGGGATACAGATCTATAGAGATAGATCTAAGAGGTTGCTTGGCCTAAGTCAGAGTACATACATTGACAAGGTACTCCTACGGTTTACCATGCAGAACTCCAAGAAGGGATTTCTGCCGATGTCACATGGCGTGAGTCTTTTGAAGACTCAAGGTCCCTCTTCTAGAGAGGAGAGAGACCGCATGGATCAGATCCCTTATGCCTCAGCCATAGGATCGATCATGTACGCCATGCTATGTACTCAACTTGATGTCTCATATGCTTTGAGCATAACGAGCAGATACCAGTCAGATCCAGGTGAAAGTCACTGGATAACGGTCAAAAATATTCTTAAGTACTTAAGAAGGACTAAAGAATATTTCTTGATATATGGAGGTGATGATGAGCTAGCTATAAAGGGTTACAGTGATGCTAGCTTCCAGACCGACCAGGATGACTATAGATCGTAGTCGGGGTTCGTATTTTGCATTAATGGTGGTGCTGTCAGCTGGAAGAGTTCGAAGCAGGATACAGTAGCTGATTCTACAACAGAAGCCGAGTACATTGCTGCATCAGAGGCAACAAATGAGGCAGTTTGGATCCGCAAGTTCATCACTGAACTTGGGATGGTTCCTAGCATTGCTGACCCCATTGAGCTCTATTGTGACAACAATGGAGCTATAGCACAGGCGAAGGAACCTCGCTCACTCCAGCGGACCAAACACATACTACGACGCTTCCATCTCATTCGAGAGATCATCGACAGAGGAGATGTGAAGATTTGTAGAGTACCTACAGAGGCTAACATCGCAGATCCCTTGACCAAGGCTTTGGCACAGAGGAAGCATGATGGTCACACTAGGTCATTGGGGCTTAGAGCCTACACTGATTGGCACTAGTGCTAGTGGGAGATTGTTAGCTAGAACCCTAGAGCCAATCATTTGATTATTGTATTTTGGACTTGTTGTATCATATTCTATTTAAATAAAGGCATTTGGTTTTTGATTATTATACTTACTTGTATTGGTGCCAAATAAACTAAGTATAATAACGTCCTTGAGTAGACGGTTCTCACCTATATCAATCGGTTAGTTAAATCGATAGTGAGATGATATAGGGAACACTACTCTTAATCATTCCTAGTCGAGTATTAACATTCAGGGACAATGTTAATGCAATAAGACTAGCATGTAGGTCAACTCGATGACTTGATCTCACAAGTCATGGATATAGAGATATCAAGTTGACACATGGGTATGCATTGGAGAATGTATACTGAATGACCCGCCATGAGAAAGTATCATGGATCGTTATATGAGTGTCATATACTTTCTCATGTGGCTATTAGTATAACTACTAGTCCTTAGACCTGAAGTCACCATGGATCCCTACATAAGGAGTTATGTACTTTGGTTTCGTCAAACGTCACCCGTAACTGAGTGGACTATAAAAGCGATTACTGGGTATGTAATGAATTATGCAGAGGGATGTGAGTGATGTAGATGGGATCTATCCCTCCTATATGATGGAAGAGACATCGGTATTCTTGATAAAGTGAGACCACGAAGTGCATGGCTATGCCCAAATGAGTCAATATGAGATATTGAGCTCATTTGATTTAGTGAGTCTACTTGGAGTTCAAGATTTAGATTGATTAGAGGATGACACGGTCTATGCCTCACATTGATCAATCTAGATGTCTAGGATAGAAGGACACTTGTCATATTTTGTGAGGAGTCACAATTAGTAGTCACAAAGGTGATGTTGGATCTCAACATTCTTGTAACATTGGGTAGTAATGATGTGTTGCTAGATATCGCTCATTACTTATGCTCCTAAATGGGTTTAGGGGCATTGCCAATGTTACAAGAATCTATAGGGTCACACACTAAGGACAATTAGATGGAGATTAGGTTCATATGATGAACCAAGAGGATTAGATTCATTTGATGAATCAAATTGGATTAAGAGTAATCCTAATTGGGCTAATTGAGTTAGACTCAAGTTGATTCATGTGTTTAATGAGTCTAATTTGGATTATGACTTATTGAATCAATTTAATTAAATGAATTAGATTCATTATATTAAATTGACTTGAATTAAATGGTTGGATTAGATCAACCATGAGAGAGATTAAGTCAAGTTTGACTTGACTTGAGAGGAAGATGAAGAGTCAAGTTTAACTTGACTTTATGCCACCTCATTGGTGAGTTGGCATTGAGTGGGCCAATGATGATGCTCCACATCATCATGGTTGCTTAAGTGGGATGCCACCTCATGGGAGTTACCAAGAGTTGTGACTCTTGGCATTCCATGGGAGTTACTCACCCTCTTAATGTGGCCGGCCACATGAATGGAGAGATAAGTTTTCATTTTGTGAATTAATCTCATTCATTCCTTCATCTTCTTCCTTGCTCCAATTTTGCTCTCCCTCTCCTCTCTTGGCCGAACCATCCAAAGGTGCTAGCACACCTTTTGTGTGATTTTTCTCCACCTATTTGTTTGTGTGGATACATATAGAGAGTTGTCTACGTTGACAACTTCGAGATCCGGCACTATTTGGGCGAGCGGGAACGTGAAGGGCTTCGCTTCAAAGGTATAACTTTTCTTCATGTAGATCTAGAAGTAGATCTAAGTAGATACTCGTACATGTAAAATTTTGAAATCTATCCTTCGCACAAGATCCAGTGGCATGGGTGATTCGGGGTTTCCGCGACGCGAAAATGCGGTTTTCGCGGCCCGATAATCCAACAGAAATGTCTTCAACATATTTACTGCACATAAGAAACAAGTGAATTAGATATACAAACAAAATGTGTTGAAAAGAAACAGAGATGTTATGCCACTCAAAATGGAACAAAAATAATGTGTTCGGAAACACACAATTAAACAAATCTATTAGTGTTCAACTGTTGGAAGCTGAACGTTTTGTATTTCATTCAGTGGTCATTGATCAAGCATATTGTGTTGCATTCGGTAGACCACGACCGAGTACATCCTGGTGCATTCGACCGATTGTAACCGAACAAGTAGCAATGTGTTCAATAAACTAGGAAAGAATGACACACGACTGAAATTTGAGAAATTTTCATGAACACTTGAAAGCTAAACACAAAATCTAGCAAAAATAATATAATGATTTGAACGAGCACTAACATTGTTTGATGCTGTTAGAAATCGAGTTGCTCAAGTGGAGAGATGAGAGGGAGAGATGAAGAGTTTAGGGTGGTGTAGGATCAAGATGTGCTAAGGGGGTGAATAGCGCTCGTGGCTTTCACATTCATTTTAAAACAATCAAAGAGAGAGTTAAAGGCAGCGGAATAAATAAAGAGACAAAAGAACAATGGTAAGTCGACCAAGATTTACTTGGTTCGGAGCCTGTGACAACGCCTACTCCAAGACCTGCATGTGAGAGTGCTTTCATTGGGAAAATACTAATTAATAAAAAAGTTACTATAGATGATTATAATTTGAACACAAATAACTTGAATAAAAATAATATCGATGACTTAGAGGATTAGATCTTCAGCGTAGTCGTCATCGGAGTAGGCTTTGGGCATCGAGAAGGTATTTTTTGAGCAGCACAAAGAAGTAAAAGTTGTTTAGAATGTTGTTATTGAGCCACTGATCGAAGCCTTCTTTTATAGCCCATTTTGGCCACCCGGATATCCTCCCAGGTGCCTGGACTGTCCTGATGTGGCATGCTCTCGTCGAAAGTTGATCGGCAAAGGTATCTGTTAGTACCCCAAGGTAGTTTTGATGTGATCAAACAAGTTAAGTTAGCTCCTGTTATAGTTAACTTTGTGTCTAAGTGTACAGGAACTTAGGAGCATAGGACGTCGAGCAAAAGATGTAGCTAGTGAGAAAGAAGGCACGGGAGAGAGGCGACGGGCTCGGTACGTCTGAGGGATGAGGTGCTACGGAAGAGTACACTGGTGGATGATGTGCGTAGATTGTATACACTTATTAGCATGTTTTGACGCACATTCACATACTTTGAGTATGCTTGATCTATGCATTTTCGTACTTTCAGCTTTCCTTTTTAGCATATTTACTCTCTTTGTTCGGAGATATGCTTTTGTGCATTTTCTGTACACAGGAGTCGAAATTGGTGAAGATTTCGTGTTCGAAGCCAAATTTGTGAGCAAAGCAAGGGAAGAAGGTGCCTTACCTGAACCACACACTGCCCTGCTCTGGGGGGTTGCCCAGGCCGTGTGGAGATCACGGGCCAGAAGGTTGCAGCAGGAAACGAAGTGGTCATGGCCGTGTGAACCTCACACGATCGTGCAAGGATCTGAAGAACCCAGACATGAGAAGAAGCCTAGGCAGTGTGCATCACACGGCCATGTGAGTTTTCCAGAGACAGGAGAAGCCTCGCCCGTGTGTCTCACGCGGCCATGTGAGGTTCTCAGTGGAAGGGAAGGAAGCAGGCCGTGTGCATCACACGACCGTGCCAGATTTCCAGAGGCTAAGGCAGTTCAGGCCGTGTAGATCTACACGGCCGTGTAAGGGGCCATTGGCGGATGTTTGCCACGACCGTGTCTCACACATGGTCGTGCAAGGCTGGCAGAAAGGAGAGTGGGCAGGGTCGTCTGAACCTCACACGGCCGTACCACGGGGTCGTGTAGCGCCCAAACTGCACCTCTATTTAAACCCTTCTTCAAGATTTGAAAGGGGATCTTCTCCCTCTTGGGAGAGAGCGAGATTTGGGGCTTTTCTTCCAATCTTGGGAGGATTTCTGAGCGATCTAAAGGCGGATCTTCAACGGAATCGACTCCGGGAGCGTGGATTGGATCCGAAGACCAAGCTTCATCTTAAATAAGTTTTCTTTCTCTCCTCTTCTTGGATTGGGGGATCAAGAAATGCTTGTAATATTTATATTTTCGGATTTCTCTCTTCGATTCATGGAGTAGATCTCTTTGTTTTAGGATGAGGGAGTATTTGTATGATAAATTGATGTTAACTCTTGTGGATTTACCATTTCCTTGTTTCTATGATATTGTCTTGTTTGTATCAATTAAATCTTGAATGTATTGTTGTGATGTGGACCTAATTCACATTCTTGATTGATTGTTTGAATGTCCTATGGATCTTATAAAGATTATCTCCCACTCGATTTTCCGAGGGAAGCACGCGAAAGGTGCAAGCCCGTGTAAGGATGTTTGAGGGATAAGATTTAGAGAAAAGGAGGATAATTCTAGAGGGTAGGATAGATTTAGGGATTAATCTTTATATCTTATGGGTTGAGGACTATGATCTTGTGTTGATCATCTGAGGGATCTTCGTGACAGGAACAAGCCCGTGTAAGGATAACATAAGTTCATATATACTTGATCACATTTAGGTATAGATTTCAGTCCTAGGCCGGTTGTCTATTGCAAGAGAGAATCGGCAACCTTCTATAAATGTTGGACAATTGAGAAATAGGGTTTGGTAGATTATTTACATTGAGGAATCTTACAAAGAAACCAAAACTCCTAGAACATTCCTTTATCATAGCTCATAATCTTGTTCGTTGATCATTCATTTCTATATTTACTTTTCATTAGTTACCTTTAGATTTTGGAAACCAATTGATTAGTTGTTTGACTAGCTCGCGTTGAAACATTTCTAGTGCTTATTCCAGTCCCTATGGATACGATAATCTTTTATATTACTTGCGACATTTCCGTACACTTACGGAGAGCGAACAAGTTTTTGGCGCCGTTGCCGGGGACTGCACTATAACATTAGGAATTTTCAATTGAGTTAGACTAAACATAACTTTTCTTTCTTTCTTTTCATTTACATAGTTGTAACTAATTGTTAGAATTCTATTTTTATAAGTTTCTCATTTTTTTGTATAACATTCTTGTCGATTCCTTTCTGTTGTGATTCTAATTCTGCATTTTAGATTCTAATATTCTTTGTCTAATTTTTCTCTGTTTTCTTTTGATTTACTCTTTCTCTGTCTTTTTCTTTTGCAAACATATCTTGTCTTCTTGTTCTTGTGTATGTGAAGATCTAACTTTGCATGAGAACTTCTTTCTCTAGACCCTGAGATAGAGAGAACATTTCATAAAAGAAAAATTCTGCAAAGACAACAAGAAGAACAAGAACATTTTATTATGGCGAACAGACCACTAAAGGATTATGCAGCACCATATGCTAGGGGTTTTCGATCTAGTATTTCAAGGCCTTCAGTTGAGACAAATAATTTTGAGATCAAACCTGCAATCATATCTATGGTGCAGCAAAATCAATTTGGTGGAGGACCACATGAAGACCCAAATCAACACTTGGAGGTCTTCTATGAAATATGCGGTACAATGAAAATGAATGATGTTCCTTCAGAGGCAGTGCGTCTACTATTGTTTGGGTTTTCTTTGAGAGATAGAGCTAAGCAATGGTTGAATTCTTAATGATCCGGCGGTAAAAATCCGGAACCCCATAAGAAGGAGTCAACGCTGAGGGGAGGTCAAGGGGTCCAGTGGCTCGCCGGAAAAGGACGAGCCGACCGGACTCGGAAGAAAGGGAAATCTGATAGTAAAAGGCACCCTGGTAGGGACCAGGGTTCCGACGCTCAAATGAAGCAGTGCATAATGACCGAGCGGAAGGATGTGCCGCCCGGACGGCGCAAAGAATTAAGGCCGTCCGGACGACGTTCTTCACCCGCCCGGCAGGCCGGGCGTCCCGGTCAGGCGGTGGGTAAAAGACGGGGACATCTTCTGACAGCCGTCAAGTCGTATGGCTATGCCATACTTCTAGTTTGACAACGGGGGGTCCTGTTGTCCCATCGAAGAACATGCTCGGACTGTAGCAGTATGGTGTCAGGTAAGCTCTCTGACAAGTGCATACCGGGGTATGGGTTGCTGACACGTATGCACCTCGGTGGACATGCATTAGTTCCTTCTCCGTCCTATATAAAGAGGCTATTGCTTCGCCAAAGGTACGTATGATACAAGCTTGGCAGCCACTTTTTCCACCACTTACCTGACTTGAGCGTCGGAGGGTCGTCGCCGGGAACCCCTTCCCGGCTAGACTCTTGTGCAGGATCGCCGGAGCTTCGTTCGACCAGCCGGAGATTCACTCCATCGACTAGGAGCGTGCCACGTGCCCAGCGTCCTTTGGTTCAACGATTCGGACAGGATCAAATTGGCGCCGTCTGTGGGAACGCACCTGCATCCGAACAAGAACGATGGACGAGGCTGGACGACAACACACGGTGGCGCTTTCGACGGAAGAACTCGAAGCTCTAGTCGAGATAAGGGCCGCCAAACTTGTGGAACAAAAACAGAAAGCAGCGGCCGAACGGCCGGAGCAACAAGCAACATCTGCGTCGGGCGGCCGAGCGGAAGCACCTCCAGCCACCGTCGCATTCCACCGGGCCTTATTTCGCACCCCTGAAGCCGCGCCAGCTCGGAGAGATAGAGGCTCTTCTTCAGACGAAATGCCAAGGCGGGATGACAGAAAAGGGAAAGCTCCCCGGGCGGACTCATCTCCCGAGCGGATCAATCGCCAATTCTCGGAGGCTATTCTACGAGACCCTTTACCCAAGCACTACGTGCCTCCGACGATCGGCGAGTACAATGGAACAACGGACCCGGATGATCATCTGGGTAAGTTTGATAACACAGCTACACTCCATCAATATACAGATGGAGTAAAGTGTCGCGTCTTCCTTACAACTCTCTCGGGATCGGCTCAACGGTGGTTTCGGAGGCTGCCGGACGGATCCATCGCTAGCTTTAAGGACTTCCGAACGGCCTTCCTCCACCACTTCGCTAGCAGTCGGCGTTATCAGAAGACAAGTGTCAGCTTATTTGCCATCAAGCAAGAGTCGAGAGAATCGCTTCGAGCTTACATCCAGCGATTCAACCAAGTGGCGATGGATATCCCAACGGCCACATCAGAGACGATGATGAATGCCTTCACTCAGGGCCTTGTGGATGGGGACTTCTTCCGATCGCTGATCCGAAAGCCGCCCCGAGATTATGATCATATGTTACATCGGGCCAACGAATACATAAACGTGGAAGAAGCGCAAGCCGCCCGGAAAAAGGAAACTCCTACCGAGCGGGCACTTATTCATGCCGAGCGGAAACAGCACGCCGCTCAGCAGCCGCCCAAAGGACCGAGGGCCGAAGCAATTCGATCCCTCCATGCCAGATCGCACGTACAAGAAGTGGCTGCCGCTCGGCCCAAACCAAAGAAGAGGTGGACCCCTATGTTCTGCTCCTTCCACCAGACGGATACGCACAACACGAGGGATTGTCGAAGTCTTCCCTTCGTGGCTAATCCCGTTCCCAGGAAAGCCGAACGACGGTCTCCTCCCATCGACAGGAGACAAAGGACCCATGAAGCTGACCGGACCCGCACCGAGAGGCAACATCACCAGACGCCCGATCGGCACCGATCCCCAAGACAGGAGAATCGCCGGGCGTCTAGAGAACGGTCCCGACCGTCCACTCGGGAGGAGGAAAACAGGAGCAATACTTCCCGGGGCGAGATCAACGTTATTGCTGGTGGGCCAACCGGAGGAGACTCCAACCGAGCCAGAAAGGCGGGCGTCCGGCAGCTCCAGATCCACGCGGTCGGTTGCAGCCAGGAGCGAGCGAGTGGACCGGAAATCACTTTTGGACCCGGGGACTTAGAAGGAGTTGACGTGCCCCACGACGACGCTCTGCTCATTAAAGCGGTAATAGCAAATTATACTATTCACCGCATATTCGTTGACACAGGGAGCTCGGTCAACATCATATTCAAGAAGGCGTTCGATCAGCTGCAAATTGATCGAGCCGAGCTGCTGCCCATGACAACCCCGCTCTATGGGTTTACGTGCAACGAGGTCCAGCCGGTTGGACAGATCCGGCTGGCTACTTCGCTGGGAGAGGAGCCGCTCAGGAGGACCAGGACCATAAATTTTGTGGTGGTCGACTCCCCCTCATCCTACAACGTCATTTTGGGACGACCGGTGCTCAGCGAATTCCGAGCGGTCGTCTCAACCTTCCATCAGAAGATCAAGTTCCCCGTGGAGGACAAAGTGGGAGAAGTACGAGGAGACCAGCTAGCAGCTCGGCGATGTTACATCGAAATGGTCAGAGCAGAAGCTAATTCCGCTCGGAAGGCGCCCCGAATCGAGGTACATGCCATAACTGAGAAACCTCCTGCTTTAATTTATGATGAAAAGGAGGAGGTTCAGATCCATCCGACCCGATCGGAGGCCACGACTTTTATCGCCTCTGATCTGGAGGAGAAGCAGAAGGAGGAACTGATCCAATGCCTCCAACGAAATCATGATGTCTTCGTCTAGTCGACACATGAGTTGCCCGAAAATTCGCCGAACCTAGCGCAGCATGAGTTGTATGTCCGGCCTGATGCTCGGCCAGTGAAGTAGAGAAAAAGGGATTTCAGTGTCGAGCAGAATGCCGTCATCCGGGCGGAAGTAGAGAAACTTCTGGAGGCCGGCCACATACGCGAGGTGCAGTTCCCAAGTATTGGTCTCCAAGCCGGGCGGCAAGTGGAGAGTCTGCATCGACTTTCGGGACTTAAACAAAGCATGCCCCAAAGATTTTTATCCCCTGCCCAGGATAGATCAGTTGGTGGACTCTACGGCCGGCTGCAAATTAATTTGCATGCTTGACGCCTATCAAGGATATCATCAAGTGCCGCTCGCCCGGAAAGATCAAGAAAAAGTAAGCTTCGTAACGGCCGACGGCACATATTGCTATAATGTGATGCCGTTCGGATTGAAGAATGCCGGGGCCACCTATCAACGCTTGATGAACAAAGTGTTCAAGGAGCAGATTGGGCGTAATCTGGAAGTCTATGTGGACGACATTCTTATCAAATCCGTCCGAGCGGCCGATCTCTTCAAGGACATGGAAGAAACCTTCCGAACGCTGCGCAAATATGGAGTCAAGCTAAATCCCCAGAAGTGCCTGTTCGGAGCAAAAGGAGGGCGTTTCTTGGGGTACATAGTGACCGAACGGGGAATCGAAGCAAATCCTAGCAAGGTGAAAGCTCTGCAAGACATGCCGCCCCCAAGAAATACAAGAGAAGTGCAGAGGTTGACCGGTCGGATAACTGCTTTGTCCAGATTCATCTCCAAAACCGCCGACCGGAGCCTTCCATTCTTCAAGATCCTGCGCAAGGCTACTAAGTTCCAGTGGGACGAAGAATGTGACCGAGCGTTCGGAGAATTGAAGACATATCTTAATTCTCTGCCAATGCTAGCCAAGCCGATCGGGGGTGAGTCACTTTATATTTATTTGTCGTCAACTGAGCATGTTGTAGGCTCAGCACTTGTGAGGGCAAGCGGTGAAGAGCAGCCGGTGTATTTTCTAAGCCACATTTCGCGAAGTTGGCCTTTGCTTTGGTTCTAGCCGCTCGGCGCCTTCGACCGTATTTCTTGGCTCACACCATCATTGTCCGGACGAACAGTCCACTCGGAAGAGTACTGTTGAATCCAGAAGCGTCCGGACGGCTTATCAATTGGACGACAGAATTAAGTGAATTTGACATCCAATATCAGCCCCGCTCGGCGATCAAAGCCCAATCCTTGGCTGATTTTGTGACCGAAGTGCAAAGGCCAGAGCCGGAAGCTATGTGGAGAATATATGTGGATGGATCCTCCACTCGGCTCGGAAGTGGGATCGGAATATTACTACTCTCACCTCAGGAAGAAAAGATGCACCTATCCGTCCGGCTAGATTACAAAGCTACTAACAATGAAGCAGAGTATGAGGCCCTTATAGCCGGATTGCAGGCAGCATGGCATGTGGGAGCCGGTCGGGTGACACTTTATTCGGATTCACAGTTGGCCGCTCAGCAACTTTCCGGCACCTTTGAAATCAACTGCGTTCGGCTTAAACTCTACGCTGAGGCCTTTGAAAAACTCAAAGCTACTTTCCGAGAGGTGCTTATTCAGAAGATTCCCCGAACGGAGAACCAGGCGGCCGATGAGTTAGCCAAACTCGCAAGCTCAATAACGCCGGTCGCCATTTAGCAACCAATTGAAAAAATACTGCTGGTGGCGCATGTCGACCGGATGCAAGGCCTCACGTTTCCAAGTGACTGGAGGACGCCTATTATAGAATTCCTCCGTTCGGGCACCACACCATCCGATGAATATGCAGCCCGGCTCCTCAGAAGAAGAGTCGGTCGGTTTACACTCATCGGAGATCAGCTTTACAAGAAAGTTTCTCGCGCCCTTTGCTGAAATGTGTAAGCTCGGAGGACTCAGCTTACATCCTCCAGGAAGTACATCAAGGCGAGCGCTCATTGGCCAAGAAGATCCTCTTGGCCGGATACTTTTGGCCAACTTTACAAACAGATGCCGCTCGGACAGTATCTACCTGCCTTTCATGCCAGAAGTATCACAACTTCTCCCACCGACCGGCCTAAGAAATGAAGGCGTCAAGCGTTTCATGCCCGTTCGACCAATGGGGAATGGATATTGTCGATCCATTTCCGATGGCGGCCGGGCAGAGGAAATTCTTACTAGTAGCGGTAGACTATTTCTCCAAGTGGGTGGAGGCCGAGCCGCTAGCAAAGATCACTGAACAAATGGTTAAAAAATTCATCTGGCAACACATCATTTGTCGGTTCGGCATCCCTCGCCGACTAGTGTCCGACAACGGGCAGCAGTTCACAGGGAAAATGTTAGAGGATTGGTGCAAAAGCTACGGCATTGAGCAACATTTCACGTCCGTGGCCTATCCTCAGAGCAACGGTCAAGCTGAAGTCGCCAACCGGGAAATTCTTCGTATTCTGCGCGCTCGGCTCGACCATTTGGGAGGGAGTTGGCCGGATGAAGTGCCGAGCGTCTTGTGGGCCATCCGAACGACGCCAAAAGAAGGGACAGGAGTCACACCGTTCCATTTGGTATACGGAGGTGAGGCCGTCATTCCGGTTGAAGTCGGCGTCGAGTCCGCCCGGATCCAGAGCTACGATGATGACAACGCCGAAAGGAGGAACATGGAGCTGGATTTGGTAGAAGAGGAGAGGGCAAAGGCGTCCGTTCGGCTGATGGCATACCGTCAGCGGATGAAGCAAAACTACAACCGGCGCGTCATTCCCAGATCATTCCAGGTCGGCGATCTTGTCTGGAAGAAAGTCAAGCCGGTCGGCGACGCTCCGTGGGCAGGTCCCTTCAAAATCATCGAAAAGCTCCGCTCGGGCGCGTATTATTTGGAAGACGAGGACGGTCGGCAGCTAGATAGACCGTGGAGCGCGAACCATCTCCAGCCTTACCGGGCGGGGTGAAAGGTGTATCACTGTAAATCACCCTGTGTACTTTTTTTTCGACTGAATACTGGAAATGCGGAAATGAAGAATCAAGAGAACAGATATAAGGCATTGTCAACAAGAATCGAAGGCCCCGTCCCGTTCGGACGGAGGTAAATTATCCGAGCCAAAATGCTCGACGAAGCAGACCCTGAGCCGTTCGGCCAGGAGTACGTTCTCCACGCTGGGTGAAAGGGGCATATGGATTATTCGAACCATGCGCCCGAATAGCGAAGGCCCCCTGAACCGATCGGCCAGGAGGGGCATGCATTTAGATGCGCAAGCAAAATGACCCGTGCCGTTCAGCCGGGCATAAAACCTGTTCAAGCACGAGATAAGTTGTGAAGGCCAAGGTCGCTCGACCTGGTAAGGAGTTAGCCTGGAAGCCGTCTAACCCAGACGTGCCAGGAGTATAATATTCGAGCCAAGCGCTCAACGAAGAAGACCCCGAGCCGTTCGGCCGGGAGTACGTTATCCGAGTTGGGAGAAAGATATCGTTTCCGAGCGGCTGTATTGAAGTTAGCCTTAAAAAGGCCGTCGAGCTCCGACGTTAAATATCGAGAGACAAGCCGGCGTCTATAAATAATCCGAGCGGAGGAATCGACGAGCCCCGTCGTTAAAGATCGAGAGCCGCGCCGACCGGCTATAAATATCCGCGCCGTCGAGCTCCGACGTTAAATATCGAGAGACGAGCCGGCGTCTATAAATAATCCGAGCGGACGAATCGACGAGCCCCATCGTTAAAGATCGAGAGCCGCGCCGACCGGCTATAAATATCCGCGCCGTCGAGCTCCGACGTTAAATATCGAGAGACGAGCCGGCGTCTATAAATAATCCGAGCGGACGAATCGACGAGCCCCGTCGTTAAAGATCGAGAGCCGCGCCGACCGGCTATAAATATCCGCGCCGTCGAGCTCCGACGTTAAATATCGAGAGACGAGCCGGCGTCTATAAATGCCTGAGCGGAAGGCCTTGCGAAAATCCAGCAAAAACCCCTGAGGTGAGGCGCGAAGCAAAAGATGGTTAATCGGAATTAAAAATGCGAGCAACTGAACGAGCGATGTCCGTGCGCCGAACGGCTACTCAGTTGCATTATGAAATACATTGAAGACAATTCGCTTGCCTGGTATAGCAAGGTACCGAGCGGGAGAGTTTTAAAGAACACTTAGTCGCGATGGGGGAAAAAATGCCTGGCCAACATAAAAGATGAGAGGAACAGAAAATTATCTATTATGCAAGCCAAAAAAGGTCACTACAGCGATAAGTAGGGCCGAACGGCGGGAATACAAAGAAGTTTATAAAAGCTCTCCTCACACGTCAAAATCAAAAAGAGCGTCGGGGATGGTGTCCATCACACCCGCTAGATCCTCGGGGGGGATGGACAGATCGGCAGGCAGGTGACCTTTGGTCTTCAGATAGCCCACCGCCGCCTTGATTGCCTCCTCGAACGTGAGGGATATCTTGTCGGTAAACTTCTCTCCGAAGTCTTCCGAGCGGAGGAACGCCTTCCTCACTTCGTCCGAGCGGGCCGACTCCCCCTCTTGATATTCTTTGAGCGCGGCATGGGCAGCGTCGCTAGCAGCTTGGAGATCCTTCAAGTCTCCATCGAATCTTTGGAGATCAGCCGAGCGGCTCTCCTTCTCGGTGGCCAGCAGAGCATCCAGGTCCTTGATGCGTTGCTCCAGCCCCCGGATCTCCACCTTCATGTGGTCCATATCGTTGATGGCCTGTTGCTTCCGAGTGGTCGCCGTCTTGATCTCCTTGTCTCGTTGTTTAATCATCGTTTCAAGCCGAACGACCTTGCTCGCCAAATCAGTAGCTCGTTTCTGTTCGGCTTCCAACGATTTTTTGGCTTTCTCTAGAGCGGCCGTTGACTGCCTGGTATCCCCCGCTGCTTTTGTTGCTTCAGTTCCTCCTCCAGTTCGGCCAACCGATCGCTGATGGCGATCTGCTCCACCCAGTTCTGCTAGCAAACGTAGACAGGTTAAAAAAAACTTCAAATAGGAGAGAGAAGAGGGGGGGGAGGAGGTATACCCCGGTGGCTGATTGAAGGTTGCTGTCGCCGAGCTGCCCGGGAGTCAACTTGGCTATCCGACTCCGAGCATCTATCCAAGCTTGTGCGAGAGGGCCCGTCAGGGTGATCATCTGCTCAGGAAACACCGGCCGATCAGCAGCAGCCATGTATGCTTCCGAAGGGAGGCGCAAAACGGTTTTAAGTAAATTCTGAGACGGCCCACCAGCAGAAGAGGAGGGTAGCTCGCCTAAACGCCTGATACGTCGTCGAGTCCTTGAAGGGCTGGACGGCGGCACCTCCAAGCTGGCCCTCGGAGAATCCTGAGGGGTCGGGGTACTCTCGAGGGAAACTGTTCCGGACAGCACCGGCGCATCTGCACCCCGCTCAGGTTGTGGCTCATCAAGTGTAGAGGCAGGTGCGGATTCCGGTCGCCTCCGTTTCCGAGTGCGTAGCGGCACATCATCGGCCGAACGGCCCTCCACTTCAGCTTCGGTCGTAGGTTCTATATTGCCCGCGGCCTCATCATGAGGGGCAGGGGCGTCCGAGGCTTCAGGGACCGTTGGCGTCCCCTCACCTTCTTCGCCGGCCGGATCAGCCGAAGCAAGGCCCCGTTCGGCTGCCTCCTTGCTCGTCACCGCCTCAATCCGAGCGACCTTCAATTTGACTTTCTCGGTAGCTCTGGCACGCCACATGACCTTAGCTGCAGAAGCAGAAAATAAATCAGTTAGAACAAAATAAAGGGGAAGATACGGGAGCTTACTCATGCTACAAGGCAGATCGGCTGGAGTAGAAGACAAGCCGAATATATGCATTACTCCCGGGAGGAGCATCTTGTCAATATGATAGCGCTGACCGACTAGCTGTTCGGCTGCATGGAGATAGTCCGCGTCGCCTCTAAACTTGCCGAGCTCCGGTTGCGCGGGCATAGCCGTCTGCCACTTGGTGCGGAAAGTGGGCCGCTCGGGAAAGCGTATATAGAAAAAATGCTCCTTCCAATGTTTGTTGGAGCTCGGCATATTATCGAAAAGGACGAAGCCTATCCTAGACTGGAAAACAAAGGTGCCCCACTCGGCTTGCTTGGGATAGTAGAAGTAGTGGAAGATTTTTGGGGTTAAGGGAATGTCGTTCAGTTTGAACAAAACTACCACTCCGCTCAGCAACCTAATAGAGTTGGGAACTACCTGGCCGAGCGGAATGCGGAAATAGTTGCAAACTTCTAAGAAAAACTTGTGAGGTGGAAAACGTAGTCCGGCCAGGAATTGGTCCCGGAAGAAAACAACAGTGCGGGGCGGAGGATCGTGAGGCCGATCGGAAGGAGTGGCTAACACTATTTGGTGGTCGATCGGTAGGTCATATGCTCGAGTGAGGCGCAAGGCGTCTTCCTCGTCGAACCGACTTTCCATGTTCGAGTACCAAAAACCCGGAGTATCGCCGGTTGACTGCGAGGTACTGGTCATGATCGAAAGGCCAGAATGCGGGATAGAAGAAGAGGGTTCAAGCAATGGAGGAAACCCAACTGAAAAGGATGATTAACAGAAAGAAGAATGTGTCTGGAGCGAGAAAAAGGGTCTTACAAGCGAGGGAGATGATCGGAAGAAGCCGTGTGATCGTCGGAAAGCCTGAGCACAAGGTTGCCGGCGAAAGGAGGAACGACAGGAGTCTGGAAACGAAGAAGACGAAATGCGGCGGAAACGGAGTCAAGGGCCTTATATCGCCGCCCGGGAGCGATCTCCACCGTCCGATCCAGGTCGTCGCTATCGAGGTTGTCATCTGATCGTTCGTTTCAAACGGCGGCTGTCCCATCAGAAGTGACGCAACCGTCATACTCTGACAAATACACGATCACCACGTGTCAGCCGGTTACTAGCCACATTTAATGAGCTCCCCTTACCGTGCGTAGAGCACGTGACGGGTAGTGTGGGAGAACAACGGACGTCGATTCCAAGAGAATACAAGGCATGGACAAAGTATCGCCGAACGGACAGATATCGCCGCACGGATAAGCATCCTTGTGCCTGGCTGAGTGGCCTAATGCAATGATCATTGTTCGGGCAGATCGGCAGTCCAGTCAGTCGGACTTTGCCTCCTTCGACAAGACTCGAGAGGAAGGCAAGTGATCCGGCGGTAAAAATCCGGAACCCCATAAGAAGGAGTCAACGCTGAGGGGAGGTCAAAGGGTCCAGTGGCTCGCCGGAAAAGGATGAGCCGACCGGACTCGGAAGAAAGGGAAATCTGATAGTAAAAGGCACCCTGGTAGGGACCAGGGTTCCGACGCTCAAATGAAGCAGTGCATAATGACCGAGCGGAAGGATGTGCCGCCCGGCCGGCGCAAAGAATTAAGGCCGTCCGGACGACGTTCTTCGCCCGCCCGGCAGGCCGGGCGTCCCGGTCAGGCGGTGGGTAAAAGACGGGGACATCTTCTAACAGCCGTCAAGTCGTATGGCTGGGTCCTGCTGTCCCATCGAAGAACATGCTCGGACTGTAGCAGTATGGTGTCAGGTAAGCTCTCTGACAAGTGCATACCGGGGTATGGGTTGCTGACACGTATGCACCTCGGTGGGCGTGCATTAGTTCCTTCTCCGTCCTATATAAAGAGGCTATTGCTTCGCCAAAGGTACGTATGATACAAGCTTGGCAGCCACTTTTTCCACCACTTACCTGACTTGAGCGTCGGAGGGTCGTCGCCGGGAACCCCTTCCCGGCTAGACTCTTGTGCAGGATCGCCGGAGCTTCGTTCGACCAGCCGGAGATTCACTCCATCGACTAGGAGCGTGCCACGTGCCCAGCGTCCTTTGGTTCAATGATTCGGACAGGATCACTTTAGCTCCAAATAGCATCACCACATGGGAACAATGCGAGCAACAATTTCTTGACAAATTCTATCCCCCTAGCAAAACAGCTCACATGAGGAATCTTATTGCAAGCTTTAAACAAGCGGACTCAGAATCTTTATTTGAAGCATGTGATAGATACAATAACATGCTCAGACAATGCCCACACCATGGTTTGGAAAGATGGTTAGTGCTACACACGTTCTATAACGGCATCAACTATCACACAAAAGTGTCCCTTGATTCAGCTGCTGGAGGGGCACTTATGAACAAAAGTTTAGATGAGGCCGAGGAGATAATCGAGAGCGTAGCACAAAACCACCATCAATGGGCTAACGAAAGAAGTGGTGACTATTCTTGTATAAACCCAACGAAAAAAGCATCAGGAAAATTCGATGTTGATGCAGTAACCTTGTTGGCTGCAAAACTGGATGCTCTTACAAAAAAAATTTGAGAATATGGGAGCTAGCTCAAATACAGCCAATGTCATTGTTGCTTCTTGTGAAGTATGTGGGAGTTCTGAACATCTATGTGACTCATGTCCATTGGGGGCTATAACTGCACAAATCAATCAATTAGAACAATATGATGTAATCATGGGTTTCAATCAGAGGCAGAACAACCCTTACTCAAATACCTACAACCCTGGATGGAAGAGTCATCCTAATTTCTCTTATAGAAATAACCAAGATCAAGGACCATCCATGGGGGCAAGGCCTAATTTTCAATCCGGGCAACAAAATTTTCAGCAACAATCTTCTCAAAGCTTTCCTATGTCCAAAATTGAAAAGATGTTTGAAGAAATTATGTCCAGTCAGAATAAAATGAAACAAGCTCAGAACGAAATGAAACAAGACATTTTGAAGCTTACTCAAAGAATAGACAATTCTGATAGACATCAAAAGATTTTGGAAAGTCAGATTGCCCAACTAGCTTCCTCATCTTCTAGAGCACTAGGACAATTACCAGGAAAGCCTGATGTTAATTCCATGGAACACTGCAATAGAATTGAGCTTAGGAGCGGATGGACCTTGGGAGATCCCCAAGTGACTGCTCCAAAAGGGATGCGCAATGAAGAAGAGCTCTCTCCTCCATCACCAAATCAGATTCAAGTTGATGAGGAGAGTACCACTAAGGTTGAAGATGTTGGGGTTGCAAGGTTGCAAACATAGTCCCATATTGGAAACACATGGGAAAGATCATAGGTTTATAAGAGAAAAGATATCTCCATTGGAATGAGGCCTTTTGGGTAGAGCCCAAGAGCAAAACCATGAGGGCTTAGGCCCAAAGTGGACAATATCATGTCATTGTGGAGATATCTAAATTCTTTTAGATCCTACAATTGGTATCAGAGCCCGGACTGCCAGAAGGTTTAACCGCCGACTGTGCACAAGAGCTATGGTCTGATTGAGCCATGTGGGTACAATATTGACCTCGAACAAAGAAAGTGGGGGCTCCTATGTTCGGATCAAGAGGACCAGACACCAGGCAGGAAGTCCTAGTTGCGACTAGGCAAGGAAGTCCTAGTAGGTCGGGTGGACCGAGGGGCAGGAAGACCTGGTGGGTCGAGGATCGGACGTGGGAAGCCTATGGTCCTTTGTTTGAGGGGGGGATTGTTGGAGTTGCAAGGTTGCAAACATAGTCCCATATTGGAAACACATGGGAAAGATCATAGGTTTATAAGAGAAAAGATATCTCCATTGGAATGAGGCCTTTTGGGTAGAGCCCAAGAGCAAAACCATGAGGGCTTAGGCCCAAAGTGGACAATATCATGTCATTGTGGAGATATCTAAATTCTTTTAGATCCTACAGAAGAGACTCTTCCACTCAACCATCAAAGTATAACAACCCCTTTTCCTCAAAGATTGATTATGTTAAAGAAAGATGAAGAGTTTGACAAATTCTGGGAGAAGGTAAAAGAAATATGTGTTGAAGTACCACTCATCGACGCAATCCTTCAGATGCCCAAGTTTGCCAAATTCTTGAAGGACATCGTGTCGAATAAGAGGAAGAAATGAGATATTGAGACCATTGCACTTACAGAGGAATGCAGTGCTCTTTTGGGAAAGAACACTTCCCCAAAGTTGAAGGACCCTGGAAGCTTTTATATTCCTTGCAATATGGGAACTAAGTTTATTGAAAAAGCTTTTTGTGATTTGGGGGCAAGTGTTAGCCTCATTCCTTATTCTATTTGTAATAAGTTAAGTCTCAAAAACTTTAAACTTACTACCATGGCACTACAACTTGCTGACCACTCCTGCAGGTACCCTATGGGTATTGTGGAAGATGTACCGGTAGAAGTAGGTGGGAGTATAATTCCCACCAATTTTGTTGTGTTAGACATGGAAGAGGACCCAAAAATCCCGATCATATTGGGAAGACCATTCCTTGCTACAGCAGGAGCTATTATTGATGTTAAAAATCATAAACTTTCTTTGGTAATTGGTGAGGAACGGTTGGAATATGATTTGTCTAAAGCCTCTAATCATGTCTCCTCTCTCTTGAATGCTTGTAGCAGGACAAGCATTTACAAATTGGAGGAATGGAATTTCCATTCTCATGGGAGGCCACCAAATGAAGAAAACTATGTGGTGGAAGATGTTGGGAGGAGACCTCCCAACAAAAATGACAAATATGTTTGCCCTCCAAGGGAAAAGAAAAGAGGTGAGTAATTAGATTGGTCGAGCTAAAGACCTTAAACAAGCGCTTCTTGGGAGACAACCCAAGAGTTTCTTTTTAGTTAATTTCATTTCATGTCTCTATTATTCTTTGGTAGTGTTTTTACTTGGTTTTTGTTTTGTTTTCAGGTTGAAATTTCACTTCCATGAGTTGGCCATGATTTCTTCATGGGCATGGAAGTGTGAGAGGATCTAGAAAGGAGGAGAAGTGTCAATTGGAGCAAAACAGAGCATGGTCGTGTGCTGCACACGGCCAGGCTTACGGTGTAGAAAAGGGAGATGCTTGGGTCGTGTCTACATGATACGGTTGTGTGGAGTCTCCAGAGAAGAAAAGGTATGTGGTCATGTCCCAGACACGGCCGTGTGAAGAATCCAGAGGAGGAAAGCTTCTCGGTCGTGTCTCACACACGACCGTGTGAGGGAACTAGTGCGAAATCCTGCACTGGCCGTGCCATCTGACACGGTCGTGTGAAGAATCCAGAGGAGGAAGCTGTTGGGGCCGTGTCCTAGACACGGCTGTGCAGGGATACCAGTGAGGAAGAAGGAGATGGTCGTGCCAATTGGCACGACCGTGTGATTAAACCATATAAGGAGAGGGATAGGGTCGTGTAGATCTACACGGCCTGTGTGGGAAAACCCTGCCAAGCCGTGTCTGCTATACACAGCCAGATCCAGGCTGTGTCCCCCCCACACCCCCTTCATCTTTGCACCCCTTTCTCTCCAAAACTCCTCTTTCCTTGAACCTCTCCTCCAAGTTCTCTCAGATCTAGTTCTGAACCCTTCTTTTCTTCATAAATTTCATCTAGATCTAGATCCTTCTCTTCTCCTAGATCTAAGATCTCTATTTCCTTAACCTAAGATCTTGTCCTTTGAAACCCATTTCCTCAAGATCTGGTTCCTTTAACCATAAATAGTACCCACACCCACTCAAACTAGACATTATGCCCAATCTTTTGAAGAAACTACGCAGGGGAGGTGGTTCAAGTGGAGACAAAGGGAAGGAGCCAAGCAAGGATAAAGGGAAACAACCAGCCAAAGGCAAGGGGAAGAGGACATCACGCGACGAATGTAATGACAATGAATTCAATATTGTATTTAGAAATGATGATCATATAACTAGATTTGCAATTCTTGTCAATAGAAAGATTGTGTGTACTAGATATATGGACCCTACTGTTTTAGATATGATGGGAATTATGGATGATGTAGATTAGATGATAGGGTTCTTAGATTGGAGTGATATGTTGTACTCACATCTACCAACTTATCCTCGCCTTGTTCTGGAGTTTCTAAGTTCATTAGATGTCCAATTTTACCAATGAGGACGATTATGTTGGCAAAATAACTTTTAGATTAATGAATCAAGAATTTCAATGGACATTTAGTGAATTTAATACTTGTTTTGGATTGTCTTCCGGTAGGTCTCGAAGGTTTGATTCTAGATTTAATTGGAATCATTTTTGGAATTCAATTACTGGATTAGATCATCCTTATGATCCCTCTAGAGCCAAGTCTTCTCACATGCAAAACCCTGTTTTTAGATATCTATATAGAATTATGAGCAAAAGTATTTTTGGTAGGGGCGATAGTGATGGAGTCATCAAAAAGGTAGAACTTTATTCTCTATGGGTTATGCTACATAAGGTTGATTTTGATTCCGGTTTTCATTTCTTACAAACCTTAGTGAGAACTGCGAGGGCATCTTCGGGATCAATAGTGCTTGGTGGTTTGATTACCCAAGTAGCCATTAACTTGGAACTTGATTTAGAAGGATTGGAAGTTATTCATGGCAATGATATGATTGACATGGATGCATGTCTTGCCATGAAGATGATCGTTCGGGATGAGAATGTGTTTGCATTTCCTAGGAGGAATGGTTTTCCTCTACCTCTTCCTTGTCCCGATCGAACTTCAATTCGCAACCTTGCTAATTGGGTAATCACCGATGTCGACCCTGAAAATGTTCCCTCTATATCCGGAGACACAGAGCCGCACATTGATCCCTCGACATTTGGACACCCGCAGCCTTCCGGATATCCGGATCCTGCTAGGCATTCTTTTGCCTATGATACGGGTCCCTCCAGATTTGACTTTTCTTATTTTCGTACTTCTCTAGAATCGCTTCACGAGAAGCATGATGCCCAACAAAGAATGTTGGAAGGTCGCTTCTCTTTATCGGATAATCAATTTAGAGAAGTACAAGAGCACTTTCAGTTCACAAGGAACTTTCAGGGTCAAGTGGCCGAATTTGTCCAGGATTATGATACGGATCAAGCTAAAATGAGAGATTTTATGCAAAGCATGAGTGTCACTAGCCAACAAGTAAATGCTTTGTTTGAGTATCATATAATCCTGAGTGAAACTCCAGGTTTCCCTAGTTTTCCCGTTGGTTAGCCGCGTCGTAGGCACCCTTTTCCTCGTCCCCTCCACCTCCACCTCCACCATATTGATTTCATCGGGACGATGAAAAGTTTGAGTCTTGGGGGGGGGGGGTGTCAAAACCCTAGCTCTAATACCAATTGTTGGTTGCTACTCGGAATATCATACTGGTTCCCCTGTATAAAAATTTTGTACAAGTCTTGAACCTTTCCTAACAACCTATTGTGTTCTTTAGAAATTAAATTTGGAATCGCAAACAGAACTTAACATTATTGATTCCAAATTCAACTTATCTGTTCTTAGTGGTTTAGACTTGGATCGTAAACAATGCTTAACATTATTGATCCAAATCCACCCATGTTACAAATTCAATTAAATATTAATTTCAGAGATTGGCTTCCAGGTTAAACATGGCGAGGCACTAGGCCTTCTTGGGTATGGGAGCATACACCACTTCCTAGACAATGTCTTTCAACAAAATTCAATGTTTAATTTCCTTATAGTAACTCTAGGTTTAACCATTAAGAACAATCAAATCACAAGATCAAAAAACAAAAGAAAAATAAAATCGAAACATAAATTTGATAGCCTAGAATCACTAGCCTCTTGTGTTTGATATTTCAAGATCTAAACAAAAGAATGAACTAGTTATGATGCGGAAATTAATAACTAGCCATACTTTTTGAGCTTATAGATCTCACGATCTTCTGTCGTATTCCTTTTCTTATCTCGGACGTCGTGTGTGCGACGATCTACCTAGATGAGAATCCACCCAAGTCTCCTTCTTCTCCTTGCAAGTTTCGGCCACCAACTCTTCTTGAAGGGAAGCTTTCTTTCTCTTCTTCTTCTCCACAAGCAACCGGCCACCAAGATGAAACAAAGCCTCCAAGTGCCGCTAGCCTCAACAAAAAGAGAAGAGAGAAAGAAGAGAGGAGAGGGCCGGCCACCACCAAGGAAAGGAGAGGAGAGAAATAATAGATGTGTTGTTATGTGAGGCACCTCTAGCTTCTCTTTTATATTCCTTGGTCTTAGCAATTAAGGAAAGTTTTAAACATAATTAAAACTTTCTTATTTTCCCTTTCCAATGAACAAAAGGACAATTTAATTAAAAATTTCCTTTTATTCTTTTAATGGCCAACCCCTACAAGTCCTCCAAATTAGGAAAGTTTTAAACACAAAATTAAAATTCCTAATTTGTTTCCGAAAATTTTTAAAATAAAAATTTCTCTTTAAAAAATTCTCTTTATGATTGGTTATAAAAGGAAAATTTTATAAATTAAAATCTCTCTATTAAAACATGTGGATGATTACAAAAAGGAAAATTTTCTCCAAAATTAAAATATTTCTTTTAACTACAAATAAGGAAAGATATCAAACCTTTCTCTTAATCTTTTGTAGAAACTATAAAAGGAAAGATTTAATTTTAAAACTCACTTTTAAATTATGGATTCCACATAAGGAAAGATTTAAAAAATAAAATCTCTTTTAATTTTATTGTGGTCAGCCACCTACTTGGGCTCCAAGCTAGGGCCGGCCACCACTTGATCCATCCAAGGTTTATCTTGGTCGACCCTTGCTTGGGCTCCAAGCTTGGCTTGGCTGGCCACCTATGGATGGGTAAGAAGGTGGGTTTAGGTAGGTATAAGACATTATAAATAAGAGGCTACGACAGGGACTGCGAGGAGGAATTGGTTTTGGTCTCCCGATGAACTTGAGCTTCCTGTGTTCGCCCTGAACACTCAACTCGAGTTCATCAATAATATCTCATTCCACTAAAGAGTTATTATTGCACTACCGCACCAATCTCATATTATTATATGAGCTCCTTCTTATTATAAGTGTGTTAGTCTCCCTATGTTTAAGATATTGAATGCCCACTAATTAGATGAGTTACTGACAACTCACTTAATTAATATCTAGATCCAAGAGTAGTACCACTCAATCTTATTGTCATGCCAGACTAAGTTCACCTGCAGGGTTTACATGACAATCCTTATGAGCTCCTCAAGGGTACATCATCAACTTAGATTACTAGGACACGGTTTCATTCTATAATCAACAACACACCATATAAATAATATCATTTCCCAACTTATTGGGCCTATTGATTTACGAGCTAAATCACACCCTTTGATAAATTAAAGAAATAAATATTAAGTATACGTGCTTGTTATTATATCATGATTAAGAGTACACACTTCCATAATAACAGAGATTTTATTCTTTTATATAGTCAGTATAAAAAGAAACTACCTCAAATGGTCCTGCTCAATACACTCATAGTGTACTAGTGTAATTTATTAGTCAAGATAAACTAATACCTAATTACACTACAACCACTCCAATGGTTTGTTCCATTCCATCTTGGTTGTGAACAACCGTTTATAATTTATAAGGAGCTGATAACATGATCTTCTGTGTGTGACACCACACACCATGTTATCTACAATATAAATTAATTGAACAACTACACTTAGCATATAAATGTAGACATTTGACCAATGTGATTCTACAAAAAGTTAGGCTTTTAGTATACATTCCAACAACATGTTCATGATTTGCATGCGTATGTGGTTCACCATAGCCACAATAGGGAGATAACAAATAGATTTAACCCAATTATTCTAACACTCGGTCATGTTATTATTCATAATATCCCATCTATCACCAAGAAATAAAGCATTTGCCTAACTTTGTGTCTGGGAATGTGCAATAAACCATAGGCAAGTAGCATGGATTGTATGATATTATTTATATGTTGTTCATGCTCTTGTAAAGATGGAGCATACGTAGCTTTTTTGAATACTAAAGACCAATACTTTTTGTTATGTTTTCGATAAATTTGCAACACCTAGAATGACATAAACAAAAATCATTTCAGATTCAAAACATTCGTAAATTGACCTCAAAACATGTATTAATATAAAAATTAAAATAAAATTTTTTCTAGACAAAAGTAAGTAATTAATTTACTTGTTTCACAAAATTATCCACTAAATGCCTCAAACAATAGGAATGGTGAATACCCATAAAAAGTTACTCAACTGTCTTCATAATCTCAGGGTGTCTATCGGAGAAAAATGTGAACTCGTTGAATGGAATTCTTTGATACGAAAGTATGACACTTCAAAAAATAATAACAAAACCATTCCCAATTGACATCATTCTCCACATCCATTATAAAATAAGCAATTGTGAAAAGATCATCGTTGGTGCCCTTCAATACAACAACTAGGATACTACCTTTATACTTATTCTTTATATGAGTCTCATCTCATCCAAAAAAATTAACAACCTACAACTAGTAACAATACCAACGACACATGCTTAGAAATAAATTAATAACTGTTTAAATTTATTAGTTACAGAATCAATCTCGCACTCAGCAACACTACCAAGATTTATTTCTCAAATAGCATGATAATACCATCTTAGCTTGTCGTAGTATACCTTCTTTGTGTCATGATATCATACATCACTAACTTCTTGCCTTTCCACACTTTATGGTAGTCTAACTCTATTCCGTAATCTCTTTGCAAATCTTTCTAAATCATACAAGGGCGATAAGAGGACCCTTTGCTCTCAATTTATCTTTCACCACATTAGTGATCCAAGTTGCATCGGCTTTAGGATGCTCTCTACTACGTAAATTGTTCTCACCATATGTATGCTGCAAGTTGCATTTTCGAATCCCAAATATACTATCTGTTTTATATTTTGAAGTATAAATTCTCTATCCATAACTCCTTTCACTACAAATAGCAATAATCTTCTTGCTATCATTTTTTCTATACAAAAATGAATGTCTTGTAGCAACAACATAGTTTTTAACACATCTTCTAAAATTAGCAGCATCTTTGAATTTTTGCCCTTCGCCATGGATGCAATTAATCCAAGCATCTAGAATATTCAGCAATGGGGCCTATTCAATCTCCTCATCACTCCTTGATTGTGTGTGTTCCTCCTCAACCCTTACCAGGTTGATACAAAATTATTAAGATGCATCAGACACAAATAAGTATAAAATAGGTACATAAAGTATTAAATGTAAATATGATTAGTAGTGTCAAATAAACGATATCATATGCACTTGTACTAGATATAACATAAAATATTATCAAAACCATAATACGAAAAGGGATACGATAATTTACCTCCCAAAAGGTTGCTGACATGTTCATTTGTAATCCCTAACCTCAAATTAATCATGCTGAGTTTCATACACATATGAAGATGTATCATATTAAGGGCATCATCAGCATCGTTTAAAGTCACGTGCATCTTTTGCTGTGGAGCTACATATTGCAGAATCATAGATTCAGGAGTAATCTCTGTACATTTTTTTATCATGACTCACAAATATATCCATCAACTATAACCATTGAAAATTGAAATCACAAACAACTGCTTCTTACACTTACAACTACCCAAAAACATAAGGTTACAAGGCCCACTTCCAGAATCTATTTTCGACCTAATCAACAAAAACATAACATTTAATTCATAATATAAAATTAAATATCAAAGCTTCATTCATATAAAATTCAAAACAAAAAATAAATTTTTCAGAGAATTCCTAAAAATTAAACAATGTTTCGATTCAAGAATTAAATAATAAAAATTGTGCATGAAATCGACTACTCTAAAGAATTTTCATATAACCATTCCACAATGGATATAGATAAAACAAAAATGTAATCAGAAAACTAAACTCAAAATATTAAGCATGAAATCAGTAGGCAAAAATTTAGACACTGTTTCGGTTTAATTAATAGCAAACTACACAAACCCAATTAGAAACCTAACCCAAATCTCATGGAATCATTCAATTGAAAATGATCAAACACAAACCCACTCATAAAGGTGCAATTTAAATGGAAAAAAAATTATAAAGTCTAGCAAAAAATCTTACTTTTTCCTTTTGTTCACTGGTTTTTCCTTGGTTTGAGCAAAGTAAGGTATTGCTTTACTTCAAAGGTCTGGTTGTCTCTTTGATTTTGGCCGTTGACTCCATTCGATGGACATGGTTGTCGATAGTTTAGGGTAGAAGCCGATATTGGGAATCATGAGGGAAAAAATATTAGGGGGTTTAATTAAAATTATGGGCAATGGGATAAATTCTTATTCATTAGGGAGTTGAAACAAACGAATCTATTTGTTAGGGAGTAAATGTATTTTGTCTAACACAGGGACTGATGAGGGAGTTGGTATTATCATGGGAGATTTAAAGACAACTGCCCTTTAATATAATCCCCTACTCCATGGAGTAATAATATAATCAATAATTAGCCTTTTTGTAGGTCAGTCTCAGCTCTTTGTTTGTTCCCAGACATGACAATAAATCGCTTCACATCGTTATGCTCATCAAAATTTCCTCATCTTTTTCCAAAAAACGTTTAGTTTTGGACTACATGCATATCTAATCGTGCCCCAAGTTAGGCCTCTTGTGTCCCTCATTAATGTTATTAGAGCCTCTTTAACCGACTCAATCACTCTAGCTCTTCAAGTCACCTTGCTCCTCACTCTCTTCTGTAACTTTAACTAGAAGCTAAAAGTAATTGTTAAATAAGCAAGATAGATCATCTAACTAATGATATGTGAGCCTCGATGATATCAACAATCAAGAGAAAGGACAGGCAGACTTTTGAGATGGTGGAAGCCATGGTTTGCAAAGTAGATGATTGAGCCATGGTAAAAAAAAATCAAATTCAGAACCTCTATATAATATTAACATAATAAATAAGTTTTATAAATCATACCTGATTTTTATTTTATTTTTATAAATATAACTTAATTATGTCATTTAATCCAGCCCTTAATCTAAGGTGACTCTTAAAGGTAAAATTTTGATATAAGACAAATATAATTAATAATTAATACATTTTATTTTGTCAGTCTTCATACATTAAAATAAAAATTACAAAAGTATACTGGGATAAATTATTAACTTATAATAATGATTAATTTAAAAATGTTTTCACCTTATTTTTATTTTTCTTTTAAAATGAATGGTGTGGCACTAGTTTAGTTGGTATGAAATATCTAAGCATTTAGCTCGACTAATCTCATTAGAGAGAAAATCCGCAATAATACGTCACAGCAAAATTTTAAACTCTAAATATATAATCTATCACTGAAGAATTAAACCATGGTACCTTGCTCCGGGGAATAATTATGAGATATTTTTCGTTATACCAATAGGTGGTCATGAAGGTCTTGTCGGTGCTCCTATTTTTCAATATTTCCTCCCATTTATTGTCGATTTAAATATCACTGCCTAACACGTTTTAACTAACAAATTCCATTGGATGGATGCTTGGGAACATGTTGGTATCCAACTCCCTTAAAGTTTGATTTAATTTTTAAAATAATTTGATATTTAAATTTAACTGATTTATAATCATTTTTATTCACATTTTAAATCTAAATATATATTAAGAACGTGCCTTATGACTCTTGCTCTATAATTACACTCCCATTTTTTTGATGCTTTTAAAATCGTACATCGTGATTAAATTTGAATCCTTAGTTCGTAATTTTAATTTATAATATATCAAAATTTAGTGTTCTCTCTATTTATTTTGATATATCATAAAAAGATTAGTACACATAATAATTATCATTAAAAAATTAAATTGTAATTAAATGATCTAATATTAGATGTGGATTGAATATATATGTAAATCAAATAACTCATTCATTAATATTAATGTATTGACAAATTATATGATTTTTATGGTGGATGATCATTACTGGATGAGTTTTAGTATAAGAAAAGAGGATTTGATTTCAATTCGGCATGCTAAAATCTTCTTCCTTCTTCTTGTTGCATTGGATTCTTCCCCATTCAATTGTCCTTCATTCCATGTGAGCTATTCTTGGATTATTTCCCCAGTCGATCGTCCTTCATTTCATGTGAACTATTCTCATGGATTATTGCCCCATTCGATCGTCGTTCATTCCATGTGAAATGTTCGGACAAATTGAGACACAGAATTATGATTAATCATTTTGTCAGAGATAAGACTAATTTTTTTTCCTGCTTTTTTGATTTTCAAGATAAGACTAATATTTTTT
Organism: Zingiber officinale; assembly: GCF_018446385.1. Taxonomy (NCBI): domain Eukaryota; kingdom Viridiplantae; phylum Streptophyta; class Magnoliopsida; order Zingiberales; family Zingiberaceae; genus Zingiber; species Zingiber officinale. The sequence continues at coordinate 101,679,622 of NC_055989.1, read as the reverse complement.
CTGGCTTTCTGTAATCCACGTGAACGCTTAAGATAAGATTAATATTCTTTCTGGGTTTTAGTGATATCCTCCAAAGTAAACAACCTACGTCGTAATATCTAACTCCCATCTATCATAGAAAGAAATCGTTTTTCACACACATATACATTTATAGCTTTCGTTGGTCATCTTTTTCTTGCAGGTGAACAGCAATTTTTTTTTTTAAAGAACCTTTGACAAGGCAAACGATACCATGCTGTCTTTTTCACGACTCGATGGACAAGTTTAGTGTTTTATATGTTCCATCGGACAGGTGCCCTCTACGCTGATAAAGACACCGACCCTTGAGAAAAGACTGGATTATCATGAATATCTGCGAAGCTCATGAGAGATAGAATGAAAGTCAGGGATCGATTCTCAAGTCAAATTTTAGGCAGGCAAAAAAGGTGGAGAATAAATGTATTTTACTCATGTGTATTCATATTTGAAAAAATAAAAAAGTTGAAATTTATATTTTTTTTAACCGTATTTCGTTAGCCTCTGCTAAATGAGACTGCAGAGGAAATCGTTTTCGCACACGTAGCTTTCGTTGGTCATCTTTTTCTCGCAGTTGGAAAATAATGTTTTAAAAAAAAACAGAATGCATCTTTTTTCACGCGACTTGATGGACATGTTTAAGGTTTTCCATACAGTAAATGTGTTCATATACATTAAACATGTTCATGGACGGTTTCTCTCTGCTCTATATAGAGAATTCTCTAAATCCAACCGATTCAATGCATCAAGCCTCCTCGAGCATTATACGTTAATCATGTCTCGTTATCTTGTCGCACCATCATATATCCCTTTTCACCCAAAGCTCTGTGCTCTCCGCCGATCGACCAACACCACCACCGAGAAGCCATGTTCCCCGCTCATCCATTGCACGGCCGACATGCAATCGCCGGCGTTGCGAAGATCGAGTACTCATTACCAGCCCAACTCGTGGAGCAATGACTACATACAGTCACTCATCGTTAACTCCCCTGTCAGTACTATTCCCTAGCTCAACATCTCTGTTTTTCTTTTAATTGTAATTAAATCTAAATATTCAAAACTTTATTTAATTTGTTAAAGGTGGAGGAGAAGGATCAGACAACGAGAATAGTGTTACTGAAAGAGAGAATTAGGGAAGTAATATGTGAGCAGAAGGAAGTGGAAGAGCAGCTCCGGCTGATCGACCACCTGCAACAACTTGGAGTGGCTTATCATTTCAAAGACGACATTAAAGATGCTTTAACTAGTATTCATGGATCATTAGAAGACATAATTAGCTTGCAGTTGAAGGATACTGACGACGTCCATGTCACTGCACTTCTCTTCAGACTTCTTAGACAAAACGGTTTCTCAATCACAGACGGTATATATATAGTACCCATTTTAATTATCATTTTATAACTGTAATAATAATGATACAATGACTGAATTAATCCATGCAGATATCTTCAAGAGATTCAAGGATGAGAACGGCCAGTTCTTCGAAGTTTCTGTTGAAGGAATGCTGAGTTTACATGAGGCGGCCTTTTATGGCAAAGAAGGGGAAGTGATACTGCAGGAGGCCATGGATTTCACCACCCAGAAATTGAGAAATCTGCTGAGCCAAGGGTCCATTACTGAACCTGGTCTAAAGCAGAAAGTGGCCCATGCGTTGGAGCTCCCAATGAACTGGAGGCTGGAAAGATTACACACTAGGTGGTTCATACAATTCTGCAGCCAAAGCAAGATAGACAAGTGCAGTATGAATAATCCTGTACTTTTAGAATTCGCTAAGTTGGACTTCAACAGGGTACAGAATACTTACAAGAAAGAGCTCAGCAAACTTTCGAGGTATATTAATTAGTAATATTGTAGCGAATTCTAAAGCACCTGCCATTTTCGAGGTACAAGAAAGAACTCAGCATGCATCTCGAATTCTAAAGCAGCGCTCATATATTATATATTATAATGTTGGCGGAACAGATGGTGGTCCGATCTTGGACTTGCAGAGCGCCTGCCATTTTTCAGAGACAGGTTGATGGCCAACTACTTGTGGACCGTTGGATGCGCCTTTGAACCAGAATATTGGAGTTTTAGAGAGACAGAGGCCCAAGCCAATTGCTTCATCGCACTGCTGGATGATGTTTATGACGTCTACGGAAACTTGGAAGAGCTTGAGATATTCACAGATGCAATAGAGAGGTAATTCTATTAATTAATAGTGAATCGATCTAGTTCCAATTCTCCACTCATAGATGATAAATGTTTGATTTTGATATATGCATGCTCGTAAATAATTGACAAATTTCAGGTGGGATGTTAATGCGGTCGACAAACTCCCAGATTACATGAAACTCTGCTTTATGGCCGTCTTCAACACAACAAACGAAGCAGCTTATGAAGTCGTCAAAGAAAAAGGCCTTAACGTACTGCCATATCTAAAGAGAGCTGTAATGTTTACTCATTTTAATTCACCAGTACTAAATTTAGTTCTTATTAACTAAAAAAAAGTACGTTTGATTAAATAATTAGTTATTTTGTTCGATATATGCAGTGGAGTGATCTCTGCAAAGCCTTTTTGTTGGAAGCAAAATGGTCTCACGAGAAGTACACCCCCACCGTCGAAGAGTATTTGGAAAATGGATGGATCTCGGGATCAGGGCATATCTTTCTCACTCATGCCTACTGCATGAGCCCGTACTTAACCAAATCAGACTTAGAAAATTTCAGCACTTACACACAGTTTTTACAATGGTCCTCCATGAACTTTCGCCTCTACAATGATCTGGTATATATATAATTAATGTCTTATCTTTTTTTTCTTTCATTTTAATTCTATCATTAATTAATAAGTAATTGCATGTGCAGGTTGAAACGGAAAAAAGTGATGACTGCTCAGCCATCCAGTACTGTTTGATGCAGGAGAAAGATGTGTCAGAGAGAGTAGCTCGGGAGATGATCAAGGAGATGATCATGGGAAATTGGAGAGCCATGAACGGGGATCGAATGAATTACACAAATCTGTTCGAGGAGAACTTCAAGATTTGCGCGATCAACTTTGATCGAACGGCCCAGTTCTTCTACAGGGATACAGATAGATACAGTGAGGATGGAGAAATCAAAGATTCAGTAACCTCATTGTTAGTCGAACCAATCGAGCTCTAGAAGAATATATATATATATATATATATATAAAAAGTAGTGTAGCGATATGCCATGAACAGTGCGGCACGTGTTCATCCGTGTGATAGTGATTGAGAGTCTAGATTTGATCCTATCGTCACAATTCATTATATATATTTATATATTTTTTTATTTTTTAAAAATCAGTATTTCCTTTAATCCTAAACCCCAAATATATATATTATATCCCGTGAATACCTAAATTATTTTTAGTTTAAAATTTTTTAAATTTAAAAACCATAATTTAATCCTTAAATCTTATAAATAAAAGGTAATTAGTTTAACCTAGGAGCTAAAATAAATAAATAAATAAATAAAAATATTAGTGGAATCAAGGAGATGATTATACCTAGTAAAAATGTTGATGTATACACACAGTGACATTGCTAAGATTTTCAATCAGTTAGAGAGGTGATTTTAAAAAATTCTAAATATTAATATAGATTAATTTTCACCATCCAAAAATCTTAATTTCAAATTTAAGGAGCTGAAATGAACTTAATTTCAAAAATTTTGACCATGACCTTTGATTCTAGTTGAAACAATGATCCGTTGATTTCTAAAGTTTATCTATGACTCAAAGTATAAAAAAATCATTTGTGATCTTATTTTTGTTGGATTGTTAAAGATGAGAGGAGGAGGGGGGTGAATCTCATTCATTCGAAATCTTTTCTTTTTGTAACGTAAAAATAAACAGAGTTAACCAGTAGAAATAATAAAATTAAAGAAAAAAAGATAAGTTTCCTTTTTACTTGGTTTGGAGCCCAGTCGACTCCTACTCTAAGGCTTATTATCTTTAATTTAATGACTTTCGTTGAATAATACACTAAATAATGAATCAGTACAGTATGAATATAATGTGGAAATAAAATAAATATACCAACAATAATGTATATAAGATGAAGCTTGGTTGTTGGTGAGCCTTCCGACATCATAGCAAGAACTTGCATAGTAGAAGTATGAACAAAGTGAAGCAAAGTCAAGAATTGTTATCTTGGCTTGAACCCTAAGGCCTTTTATAAGCATCGTTCGATCGATTGAACCTCCATATTGGGACACTTCAGAGAGGGGGGAGGGGTGAATATTCAAAGCAAACTTCTCCAATACTAATGCTAAAGATTAACTTAGTATCCATCTCAAATGAGGTGACTAATTTAAGGATCCAATTCTCTCTCACACATCCACTATAAGAGTGTAATAACACTCTTTCTCGAAAATAATTCGGAGGTAGAGAAGCCTCATACAAACTCACAATAGAGAAATACAAGAAGAGGAAAACACAAGCTAATACAAAATGGAATCTTACAAGATTACAATCAACGAAATCCTAGCTTGCTCTCTTCTGGTTTAGGAATGCCTCTTAACCTTGGAAGTGTAGCAACACTTGTCTCCAAGAAGCTTTAAGAACTGGCTGTGAGATTGATAAAAGGGTGGAAGAGAAGTTGTCGAGAGAGATCTAAAAGAAACAGTGCACGCAAACGCCTTTTATCGGGCTGATAATGGCTAATTTTTCAAGCTTAATCGATTAAACCTTCCTAATCGATTAGGAAGCTTCTGTTCGCACGAGAACAACCTGTAAGCGATTGAGCCTTCCTGCTTAATTACTTACCAAAGTCTCTGTGCATGCATGAAATCCTAGCTTAATCGATTACTATAATCGATTAAGCATTTGTAATCGACTACCCTAATCGATTACGAACCTCTTTGCGCACTCGCAAAAACTACTTAATTGATTATGCTAATCGATTAAGCTACGATAATTGACTAACCTAGTTGATTACCAAATCCTAACATCCCAACCGAAGTCTAGGGTTCCTTTACCTAATATCCGATCAACCATGACCTATTGAGTCTTCTTATTACCTAGCATCTGATCAACCTTAACCTGCTGAGACATTTTCACCAAGTGTTTGGTCAATCCTTTGAGTCACTTAGACTTTTCTCCTTGTGTCAAATATCCGATCAATCTTTTGATCTACTTGGACTTCCAATCACCAGGTGTCCGGTCAACCTTGACCCACCTGGATTTTCACTGTCTTCACTCACCAAGACTTTCCATCACCTAGCTTCACTCACTGAGATTTTCACCTGCTTTCACCTACTAGGATTTTTCCAACTACTTGGCTTCACTCATCAAGACTTTCCATCACCTAGCTTCACTCACTAGGATTTTCACTTGACTTCATTCACCAAGATTTTTCAATTGCCTAGCTTAATTCACCAGAACTTTCCACACCAAGTGTCCTGTCAATATTGACCCACTTAGATATTTTTCTTCTGCCAACCTACTCGTTGGTCTTGCCCTTGCCTAACATCCAGTTAGGACTTTCTAGTCAAGTATCCGGTCAACCTTGACCTACATGACTTTTCTTCACATGGAACTAGTCAAACCTTGAGCAGAGGGGAACTGCACCAATAATCTTCCCAAATGGATAATTACAACTACAATCTCCATATATTGTTAAACATCAAAACTTAAACATCATGACTGAAAACTTGAGCCAACTCAAGCTTAGTCACATTGGTCAACCTTGATGTAGGAAAATTACACCAATAATCTCCCCCTTTTTTGATGTTTGATAATACGTTCAAGTTAGGCTAATCCCATAGCCTCAACTTCTTATTCATGCCAAGGCATGAATGAGATTTTCTTTCATTTCCCCCCTAAACATAAGGGTTTCACAATCTCCCCCTATGAACATGGAGAATTTCCTAACTTAAACCCTACATTCTCTCCCATTGACATACATCAAAAACTCTCCCCTTGAAGAATTACCTACATGTTGTTCACAACCTCACTTATTATTCATAACATTACAATGAAGGTCTTATACCCTTCATTGTGCTCAAATGCTCATCATAGAGCATACTTCCATCATACAATGAAGATTTCAAATCGTCCATTGTTTTCCTATACTCAACCTTGAGCATGCATAACAATAAAGGTTTCCACCTTCCATTGTTTCATTGTTTACAAATAAAAAGTAAATTATATTTTCAAAGAGTAGCTCCCCCTCAAAACATGTTCTAAACTTCTGTCATTGCACCAACGATAATTTAGAATTTCTAAACCTTTAGAAAATCTAAAATTTAAAGTTTTGAGGTTCAAAATTTAACTTTAACTAAATCTCATCCTAAACTCCAACTTAGTCTTCTTTTAACCAATCCTTTCTTGTTTCAACAAGAAAACTACCCTTAAATACTTATCAAAGCACTTCCTTGGGTTAGGAATGATTAACATGACTAAACATGACTTATTTAACTTAAATAAACTTATTTAAGCTAAAAACAGGGTCTTAAGCGCTTAAACAAGTCTCTTAATCGCTTAATACCAGCCGTAATCGATTAAAGTTGGGAGTTAATCGATTCCCGAAGGTTAATCGATTGTTGTAATCTATTCCATGAGCTACTGTGCTCGCGGGAATTTATCTAATTGATTGTCATAATCGATTAGGGTTGGGTAATCAATTGCTGTAATCGATTCCCATTTTTTATTTCTGAAATTCAATTTCAGTCAAATTTCAAAAATACCCTAAAAATTTTATAAAATTCTAGAAATTGTGAAAATTTATATAGACATTATTTAAGGCATACTCTCTCAGGAAAAAATAATTTTCTAAGAAAATGCACTCGTTTTTAAAGATTGATACAAAATTAGAAACTCTTAAAAATTTTAATGTTTCTTCTAAGTTTGTGTCTAACTTTCCAATAGTGATTACTATTAACAAATACTCTTCACCAAGGTTTTCCAAAAGTATTTTGAAATGATTTTCAAAATTAAATTTCCAATCACAATCTTTGGGCTAAATGTACATGACTTGTACATTTACTTTCCTCATAATTAGATAACACACAGGTATGTATTTTAATGAAATCAAAACTTAAAAAGATGTATTAAATCAACATCTTGAGTCTTGTTCATCCTCCTAATATCTCACTTATATCTATTGTGTACCAAAACACATACAAGTCACATTATAGTCCTTGTGAGATGTAGATATTGGTTTTGCCCTAGTCTAAGGGATCATACATATCTATCTAGGCATTATAAAATTTGATCATCCACCTAGGATGTCACTTGTTGATAAATGTCATTGTCCTTAATTATAAGAAATTTAAAATAATGCATGATGATTTATGACATACATCAAAATAAGTATTTAAAAAAAAATACTATAACTACATGATATATGTATGATATGACATGATATTTTTATGGTTTTCATAACAAAAATGAATGCAAAATATGATGTCATGGCATATGATGAGCAACCAATCGTGGCATTTTTACATAAATAATTATACCTATATTATCTATCTAAGTATCTTTAAATATTAGTTAACTTAAAATTAATCCTAGATTGCCCTCATATCCCTAGGACAATGTCAAAATCCCAACTTGACATTTCTTTTGTTTTTCCTATTTGTGCCAATTTTAATTAAGTCAAATTCTTCAAATTTTGGCACATTTTACTCTTCAAAAGAGTAAGTAATAAATCCTTTTCATTTTCAAGGAGTACAATTTCCTTGAAAATGCCCTCTAAGTGTTAACTTTTTCAAGGTTGGATTAACTACCCTTTCGTTTGGAGTTGACACTCTCTAGACCCATCTAGGGTGTAGAGAGCACAATCCTAGGAACCCAAAATCAATTGGTATTCCTACGGTGTTCTAGATACTCACTAGGTATAATTTCCCTTATACCTTCCAAATGACCTTCCTATGCTTCTTAGAAGCCTTGGTCATACTCATCTCCTCTAGGTTACCTCTAGGGATAGCTTCCCTTGTGACTTTTTTAGTGACTTTATTAGGCTTCTTTGAAGCCTTGGTCACATTGGTTTTTGCAAGGTTAATTCTAGGGATGACCTCCCTTGTAGCCTTGACTTGACCACTTGACCTAAGGTTAGTTCCATAACTATATGGAACCTTATGGTATGAGGCCACATCCTCCTTAGCTTTAGGTTTGTATCCTAAACCTCTATGGTCATTGGATGACTCTTGATTTTCTAAACCTAGGTTTTTGTTATTGGACCCTTGTTCTTCATTTGTGATTTTTCTAAGGGTCATCTCTAATTTATCATGTCTTGACTTCAAGATTTGATTTTCCTTCTATAATTCCTCAAATTTTGATTTCTCCTTAAATCCTTGAGTTTATTTTTCTTAGGCATATATCTAAAGTCCTTAGAGTTATTGCCTAATTTATCATCTACCTTCCTATCCTTAGGTACGATAGTTTTAGTATGACACGCTACATGTTTTCCTTTAACTTTATCATGCTTTTTATTTTCATTATAAATTATATTAAAATAATATAAATTATTCCTGGCATACTTTTTATCATTAATTAAAGGAATTGCTTCAATAAATGATACCTTGGGTTTGCTCTTGAGAGCTCCCCCTTGACTTATGCTTCCTCCTTTAAGCTTGGTCGATTTCTTTCCTTTTGGGCATTGGCTCCGATAATGCTCTCTTTAACTACAAGAGAAGCACACAATGTACTCCTTGCCTTTTTGTACCATAGGGTTGACCTTCTTTAGCTTCTCCTTAGCCTCGGTTGTCACTTGACCCTTTTTTTTAGTCAACTTAGGACACTTGATTTTGTAATATACTCTTTCCCTACACTCAAAGCATATATTTGATTTTTATTATTACAATTTGAAATTTGTATACCTTCACATGTAAGGAAGACACTTGATCCTCCATTTGATTTTGCTTGACTTGTGGAGGTGGTATCATCTTCCTCTCCATTTGACTTGGAAGTAGAGGTCTCTTCTTGCTCCGGTGTCAATGAATGATGCTTCCTATCAATCCTAGAGGTGGAGGCTTCTTCATCTTTATCCTCATGCACGGGAAACAAGGAGTACACTCCTTTGCCTTTGTCTTTGTTCTCTCTTGAGGATGACTCTTCTCAACCTCTTAATCTCCTTCTTCTTCTTCTTGATCCAATGAGTTGCCCTCTTTGGATTTTTCTTGACTCGGTGTAGTGGAGGGTTCTTTATGAATCTTTGCCACTTTGCTCCAAAGCTCCTTGGGATCTTGGAATTCTCCAATCTTGCATATGATTGTACTTGGCAATAAATTAACCAAAACTTTGGTTACCTTATCATTTGCCTCTCACCTTTGAATTTGCTCATTGCTCTAATGACTTCTCTTGATGATTTTTTTTTTGCTATCCCTTGGAGCCTCAAATTCATCCATTAGAGAAAATCATTGCTTTATCTCCATTATAAAGAAATGTTTGATTCTTGATTTCCAAGAATCAAAGTTTGATGCTATAAACAGTGGAGGTACCCGTGTGTCATATCCAAGTCCATCTTAGAAATTCATCTTAAAGTTGAGCTCTTTTAATGAAGTATTTGACTTTGTTAACTTTAGGGCTTCAATTTCTTCTTCTTCCTTTAGCTCATTACCCTTCCGGTGATAAGTTCGGTGAAGAGCGGCCTCGCTATGATACCACTTGTTAGGGCACTTCAGAGCTAAAGGGAGGGGGGGGGGGGTGAATAGCTCGCTTCGCTTTGATGATGATCTTTTACAGTGGAATACTCGAAGTAAACTTCTCCAATGCTAACGTCAAATATTTACTTGGTATCCACCTCAAATGAGGTGACTAATCCAGGAATCTGACCCCATCTCTCACACATCCACTATAATAACACTCCTTCTCGGAAACAATTCGGAGGCGGAGAAGCCTCATACAAACTGACAATAAAGAAATACAAGAAGAGGAAAACTCAAGCTAATACAAAATGGAATCTTACAAGATTACAATCAATGAAAACCTAGCTTGCTCTCTTCTTGTTTGGGAACGCCTCTTGACCTTGAAAGTGTAGCAACACTTGTCTCCAAGAAGCTTCAAGAACTGGCTGTAAGCTTAGTAAAAGGGTGGAAGAGAAGCTGTTGAGAGAGATCTAAAAGAAATAGTGTACATGAATGCCTTTTATCGAGCTGATAACGGCTAGTTTTTCAAGCTTAATCGATTACCTTAATCGATTAGACCAATCAATTAGGAAGCGTTCTGTTCATACAAGAATAGCCCATGAATGATTAAGCCTCCCTGCTTAATCGCTTACCAAAGTCTCTGTGCATTCGCGAAATCCTAGCTTAATCAATTACCGTAATTGATTAATCATTCATAATGATTATCCTAATCGATTATGAATCTCTCTGTGCACTCGCAAAAATTACTTAATCGATTACCCTAATCGATTAAGCTATGGTACTCGACTAACCTAGTTGATTACCAAACCTTAACTTTCAAACCGAAGTCTAGGGTTACTTTACCCAACATCCGATCAACTATGACATGTTGGGTCTTCTCATTGCCTAGCATATAATCAATCTTGACCTGCTGGGACTTCTTCACCAAGTGTTCATTCAATTCTTTGATCCACTTTGACTTTTCTTCTTGTGCCAAGTATTTGGTCAATCCTTTAACTTACTTGGACTTTCCAACACTAGGTGACCGATCAATCTTGACTCACCTGGATTTCCACTGCCTAACTTCACTCACCATGACTTTCTATCACCTAGCTTCACTCACTAAAATTTTCACCTGACTTTACTCACCAAAATTTTCTAACTGCCTGGCTTCACTCACTAGGACTTTCCATCACCTAGTTTAACTTACTAGGATTTTCACCTGGCTTCACTCACCAAGAATTTTTAATTGCCTAGCTTGACTCACCAGAACTTTCCATACTAAGTGTCCAGCCAATACTGACCCACTTGGATTTTCTTCTTCTGCCAACCTTCTCGTTGGTCTTTCCCTTGCCTAACCTCCAGTTAGGACTTCCTAGTCAAGTATTTGGTCAACCTTGAGCTATTTGACTTTTCTTCACATGAAACTGGTCAAACTTTGACGAGAAGGAAATTGCACTAACAATCTCCCAAAATGGATAATTACACATACAATCTTCATATATTGTCAAACATTAAAACTTAAACATCATGACTCAAAGCTTGAGCCAACTCAAGCTTAGTCAAATTGATCAACCTTGACCTAGGGAAATTGCACCAACACCTTGTTCGGTCAACTGAATATTTCGATCGATTGATTCTCCTATCAGTTGATTGAACCCTCACTCCATCCTTCTTTTCTTAGATATGATCTGTGTAATCCCATGATTTTTGGTGTTTGATCTACTAATAAAACTTATCAGTCAATTGATCCCCAATTTCCATTCCTGTAAAGATCTGATCTGATTGTCATTTCCTTTTATGGTTCGGTTGACTGATCTCATTTATTAATCAACTAATAAAATGGCCTGATCGATTGACTAAACCTTCTATTCAGTCGACCAAACCCTTAGTGAAATGAAGATCTCTGAGTTTTACATGTGTGGCTACTGACATAGCTTGATTCCAAGTTCTAAATCAAAAGTTATGACCTTTTGAAGTTCAAGGGGTCATATGATCCTACAACATAGAGCTAGATAATAGATATTGATCATATAAAATAGAATTAGATAATAGAAATTAAATATACATGAGTATGATAGTTAGGACTATCTTGATCTCAACTTAAAAACCTCTATTGGATTCTCCAATTAAATCAGCGCCTAAGATTAGTCCCAACCGGTACACGATATCATCATACTCCCTCCAGGAACTTACTGTAAGTACCACATGGTAGTTTTGATGTAATCAACCAAGTCAAGTTAAGTTCTACTGGGTTTTAATCATTGTGTCTAAGTATGTAGAAACTTAGGAGTACAAGAAGTCGAGCGAAGGATGCAACTAGCGAGAAGGATGGCATGGGAAGGAGTCGATGGGCTCAGTGCATCTGAAGGATAAAGTGCTGTAGAAGAGTACAATGGCGTATGAGAATTCGGAGCTAAAGATTGCTCGAGGAGAAGGTCGGAAGATGAGTTTGGGTGAGCCCAATTCCGGTTGACCGAGATCACCCAAGCGACCAAAGAAGGCGTTGGACCAGTCATCCAAGGTTGATTGATCTGGGTGCTCAAACCACTAGGGTTCCCAAATGGGCATCTCAACACTGCGGATCAACTTCTGGGTCCATGTCAGCAACGGTCTGGGCACCCAGAGTGGGGTTGGGTGCCCAAAGATGGATACAACCTTATCACTTGGCTGTTGTATAACCGTTGTATGGAGATAGAGTTTTACCACGCTGGGGGTGGCCAGAGAGGGTCCGGGCACCCGAATTGTGCCATGTCAGTAAATGATCAGTTTTGACCAGTGTGCTATAAATAGAACCTTGATTTTCTTCATTTCGAATAACACACTTTGTACTTCGAGTTTCTTTCTGTCTTTCATTTCCAAGTTTCATTTTCGTGTATAAGGCTTTTCCACCTCCAACGTTTTGTTCGAGAAGGAGATTTTCATAGTGAGCCGACTTTCTTTGGAGTAGCAATCTTCTGATTGCAAACAAAGTAAATTATTTGTCTTGTACTCTTTTTTTAATTCTATAATATTTTTATTAAGTGTGTAATTGTTTAAGCCCAATAGTTTGAGATAGGTGTGAGTTTTGTTTGCAGGCCAATTCGCCTCTCTTGTAGACGTCAAGGGACCTACAATTAGTATTAGAGCCCAAGCGTTTCAGAAGGACTAACTGTCGATCAAAGAATAGAAGATGATGGCCAAAACAAGTATCCACCCACCTAAGTTTAAGGGAGACTTCACCCACTTGAAAAAGAAAATGGAGGTATATTTCAAAATCGATTTTGACATCTTTCTAATTTTGAAAAATGGTTTGCATTACCTACCGACAACAATGGCAAGCTATAGAAAGAAGAGAATTGGACAAAGAAGGAGCAAGCCAAATCTGTGGTCAACGAAAAGAGTAGAATTTCATCTGCTAAGAGCATCACCACCTCAAGAGGTCAACAGGATCGGGGTCTATAAGGCTGCAAAAGATCTCTAAGAAAAATTCCTAGAGCTTCACGAAGGATGCTCCGAAGCTAAGCTCGTAAGAAGAGATCTATTTTGGAACCAAATGACAAATCTTCGACTGAAAGAAGGTGAAACAATCCCTCAACTGCACTCCAAGCTGAAGGAGTTGATCATCGAATTCACAAATCTCGGAGAAAAAGTAACCAACCGAGATTCTCTAAGGCATGTGCTTAATGCTTTTTCAAGAACACCTGAATGGTCAACTTTAATAGATGCTTATTATATCTCTAGGAACTTAGAGGTAAGTAATTTAGAAGAATTTTTTTCTATCTTTGAAATTCATGAGTCTAGATGTGTAGATCTAAAGAAAGAGCCGAAGCAGAACATTTCCTTAAAGGCAAAAATAGACGAACTAGATTCTAAAACATCTCTCAAGAATGACGAAACGACATTTATGTTAAGAAAGTTTTAAAAGTTTTTATAGATCTAATAAATTCAATAAGTGTAGGCTAAAAGAAGAAAAAGGAAAGTGATATGCTATCACTGTAATGAAGAAGGACACGTCAAAGACAATTGTCCAAAATTGAAGAACAAGGACTAGGACAAAAGACAGACCTAGACAAAACATAAAAGTCTAAAGGCAATGTGGGACGAAACGTCGTCAGAGTTGGAAATTAAAGCCCACACCGGACTTCCATTGATGGCAAGTCACCAAGAAGATGATGAAACAATTTCATCCAAAATGAGTATCGAGAGCATCAATGAACGAGGAGCAACGTAAAGGGAAGCAACATTATAGGGGGAGCATCAAATAACGAGATTGACGAGGTAAGTTAGATACTCTCTACCTCCTAACCAGTTATACAAGTTTATTAAAATGTTATCTAAAATTTTCTGCCAATTAGAAAATGATAATAAAAAATTAGTAAAGGAAAACAAAGAGCTAAAAGGGACTTTAGTAAAATTTTGTCGACTAGAAGATTTCGACAAAATGAAAATGGAAAATGAAAAATTGAAAGAAAAAATAGAAAATTTAAAAATTCTACATGTTCAAATATTGTCACTTCAAATTTTAGAAATTATTAAGAACTAAATTGATATTTTAGATACCATAAGGGCCAAACTAGAAAACTATCATGAAAATCTATGATAAAAAGTATCTGATTAATCAAGTAAGAAGGAACCTATATTGGATTCCAAAATTATTCTTAGATTAAAATCTTTATGCATGTTTTATTTTTAATTTACTTTTAAAATGTGACAAAATTGATTGATGGGCTATTTATAAAATAAAAGCATAGAAAAAAATTGAGGAATGTTGCAAGGACATTGTATGTCAACAAGAGAAAGTTATGAATACATTTCATACTGAGGAATATATTATACCAACATTCTGAGATCCCAACGGAGTAGTGATAAACATGGATGCAAGTGAAATTTACGAAAATGATGATGATGAGGAGGACGATGACGACAACGATGATGACGATGATAAGGATGGGAATGACAATGACAATGAGAACTTTAATTTTTGATGATGAGTAAGTTTTGTTATCTTAATATAACAAAATTTATGATATTTTATTTTCATATATGATACTGCTTTTTATGAGTAAATTTAGTTTTAATCTGTAAATTACCAAACTCATAGCTCAATTAGTTTATCTGTCTCAATTAGTTACAAAATTATCTCATTTTTAAATTTATATATTTTATCTATTAATGCTTTGTATTTTTTTTATATAGGTCATTAGAAGTATATCTTATCGTCTCAGGGTTAGCGCACTCTCTTATTTCTTAGGAAATATGGCTAAGTTTTTTTTTATATTATTCATTATGCATCAAATTTGTATTTACTTTATCCTATTTTTGAATTTTCAGAATATCTTTCAATGGGGTGCACGTAGATGGAGAGCTCAGGGGCAATCTAATACAACACCAGACACTATACCTATGCCTCCTGATCAAGTAGGATCATCGCATACACCTTCGTTAGTGCTTTTGATGTACGTAGATTATATACACTTTTATACATATTTTGATATACATCTACTTATATTTCATGAGTATAATCTATATTTATTGTACCCTATGTCTTTATAATGCCATATTTCCACTTCTTTTGTTCGGAGATTTACTCTTTATTTATTTTGATTGATAAGACATTATTTAGAGTAAAAACGGGGCTTAAATGGAGTCTAAAGTTTCTAAAATTCCTAGGTCGTGCTTATGAGGCATGGACGTTTGAAAATATAGCACAAAATAAGGTTCACACAGCCTTGACACACAGCCGTATCAATTCCACACGGTCGTGTCAATTTCACACGGTTATGTCATTTTTAGCACTATAGACCAAAAGTAAAATGATTATAACTTTTTGTTCGGTTAGAGTTTTGGGCTCTTTTTTATACCAAATCTAGCTAACTTCAGCATCTACAACTTTGTTGAAGACTTTAACTCAAGAATACCACACTAAGATATGCTAAAATGGTCTAAAAGGTTCACATGGCCTTGACACACGGTCGTGTCAATCCACATGGACTTGACTTCAACTCAAGAATACCAAGTTAAGATGTGCTAAAATGGTCTACAAAGTCCACATGGCCTTGACACACAGTTGTGTTAGTCCACATGGAAATGTGAAATTTCCAGAGAAGAAGAAGAAGACTTTGGGCATGTGAAATCCACATGGTCGTGCCACTAAAGTAGAGCCAAGGTAGCACCTGGCTGTGTGGATTTACACGGTCATGTCATGCACGACCCAAGCAAGGGGCATGTCTAGAGCTATAAAAGGGATTTTTCTCCCCCTTTTTCACTCATCTTTGGCTTGGGGCTCATCCCCATTCCTTGGAGAAGGGTTCTCCCCCTTGAGGGAACCCTAGAAGCTTCATCTTTGCCCATCCATCCACCTCTGGAGCAAGGGAACGCCTCCAAGGATGCCACGCTTCAAGGATAAGCATTCTCTTCTCTCTCAATCCATGTTTTGAGTTATAGATGCTATATTTATCATCTCTTGATTGTATCTCCCTTGTAATGGAGTAGATCCCTAGATATTGGATGTAGGAAGTAGTTGTGATGTATGAACTATGTATTTAAACATTTCCTATGCAATGATGTGTTTATATCATGTTTTATGTGTGTTGTGCCTTATATGTGTTTGAAAAAAATATGTGTGAGGTCAATTCATGTAGATGTGAGGGATTTGTCTCTATGTTAAGGTTGCTACTAGACTAGATAACCGGGGGATCCTTAGTGATATAGGATATTCATTCAACCGGACATATATGTCCTTAGTGATAGAGGGCATCGATACTTACCCACTTTCTAGAGCCAAAATATCTTAACATATGAACTAATCCTTGTTAGGGCATTTTGATTCGAGTGGATATTCCAACGCTACCATTAGGAAGTACATTAGATAAGTCTAGCAATTGTATGACCAGGGGGCTCTGTGATAGAGGGTAACCCTTTAGCCGGACTTTCTAGAGTTACTTCTTTACTTAATGGCGTTAGAACTTGGGTACACTCTCAAGTGCGACATTCGAGGGGTTGTATCGGACTCTAGTTAGAATCCCTACATGAGTATAAGCATGGAGTTAGGTAGCAAACAATGCATAGGGATATTAACTAGTGTCATAACGAAACCAAAATCCTAAATCAATCATCCATCTCATTCCAAGATCATCCCTTACTCCTTCTCTCTCTCATTCTCCTTAATCTTTCTCTCAATCTCTCTCTTCCAACCAAACATTCAATTGTCTAGATAGTTGTAGGATCGATGCATGCTAGGGGGTGAATAGCACTAGTGGCTTTCTCACTCATTTCAAAAAACACAAAGTAAATGCAGCGGAAGATAGAAAGAAACAAGAGAAAAATCGCTAACACTTTTGGTTACTTGGTTCGGAGCCTGTGGCGACTCCTACTCTGAAACTCGTAATCGTTGATCGCTTACGTTGGGCAATCACTATAGATTCATAAATAGGTACAGATATTAAGTATAATTGCAATATAATAAAGTTACCGACAATAATAGAAATAAAAGTCTTTCATCGATTATTGGAGTAGCGTAGCAGAGAGCAGCAGTTGTTCGTTCTTGATCTTGGAATTATTGTTAATGTTGTCCGAAGCTACTGGTCGACCCTCCTTTTATAGTTGAGTCAGACCTGATCCAGATCCATTGATCTTGGGATCAGTCTTTGACTTGAAACTGATCGGTCGACTGATCCAGGTGTTCAATCGACCGAACCCTCTGAACCTGCCCAACTTCTTGTCCACATACTCCTACTCGGATAAGAATCTTCGTTCGATCGACTGATCCCTCCGTTCGATCGACCGATCCCCAGCTCATCTAGTTCGATCAACTTGACTTGACAACGTCGATGCCTATCCATTGTTTGATTGACTAAACCCTAGGTTCTGTTGAACCTGATCAGCTAGCTGGAGTCCAATCTGTTTGCTTGGAGGCTTGGTCGACTGATCCCCAGTTCGGTTGACCGATCCCTTGGTCGAACTTGATCAGCTAGCTGGAGTCCAATCTGTTTGCTTGGAGGCTTGGTCGACTGATCCCCAGTTTGGTTGACAGATCAATGCTGAAACTCCAACCTGTAAAATGTTAGTTTCCCTGTAAAACAGAGTTAGACAAATAGCAATAATAGTAAAGTAATATATAGCTTTTGATAGCCTTTGGACTATCCAGTTTTTAATTTCAAATTTCCTCCGAAAATCCTAGGTCAAACCGACACCTACTGTTCCCTCTTCGAGGAACGCGTTCTCACTTACTCATCTCAGGAGAGTTTATCTTTTACTAGACCAGTCCTACAGACCAACTGGACTTTTGCTCAGCGCTCGATACTTCAGGTCATCATGCTGGACATCCACTCTACTACCCGTCCAGACTTTCACCTGGCCTGCGATCACCAGGATTTTCACCTAGAGTCCTCGAATTTAAGATTTCTCCCATAGCGCTCGACCCGCCAAGATTTTCCACCTACAGTTACCACCCCCTAGGACCTAGGGTTACCTCCCCCTATAGTTTTTGATAACCTATGTTTACCACCCCCTAAGACCTAGGGTTACCTCCCCCTAGGATTTTTCATAACCTAGGGTTACCACCCCCTAGGGTCTAGGGTTATCTCCCCCTAGGGTTTTCCACCTACCTAGTATCCACTAGGACTTTTGCCTAAGAATACTTAGGACTTTCCTACAAGCTCAATCACACTTGTTAGATAACAAGACGACTTAATTTTGAACCTTTTACCATTATCAAAACATAGGTTTGATCATCTGGTGCTCACTACACCAACAATCTCCCCTTTTTTATTATGGCAACCTGGTTCAAAGTTAAGTAAACATAACAATATTTATTGTAATATAATGAAAAACAATTTAAGCATGAGCATAAGTAAAATACAATAATTTTGACATTTAAAAAAAAACTCCCCCTTATGCTGATGTTTTATATTTAACTCTTAACTTTACCTTTTTTTCTCCCCCTTTGCCATATATAAAAAAAAAGGTACTAAGTTAGAGGGAAAAAGAATGCTTAAATCTGAAAGGCTAGTTTTTTAATCTTTTAAACTCTCCCTGAAGTGTAGCACTTACTTGGCTTAAAAATCATTTATCTTTTAAACAAAATAGCTAAATACCTATCTTTGAAAAGGATGTATTTGAAAAATACTTAACTCAATACTTAGCTTTCGAAAGATTTTATTTTAAAAAAACTTAGCTCAATACTTAGCTTTTAAAAAAAAATTAACAAAAACTTAGTTAAGTACTTAACTTAAAAAGACTTTGACAAAAACATAGTTAAAAAAAACTTAGTCTTAAAAGATTTTGACAAAATCTTAGTTAAATTTAAGGTTTGAAAATAACTTAGCTTTTTCGAAAATCTTGGCTAAATTTAAGGTTTGAAAATTCCTTAGCTTTTAAAAGAATTTCTTGTAAAAATACTTAGCTAAGAAAATGATTCATTTGAAAAATACTTAGCTAAATTACACAAATTATGTACTTAACTTTTGAAGAAATTTTTAAACAAATCTAGTTAAGTACTTAGCTTTTCGAAAAGATTTCAAAAAAAATAGTTAAAAATAATTTTTCAAAAACTTATTTTTTCAGCCAAAAATATTTAAACTTCTTTTTTCAAATAAAGCATTAAAGTTGTTTTTCAAAAATAATTAGACTTTCTTTTTAAAAATACTTAAGTAAAAAAAAATTGAACTTTCTTTTTCAAAAATATTTTGATTTGAAATCTTGAAAAAAGAATACTATAACTTTGAGAAAACATTCAAGAAAAATTAATGTCTTAACTTCCTTTCACTCCCCCTTAATTAATGTAAAAAAAAAATGAATGCCTTAAGTTTTAGGATCATAGAGCCAGCATGAGAGTTCAAAGTTAAAACACAAGTTTAAAATAAAAGTAATTATTTAGTTTCCTAATTTGGCATCTCACCTATTCTATGTTATCAAGCATGTTCAACTTATGAGTTGTGTAAAATGAAGTTAAGTTAATTTTTAAGTTGATTTTATCTTTGACTTTGAAAAATATTTATGATATTGAAGAATATTTAAGTTTGTCATAAGTTAAGTTAAATTTATATTTCAAAAATATTAAATTTTAAATTTTAAAATAATTTTAAATTTAAATTTGGATTTAAAATATTGAATTTTGAATTTTAAGTTTGAATTTAAATTTGGGTTTAAAATATTGAATTTTGAATTTTAAGTTTGAATTTAAAAAATAATTAGAATTTGAAGATTAATTAGATTTGAATATTTAAGGATTAAAATTTTGAAGATTAATTCAGATTTAAAAAATATATATTTGAAAATAATTAGAATTTTGAAAATTAATTATGATTTGAAAATAATTATAATTTTGAAATTAATAATAATTTGAAAATAATTATAATTTTAAAAATTAATTATAATTAAAAAATAATTAAGATTTTGAAAATTAATTATGATTTGAAAATAACTAAGATTTTGAAAATTAATCATTATTTGAAAATATTTATAATTTTAGAAATTAATTATGATTTGAAAATAAATATAATTTTGAAATTAATTATGATTTAAAATTAATTATAGTTTTAAAATTAATTATGATTTGAAAATAATTATAATTTTGAAATTAATTATGATTTAAAATAATTAATATTTTGGAAATTAATTATGATTTAAAATTAATAATAATTTTGAAATTAATTGTGATTTGAAAATAATTATAATTTTTGAAATTAATTATGATTTAAAATTAATTATAATTTTTGTAATTAATTATGATTTAAAATTTATTATAATTTTGAAAATTAATTATGATTTTAAATTAATTATGGTGTAAAATTAATTATAATTTTGAAATTAATTATTATTTAAAATTAATTATAATTTTTGAAATTAATTATGATTTAAAATTAATTATAATTTTTAAAATTAATTATATTTTTGAAATTAAATAGGATTTTTCAAATTAATTAGATTTTTAAAATTAAATAATATTTTGAAATTAATTAGATTTTTAAATTAATTAATATTTTTGAAATTAATTAAGGTTTTTGAAATTAATTAAGATTTTAAAATTAATTAGATTTTGAAATTAACTAGGATTTTGAAATTAGTTAAAAAAAAATTTATTAATTAAGATTTTTGAAATTAATTAGATTTTTAAAAGTAATTAGATTTTTGAAAGAATTTGGTTAACTACTTTTTATTTTAAAGCTAGGTCCATCTCACTCTTTTCTAAATTTTTAATTAGGAAACCTTAATAGTTTTGTGAGATGGTTATTTTAATCTTCACTTCAGATTAAAATCTAAGGATTGATCTACATTTGAGTTAGACTAAGGTTTAATAGTTAGTTAATTAAATATTTATTTCAATAATTGACTTTCAGACTGTGACAAGGTACTAGACCTTCTTGAGTATTGAATCATCAACCACTTCTAGACAAAGTCTTTTAAAAAACTTAAATATTTAATTTCTTTTTTGAAAATCCTAGGTCTAACGAGTCAAGTGTAAATCAAGCCTAAGTCTTTATCTACCCTAATCTAAGCATGAATAATAGAAAGCAGTAAAACATATATCAAACAAATTTATCTAATGAATATGGTATTTCTATTGGCTCCCCTGGATCATAACCTCGATAAGGTCTATCAAGATAATAGGTTTGATCCTTGGGGATCCAATATTGACCAAGTCCAACTTGATTAATCAAGTTAAACTTAGGGACCCATGCTTAGACTATTTTTTATTTGTTTGGTTAACAAGTGATAAATAAGATCTAAACTTACGGTTAGCCTTGTATCTAAGTCCGAATCGATTGTATAAGGCTCTTTGGTTTTTAAGAATTAAATCAAGATTCTTGGAACCCAAGGTGAATCATTCCAATGTATCCTTTAGTTCCTTAACTTGACTTTTCATATTGGAATTTTCTTCCTCAAGTTGTTGGACTTGAGTTGAAGTTCCAATCTGAACTAATTCAGTAAAAGAGTTTTGGTTAGTCACTTCTTTAAGAGTTATTACCTCCTTTTGAAGTGATTTTACCCGGACGTTGGATTTGGCTAGTTTACGCATTAGATAATTTACTAAGTTATGTAATTCTACTACTTGAGTACCAACGAACAAAGAACTTACAATGTTGATAGGCCCTTCAGAAATGGATACGGATCCATGACTTCTTTCAGACTTTATTTCTGATTCGGCTCCAGTTCCAAACTCAAATTCGGTTTCGATAACAAAAGCTTGTATCGGTAGGGCAAGAAAGCTTGTTTGCTCGTCTTCTTCGTCAAAATCTTCTGAGGATTCGGACCATGTTGCTTTTAAGGACTTCCTTCTTCTTTGCTTCTGGTTTGGACACTCTAGCTTGTAGTGTCCCTTCTGGTTGCAGCCGAAGCAGGTAACTCTAGACTTGACCTTCATGTTTGATTGAGTCATCTTCTTTTTCTTAAGTGCTTTCCAAACTAGTTTGACTAGTTCGGTGGTGATTTTGTCTTCTTCTTAGTCCGATTCATCTTCGTGCTCTGGTTCAGTTCGATGTTTGATTTTTGGTTCCCATGTTCTACTTGTTCCTACAATCAAAGCAATCCTTTCTAGGTCTGGCATCCATTAGTCTGTTCGTGTAACTCAAAATCAGAAAATAATTCATCTAATCTAGTAATTGAATGAACCTTGGATACTTTATTAGTATCTACTATCGATGCCCACAAGGTATTCCTTGGAAAAGCATTCACTGCGTACCTGACTACATCGCGATTCTCCACTTTTTATCCAATCGCATGGAGTCCATTCAGAAGATCTTGGATACAAGCATGTAGCTAGC
The DNA here is from genome assembly GCF_018446385.1 of Zingiber officinale. Lineage (NCBI taxonomy): Eukaryota > Viridiplantae > Streptophyta > Magnoliopsida > Zingiberales > Zingiberaceae > Zingiber > Zingiber officinale. The sequence goes on along the minus strand of NC_055989.1, from coordinate 101,657,285 downwards.
TCGCTGACTTAGCTTCCTGCATTTTTATATTATATAATTTACTTAATAGTAAACCTTGCTTGCTTACCTTCATGTCGAAAGTACCCTTATGCAGCTCAATTAGTTTTTCCCACAACTCCTTTGTGCTTGAAAATGGACCGACTCTGTTCAGCTCTTCTTTTGTTAGGCCGTATTATCGAGTACATGTTTCCTTGGCATTGGCTTTGATCTTCTTCATCAAACTTGTGTCCCAACTCTCGCATGATACTGGTTTTCCAATGCCATCAAGTGGAAGTGTGAGGTCGGTTTGGATGATCATCCATATTTCGACTTATGTCTTGAGGTGGTACTTCATTAGACCCTTCCAGTAGCCAAAATCTTTGCCGGAGAAAAGAGGAGGACATGCTGTGCTGTAACTTTCTTGGGGGGCCATTTAAGAAATAAATCTTGCATATAATGAATTAAACTTGTTCCAAAACTTAGTCTTGGATTAGTAATGCGGGAGATAAACAAATTACTCGAGTAATCTTTCACGAATTTTGAGGAAAATACAATATATATATATATATATATATATTATGATAAATTTTTTAAAATGCACTATTTCACAAATTTTGACTGATGATGAAAAAATGAAAATGAGTTTTTCAAAAAAAGGAATTTTAGAGAAAAAAATGAAAGGCTTAAGAATATTTTTTAAACAAATAGGATATATAATTTACTTTTTCAAAAAAAAAAGACCCCTTGCTCGATTGGTGGTTTCACCAATTCAGAGCGACCTGACTCTGATAACTAATTGTATGATCGATGTATGCTAGACGCAGGGGGGGTGAATAACACTCGTGACTTTTTTTACTCGTTTCGAAAAACATAAAGTAAATGCAACGGAAGATAGAAAGAAAAAAGAGAACAATCGCTAACACTTTGGTTACTTAGTTCGGAGCCTGTGGCAAGTCTTACTCCAAGGCCTGTGATCATTGATCACTTACATTGAGAAATCACTATAGATTTGAAAATAGGTACAGATATTAAGTATAATTGCAATATAATAAAGTTACTGACAACAATAGAAATAAAAGTCTTTCGTCGATTGTCAGAGGATCGTAACAGAGAGTAGCAGTTGTTCATTCTTGATCTTGGAATTGTTGTTAGTGATGTTTATAGTTGTTGGTCGACCCTCCTTTTATAGTTGAGCCAGACCTGATCCAGATCCACTGATCTTGGGATCAGACTTTGACTTAAAGCTGATCAATCGACCGATCCAGGTCTTCAGTCGATCAGACCCTTTGAACCTACTCAACTTCTCGTCCACATGCTCCTGCTCGGATAAGAGTCTTCATTCAATTGATCGATCCCACCATCAGTCGACCAATCCTCAGCTCATCTAGTCCAATCAACTCGGCTTGACCACGTTGATACCTATCCACTGTTCGGTCGATTAAACCCCAAGTTCAGTCGACCAATCCATTGGTCGAACCCAATCAACTCACTGGAATCCAATCTATTTGCTTGGAGGTTCAGTCGACCGATCCCTGATTCGATTGACCGATCAAGGCCAAAACTATAACTTGTAAAATATTAGTTTCCCTGTGTAATGACCCGGCCCTTTGGCCTCTTGGGCGGCCCTTGTGGCGGCCCAACTGGCGGCCAAAGGGTTATTGTAACGACCCGACCCATTTGGCGACCCTCGGGTCATTGACCTTCGGTCGTGCCATTACTCACTAGGACTTTCCACCCCTGGCCAGTGGATTTTTGCCTCCCCCAGGATTCGAACTTTAGACCTCCAAGCTTAAGTACTAGAGTTTACAATAAAAAGGCGTCTTTTTATTGTGACGACTCGGCCCTTTGGCCTCTTGGGCGGCCCTTGTGGCGACCCAACTGGCGGCCCTTATGTCGTCGGCCTATTTGGCGACCTCTCATGTCATCGACCGACGACTATTTGGCCGTGCCGTTACTCACTAGGACTTTCCACCCCTGGCAGTGGATTTTTGCCTCCCCTAGGATTCTAACTCTAGACCTCCAGGCTTAAGTACTAAAGTTTATGAATCCTGGTAACCAAGTGAACTCTAGTACTTAAGCCTGGAGGTCTAGAGTTCGAATCCTGGGGGAGGCAAAAATCCACTGGTCAGGGGTGGAAAGTCCTAGTGAGTAACGGCACGACCGATGGTCGACGACCCGAGGGTCGCCAAATGGGCCGCCAAATGGGTCGGGTCGTTACACCCTGCAAAATAGAGTTAGACAAATAGCAAATAATAGTAAAGTAATATATAACTTTTGACAGCCTTCGAACTGTCTAGTTCTGACTTTCGAATTTTCTCTAAAAACCCTAGGTCGAATCAATGTCTACTATTCCCTCTTTGGGAAACGAGTCCTCACATATTCCTCTCAGGAGAGTTTATTTTTTGCCAAATTGATCTTCCAGACTGACTGGACTTTTGCTCAGCGCCCAAGACTTCAGGTCTTTATGATGGACATTTGCTCCACGACCCGTCCAGACTTTCACCTGGTCTGTGACCAGTAGAATTTTCACCTAGAGTCCCTAACTCTAGGATTTTGCCTAAAGTGCTCGACCCGTCAAGACTTTCCACCCAGGGTTACCACTCCCTAGAACCTTGGGTTACCTCCCCACTAGGGGTTTTCATAACCTAAGGTTACCACCCCCTAGGACCTAGAGTTACCTCCCCATAGGGTTTTCCATAACTTAGGGTTACCACCCCTTAGGACCTAGGGTTACCTCCCCCTAGTGTTGGGATGTATATTATAAGCCTAGCTTTTGTATTAACATCTGTTTTGAAATATTTTGAAATGAGAATCACTTTGGTCAAATGTTTGCATTTTATATTTATATATATGTCAATGCAGTTGCCCATTTAATTTATATTATAGATAACATGGTGTGTGGTGCCACACAGAAGATCATGTTATCGATTCCTTATAAATTATAAATAGTAGCTCACAACCAAGATGGATTGGGACAACCCATTGGAACGGTTGTAGTGTAATTTGGTATTAGTCTGTCTTGACTATAAAATTACACTAGTACACTATGTGTGTCTTGAGCAAGACCATTTGAGGTTGTTCGATTTGTACTGACTACATAAAAGAATAGAACCTCTGTTATTATGAATGTACATCCTCTTAATTCCTATATAATAACAAGCACGTATACTTAGTATTTATTTCTTTAACTTATCAATGGGTGAGATTTATTCGTTAAATCAATAGGCCCGATGAGTTGGGAGATAGTACTATTTATATGGTGTGTTGTTGATTATAGAAGGAATCTGTGTCCTAATTATTTAGGTTGATGATGCCCCCTTGAGGAGCTCATAAGGATTATCATGTAAACCCTGCAGGTGGACTTAGTCCGGCATGATAATAAAGTTGAGTGGTACTACTCTTGGAATCAAATGTTAATTAATTGAGTTGTCAGTAACTCATTTAATTAACAGACATACGATATCTTAAACACAGGGAGATTAACACACTCATGATAAGAAGGAGTCCATATTGTAATATGGGATTGATGTGATAGTTCAATAATAACCCTTTAGTGGTATGGGTTATTATTGATGGACTTGAGTTGAGTGTTCAGGACGAACACATGAAGCCTAAGCCCATCAGGAGGCCTAAACCAATTCCTCCTCTACGTCCCTGTTGTAGCATCTATATAGAGCCTTGCATCACCCATCCACAACTTGGTTTGGTTTGGTTTTTCTTTACCTTCCTAGTGTCGGCGACAAGGGCTATAAAATAGAGTAGGTGGTGCCCCAAAAACCTAATTTTCCCATAATTTTCTTCTCTCCTCCTAGGGTCGGCGGCACACCTCCTCCTCCAAGGGCCGGCGGCACACCTCCTCCTCCTTGGTGGTTGGTGCCTCCTCCTCCTTGGTGGCCGGCGCCTCTTCCTCCTTGGTGGCCGGCACCTCCTCCTCCTTGGTAGCCAGCACCTCCTCCTCTACTCCTTGGTGGCCGACGGTTTTGGAAAGAAATGAAGGGAAGGGTGTTTGTTGTCTTGGTAGATCATCGCCCACACGACGTCCAAGAAGAGGCAAGGAATACAACAGAAGATCAAGAGATCTTTAGCTACAAAAAAAAGTACAACTAGTTCTTTGATTCCACTGCGTAATTAGTTTAGTTTTATTTGTATCGATTTTGAATACCAACACAAGAGACCAACGATCTTATACTTCGATCAAGGTGTATTTTGATCCGTCGAGAACTTGCTTGATTGATCAAATACATGTATAATTGAACATGCGGGTTTCTAGGAATAGTTCTGTACTTGTACAATTTTTGTACAGAGAAATCTAAACATAATGAAATTCCAGCGCCTTCACCTAGGGTTTTCCACTTGCCTAGTATCTACAGAACTTTTTCCTAAGAATACTTAGGACTTTCCTACAAGCTCAACCACAGTTGTTAGATAACAAGACAACTTAACTTTAAACCATTTGTCATTATCAAAACATAGGTTCGATCATTTGGTGCTCACTGCACCAACAATAGCTTATCCTGTGAAGTTAACTAGTGTTTAATTAACAGTCCCCGTGGGTTTGATATCTTTTATATTACTTACTATAGGATTGATGCGTGCTAGAGGGGGGTGAATAGTACTTATGGCTTTTTCACTAGTTTTGGAAAACACAAAGTAAATGTAGTGGAATAAGCAAAGAAACAAAAGCAATGCTAACAAAGTTTCTTTTACTTGGTTCGAAGCCTTTAACGACTTCTACTCCAAGGCATGCGATCGTTGATTTCTTTCATTGGACAATCACTATAGATTCGTAAATAAGTACAGATATTAAGTGCAATTAAAAACTTTGTTACCAATAATAAAATAGTAAGTAGAAATTCGTCGATTGCTGGAGCAGTGGTTGCATGTCGTCGAAGCTTTTCGGAGTAGCTCACAAGAGCGTAAGTAGTTCTTAATTTTGCGTTTTGAAGTGCTAACAGAGACCCCATTTTATAGCCACCTCAGACCTGATCCAGATCCACTAATCTCAGGATCAGGTTTCACCCGACTCTGATTGGTCGACTGATCCCCCAGATCGATCGATCGATCTAGCTTGAATCTGCCTGGCTTCCCGTCTAGGTTTTGCTGCTTGATAGAAGTCTTCTTTCAGTCGATTGATCTATCGGTCAACCAATCCCTAGCTTATCTAGTCCGATTAACTTGGCTCGACCACATTGATGCCTATCCACTGTTCAATCGACTGAACCCCAGGTTCAGTCGACCGATCCCTTGGTCAAACCCGATTAGCTCACTCGAAATCTAATCTATTTTCTTGGAGGCTTGGTCGACCAATCCCTGATTCAGTCGACCGATCAAGGTAGAAACTTCAACCTACAAAATTTTAGTTTCCCTGCAAAACAGAGTTAGATAAATAGCAAGCAATATATGAAAATAACTTTTGACTGCCTTTGAACTATCAGGTTCTGACTTTAGGATTTCTTAGAAACCCTAGGTTGAACTGACATCTACTGTTCCCTCAATGAGGAATGCATCCTCACCTACTCCTTTTAGGAGAAGTTACCTATTGCTAGTCCAGTCCTCTAGACCGACTGGACTTTTGTTCAGTGCCCGAGACTTCAGGACTTTCCCATTGGACGTCGTATCCTCGACCCATCCAGTTTTTCACCTAGTCCGCGACCACCAGGATTTTCACCTAGAGTCCCTGACTCTAGGATTTCGCCCAAAGTACACTACCCACCAAGACTTTCCAGAACCTAGGGTTACCTCCCCCTAGGGTTTTCCACCTGCCTAGAATCCACTAGGACTTTTGCCTAAGTACACTTAGGACTTTCTTACAAGCTCAATCACACTTGTTAGACAACAAAACATCTTTAAATTTTGAATCTTTTTCCATTATCAAAATACAAGTTTGATCGTATGGTGCTCCCTACACAAATAATCTCTCCCTTTTTATTATCACAACCAAGTTCAAAAGTTAAGTAAATATATAGCAGTTTAAAGAATAAACATAGGAAAAACATAGCATTTTTTATACTAAATTTTAGCTTCCCCTTAATTTATCACCCCCCTTTACTTTTGACCATTAAGGCAACCAGGTTCAAAAGTTAAGTAAATATATAGTAATTTAAAGAAATAACATAGGAAAAACATAGCATTTTTATACTAAATGTTAGCTCTTTCTTAATTTATTACTCCCCCTTTACTTTTGACCATTCTCTCCCCCTTTACCATATATCAAAAACAATTTAGGGAGGAAAGGTACATTTATTTTTTTTAAATACATTGAAATATACTTTATTTTATTTTTAGAAGGCTAAAAACATAGTTTTTGAAACTTAGTTTTTCAAAAATTTATAGCTTTAAGCACCCTAGCCTTTTTCTTCTAATCAAAACCTTAGAGAAAAATTTTTTATCAAGTACTTATCTTTTACCAAAAACTTAGCTAAATTTAAGCTTTGAAAATGACTTAACTTTTTTGAAAATCTTATTTAATCTTAAGCTTTGAAAATGTCTTAGCTTTTTCCAAACAAACTTAGATTTAAGCTTTGAAAATGACCTAGTTTTTCAAAAAAGAAAAACTTAGCTAAATTTAAGTTTTGAAAATAATTCCTTGTAATAATACTTAGCTAAGAAAATAATTTCTTTAAAAACTACTTAGCTAAATTAAAAACACTATATCAACAACTTAGCTTTTTGAAAAGTACATAAAAACTTAGTTAAAAATACTTTTTCAAAAACATATTCTTCCTTTTTCAAATAAAATATTTAAGGTTGTTTTTCAAAAATAGTTAAACTTTTTTTAAAAAATAAGTAAACCAAAATAAACTAAACTTCTTTTTGAAAATACTTTATTTTTAAAAAAAAAAAACTTAACTTTAAAAAAATGCTTTAGCTTAAAAGAATATTTAATTTTGAAAGTAATTAAAAAAAATTAAATTTGAGAAAATATTTAACCAAAAAATATTTACTTGAACTTAAGTCCTTCCGTTTCCCCTTGATTAATGCAAAAAAAAAAAAAAAAAAAGAATATTATTTAAGTTTTGAGGGTCCTAAAGTTTAAGCATAAAAAAAATAAGATAAAAATAATTATCTATTTTCTTAATTTTTTATCTCACACTTTTTAAATTATCAAACATGTTAAACTTATGAATTTGTATGAGATGTTGATTTTAGATTTGAGAATTGAAAATATTTAAGTTTAACTTTTGAATTTTTATTTGAATTTAATATTGAATTTTGAAAAATATTTAATTTTTAGATTTTGAAAGAAATTTATATTTGAAAAATATTTAAGTTTTAGATTTGGAAAGAAATTTAAGTTTGAAAAATATTTAAGTTTAACTTTTGAATTTTGATTTGAATTTAAGATTGAATTCTGAAAAATATTTAAGTTTTACATATTGAAAGTTAACTAAAAATAATTTAGATTTTGAAATTAATTATTCTTTTGAAATTAATTAAGAATTTGAAATTTTTTAAAGTGACTTAGGTTAATTAAATTGAATTGATTTTAGTTGATTTTTAATTAAGTTAACTTATTTGAATTGATTTTAATTAATTTGAGTTTCGTTAACTACTTTTTATTTTAAACATAGGTTCATCTCACCCTTTTAAAGATTTTCAATCAGGGAACCTTATAAGTTTTCATGAGTTGGTTAATTTTATCTTCAATTTAGATTAACATCTAAAGATTGATTTACATTCGAGTTAGACTAAGGTTTAACAGTTAATCAATTAAATATTTATTTCAATAATTGACTTCCAGGCTATGGTGAAGCACTAGGCCTTCTTGGGTATTAGATCATCAACCACTTCTAGACAAATCCTTTTTAAGAAATTAAATATTTAATTTTCTTCCTAAAAATCCTAGGTCTAACTAGTCAGGTGTAGATCAATCCTAAGTCCTTATCTATACTAATCTAAGCATGCATAAGAGAAAAATAATAAATCAAGCATCTATCAAGTTTATTTATAAAGATAGTATTTCTATTGGCTCTCCCTGAATCATGCCTCGATAAGGTATATCAAGGTAATGAATTTGATCCTGAGAGATCCAATATTGACCAAGTCCAACTTGATTAATCAAGTTAGACTTGGGGACCGATGCTTAGACTATGTTTCTATTTGATCGATTCACTAAAGACAAGTAACACTTGAATCGATGTTTTTGTCACGCCCCGGGGGAGTCCTTGTCCGAAGAAATTTTGACAGCACCTCCCCTGTACGGGTGACAATCTGAAATATTTCTACAGACACAATATACATCAGTCACAGGCGGCTGGAATATGCACACAACCACGCAGTTTATATGCAGCATACTCGGTTGATACAATAAAAACACAACCACGCAGTTATATGTAAATCTAACAGCCCACTCGGCTGTACCAAAACCAAACACAGCAGAAATCCAATAGACAACACATACAACTATAAACAAAGACTACTAGCCGGCTAGTCTTACACCACACAACAACACAACACTCCAGAAACAAAACCGAAACACAAAGTCAAATACACACATATCATATACCAAGATAAAAATAAACAAAATGCGGAGATTGGTCTTCTAATGTGACGTGGGGACCGGCAGGCAGGATACTCCAAGCGACTCCATAAATAACCTAGTACCTGAAAAAGATAGTGTCCACGGGGGTGAATTCAACAACTCAGCAGATACCAGTTGACATGTATAGTAAGTTATAACAGACAGTAATAACTATGGAGTACAGTCTCCTGGACAAAAGCGAGAAATGCACAATAGAAAAGGCTGAAGAGAACTGTACTCACCAGGACCTCCTATCAGAATAGTCAGGTCGTCAGACCAAGAGTATTTTAAATCCTGTATGCATGTCAAGCATATGCATCCATCCAAATGCAACATATAAGTGCAGCAAACACAGTCAGTAAATGCATATGATGCCAATGACATGGTCACCCCTGACGCCAGTCAGCCATCTCACACACGATGGTGAGACCGAGTGGGTAGGGCTGTGACAACCGTGCACTCTGCCGTCACTGCTCCTGATGAGTGACCGAGTGGACGGGATGTTGTCGGAGTATACCTATCCTCCTACCCCAAATCATAAGTGGGGGAGCACAATGCTCTCATCTCCCGGTACATGATGATGGGGAGGAATCTCTGCCGACTACCACGCTGCGTCACACTACCCATGAGCGGACCAACGGAGCAAAACAGAGTCCAACCGCCTGTCGGCTACCACGCTGCTACACTAAACCAGCAGAGCCTAACAGAGCAGAACTGTCTGCCAGCTACCACGCTGAGTCACCGGACCAACGGAGCCAAACAGCAGAACTGCCACACACCTGTCTGATATACCACTAACCCATGAGTGGTGGTGTGTGCAGATCCATGTAACTGGCGATGTGCTCGACAATAATGGAGCAGACTATCGCACAACATGCAATCATGTGAGATGATGCATGACACTAAGCAAGGCAAAATCCTGAACAGCATAGCAATATTCATATATACATAAAATGTGTATCATAGGACAATGAACCAAATCAATGGTACACAGATCAGATAAGGTATAAAACCTAGATCCTGAACACAATAAACACATGGTCGTGTCACTACCCCAATAAGCATGTATAATCAGGTAGGTACTATCATGAAGTGCATAATAGGTAAACGAAACAAGCATGTAACAGGTATCGGGTAGTGACCAACCGAAGCAAAGACAAACATAATCATTACTAAAGGTTATAACCTACTAAACATATCAACATGACATTATCAAAGATAAGTCAAGGTACCCGCCTCCGATAGGAAGGTCCAATCCAGTCCAAATCTGATGTCGAGATGCTCGTCTCGTGTCAAAGTCCTGTGATACATAGTATTCAGATTTAGCTAATTACATATAAATAAATTAGCTAAATCAAATCCTTGAGAAGCTAACGAAAATTCCAGAACTAATTATAAACCCTAATTGGATCATCTAACTCCTCTATCGATTCCACAAATCCATTCGAATTAGGACTTGAAATAGGCATAAGCCATCACAACAACTTAATCCAAATCAATTCATAAGAACTCACCCAAATTTAAGATGGTCACTGATGGCTCACAGTCGAAAGGGTTCCCTGCCCAAAACAGAATGACCGGTGTTGTGGATCGCCAGTGAACAGTGCTGGCCAAGCTACAAAGACTGGTAGACAAACAATCATAACCTTCAACTACAAATTAAACTCGCATCACTACCAATCTGATATCGTACTTCTTACCTCAATCCAAAACTCATCCAAATTCGTATACTTCGTCGTTAATTTTTCGATGGAGCACCCACTACCGGAGCTGTGGTCGTAGCTAGATTGAGCCACTGACCTACACATCAAACACCCACAATTTGTAGTCAATACATCCACCTCTGTGAATTAAACCCTAACATTACATCCACAGTTTTAAACCAACAACTTACCCTAAACCAAAGGTTCGGTAGAAGGTGTAGCTGGAACAGTAGCCCAATTCAACACTTGCTATCCCAATTCAACAAGGATGTAGTTCTACATATCAGATCTAGAAGAATGTCAGATTAGGTGGCTCGGTAGAACCTCCGACCACAGTGATCATCCCAACAATTCAACACAGGCTCCTGATAAAAAATCCAAATACCCCTAGTATGCCTTACCTAACTCGATACCCCTTGTCTCCCCTCTGCCGGCGACTAGCGACGCTCAAGGAAAAGAGTGGCACCGGCAGTGAAGAACTAGGGCACACCGATGAACAAGGGGAATGATCAGGAGAGGCGGTGGCGATGCTGCTCGGCGCTAGGCGGTGGCGTCGGGATTGCTCTGCGGGTGGGCGACTATCGGCAGAGGAGAATCGGCGAGATCGGGTGAGAAGGGAGACAACGCTAGGGCTCGGATGCCGACGGATCAGGGGTCGGCGTCGCGTCGGCCAGAGGAGAGGAAGAGGGTGTTGGTGGGGCGCTAGGGCACAGGCGACGGCGCTAGCTTCCTGTGGCCGGTGATCGGTGCACGGCTCAGCATGGATGAGGAGGAGAGGAGATCGGCTCCGGGAGGAAGAATGAGAAGAGAAGAGATGGTGCACAGGCGCCGGTTAGGGCAAGGATCGGCATCGCAGGCGCTCGGGAGGAAAAACACACGGTGAGAACTAGGGAAAAGAAAAATAAAAGAAAGATGAAATAAACTTTTCCTCGTTAAAACAGGGTAGCCAAAACAGGCTTTCCCGGGGCCCGGTTTTATCCCCATAAACTCGTTCATACGATCTCCGAAAAATTCCAGAAAAATTTTCAAAAATTTCGGAAAACTCCCTTATCATTATTCGCTCTTTTTTCGATATTTTACATTCTCCCCCACTAATAAAAATTTGGTCCCCCAAATTTCGTTATCTACCATCAGCAAATACTAACATAAGGTAAATAGTATAAATGCTGAACGGTAAATTAAATCGCATACCTCAAGTGAAAAGATGGGGGTATCGAGCTCGGATAGTATCCTCAAGCTTACAGGTAGCCTCCTCATCCGTATGATGCTTCCATCCGACTTTAACCAGTCGGATAGTCTTGTTCTGCAACTGACGCTCTTTCCGGTCCAGAATCCGTACCGGAACCTCCCCATAAGTGACGTCAGGCTGAACGGGAACTGAGATATCTGTCAGCACATGTGTCGGGTCGGGTACATATCTCCTCAGCATAAACACATGGAATACGTCGTGAATGTCTGCCAGGGACGGTGGTAGTGCCAGACGATAAGCTACCGCTCCAATCCTCTCCAAGATCTTGAAAGGTCCAATGTATCACGGAGCTAGCTTATCTCTGAGGCCAAATCTCTTCATCCCTTTCATGGATGAGAATTGTAGAAACACATAGTCGTCAATAGAGAACTCCAAGGGTCTGAGTCTCCGATCAACATAACTCTTCTGGCGGTCCTGCGCCTCTGACATCCTCCGTCTGATAGTACGGACCAACTCTGCCTCCTGCTGAGCTCTATGAGGTCCCAACAGTTGGACCTCTCTAACCTCATCTCAAAGGGTGGGTGTCTGACAAGGCCTACCATACAACGCTTCAAACGGTGTCATCTGGATAGCTGAATGAAAGTTGTTATTGTAGGCGAACTCTACCAATGACAATTGGTCCTCCCAACTGCCTCCAAAATCTAATACACATTACTTCAACAAGTCCTCTAGAGTCTGAATGGTCCGCTCTGACTGTCCATCTGTCTGCGAATGGAAAGCTGTACTTAAACGAAGCTGAGTGCCCAAAGCCTGCTGTAGACTCTGCCAGTAACGAGACATGAACCGGGGGTCTTTATCCAAAATAATAGTCAAAGGGACACCATGAAATTTGATAATCTCCCTGCAATACAGATCTGCCAATCGATCCAGGGAATCAGTCTTCCGGATCGCTAAGAAGTGCGCTGATTTAGTTAATCGATCAACGATTACCCAAATCGCGTCATGGCCTCGTCGTGTCCTAGGCAAACCTACTATAAAGTCCATGGTAATGTGTTCCCATTTTTACTCAGGAATAGGAATCCGTCGAAGAAATCCGGCAGGTCTATGGTGTTTAACCTTCACCTACTGACAGACAAGACATCTAGCTACAAATTCCGCGATGTCTTTCTTCTTACCGTTCCACCACTAGGAACACCTCAAATCTCAGTACATACGGGTACCGCCTAGGTGGATCACAAATCGAGAACGATGAGCCTCCTAAAGTAGCTCCTGTAAGACCGGGTGAAACTGAGGTACGCAAAATCTACCTCAAAAGTATATAATACCCTCCTCATCTTGGGTAAACTCGGTCTGCTGCCCAGAAGCTATCTGGCTGCCAATAAACTGAAAATGCTGATCACCAGCCTGGGCCTCTCAGATCCTCGTCCTGATCGACGACTGAGCAACCATGGTAACCAAAATATCCTGCTCTGTCTGTCCCTGTTCCTGAAGGCCTAACTTTAAGAAACCCTGAACCAAGTCTGTGACTGAAACTCGGTGGCAAGCCAAAATCCCTCTAGACTTCCTGCTGAGTGCCTCGGCAACCACATTAGCTTTTCCCGGTGGTAGCTAATGGTACAATCATAATCCTTCAGGAACTCCATCCATCTCCTCTGTCGGAGATTGAGTTCCTTCTGAGTGAACAGATATTTGAGACTCTTATGGTCCGTAAAAATCTCAAAGGTAATACCGTACAAATAATGCCGCCAAATTTTCAAAGCAAAGATGATGGCGGCTAGCTCCAAACCATGTATTGGTAGTTTTTCTCATGCTCCTTCAACTCTCAAGAAGTATAGGAGACTACCCTGTCGTGCTGCCTCAGAACATCGCCCAAACCCTGAAGAGATGCGTCGGTATAGAGCACGAATCCGTCCTCTCCAGAAGGTAAAGCCAAAACTGGAGCCGACATTAATCTCCGCTTCAGCTCCTAGAAGCTGGTCTCGCAGTCCTCTGTCTAAGTGAACTTCACGCCTTTCCTGGTCAGGCGTGTCAGCGGCATAACAATACGGGAGAAACCCTCGACAAAACGTCGATAATATCCGGCCAGTCCCAGAAAACTGCGGATCTCCTGCACTGACTTTGGCTGCTCCCAGCTGATGACAACCTCAATCTTCTGAGGGTCTAATGAAATACCTCTGCTAGAGACCACATGTCCCAGAAAACTGACTAAAGATAGCCAGAAGGCACACTTGCTAAACTTCGCATATACTTGATGTCGTCGAAGAGTCTCCAAGATTATGCGAAGATGTTGTGCCTATTCCTCCTCGGAACGCGAGTAGATCAGTATGTCGATGAAAATGACAATGAACTGATCTAGATACTCCATAAAGATGCGGTTCATCGGATCCATAAATACCGCTGAAGTATCGGTAAGCCCAAATGACATTACCAAAAACTCATAATGTCTGTACAACAAACATTCTCAACTAGAGATCCTCGATAACAAGTCCGAAATCTGATCACTAACTATAAATCACCAAAGAATAGATCATCTAATGTGAGAGCAACGCTCTATCACAATAAATACTACATATGTGGGAGCAATGCTCTACCACCAACAAGACAACCTATATGGGAGCAACGCTCCACCATCACAATCCAAAATATGTAGGAGCAACGCTTCACCACAGACAATCCATAACATGTGGGAGCAACGCTCCACCATAACAATCCAAAATATGTGGGAGCAACGCTCCACCACAAGCAATTCAAAATATGTGGGAGCAATGCTCCACCACAAGCAATCCATAATATATAGGAGCAATGCTCCACCAAAACATTCCATAAGTGAACAAGACCTCAAACTATCCAACTAAAGACTGCACGAGATCACTCAACCACACATCACTGTGGCAGCCAGGGGTATAATAACCTAGTAATCAAATCAAATCCATCGCCAACTCTATCAATATCATAGTGGGTCACCCACCAATAGGAGAATTAGTTGACAGGGTAATATAACAAATGACATAATGTAGACACTCCACATCCTACATTCAACATAGGTAGAATCATCATGATGCTACCAACAATACACCTGGCACACGTGCACACACAACATAGGTATGATCGACATAATCCTCCAATTAGTACACACCCAACACACTCATAACACAGGTATAAATCAGTGTGATACCTCCAACAATACATACTGAACCCATGTGCATAAATTAACATAGGTATAATCGACAATACACCTCAAACAACATTGACCTAACATATATATACACCTATGCCAAGAGTAAAATCAACGTAATACTTCCAACAAATCATAATAGACAAGAGTGTACACACAGAACAAATATAATCAACAACATACCTCCCATAAAACACCAAACACATGCACACATACCATAACACAGATTTAATCGACATGATACCTTCCATAATAAAATCAGACACGTACACCTAACTACATAGCTATAATCCACAAGGTACCTACAATAACCATATCGGAACATGTATACAAATACTACCTGCAAATGGATAATCTACCGCAGGGCTCCTACAACACATAACAATCATATATACATGCAACACAGACATGCATAATCAGCATATTAGCTCAATCAAACAGACCAACCCTATGCTACCATCACTCATGGGTTAAGGGTATACCTAAACAAAAATCAAGCATATGTATCAAGCAGGAATACATCAATCATAGACAATCCAAAATAAAGCAGCCTAATCATCCAGTAACAACCCTGCTCTAGGTTCAAAGGAATTAGTAGAGGCTAAGAAAGATATACCAGCCATGGTATAACATTGCAAGTCAATGTCGTACACTACCGAGACTATATCTAATGGGGAAAATTTTATCATCATAAATCCTAATGTACTCTCCAAGTTATACACTAGTAATGGTTGTATCTCATAAGTGTTAAGCAATTAGCTCTGCACTTTCTTACATCAGCGGGGGTCACCTATCCCAATGCACCTTCTAAGTTATCCAACCAGGTACATACAATCCATAGTCAAAGTTTTCATGGAATAGGATACATCGATCCTCTAAAACTAGTCGAGCCGACAATGATATACGGTTATTTTAGTCCTTTCCACGTCGGTACAAGCCCTGTACTCAAACGTGCTTAAAATATCCAACTAAGCACGAATAACCCAAAGATCAGCATCTCTATAAATAGAGTAAGTCGATCCCTGCTGATCGGACCAACCTAAAAAAAAAATGAATCGGTCATCGACTATCTAAATCTAACAAACGTACATTAATCCTCCACAAGCAACTAAGGTAAATTGATCTACGACTATCCAAGTTGACAAGCGTAAATCAGTCTTCTATTGACCGATCTAACCAAAGTAAATTTATCATCTACTGATGAAATTAACTAAGATAAAATGGTATTCTACTGGCTAAGTCAACCTGAATATGTAGATACTATCCACTACACAGCTAATAATAGCAAAGGCTAGTATGTGCCTCCATCTCCTAACCAACTAGTAGTAATAGAAGCTAAAACTACTGGTGGTATGATATGAAAAATCACCAGAGACTATAACCCTTAATCTCTATAAGGTCGACCAAGATCAGTGGCTAACCCATCACATGTAATATGTGCTACAACAACCAGACCGGTACTAAATAAAAAGTGCTAATACATGTCATAACTATCATAGTCAACAATGCATACACTAACAGAAGTATATGATAACAATATACTAACATACCTCCTATAGCTTGGAGATGTCCTCCTGCTGCCTATTCCCAAAACTCGAAAAAGTCACATTGAGAAAACTAAAACACGAAATCCGAAACACAGGAAATAAAATTGGTAAACTTGGCTCTGATACCACTAAATTGTCATGCCTCGGGGAAGTCCCTGTCCGAAGAAATTTCGACAGCACCTACCCTGTACAGGTGACAATCTGAAACATTTCTACAGACACAATATACATCAGCCACAGGCGGCTGGAATATACACACAACCACGTAGTTTATATGCATCTTACTCGGCTGATACAATAAAAACACAACCACGCAGTTATATGTAAATCTAACAACCCACTCGGCTGTACCAAAACCAAACACAACGGAAATCCAATAGACAACACATACAACTATAAACAAAGACTACTAGCCGGCTAGGCTTACACCACACAACAACACTCCGGAAACAAAACTGGAACACAAAGCCAAATACACACATATCATATACCAAGATAAAAATAAACAAAATACGGAGACTGGTCTTCTAATGTGACGTGGGGACCGGCAGGCAGGATACTCCAAGCGACTCCATAAATAACCTAGTACCTGAAAAAGATAGTGTCCACGGGGGTGAATTCAACAACTCAGCAGATACCAGTTGACATGTATAGTAAGTTATAACAGACAGTAATAACTATGGAGTACAGTCTCCTGGACAAAAGCTAGAAATGCACAATAGAAAAGGCTGAAGAGAACTGTACTCACCAGGACCTCCTATCAGAATAGTCAGGTCGTCAGACCGAGAGTATCATAAATCCTATATGCATGTCAAACAAATGCATCCATCCAAATGCAGCATATAAGTGCAGCAAACACAATTAGTAAATACATATGATGCCAATGACATGGTCACCCCTGACGCCAGTCAGTCATCCCACACACGATGGTGAGACCGAGTGGGTAGGGTTGTGACAACCGTGCACTCTGCCGTCACTGCTCCTGATGAGTGACCGAGTGGATGGGATACTGTCGGAGTACACCTATCCTCCTACCCCAAATCATAAGTGGGGGAGCACAATGCTCTCATCTCCCGGTACACGATGACGGGGAGGAATCTCTGTCGGCTACCACGCTGCGTCACACTACCCATGAGCGGACCAACGGAGCCAAATAGAGTCCAACCGCCTGCTGGCTACCACGCTGCTACACTAAACCAGCGGAGCCTAACAGAGCAGAATTGTCTGCCGGCTACCATGCTGAGTCACCGGACCAACGGAGCCAAACAGCAAAACTGTCACACACCTGTCTGATATACCACTAACCCATGAGTAGTGGTGTATGCAGATCCATGTAACTGGTGATGTGCTTGACAATAATAGAGCTGACTATCACACAGCATGCAATCATGTGAGATGATGCATGACACTAAGTATGACAAAATCCTGAACAGTATAGCAATATCCATATATACATAAAATGTGTACCATAGGACAATGAACCAAATCAAAGGTACACAGATCAGATAAGGTATAAAAACCTAGATCCTGAACACAATAAACACATGGTCGTGTCACTACCCCAATAAGCATGTATAATCAGGTAGGTACTATCATGAAGTGCATAATAGGTAAACGAAACAAGCATGTAACAGGTTTCGGGTAGTGACCAACCGAAGCAAAGACAAACATAATCATTACTAAAGGTTATAACCTACTAAACATATCAACATGACATTATCAAAGATAAGTCAAGATACCCGCCTCCAATAGGGAAGGTCCAATCCAGTCCAAATCCGACGTCGAGATGCTCGTCTCGTGTCAAAGTTCTGTGATACATAGTATCCAGATTTAGCTAATTACATATAAATAAATTAGCTAAATCAAATCCTCGAGAAGCTAACAAAAATTCCAGATCCAATTATAAACCCTAATTGGATCATCTAACTCCTCAATCGATTCCACAAATCCATTCAAATTAGGACTTGAAATAAGCATAATCCATCACAACAACTTAATCCAAATCAATTCATAAGAACTCACCCAAATTCAAGATGGTCACTGATGGCTCACGGTCGAAAGGGTTCCCTGCCCAAAACAGAATGACCGATGCTGTGGATCGCCAGTGAATAGTGTTGGCCAAGCTACAAAGACTGGTAGACAAACAATCACAACCTCCAACTACAAATTAAACTCGCATCGCTACCAATCGGATATCATACTTCTTACCTCAATCCAAAACTCATCCAAATTCGTATACTTCATCGTTAATTTGTCGATGGAGCACCCACTGCCGGAACTGTGGTCGTAGCTAGATTGAGTCACTGACCTACACATCAAACACCCACAATTTGTAGTCAATATATCCACCTCTGTGAATTAAACCCTAACATTACATCCACAGTTTTAAACCAACAACTTACCCTAAACCAAAGGTTCGGTAAAAGGTGTTGCTGGAACAGTAGCCCAATTCAACACTTGCTATCCCAATTCAACAAGGATGTAGTTCTACATATCAGATCTAGAAGAATGCCAGATTAGGTGGCTCGGTAGAACCTACGACCACAGTGATCAGCCCAACAATTCAACACAGGCTCCTGATCAAAAATCCAAATACCCCTAGTATGCCTTACCTAACTCGATACCTCTTGTCTCCCCTCTGTCGGCGACTGGCGGCGCTCAAGGAAAAGAGTGGCACCGGTAGTGAAGAACTAGGGCACACCGATGAACAAGGGGAATGCTTGGGAGAGGCGGTGGCGATGCTGCTCAGCGCTAGGCGGTGGCGTCGGGATTGCTGTGCGGGTGGGTGGCTGTCGGCAGAGGAGAATCGGCGAGATCGAGTGAGAAGGGAGACAACGCTAGGGCTCAGATGCCGGCGGATCAGGGGTCGGCGTCGCGTCGGCCGGAGGAGAGGAAGAGGGCGTCGGCAGGGCGCTAGGGCACAGGCGATGGCGCTAGTTTCCTGTGGCCGGTGATCGACGCACGGCTCGACATGGATGAGGAGGAGAGGAGATTGGCTCTGGGAGGAAGAATGAGAAGAGAAGAGATGGTGCACTGGCGCCGGTTAGGGCAAGGATCGGCGTCGCAGGGGCTCAGGAGGAAAACACGCGGTGAGAACGAGGGAAAAGAAAAATAAAAGAAAAAGGAAATAAACTTTTCCTCGTTAAAACAGGGTAGCTAAAACAGGCTTTCCCGGGGCCTAGTTTTATCCTAGTAAACTCGTCCATACGATCTCTGAAAAATTCTAGAAAATTTTTCAAAAATTCTGGAAAATTCTCTTATCATTATTCACCCTTTTTCGATATTTTACAGTTTTGGCCTTATATCCGAGTCTGGATCAGTTGTATATGGCCCTTTATTTTCCAAGAATTAGGTCAAGGTTCTTGAAACCCAAAGTGAACCGTTCCAATGAGCCCTTGAGTTCTTTGACTTGAGTTTTTAAATTGGAATTCTCTGCCTCAAGTTGTTGGACGTGAGTTGAGGTTCCTTCTTAAATTTGCTCAGTCAAAGAACTCGAGTTTGTCACTTCCTTTTGGAGTCTGCCAATTTTATTAATAAGTATTGGATTAAATTTTATAATTCATCTATTTGAGTACCAGTGAACATAAAACTTACAATGTTATTTGGCCCTTCATAAACGGATATGAATCCATTGCTTCTTTTGGACTCAGTTTTTTATTCTACTTTGGTTTCAGACTCAAACTTGATTTTTGCAATGTAAGCTTATACCGGTAGGGTAAGGAGGCTCACTTGTTCGTGTCCTTCTTCATCTAACTCTTCTGATGACTCAGACCACATTACTTTCAATGCCTTCCTTTTTCCTTGCTTCTGGTTTGGATATTCAGGCTTGTAGTGTCCCTTCTGGTTACAGCCGTACCAAGTGACTCTAGACTTGGCCCTCATATTTGATTGAGTCACCTTCTTTTTCTTAAGTTCTTTCCAAACTAGTTTGACTAGTTCGGTGGTTATTTCATCTTCTTCTGAGTCAGATTCATCTTCGGACTCAGGTTTCATCTGACACTTGGCTTTTGGTTCCCTTTTCATTTTGGTTGTACTGCAATCAATGCAATACCTTTCTTGACTGCCAGTGTATTAGTTTATTCATACAATTCAAATTCTGAAAATAATTCATATAGCCTAATTAGGGAAAGATCCTTAGAAACTTTGTAAGCATCCACCATCGATGCCCACAAAATGTTCCTTGGAAATGTGTTTAGTGTGTACCTGATTATGTCATGATTTTCCTATTTTTGACTGATTGCGTGGAGGTCGTTGAGCAAATCTTGAATTCGAGCGTAAAGTTGGCTTGCCAATTCACCTTCCTGCATTTTTATATTGTATAATTTATTAAGAATTAAGTCTTGTTTGCTTACTTTAGTGTCAGAAGTGCCCTTCTGCAACTCGATTAGCTTCTCCCATAGGTCTTTAGCATTTGTAAATGGTCCAACTTGGTTAAGCTCTTCTTTCGTTAGTCTGCATTGTAGAGTTCATGTTGCTTTGGCATCGGCCTCCATCTTTTTCATCAGATTGGTGTCCAATTCTCACAGGATACTAGTTTTCTAGTGATGTCGAATGGGAGCACGAGGCATGTTTGAATGATCATCCACATCTTGACTTGCATCTTGAGGTGGTACTCCATTCAACTCTTCTAGTAGCCGAAGTCTTTGCTGGAGAAAAGAGGTGGGCATGCTGTATTGTAACCTTCTTTGGTGGGCCATTGTTAAAGAGAAATCTCACACACACTAGAAAATAATGAACGTTCCAAGATTTGGTCTTGGATTTGTAGTGTGGGAGTAAAATATAATAAAAACTTGAGTGATGTTTGCACCAACCTCAAGAAACAAAAAAAAACATGATTGCAAAAAAAACTGATCGGAAAGAGGAAACTGTACTAATTCTGATCAACTCCAAAAAATTAAAAAAAATACAACAAAAAATTTGCTTGAATGGTAGTTTCGCCAATTCGAAGTGGCCCTACTCTGATACCAATTGTAGGATCGATGCATGCTAGGGAGGTGAAAGCACTCGTAACTTTTTCACTCGTTTCAGAAAACATAAAGTAAATGCAGTGAAATAAGGAAAGAAACAAAAGTAATGCTAACAAAGTTTCTTTTACTTAATTCGGAACCTTTGACAACTCCTATTCCAAGGAGAATGATCATGGATCGCTTTTGTTGGGAAATCACTATAGATTCAGAAATAAGTACAGATATTAAGTACAATTAAAAACTTTGTTACCAACAATAAAATAGCAAGTAGAAGTTCGTCGACTGTTGGAGTAGTGGTTGTACGTCATTGAAGCATTTCGGAGTAGCTCACAAGAGCATAAGTAGTTCTCAATTCTGTGTTTCAAAGTGTTGGCCGAGACCCTTTTTTATAGCCACCTCAGACCTGATCCAGATCCACTAATCTTGGGATCAGGTTTGACCCGACTCTGATCGATCGATTGATCCCCCGGATTGGTCGACAGATCCTGCCCGAATTGGCCCGACTTCCCATCTATGTTCTGCTACTCAGATAGAAGTCTTCGTTCGATCGACTGATCCCGCTGTTTAGTCAACCGATCCCGCTGTTCGGTCCACCGATCCCTAGCCCATTTGGTCTGATTAACTCGGCTCGACCACGTCGACGCCTATCCACTGTTCGGTCGACTGAACCCCAGGTTCGGTGGACCGATCCCTTGGTCAAACCCGATTAGCTCGCTGAAAATCCAATCTATTTGCTTGGAGGTTTGGTCAACCAATCCCCGATTCAGCCGACCGATCAAGGCCAAAAATTCAACCTAGAAAATGTTAGTTTCCTTGCAAAACAGAGTTAGACAAATAGCAAGCAATATATAAAAATAACTTTTGATAACCGTTGGACTGTTCGATTCTGACTTTCGGATTTCTTGGAAACCCTAGGTCGAACTAATGCTTACTGTTTCCTCAATGGGGAATGAATCATCACCTACTCCTCTTAGAAGAAGTTACCTATTGCTAGTCCAGTCCTCCAGACTAACTGGACTTTTCCTCAGCCCCTGAGACTTCAAGACTTTCCCACTAGACGTTCGATCCCCGATCCATTCAGTCTTTCACCTGGTCCGCAACCAACAGGATTTTCACCTAGGGTCCCCGACTCTAGGATTTCTCCCAAAGTACATGACCCGCTAAGACTTTCCAAAACCTAGGGTTACCACCCCTAGGACTTAGGGTTACCTCCCCTTAGGGCATTCCACCTATTTAGAATTCACTAAGACTTTTACCTAAGTACATTTAGGACTTTTCTACAAGCTCAATCACACTTGTTAGACAACAATACATGTTTACTCTTGAATCCTTTGCCAATATCAAAACACAGGTTTTATCATTTGGTGCTCCCTGCACCAACATTTACAACATAATCGTGCACTTGTGGTTCATAATAAGTTTTTTGCGCTGTTGCAAGGATGGTCGTAGACAGAGATCTCAGGGGTAATCTAATACAGCACAAGACACTGTACCTATGCCCCCGATCAAGTAGGATCATCACATACACCTTCGCCAGTACCTTCTGGTGCACCATCGCCAGTACATTCCCCTTCAGTATTACCTTCACCGCTTGAGTAGCCAGTAGCCACTTTTGTTCCTTCCAAACACTCGATTGCTAATAGGTTAGACACTCGAGAGTCTATAGCCCCTTATGGAGATTCGTAAGTACAATCAAAATATTTTAATTTTTCAACTATCTTAATCATTTAACATTTTTTTGTTTGCAATTTTATGATAAGTTTGATAATTCTATCCATGTTATTCATGAGATTAATATAATCATGAATAACTATTGGAGAGGGGACTCGATGAGCTATACAAGCACTCTAGCACCACCAAGAGAGTTATGGTGGAGCGAGTTTAGGGTATACTCATTCATTTTATATCTTAAATAAAAGTGAATATATAAATAATTATTTTTGTGATCACATTCATCATGTACTCAATCATGTAAAGTCACGGGGAAAAAACCAACATTCATCACCGAGGAAAATTGGACTAGGATTTCCAATTTTTGGGAAACCAAGGAGTGTAAAAAAAGGAGTCACCGGAATAAAACAAATCAATCTTTTAATTCTGGAGACATGTCTACGATATATGCAAGAGGCTCTATCAATATCGATGAGCATAGACGCAAATTGGTAATTTTTTACTTCACACTATTTTCTTAATATATTTGACATTATTTGATTATTTCTAATCATCCTTTTTAGACCAAAGAAATGGGAAAGGAGCATGCATTTATAGATACTTTCACCTGTGCCTTTCAGAATAAAGATAAGACTTAGAGTAGGGACAGAGCTAAAACAATCAAGGTTTGGATAAATTTTTTATGTTAATTTATAACTTAAATTCTATTATTAATGTAGCTACTCTAACTTTATATTCTTTTGTTCCTAAAATTGTGTTATTGTAAATTTATTTTAATTTTTTATTAAAATACTATCAAGTATATTGAGCTAGAGGTAGCACAGATATGTTTAGGTGCTGCTAGTTTTAATATTGTGGGGTCTGAAGCATCTATTGATAATGATTTAGATTTATGGCTACAAGCGAATAGGGGGCCAAAGGGGAGAGGAAGGATATTTGGAATGGGTTCTTTGAGTAGAACCCATAGAATTGGTATACATCTTCTTCCTCCTCACCAGCCATAAGGACCTAGATACATAACTTAACTAAAGAGATTACCCAATTGAAAGACATTATATCTGAAAGGCATCAAGATATGAGAGAAATGCAACTATAATAGGGCTTGATTTTGTGACATCTTCAGTTTGGTTCTGCTCCAATTCAGATTCCTCTTGATTTCAGTGATGATGTTGATGATGGCAGTGGTGGTGATTATTCATAAATTTCTTTTGTATGAACTTTTTTTATTTGATTGAGTTTATTTTTTATATAATTTTTTAATAGTATTAATTTTTTAACAGTTCTCTGGTAAATCCATGTTGGAGAAAGTAAGTATTACTTATTAAGTTTTATGTTAGGATGTTTTTGCATGTCATGTTATAATTGCGTCTATATTTTTATTTTACCTTGATACTCTCCATGTCATGCCATGTTTTGGATATTTTAAACTTGCTTACTACTAATCCATGCAAAGTTAACTATATAGGTTTTGATACTTTTATTATGTCATGGAACATGTGATACATGTATTTTTTTTTATTACATGACCTATACATTTCTTTTGTTACGCTTAGTTATAAGTTTCATTTATGTATATGTTTCATGCAATTAAGGATGAATGATATCTTTTACCATCTAAGAAACACTTGATATATTATGATAATGATTTAAGTTTTATTTAATTTGTTATAAATGTTACATAGGAATATCATTGATATGTTAGACATATTTTTTTATTATAAATATTACTTATTTTTTGTTTGTAATTTGACATAGAAAAAGAAGAACAGAAGAAGATGAAGGAAGCTCCTAAGGCATGACGATTTGTATTTTTTTTTTTTTTTGTCTTTTGGATGACTTGCTAGATTTGTTGTTTGGATATATATTATGACTTGTTGAACTTTAATATGTTTGGATATTATGACTTGTTGAACTTTTTGTTGTTTAGATGTTATTTAATTATGTATGAATAGGATGTGTTTAATTTTGGATTATTTCTTTGAATGTTAATAGGATGTGTTGGATATGTTTAATTCTAGGATGTGCTACCTATGTTAATTGTAGGATATGTTGATGATTATGATATGTTGTATGTTTGACATGTAAGCATGTAAATATGATAAAAGTCAAAACAAGAAAGATGATGGCAAAAAATTTGAGTTTTATGATAAAATTTGTGATGAAAATATTCTTGTCGTAAACTTATCGTAATTTTGTGATGAATCAGGATTCGTTGCAAATTTGGGATGAAAATATATTTTCGTCCCAAATTTGCAAAAAAAATAGTTTTTTGGTGTAACTTTTTCACAAATATGCAACGTTTTTTTATAACGAAATTGGATTCGTCGTCGTAAATTTAGGATGAAAATATGTTTTCGTCACAAATTTACAACGAAAAAAGGGTTCTTTTTGTCATGACTTCTTCCCAAATGAAAAATAATTCGGCGTCAATTTATGATGAAAATATATGATTGTCACATATTTAAGATTATGAAATATGTGACGAATTAATTTTCGTCATAATTGTGCAACAAAATATGTGACACAAATTAAAATTTGACGTATATTTTGTGATGAATTTTTATAATTTTGTCATAAAATTTAGCAACGATAGATTGATGACGAATATTTTTTCATCGCAAAATTTTTTGGGACAAAATTTTATTAAAAATTTCTTCATAAATTCATTCTAGAATCCCTATTTTTTTATAGCATTGGATAATCAATGTACACTGAACATCTATATTTTTTTCTTTCGTTTGAGTGTCTTGCGAGAAAGAAGCTCATCAAGACATTCAACAAAAGTGCCGGAGTTAGTTAATTATCAGTTTGAGAGACTTTTAATTGTGCCCAATTTCCAACGACGATCGAGTCTTGTTTTTCCAGTAAAACGTGGCTTTCGTTGACCATACTTGTCTGACGCATGGGAAAAAAAAAATCTTTTACACAATAACTCAGAGATTTATTGACTTTATCCATGAGAACACATTAATTGACCGAGTAATACTTCTATAAATTATATATTTCATAGACAAATCTATACACCAAAAATATAAAAATTAATTTTCTTGTACTTTTCTCTACATATTTACTTATCTTACATGATGTCAGATCCATTGCACAACCTCCTCTCTCCCTCTCTTTTAGATCCATTGCACCATCTAATTCGGATTCGAATCTTGAAAGTCAAAGTAAATATCTTTCTTATATGTTAATCATTATTCCAAAAGCTAGTAGCCACCCATGATTTACCTCCTCCGTGTTGGCCCTAGGACGGGTTGGCGGAGGTACTGGAGGCGAGCGTATTCATCTTTGGCCACAATTGCACCACCTAATCCTCCTCATCCCCGGATTATGATACCATAGTAGGACATTCTAATTATCACTTAAGTATCCATAGTTTGATCCCTAACTATGACATGTTTGTAAGAATTTTTCTTCTAAATGGGCCGCGTGACTAAAGAATGTTGAGCTTCATGGCTACCTGTCACGAGCATTTCCTGATTTATCCTGGTGGACGGTGGAGAAATTCTGTGGGACCGAGTTGATTACCCCCAGGACTAGTTAATAAGATTAACTGAGTTTATCATTGCACCACCTCCTCTCTTCCTCATGTACCCATAGGATGCTTAGTTGGCTAAAAGGATCCCCTCAGAAAGGTCTAGTGGCTAGCGCATGAGATATTACCAACTTGAGGTCTGGGGTTTGAATCTCAGAATAGCTGAAGTAAATGTCTCCCTCATGTGCTAGTCACTATTCCAAGGGCTACTAACCACTAGTGATTTACCTCCTCTGTGTTGACTTTGGGATGGATTGGCAGGGTTTTAGGGGCGAGCACAGCCGCCTTTAGCCAACTTAGTTGGCTAAAAGGTGACAAACTTGCTACATGAGACAAAAAAACCCTCATCTCGAGCCGACTTTGTTGAGATACTTTGGAGCTAGAGTGGGGGTGAATACCTCATCTCGCTCGCTTGCTCACTTCATAGATGTTATTGTAGCAAATAAACTTGAAGCAAAGCTCGCTATTAATGCTAACACAATGATTTACTTGGTATCTACCTCAAGATGAGGTAACTAATCCAAGAATCCACACACGAGCACACTCTCCACTAAGAAAACACTCATTCTCGGAACACTCCAAAGGTGAATAAACCTCGTACAAACTCACATAAGCATACAACTCAGAAGTAAATATACAAGTATACAAATGAAAAACCTTCATGCTTGATCTCTTGTTACTTGTGAATACCTCTTGTAAGCTTGGAAGTGCAGCAACACTTTAGCCCTAAGCTTCTAAGAATTGGTTGAGAAGATGCGATGGAGAATATGCTAAAATAGTGCATGAAAAACACTTTTATCGGGCTCACAACGGCTAGTTTTTAAGCGTAATAAATTACCCTAATTAATTACGCATGCCTAATTGACTAGCCTAATCGATTAGGCATGCTTCTATTTGCGTGAGAACGGCTTATAAGAGATTAAGCTTCCTTGCTTAATAGCTTACCACAACTTCTGTTTCAAACAGAACACTTCTTAAGAGATTGCCCTAATTGCTTAAGATGTGCTTAATCGATTAGCCTAATCAATTAGACACCTCTCTATGCACTCAAAAAAAATGTGCTTAAGCAATTGCCCTAATTGCTTAAGCTATGGTAATTGATTATCCTAATCGATTACCAAACCCTAACTTCTAAAATGAAGTATAGGGTTCTATTTGTTGGAGTGTATACTGAGAGCCTAAGCTTTGTAAACATTCATTATGAATAAAGAATCACATTTGGTCTAATTATATACATTTGTTTGTAGTTGTTCATTTAATTTATATTGTAGATAACATAGTATGTGGTGTCACATACAGAAGATGATGTTATCGGTACCTTATAAATTATAAACAGTAGCTCACGACCAGAATGGAAAGGAACAAACCATTAGAAAGTCGTAGTGTAATTAGGTATTAGTTTATCTTGACTATATAATTACACTAGTACACTCAGAGTGTATTGAGTAGGACCATTTGAGGTCGTTCCTTTTATACTGACTTTATAAAGGAACAAAGACCTTAGTTATTATGGAAGTGTGTGCTCTTAATCCTAATATAATAACAAGCACATATGTTTGATATTTATTTCTTTAATTTATCAATGGGTGAGATTTAGTTCGATGAATCAATAAACCCGATAAATTGGGAAATGGTATCACTCATAGTGTGTGTTGTTGATTATAGAAGGAAACTGTGTCCTAGTGATACTAGGTTGATAATGTCCTCAAGAGGAGCTCATAAAGATTGTCATGTTAAACCCTGCAGTGGACTTAGTCCGACATGATAATAAGGTTGAGTGGTACTACTCTTGGACTTAGATATTAATTAAATGAGTTGTCGTAACTCACTTAATTAGTGGACATTCGATATCTTAAACACGGAGACTAACACACTCATAATAAGAAGGAGCCCAAAATGTAATTTGGGATTGGTGCGGTAGTTCAATGATCGTTCTCTAGTGGAATGCATTATCATTGATACAATTACGTTGTGTGTTCGGGGCGAACACGGGATGTAATTTTATCGGGAGACCAAAACCAATTCCTCCTCTCGGTCCCTATCGTAGCCTCTTATTTATAGAGTACTATACCCACCTATACTCACCTTCACACCCAAGGGGCCGGCCAAGCTAGCTTGGGAATCGCTAGGGCCGGCCTAGGTATGATTTTGGGTGGCCGGCCCTAGCTTGAACCCAAGCTAGTAGGGCCGGCCAAATAAAAATAAAAAGAATTTTAATTTTAATTTTTATTATTATGTGGAAGATATATTTTAAAGAGAATTAAAATTAAAATATCTCTCTTATAAAAAATCTACAAAAGATTAAAGAAAGAGATTAGATCTCTTTCCTTATTTGTAGATTGGAGAGATGTTTTATTTTCTCTTTAAAATTATTCACATGTTAATAAAATTAAAATTATAGATATTTCCTTTTATTAACCATGAAGAGATTTTAAAGAGAAATTTTATTTTTTAAAATTTCCGGAAACAAATTAGGAAGTTTTAATTGTTGATTGAAACTTGTCCTATTTGCCTTCCAATGATGTGGCCGGCCATCACAAATTAATTGGGGAAATTTTATTTTATTTATCTCAATTAAATCATGACAAGGAAATTAAGGAAAATTTATTTCCTAATTTGCCTAGGCCAAGGAATATAAAAGAAGGGGTGAGGGTGCCTTCACAAGACACAACCTCTATTGTTTTCTCTCCCTCTTTCCTTGGTGTTGTGGCCGGCCATTACCCTCTCCCTCTCTTCCTCTTGTGGTGGCCGAACCTCTCCCTCTCCCTTGGAGTTCTTGTGGTGGCCGGATACTACTCGGAGAAGAAGAAGAAGAAGGAGAGAAAGCTAGCATCTCTTGGAGCTTGGTTAGTATTTTGTTTTTCCTCCTTGGTGAAGTTTCCCTTTGTGGCCGAACCTTGCTTGGAGGAGAAGAAGGTGGTTGGTGGTTTCTCATCTTGGAAGATCGTTGCCCACACAACGTCCGAGGTTAGAAGAGGAATACGGTAGAAGATCAAGAGGTTTTTCTACAAGGTATAACTAGTAATTTCTATTTCCGCATCATGCTAGTTATTTATGGAAATAATACCAAATACAAGAGGCTTACGTTCTAGTATTTCGAATATGATTTTTCGAAGTTGTGTTCTTTTGTTTCTTTCTTTTCCTTGTGATTTGATTGTTCTCTTTGGTTAACCTAAAGTTATTTTAGGAAATTAAATATTAGCTTTCTATTAAAGGTTTTGTCTAGTCGGTGGTGGTTGCTCCCATATCCAAGAAGGCCATGTGCCTCGCCACGTCAGTACTGGGAACCTTTTATGGAAATTGATATTTAATGGAATTAATAACTTAAGGAGACTTGGGTCGAACGTGTTAAGTTCCGCAGGAGATCCAAGTCAAAACCTAAAAGAACAAATAGATTAAGTTTTGGATCAAACGTGTTAAGTTCCGCAGGAGATCCAAAATTTAATTTAAAAGAACACATGGTAGCTAGGAAAAGGTTCAGACCTTTGTACAAAATTTTTATACAGTGGAACCTATAGGCTTTCCGAGTAGCAACCAACAATTGGTATCAGAGCTAGGGTTTTGCCTCTGTGTATTTGGTATTTAGTTTAATTATGCACATGTCATACATAATTTAGGCAGGATAATAGTAGGATGTGCTAACTTTGTGGATGCAGGATCCAACTATTATGGCTTTTAGTTAATTATGTGTGTGATTGGACCCTTGGACATGTCAAGGGCAATTTATATGTGTGTGCATGATTGTATTAAAATACAGCAGTGTATTTAGTTTTATTAGGATTTTATTTTGATCTAGATACATGTACATTCCTTTTATGGAATATAGGATCAAAATGTAAATTCTATTTATGTCGCGGATCGAATCTTGCAAAGCGTGGAACCTTCTAAGGACCAGAGGCGCAGCGGAACTCGGAGCAAGATGGATGCGACAGATAGACCCGGTGGCGGTGGCCAAATATGGCAGCAGCTTCGGATGACAACACACGGAGGACAATTAAAGATAAAAGCCATAATAGTTGAAAATTAGATTTTCTATTTATTGCTTTTATATTGTGCTGTGTGTGCATGTTAGTTTACAAGTTTAGTAGGCTAGCATAGTTAAAATTCCTCATTTATAAATAACTAAGTGGGAGAGGGATTTTTAAGTAAATCCCATGGTCTCCATTACTGGTTTGTAAGTGATGCAAACAAGCTTGCGTTGGCTCTGAGTGCCTTCCTCCATAGCGGATGAGCTTGTTTGCGGATCACTAGAAACAGACTTCCATTTTGGATGACTATAGGAAGTTAATTAAGAGCGTGTGATCTTCCCAACGGAAGGGGCATAATCTTATTAATGGACTTAGTGTCAAGTAATGGTGTACACTTAGACACATCTAATAGTATCCTCCCAAGAGTCACTGCTATTATTTGTGTGACCAAATAATACCAACTATTAATTTTATTTGTCAAAAAGTTAGGTTGACAAGATAATAAAATTAATGGGTTAAAATCCTCCTTTTACGAATGTTGAATTTGTATACGTCCACACTAACGTGGCATACAAAATTCACGGTGTTTTAAGGTGTTGGTTAATTTAAAATAGTATTGTTTGAGGAATCAATATTATTCTAAATTTAGAGTTCTGACCAAAAGTTATTTGTGATTCTTAGGATGACTTTCAACCCACTGTCCATCATACTTCAACAAAATAGACTTACTGGACCAAATTACATAGATTGGAAAAGAAACCTGGATATTGTTCTTACTGCTGAAAGCTATAAATTTGTACTGACTGAGCATTGCCCTGATGCACCCACTGGTGAATCTACCCAAGAGGAGATTGAATATCATAGGAAATGGGTAAAAGCAGATGAGATGGCGCGGTGTTACATTTTGGCTTCAATGTCAAATGTATTGCAACATCAACATAAAGATTTACCAACAGCTTATGATATTATGAACAATCTCAAGGAACTCTTTGGTCATCAGGATAGGGCTTCTAGACAAGAAGCTATGAGAAAGATAATGACAGCCACCATGCAAGAGGGTACTCCTGTAAGGGATCATATCCTAAACATGATGGCTTATCTGAACGAAATACAGATCCTTGGAGGAGAAATTGATGGGGAAACCCAGATCGATATGATCCTCCAAACCCTACCTAGAAGTTTTGAGCAGTTCCGCCTGAACTATAATATGAATAAAAGGATTTATTCATTAGGGGAACTACTGACAGAACTTCAAGCAGCAGAAGGGTTATTTCGTCACAATGCTCAAATTCACTATGTTGAAAATGGTTCTACTTCTAAACCGAAAGGTAAGAAGAAGAAGAAACAAAATGGTTCAGCAAAGAAAGTGAATAAATCTCAGAGTACGGGATTTAAAGCTGGAATGAAGAAGCCGAAGGGCTTCAAGCAGGCAGGACATTGGAAGGCGGACTGTCCTCGTAAGAACCAAAACAAAGGTATATCTCATACTCTAGTTGTTGAAACATGTTTAGCGGTGTTATCTACCAGCACCTGGTGTGTAGATACGGGAGCCACTGATCATGTCTGCAATTCCTTGCAGGGGTTCCGCGACTATCTGAAGGGGAGATTACTGTCTACATGGGCAATGCTACTAAGGTGGCAGTTATTGCAGTGGGAGACGTCTACTTATCTTTTAGTAGAAATAGAAATTTGGTTTTAAGAAATTTTCTTTATGTACCCAGTTTTAGAAAGAATTTAATTTCAGTTTCTAAACTGTTTTTAGATGGATATTCAGTTTCTTTCAGTAACGATGTAGTTATTAAAAGAAATAAAGTGATTATCTGTTCTGGTGCATTAGTTGGCAATTTGTATATTTTAAATCCAAATTCTTCCACAAAGCAAAACATGGAAATTTATAATTCATCTTCTAATTCTAATAAGAGAAAAGAACCTTCGAAATGAATCAAGCATATCTTTGGCATCTAAGGCTTGGTCATATTAACTTAAGTAGGATTCAGAGGCTTATAGCCGATGGACTTTAAGTTCATTAGAGTTGGAAAATTTTCCAACTTGTGAATCTTGCTTAGAAGGTAAAATGACCAAGAGGCCGTTCAAGGCCAAGGGTATAGAGCCAAAGAAGTGTTAGAGTTGGTTCACTCGGATTTATGTGGTCTCTGTCCATGCAAGAGGAGGTTTTGAATATTTTGTCTCTTTCATAGAGCGATTATTCAAGATATGGATACATTTACCTAATGCGCAGTCAGTGCTTTGATAAGTTCAAAGAATACAAGGTGGATGTGGAGAAACGACTAGGTAAAGTATCAAGACACTACGGATCAGATCGTGGTGGCGAATACCTCTTAGGAGAGTTTAGGAATTATTTATCGGAGGGGATTCAATCCCAATTATCTGCACTGGAACACCCCAAGAATGGTGTAGCGAGCGAAGGAATAGGACTCTTATGGAGATGGTTAGATCAATGATGAGTTATTGAATTACAAATTCGTTTTGGGGATATGCTCTGGAAGCAGCAATTTTGAACTTAGTACCTTCTAAATCAGTTCTTCTACTCCCATAGAATTATGGAATGGGCGAAAACCCAGTCTAAGACATATTCGGATATGGGGTAGTCCAGCACATGTGCTGAAACCAGATGCTGATAAGTTAGAATCTCGTACAGAAGTTCGCGTGTTTGTAGGATATCCCAAAGGAACGAAAGGTGGTTTATTTTATAGTCCTAAAGACCAGAAGGTCATTGTTAGCACCAATGCCCAGTTTTTAGAAGAGGACTATATAATGGATCACAAGCCCAGTAGTAAAATTGTTTTAGAAGAACTTAGAGAGGACATGTCTACTTCATTAACAGGACAAGATGAAGTACCACAAGAGCGCAACACGTGTCACACATGATACACAACCACGCATGCCTCGTCGTAGTGGGAGGGTTGTAATGCAACTGAAAGATTCATGTTTTGGGAGAGTCTTGGACTTGATCCGGGTAAACATGAACTGATCCCGATCATATGATGAAGCACTCCAAGATATAGATGCGACATCTTGGCAAAAGGCAATGAATTCGAAATAGAGTCCATGTACTCTAATAAGGTCCGGGAGCTTGTAGAACCACCGATGGTGTAAAAGCCGTTGGATGCAAGTGGATCTACAAAAGGAAAAGAGGGGACGGAAGGTAGAAACCTTCAAAGCTAGGCTTGTTGCGAAAGGGTACACTCGAAAAGAGGGAATTATTAGGAAACCTTTTCACCGGTAGCCATGCTTAAGTCTATCCGGATACTCTTATCCATTCTTGCTCATATGGATTATGAGATTTGGCAAATGGATGTCAAGACTTCCTTAATGGAAGTCTTGAAGAGAACATCCATATGAAGCAACCGAAGGATTTATTGAAAAAGGCAAAGAGCATCTAGTATGCAAGCTCAATCGGTCCATTTATGGACTAAAGCAAGCTTCAAGGTCTTGGAACATCCGGTTTAATGAAGTAATCCAGTCATATGGATTTATTCAAAGTCCGGATGAGTCTTGTGTATATAAAAAGTGTAACGGAAACGTGGTATTTCTTGTACTATACGTAGATGATATTTTGTTAGTTGGCAACAATGTCAAGGTATTATCGGACGTAAGGGTATGGTTGTCCAAACAATTTGATATGAAGGACTTAGGAGAATGTGCACATATTCTTGGGATCAAAGTTATAAGGGATCGCAAGAAAAGAATGTTGTGTCTGTCCCAAGCTTCATATATAGATACAATCCTTGCTCGTTTTAGCATGCAAGACTCAAGAAAGGTTTCTTACCTTTTAGACATGGAGTAGCTCTATCTAAAGAGATGTCTCCAAAGACATCAAAAGAGATAGAGGACATGAAAGCAGTTCCTTATGCTTGGTTGTAGGAAGCCTAATGTATGCAATGCTATATACGAGACAGATATCTGTTTTGTTAGGCATGGTCAGATATCGAGTAACCTGGACAAGGACATTGGACTGCGGTAAAGCATATATTAAAGTACACGAGAAGGACTAGGGATTATATGCTAGTTTACCAAGCGGATGATTTGCTCCCACGGATTGGGATTTCCAATCAGATAGGGATAACGATAAGTCTACATCAGGCTATGTGTTTACTTTAGGAGGTGGAGCCATTTCATGGAGGAGTGTTAAGCGAAAATGCGTTTGGACTCAACCATGGAAGTCGAGTATGTGATCGGACTTATATGGATCGAATTTGTCATGAGACTTGTCTGGCGTCTGTCTTGCATACATACAGGAAACAAAGATGTTGAAAAGTGTGAACCTGATCAGCATTATAATCAACCGGCTATATACCAAGAATCATACTATAGCAACGGAGAATTGTATCGCGTATGATCGACCGACGTGTTAAGGTAGCGAATTTTCATTGTGTATCTTGGTAGTGAGTGGAGCTACCAATCCTTGCAATTTGACAGATGTAGGGTGAGAAGATATGGAGAGCTATTCATTAGAATGGGAGATTGTTGGAGTGTATACTGAGAGCCTAAGCTTTGTAAACATTCATTATGAATAAAGAATCACATTTGGTCTAATTATATACATTTGTTTGTAGTTGTTCATTTAATTTATATTGTAGATAACATAGTATGTGGTGTCACATACAGAAGATGATGTTATCGGTACCTTATAAATTATAAACAGTAGCTCACGACCAGAATGGAAAGGAACAAACCATTAGAAAGTCGTAGTGTAATTAGGTATTAGTTTATCTTGACTATATAATTACACTAGTACACTCAGAGTGTATTGAGTAGGACCATTTGAGGTCGTTCTTTTTATACTGACTTTATAAAGGAACAAAGACCTTAGTTATTATGGAAGTGTGTGCTCTTAATCCTAATATAATAACAAGCACATATGTTTGATATTTATTTCTTAAATTTATCAATGGGTGAGATTTAGTTCGATGAATCAATAAACCCGATAAATTGGGAAATTGTATCACTCATAGTGTGTGTTGTTGATTATAGAAGGAAACTGTGTCCTAGTGATACTAGGTTGATAATGTCCTCAAGAGGAGCTCATAAAGATTGTCATGTTAAACCTGCGGTGGACTTAGTCCGACATGATAATAAGGTTGAGTGGTACTACTCTTGGACTTAGATATTAATTAAATGAGTTGTCAGTAACTCACTTAATTAGTGGACATTCGATATCTTAAACACAGGGAGACTAACACACTCATAATAAGAAGGAGCCCAAAATGTAATTTGGGATTGGTGCGGTAGTTCAATGATAGTTCTCTAGTGGAATGAATTATCATTGATAAAATTAAGTTGTGTGTTCGGGCGAACACGGGATGTAATTTTATCGGAGACCAAAACCAATTCCTCCTCTCGGTCCCTATCGTAGCCTCTTATTTATAGAGTACTATACCCACCTATACCCACCTTCTACACCCACCCAAGGGGGCCGGCCAAGCTAGCTTGGGAATCAAGCTAGGGCCGGCCTAGGTATGATTTTGGGTGGTCGGCCCTAGCTTGAACCCAAGCTAGTAGGGCCGGCCAAATAAAATTAAAAAGAATTTTAATTTTAATTTTATTATTATGTGGAAGATATATTTTAAAGAGAATTAAAATTAAAATATCTCTCTTATAAAAATCTACAAAGATTAAAGAAAGAGATTAGATCTCTTTCCTTATTTGTAGATTGGAGAGATATTTTATTTTCTCTTTAAAATTATTCACATGTTAATAAAATTAAAATTATAGATATTTCCTTTTATTAACCATGAAGAGATTTTAAAGAGAAATTTTATTTTTTAAAATTTCCGGAAACAAATTAGGAAGTTTTAATTGTTGATTGAAACTTGTCCTATTTGCCTTCCAATGATGTGGCCGGCCATCACAAATTAATTGGGGAAATTTTATTTTATTTATCTCAATTAAATCATGACAAGGAAATTAAGGAAAATTTATTTCCTAATTTGCCTAGGCCAAGGAATATAAAAGAAGGGGTGAGGGTGCCTTCACAAGACACAACCTCTATTGTTTTCTCTCCCTCTTTCCTTGGTGTTGTGGCCGGCCATTACCCTCTCCCTCTCTTCCTCTTGTGGTGGCCGAACCTCTCCCTCTCCCTTGGAGTTCTTGTGGTGGCCGGATACTACTCGGAGAAGAAGAAGAAGAAGGAGAGAAAGCTAGCATCTCTTGGAGCTTGGTTAGTATTTTGTTTTCCTCCTTGGTGAAGTTTCCTTTGTGGCCGAACCTTGCTTGGAGGAGAAGAAGGTGGTTGGTGGTTTCTCATCTTGGAAGATCGTTGCCCACACAACGTCCGAGGTTAGAAGAGGAATACGGTAGAAGATCAAGAGGTTTTTCTACAAGGTATAACTAGTAATTTCTATTTCCGCATCATGCTAGTTATTTATGGAAATAATACCAAATACAAGAGGCTTACGTTCTAGTATTTCGAATATGGATTTTCGAAGTTGTGTTCTTTTGTTTCTTTCTTTTCCTTGTGATTTGATTGTTCTCTTTGGTTAACCTAAAGTTATTTTAGGAAATTAAATATTAGCTTTCTATTAAAGGTTTTGTCTAGTCGGTGGTGGTTGCTCCCATATCCAAGAAGGCCATGTGCCTCGCCACGTCAGTACTGGGAACCTTTTATGGAAATTGATATTTAATGGAATTAATAACTTAAGGAGACTTGGGTCGAACGTGTTAAGTTCCGCAGGAGATCCAAGTCAAAACCTAAAAGAACAAATAGATTAAGTTTTGGATCAAACGTGTTAAGTTCCGCAGGAGATCCAAAATTTAATTTAAAAGAACACATGGTAGCTAGGAAAAGGTTCAGACCTTTGTACAAAATTTTTGTACAGTGGAACCTATAGGCTTTCCGAGTAGCAACCAACACTATTATCCAATATCCTGTCAACTATGACGTATTGGGACTCCTCCTTGCCTAGCATCCGGTCATCTTTGAACTGTTAGGACTTCTTCACCAAGTGTCTAGTCAATTCTTTGATCCACTTGGACTTTTCTACTCATGCCAAGTGTTCGGTCAAACTCTGATCCATCTAGATTTCCCGTCTCCTGCCAAGTGTCCAGTCAGCCTTGACACACTTGGACTTCCCATCACCAAGTATCCGGTCAACCTTTGACCCGCCTGGATTTTTAACTACGCGACTTCACTCACCAGGACTTACTCATTGCCTAGTGATAACAATGATTTTGTTACAATATTTTGATTCATAATGCATGCTTTTAATGATCTTCTCATAGGTTAAACTCATATTTACATCACATTTCATAAATTTTATTTAATCTTGGACTTAATTGAAAATTAGCTTATAATCATAGTATTTGATGCTAATATTTTGATATATTCTTTGTAGGCATCAAAAAGGTCATGGACCCGATTAGATCAGACTAAATTTGGGCTTAAATCTGGGGCTAATCAAGGAGAGTCAATCCATAACTAATTTGGACCGTCCATCAAAAACAAGAGAGATCTGAATCATCCATTAAAGATTTGATCCATCTGAGCCATGTGGAAGTAGATCACAGTCGTTGATGAAGAACCAAAGTTTTTGATTTCGATCTGAGATGCTTAGACTGTAGATCAAGATGGAAGAATTCTAGACTATCCGATCAGATTGAAGTTGATTTAAAAGCCGTGAGAAGCTACAGTGACCAGCGGGCTCGGGCGTTTCTCTCGTGATTTCTACACTGTTCATCTTCTTCCTCTCGTTGCTCCCATTCTTTCCAGATCCCAGATTCATGATTCTCATCAGCGGTGAGCTTCAAGGAGTGTTGATGATCATCAGGCGAGCAGCAGAATGTGACGATGAGGAGCTATCCACGTTGTGATTCTGATTTCCACGTTCCACCATCGTGCACTAATAAGAGGGAGTTTCCCCCATCTGCGTTTTCAACCAGTAACAATAGTCGTCGGAGGAGTTTTCTCAATGATTCTGATCCATTACCATTTCCCATTTCACCCACGTAACTCAGATCGATCAATTAGGACGATCGCTTACTAGAAATCAGAGCTTTTTTCTGCACGCAGATGTGCTTTAGTGGATCACGAGCTTAAAGGGAGGTTCCCAAGAGTTGAGCGATTCATCTGGAGCACAGCTGGAAGCTTGAAGATTTGTTGCTGGTCATCTGAAGGGAGTTCGTTAGGGGTGCTTCTGTTCGTCGGCAGAACGAAGGACAAATCGACGATCTGTGTTTGTAAACGTTTTCTTTATCTTAGATTTAGCTTTTCAATTGCTCAGATCTTATGATCTGATTTCCTTATTCTGCAATTTCCCTTTAGAATTGATTTGTTGAAATTGTTTACTGCATTTCATCCATTCCTTTACTGAAAACATAAACCCTTGATGTTCACATTTGAATCGATGCAATTTGACTTGCGTTAGGTTTTAGTTCAAATAAGTAGATCATGTTGAGTTATGAATCACCTTTCTTTGGTCTTATTTTTGTTCAGAGACTTTAGTTAAGGATTAGGATTTTACTAATGCACTGTTGAGGATTTAATGAATTCAATTTGTAACGTGAGTTTTGTAAGAGTGTCAAGATGACTTTGTTGATGTAAATTGTTTAAGTTGAATTGGAGGTCAGTTATGTTCTTCCTTTAAATATGCTAGCATTAGTAGCTATGCATTACTGGTTCAATTGTTGAATACTTCCTTTTAAATGAATCAAAACCAAAGTAGTCAATTTCATTTAGAAAACCCAAAAGAATAATTTAAATCTAGAATTCACATTAGAAAACCCAAAAGAATAATTTAAATCTAGAATTCACACACTTATTAGTTATCCTTGGAAAAAAAATACGACTTAAAACTCCTTACTACAACTCTTCTTTTGAGTTTAATGAGTTTTCAATTTTTATTAATTTTGAAGTACCCACATGACATGTAAAATGGCCAACATCACCTATCTTCACTCACTAGGTGCTTTTCACCTGGCTTCACTCACTAGGACTTTTTATCTTCCTAGCTTCACTCACTAGGGTTTTCCACCTGGCTTCACTTACCAGGACTTTTCATATGCCTAGCTTCACTCACTATGACTTTTCACCTGACTTCACTCACCAGGATTTTCCAACTGCCTTACTTCACTAACTAGGGTTTTTCACCTGACTTCACTCACTAGTACTTTTCACTTGGCTTCACTCACCATGACTTTTTATCTTCCTAGCTTCACTCACTAGGGCCTTCACCTAGCTTCACTCACCAAGACTTTTCATCTACTTAGCTTCACTCACTATGACTTTTCACCTGGCTTCACTCACTATGACTTTTCACCTGGTTTCACTCACCAGGATTTTCCAACTGTCTTGCTTCACTCATTAAGGCTTTTCGTCTGACTTCACTCATTATGACTTTTCATCACCAAGTGTCGGGTCAACACTAATCCACTTGGATTTTTATCTTTTGCCAATCTTCCCATTGGACTTACCCTTGTCTAACCTTCAGTTAGGGCTTTTTCAATCAAGTATTCGGTCATCCTTGACCTACTTGACTCTTCTTCAGATCAAACTAGTAAAATCTTGATCAAAGGAGAATTACACTAACAATCTCCCCAAATGGACAATTGCACATGCAAACTCCATATATTATCAAACATCAAAACTCAAACACAAGACTCAAGCTTGAGGCAACTCAAACTTGAGTCAACTCAAACTTAGTCAAATTGGTCAACCTTGATCTAGGAAAATTACACCAACAATATCTTCCTTTTTGATGTTTGATAATACGTTTAAGTTAGGCTCATCCACAAGCATCAACTTCTTCTTTATGCCAAAGCATGAATGAGAGTTTCCTTTATTCTCCCTTTTAACATAAGGACTTCACAATCTCCCCTTGTAAGCATGGGGAATTTCCTAACTTAAACCCTACATTCTCCCCCTTTAGCACATATTAAAAAAATTTCTCCTTAAGAGTTATCTCATGTTGTTCACACCTCATTTGTTGTTCACAACATCACAATGAAGGTTTCATACCCTTTATTGTCTCCAAATACTCATCCTAGAGCATACTTCCATCATACAATGCTCATCCTAGAGCATTTATCCATTACAATGAAGATTTCCAATTTTTCATTGTTTTCCAATGCTCAACCTTGAGCAACATAACAATGAAGGTTTCCACCTTCCATTGTTTCATTGTTTACAAATAAAATGTAAGTCATGCTTTTAAGAAATAGATCTCCCTCCAAACTTTTGTCATTGTACCAACAATGACATGGAATTCCTAAACATTTACAAAACCCAAAAATTAAAGTTTTGAAATTCAAAATTCAACTTTGAAACTAAACCTTATCCTAAACTCCAACCTAGTCTTCTTTAACCAATCCTTTCTTATTTCAACAAGAAAACTGCCTTTAAATGTTCATAAGTGAATTTCTTAGGGTTAGGAATGATTAACATGACTAAACATGGCTTAATCAACTTAAATAAACTTATTTAAGCTAAAATCAGTGCCTTAAGTGATTAGGCAAAGCTCTTAATTGCTTAAAACATGCCTTAATCTATTAAAGTTGGGATTTAATCGATTACTGAGTGCTAATCAATTGCTCTAATTGATTAATACCTTTAATCGATTACACTAATTGATTCTGTCAGCCACTGTGCTCATGGGAACTCACCTAATTGATTGACTAATCGATTAAGATGGGGTAATCAATTGCTCAAATTGATTTCCATTTCTAAATTTCAGAAATACTCACCTATGATATCACTTGTTAATTAATGTCATTGTCCTTAATTACAAGGAATTAAAATGATGCATGATGAATAATGGCATACATCAAAATAAATAACTTTTAATAGAAAATATACGATAGCTATATGATGTATGTGTGATATGGCATGATTTTTTTTATAACAACTATGAATACAAAATATAATGTCATGGCATATAATAGGCAAATAATCATGGCAATTTAGCATAAATAATATACCTAGATTATCTATCAAAATATCCCTAATTATTTGCTAAATTAAAAATAATCCTAGATTGCTCTCATCTCCCTAAGAGAATGGCAAAATTCCAACTTAGCATTCTTTTGCTTTTCCTATTTATGCCAATTTTAATTAAGTTCAATTCCTCAATTTTTGGCATATTTTACTCTTACAAAGAGTAAACATTAAAAACTTCACATTTTCATGGAGTACAACTACCTTGAAAATATCCTCCAAGTGTCAACTTCTTCAAGGTTAGGTTAACTACCCTTCCAATTAAAGTTGGCACTCTCTATACCCATCTAGGGTATGGAGAACACACTCCTAGGAACCCAAAACAGATTGGTGCTCCTTAGATGTTTTAGGTATTCACTAGGGATAACTTCCCTTGATACATTCCTAATAACTTTCCTAAGCTTCTTAGAAGCCTTGGTTATGCTAAACTCCTCTAAGTCAACTATAGAGATAACTTCCCTTGTGACCTTCTTAGTAACTTTCTTAGACTTCTTAGAAGTCTTAGTCACGTTGGTTTTTTCAAGCTTCACTGTAAGGATGGTCTCCCTTGTAACCTTGGCTTGATGCCTAGACCTAGGATTGGATCCATAACTATATGGAACCCTATGGTATGAAACTATATCCTTCTTGGCTTTAGATTTGTATCCCAAATCTCTATGGCCATTGGATGACTCTTGCTTTCATAAACTAGGTTATGCTCATTTTTTCCCCTTAAAGATATTTTTCATTCTTTTTAGGGTCTTTTCTAATTTATCAAATCTTGAACTCAAGACTTGATTTTTCTTTTATAAATCCATAGATTTGAATTCTTCTTGATTTCCTTGAGTATTTTTATGTTTAGGCCAATATCTAAAATCCTTAAAGTTCTTGCCTAACATATTATCTACCTTCCTAACCTTAGGTGAGGTAGTCTTAGCATGATATACTGCATATTTTTCCTTAACCCTATCATGATTTCTATTTTTATGATAAATAACATTGAAGTGATATAAATTATTCTTAGCATACTTTTTATCATTACTTAAAGGAATTGCATCAATAAAAGATACCTTGGGTTTGCTCTTAAGAGCTCCCCCTTGAGTTATGCTTCCTCCTTTAAGCTTGGTTGGTTTCTTTCCTTTTGAACATTGGCTCCGATAATATCCTCTTTGATTGCAAAAAAAACACACAATATCCTCCTTGCCTTTGCTTATTGATGTGTGTAGCTTGTATACACTTATTAAGCATATTTTAGTGCATATTCACATATTTTACGCATGCTTTATCCTATGCACTTTCATACTCTTTGTCTTATTTTCAGCATAATTACTCCTCTTTGTTTAGAGATCTGCTCTTGTATATTTCTGTTGACAAGAGTCGAATTTGGAGAGGAAACGATGTTCGCAGTCGAGCCAGTCAACAACCAAAGGAAAACAACACTCGTAATGTGACCTACATGGCCATGTCAAAGAAGCATGGAGGAAAATGACCTTGACCTGTGGTGCACACAGGTCGTTTGGCTTCACCAGAGGAGGAGCATGACATGGCCATGTGAGAGCCACACGGTCGTGTCACCCAGCAGCATATCCAAAGCATGGTTGTGTAGATCCACATGGCGTGCAACACTTCCAGAGGGCAAGCAAAGATTGGTTGTGTGGTACACACGACCGTGCAATATTTCCAAAGACCAAGAATGGCCAATCCGTGTGAGCCACACGGTCGTGTAGGCCATCTAGAGCCAAAGCATAACACGACCGTGTGGATCCACACGGTCGTGTCACCTTGGCTGAGAGGAGAATGTAAGAGGTCATATGAGAGCCACACGGTCGTGTCACGGGTCGTGTGGTGACCATGCCCCAGCTCTATAAAAGGGGGTTTCTTCCCCTTTCAAAGGGAGGAATGCTCTCCCTGTGGGGAGATCCAACTTGGTGCTGCTATTCATCGATGATCCATCGATCTGAGGTCATCTCCATCTCCACATCGACTACGGTATCTAAGGATTGGTTCCGAAGATCACTCATCGATGCTAGATAAGCTTTTCTATTCTCTTTTCTCTAGATTGGGATTGAAATGCTTGTAATCTTCTTGTCTTCGGATCTTTATCTTTTTTCTATGGAGTAGATATATTTTTCTAGGATTAAGGGAGTATTTGTGGTGTGATTTGATGTAAGATCTCATGGATATGCCAATTTCCTATCTAGATAATGTTAGCATATTTTGTATCTATTTGATCTTGTGTAGATTCATGTGTTGGGACCTAATTACCATGTTTGATTGAATATTTGTGATGCTTATGGATCCTGTAGAGGGATGCCCTAGATCGTATGACCGAGGGATGCTCGTGATAGGTAGACCCACTAACGGATGTCTGGGGTGTCTTCTTGAAAGGAGAAGCAAGTCTCTACAAGGATGTGGGATGGTTGAATGTACTTATTACCTACATCATTATGTGGATTGAGTAGAGATACATTTCTATGTCGTATAACCAAGGGACGCTAGTGACAGGCAGTCCCGCTAACGGACTTCATATGGATCATATCTATTTATTCGGTTGTGGTGTAGATCAAGATCCCTTGCCGGTTGTCTTCTATAGGAGAAAGCTGGCAACTTCCTACAAATGCATGTTAATTGAGGATATGAATTGGTGAACCATATTATATCGATAAATATCACAATGAAACTGAACTCCTAGAACACTCATAAAAACCAAGTTGCTTCATTTACTTTTCTATT
This sequence comes from Zingiber officinale, assembly GCF_018446385.1. NCBI lineage: Eukaryota > Viridiplantae > Streptophyta > Magnoliopsida > Zingiberales > Zingiberaceae > Zingiber > Zingiber officinale. The sequence continues at coordinate 101,613,367 of NC_055989.1, read as the reverse complement.
TCTATTTCTAGTTGCTTTACTTAGTACATTCACTACCTTTGTCAATTGTATAGCTAATTCGTCATGAGACATCTCTAGTGCTTGTCATCAGTCCCTGTGGAATCAATAATCTTTTATTACTGATGATGAAACCGTGCACTTGCGGTGACGTAACAAATTTTTGGCATCATTGCCGAGAACTATGCTTATAATATTAGAGATAATCATTTGAGTTAGACTAAACATTCTTTTCTCTTCCTATTACTTACTTGTAACTAGTCTTAGAAATTCTATTTTTGCAAATTTTATCTTGCATTCCTTATTTCTTCTTTCTTCAATTTTGTTTTTGTAATTGTATGTTTTATTTCTTCCTCTGCAACATAAATATGGTATTCTGACCATTAAAAGATTATGGGCTCCAAAGTGTACCCAAGAGTTAGGGCCCATTGTTCAGCTGGAGATTCAAGTAAAGAATTTTATGATTAGAACATCCTTTATCTACAAAATTCAGCAGGATCAGTTTGGGGGATTAGATTTGGAGAATCCTTATTCACATCTTATAGAATTCTATAGATATTGCAACTCGTTGAAATATGAGGGGGTTCCATCTGATTCTATACGATTATTGGTTTTCCCTTTCAGTCTTAAGGATGCTGTAAAGGTGTGGTTTAATACCTTGCAACCCAGAAGTATCAGAACATGGATTGAGTTAGAGCAGAAATTTCTGAATAAATATTTTTCGCCACAGGAGACCATACATTTGAGAAATCATATTTTGCATTTTAATCAACTTGATGGAGAGGAATTACAACAAACTTGGGAAAGATATTCATCTCTTCTGCATTTATGTCCGCATCATGGTATCTAAAAATGGTTGATTATACACTTATTCTATATTGGGCTTTCTTTCCAAAATAAGAGTCAGTTAGATTTGGCATTTGGAGGATCTTTCATGAAGAAAAGTTTGGATGAAGCATATGAAATAATCTATAGGATAACATCAAATCTTAATGATTGGTCAAGGCAAAATCTAATGACTTTCTCATTAATTGCATTCGAAGATAGAGAAAAATAAAATGATGAGGAAAATAAACAAGAGCATGTAGATGGTGAAATTCAAAATGTTTTCGAAGAAGACATTACTCTGAATCAAAAGAATCTCCAAGCTTTGTTCCCTTGGTGTTGTAAGTCTTTATCCAAAATGTTTGGAGAAGGGTTTTCTTCGATTGATCCTATTGAAAGGGAGGAATGCCCAAATGTTTCTTATGCAAAAAAAAATAACTTTGATTATGAAGAAGATGAAGAGACGGTATCAAAAATCGAGGAGAATTTAGGGAAAGAATTTCCAAAAGAAAAAATAAAGTTGCTAGAGCAAGATCCAACTTTGCCAAAAATTATAGCACCTCAGCTGGAGTTAAAGTCATTGCCACCCAACCTCAAATATGCATTCCTTGGTCCGAATTCCACTTTTCCAGTGATAATCAATGCAAATTTAACTGAGCTAGAAACTCAAAGATTGATTGACGAGTTAAGGTTGATTAGAAAAGAGATTACATATACCATTGATGATATTAAAGGAATTAGTTCCTCTCTTTGTATGCATAGAATTTTACTTGAAGAAGGATATAAAAATTCAATCTAACATCAGAGGAGACTAAACCCAAATCTAAAAGAGGTGGTAAAGAATGAAGTGCTTAAGCTTCTTGATGCCAGGATCATTTATCCTATTTCAAATAGTGAATAGGTGAGTCCAATGCACGTGGTTCCAAAAAAAGAAGGAATAACTATAATCAGAAATGAGAACAATAAATTGGTTCCAACGCGAACAGTCACAGGGTGGCAGATGTGTATTGATTACAGGAAGTTAAATAAAAAAACTAGAAAGGATCATTTTCCTTTACCATTTATTGATGAGATGCTTGAAAGTCTAGAAAAATACTCATATTTTTGTTATTTGGATGGTTATTCGGGATTCTTTTAGATTCCAATGCACCCTCAAGATCAAGAGAAGACTACTTTCACATGTCCCTATGGAACTTTCGTTTATCGACGTATGCCATTTGGACTTTGCAATGCCCCAGCTATGTTTCAAAGGTGCATGATGACAATTTTTTCAAATTTAACGAAGAAAATAATGGAGGTATTTATGGATAATTCCTCAGTTTATGGAAATGAATTTAACACCTATTTACTAAACCTTTCTATGGTTCTTCAATGGTGCGAAGATGTAAACTTAGTGTTAAATTGGGAAAAATATCACTTCATTGTTAAAGAAGAGATTGTCTTGGGACACAAGATATCAGAACATGGGATTGAGGTGGATCAGGCTAAGGTAGAAGTAATAGAAAAGTTACCCCCACCAATTAATGTAAAAGGAGTAAGTAGTTTCTTGGGGCATGCTAGATTCTATAGGCGTTTCATCAAGCATTTTTCAAAAATCTCCAAGCCACTAATTAATTTGTTGATTAAAGATGTTGAATTCTATTTTGATGATGATTGAATGGAGGCTTTTAAAAAGATTAAAAATGTTGTTACTTCATCTCTAGTAATCCAAGCCCTAGATTGGGAGCTACTATTTGAAATTATGTGTGACACCAGTGACTTTGCAATAGGAGCAGTTTTGGGGCAAAGAAAGAATAAGATTTTACATGCAATCCACTATGCAAGAAAGACACTAGATGCAGCCCAAGTAAACTATTCCACTACAGAAAAAGAATTTTTAGCGGTAGTCTTTGCATTTGACAAGTTCAAATCTTATCTAGTAGGTTCAAAAGTGTTAGTATATACTGATCATGTTGCCATCCGATATTTACTTGGCAAGAAAGATGTCAAACCATGTCTTATCAGGTGGATCTTACTTCTTCAAGAATTTAATTTAGAAATTAGAGACAAGAAAGGGGCAGAAAATATAGTGACGAATCATTTATCTCGAGTATAACAAAATGGGGAAAAGGATGCAGAGTTTGATGTACCTATTTGTTGGTTAGTCCTAAGAAAATCATACCGGTTCCACTGTACAAAAATTTTTTATACAAGTGTCAAAAGTGTCAAACCTTTCCTTAAATAACCTATTGTGTTCTTTAAAAATTAAATTAGGAATCGCAGACGGAACTTAACATCATTGATTCCAAATTTAACTTATCTGTTCTTAATGGTTTATATTTGAATCGCAAGCGGAACTTAACACTATTGATTCAAATCTACTTAAGTTATTAATTCCATAAATATTAATTTCTAAAATTGACTTCCAGGACTGCATGGCGAGGCACATGGCCTTCTTGAATATGGGAGCAACCACCACCGCCTAGGCAAAGCCTTTTAAGGAAAGCTAATATTTATTTCCTTAAATAACTCTAGGTTAACCAAAAAGAAAAATCGAATCACAAATTCGAAAAAGAAGAAAACACAAACTCAAAAAACTATTTCGAAAACTCTAGAATCATATGTCTCTTGTGTTTGGTATTTCTAAAAATAACAATACAAAGAAAACTAGTATGATGCGAAAAATAATTACTAGTTATACCTTTCTTTGTAAGCAAAAATAACCTCTTGATCTTCTACCGTATTCCTCTTCTAACCTCGGACGTTGTGTGGGCAACGATCTTCCGAGACGAGAACCACCAAGCACCTTCTTCTTCCTTCTAGGTTTCGGCCACCACAATTCTCCAAGAGAAGTAGAGGTCCGGCCACCACCACCAAGCTCCAAGGGATGCAAGAAACAAAAACTCCTTTATCTCCTTCTTCTCCTAGCTAGAACCGGCCACCATCAAGAGCTCCAAGAGGGGTTTCCGCCAGCCACAAGAAGAAGAGAAGAGGGAGAAGCTAGGGCCGGCCACCAAGGAGGAAAGGAGAGGAGAAGAATAATAGAGTCGTTCTTAATTAAAGCACCTCTACCCCCTCTTTTATAATCCTTGATTTTGGCAAATAAGGAAATTTTAATAAAAACTTCCTTAATTATTTTGCCATGAAAAAGAAAAATTATTTTAATTAAAAACAATTTTCTTCTTTTAATAATTAATGGTCGGCCACCACAAGCTATAAACAAGGAGAGTTTTAATTAATTAAAACTTCCTAATTTATCTCCAGAAATTTATAAAAATTTCTCTAATAATTTTAATCCCTTCATGATTGGTTAGTAAAAATAAAATTTTATAAATTAAAATCTTTCTTTTAAACATGCGGATAAAAAGAAAGTTATCTCTAAAAATTAAAATCTCTTTTAATCTACAAATAAGGAAAGATATCAAATCTTTTATTAATCTTTTGTAGAAACTTATAAAAGAGAATATTTAATTTTTAAACTCTCTTTTAAATCATGAACATGGTTAAAGAAGGAAAGTTTTCTCAAAATTAAAATCTACCTTTCAATCTACAAATAAGGAAAGATTTCAAATCTTTTCTTAATCTTTTGTAGAAAGCTATAAAAGGAAAATTTTAAATTTTAAACTTTCTTTTAAAAACATGATATCCACATAAGAAATAATTTTAACAAAAATCCCTTTTAATATGATGTGGTCGACCACCTAAGCTTGGGCTCCAAGCTATTGGCCGGCCACCTTAAGGCTCAACCTTTAGGCTTGGCCGGCCCTAAGCTTGAGCTTCAAGCTTGGCTTGGCCAACCCCTATTGGTTGGGTAAGAAGGTGGGTATGTGGTGGGTATAAATCTTTATATACAAGAAAATACGATAGGGACCGAGAGGAGGAATTGGTTTTGGTCTCCCGATGAAATTAAGCATCCTGTGTTCGCCCCGAACACATAACTTAATTTCATCAATAATAATTCATTCCACTAAAGAACTATTATTGAACTACCGCACCAATCCCAAATTATATTTTGGGCTCCTTCTTATTATGAGTGTGTTAGTCTCCCTATGTTTAAGATAATGAATGTCCACTAATTAAATGAGTTATTGACAACTCACTTAATTAATATCTTAGTCCAAGAGTAGTACTACTTAACCTTATCGTCATGTCGGACTAAGTCCACCTGCAAGGTTTAACATGACAATCCTTATGAGCTCCTCTTGGGGTCATTCTCAACCTAGATTACTAGGACACAGATTCCTTCTATAATCAACAACACACACTATAAGTGATATCATTTCCCAACTTATCAGGCTTATTGATTTATCGAACTAAATCTCACCCATTGATAAATTAAAGAAATAAATATCAAATATATGTGCTTGTTATTATATTAGGATTAAGAGCACACACTTCCATAATAACTAAGGTCTAGTTCTTTTATCAAGTCAGTATAAAAAGAACTTACCTAAAATGGTCCTACTCAATACACTTAGAGTGTACTAGTGTAATTTATTAGTCAAGATAAACAAATACCTAATTACACTACGACTATTCCAATGGTTTGTTCCTTTCCACCTTAGTCGTGAGCAACTGTTTATAATTTATAAAGAACTGATAACATGATCTTCTGTGTGTGACACCACACACCATGTTATGTACAATATAAATTAATTGAACAACTATATTTATCATAAATGTAGATATTTGACCAATGTGATTCTTATAAATGTTTATACCAAAAGCTAGGCTTTTAGTATACACTCTAACACTATTGATGATATTTTTCCAGATGAACACCTTCTGGCATTAGCATGTATAAAGACGTCTTAGTATGTAGATTTTGTTAATTATCTGGCAAGTGGAGTTCTATCTCCAAATTTCTCTAAACAGCAAAGAAAAAAATTTCTTTCAAATGTCAAGAACTATATTTGGGATGAACCATTTCTTTACAAGAAATGTAGTGATGTAATCTATCGAAGATGTGTACCCGAGGAATAAGTGAAGGACATTTTGTTCAATTGTCATTCTTCATCTTATGGTGGGCATTTGGGATTTTTGAAAACAACTGCAAAAATTTTGCAAACAGGATTTTATTGGCCAAATTTGTTTAAAGATACACGAGAATTTGTATAATCCTGTGATCAATGCCAAAGGACTGGAAGTATCACTAAGAGAAATGAAATGCCACTAAACTACATTCTTGAAGTTGAGTTATTTGATGTATGGGGAATAGATTTTATGGGACTATTTCCTTTCTCGTGTGGAATAAATTTATTTTGGTGACAGTGGACCATGTGTCAAAATGGGTGGAGGCCATAGTTTCCCCTATAAGTGATGCAAATTCAGTCATCAAATTGTTTAAAAAGATAATTTTTCTATGATTTGGCATATCTAAAGCAGTTATTAGTGATGGAGGGGCGCATTTTATAGAAAAATAGTTTGAAAACCTACTCAAGAAATATGGGGTGAATCACAAAGTAGCAACACCATACCATCCACAAACCAATGGGCAAGTTGAGATATCTAATCGAGAAATCAAGGTCATATTAGAGAAAATAGTTTCAACTTCATGTAAAGACTGGTCATTAAAGTTAGATGGTGCTTTATGGGCATACCGTATAGCTTACAAAACTCTAATTGATATGCCCCCATTTCGACTAGTTTATGGAAAGTCATGTCATCTTCCAGTAGAATTAGAACATAAATATTACTGGACAATTAAAAAGCTTAATATGGATCTCAGGATAGCAGGAGAAAAAAGAAAGCACCAGCTAAATGAACTTGATGAATTAAGAATGGATGCTTACGAGCATGCCAAATCTTATAAAGAAATAACAAAGAAATGGCATGATCAACATATACTACGCAGGGATTTCAAAGAAGGAGATCTAGCCATATTATTTAATTCAAAGTTAAAACTCTTTCCAAGGAAGCTTAAATCACGATGGGCAGGCACATTCAAAGTTAAAAAAGTTTATCCCTTCGGAGCGGTGGACATTTGGAATGAAGAGATTGGAGACATTAAGTTCAATAGTCAACGTCTAAAAGGATATGTCCATGGTATGCAGATAGAAGGGAATCAAAAGCTATACTTCTCTGAACCACCCCCCCCCCCCCCCCCCCGAATGAATTCGTATCGGTTGAGCTAATGACCTTAAACAAGCGCTTCTTGGGAGGCAACCCAAGGGTTTTTTTTAGTTAAATTCAGTTTGAGTCTTCTTTGTCATTAGTAAGTGTTTTTAAACTTTTGTTTTCTTTGTTTTCAGGTTGTATTTTGCCTCCATGAGCTGGCCGTGGTTAATTCACGGGTATGGAGGCATTGGAGAAGTTGGAAAGGAGAAAATTTAGCAATACCAGACCTAACTGGGCTCGACCGTGTACTATACACAGCCGTGTGACATTGACAAAGAAGAAGAAGGAAGTGGTCGTGTGACACACATAGGCCGTGTGAGCTCACCCGAGGAGAAGGTGGACAATGTCGTGTGAATTCACACGACCGTGTGAAAATTCCAGAGAAGAAGAAGAAAGAGGTCGTGTGACACACACGGTCGTGACTCGAGGAAGAAAAGTACTTGGTTGTGTCAATTAACACGGTCGTGAAGAAATACCCAAGGACGAGAAGCAACAGGCCATGTCACAGACACAGTCATGTGAAATAAAAAAAAAAGAGAGAGAGAACATGATCATATTGCAGCTTACATGGCCCAACGCAAGTTCAATAGATTACGCCATGGGGGTGTGAGAGCCACACGGCTGTGCCCGCCACATGCCCTCTTTTGCTCTCTTCTTTCCCATCTCTTCTTTTTCCCAAAGGCCCTAAATCATTCCCTTCTGATTTCTTCACCTATTTCCCTTAAAGTTCAACCTCTCTAGCTCTTACAATGTCAAATTTAATTAAGGAAACTACAATAAGAAGAGGGAAAGAGAAGATGCTTGCTTCAAAAGGAAGAAATTCATGCTTCAAAGGTATTTCTAACAACTTTGGTATTATTTTTTCTAGTGATGAACAAAAACATTGTTATTTCTCCTTATGTAAACATTCCATCTTGAGCACTAAGTTTATGGATTATGCAACCTTGGATACTTTAGGTTTTAGAAATGATATTGATTTGCTTCTTGAAAGAATAGGTTGGAATAAATTGATGATCATGAAATATCCAACTTATCCAAGAATTGTTTTAGAAATTTTAAGTTCTATCACGGTTGGCAATGTGCAAGGTGGGGAAAAACTCAAATTCTATTTATTTCATGAATGGGCATTAAGTGATTTCACTACTTGCTATGATTTGCCTAGGAATGGTGTATGTATAATTCTACCCAAATTTAAAAATTCAAACTTTTGACAGTTAATCTCTAGGCAATCTCACTTTAATCCTCACACATTCAAAGCCTCTAGTATCATTAATCCCATTTTTAGATACATTTATTTAGTTATGAAAAACACTATATTTGGACGAGAGGATAAGGAAGGAATAGTAAGACTTACTGATTTATATTGTATATGGGCAATGGTTGAAAATGTTATAATAAATTCTGGTTATTTCTTTCTTAAGCACTTAATGAAATTAGGGAAGGTAGAATCTACCACACCTATTATCTTAGGTGGGTTACTAACTCAAATGGCGCTAGTGCTAGGGTGTGATCTAGATGGATTAGAGATGGTTGAGGAAACTTATGGATTAGATTTAAATTCATGTTTAGCAATACGAATGTTAAGACATGAGGAACATGGATATAGCCTTCTTGTTAAAAATAATTTCCCTTTACGATTACCCAATCCTGATTTAACTACTGTTCGCATTAAGGATAATTGGCATTTAATCCTAGCAAATTAACATTCTAGGTCCTTATCGGTGTCAATTTCGAGAGATGTTCCTCCAGTTAATCATGACATTCTTAAATTCAATTTCCATGAACTTCATTTTATTTTGGATAACATTCATAATGACTTAGAATCGACTGATAAATTGCTTACTAGTAATGATTGCATGGAAGATGAATAATTTAAGGAACTTCAGGAGTGTTTCAAAAGTGAAAAAGAGTTATGCATCAAAATTTCTGAATTCATGAACTCTTATAGGGCTCAAATGGAGTTTAATGAAGATTTTCGAGGTTTTATGAGATATTTGCAAGATGACTTAGACAAATTGTTTGAATATCATAAATTTTTTAAGGATGAAGTACATTGGTTCATTGATTTTTTTTTCCTTTTCCCCTTCCTGAATTCCCCGAACTCCCTCCTCTACCACCATATCGATTTCATCGGGACGATGAAAAGTTTAAGTCAGAGGGGTGTTTGCAACCTAAATTTTCTGCATTTTCTTATACATTCTCATTTGTTCTGCATTTTGTTTTGTTTTGCTTTGCTTGCTTTCAGTTTCTACTTATTTCAGTTTTTACTTACGTCTTGTATTTTTCTTCGCTTTGTTTGTTAGACTTGATTTTGACTGTCACTTGACTATCTTTTGAAATATTTTGTGGCATATTGAGAATATCATTCCTCACTACTGCTGACTTATCTAAAAGTAAAATTGTTAGCACGTTTATATCTAGATTAATGATGTTGCATACATAATGCTAGTATGTTTAGTGTACCTCTTTTCTCTATCTCAAGTAACATAATATGAGCTAAGTGTTGTACGGAAACATATTTGAGTTTCGGCTTGACCATAAAGATCCTATTTTCACTTACTTGAGCTTGAATGGTTGATATCATTGGAATAGTCATGATTCATCCTATTTGTTTAGTACTTAGTTCCTATGGTAATTTCTCAAGATACATTTTGGTTACTAGATGATGCTCGAATCATGTAAACTCATTTGGAAAAATCAAAATATCCCAACATTTATACTTAAGTGCATTTGTGTTCAAGTGTTGCATCTTGCAATCACTATAAATAAAAATAAAAAAAATAAAAATTGATGAATAAGGGATATAAAAACAGTTGTCGTGAGTGAAAACTAGCAAGTTACCCCTTTGAGACCGAGTTAGGTTATTGGGGAAATGACTGCTATGTTTCTCTTGATATCGAGCACGCCTTTGAGACCTTAGGTGGATTGAGGAATATGAACCAAGTGTGTGACAGTTAAGTGTCTATCACCGAGAACATTAGGAACTCAATTGGATGATGACTTGACTAGGACAAGAATTAAAACTTGAAGAGTTTGGGTCACTTATTGCACTGTGGACAGGAAACTTATACTTAGGTCATACTTGAGTTATTTCCACAATCATGCTCATCAATGAAACTTGTAGATAGAGTTACGAAAATGTACTAGGGATTATGATGCATTATAGAGCACATGAGTTTAGATTGCGATATTTTACTTGAGGACAAGTAAAGGTTTAAGTCTGGGGTGCGATGCGCGTAAATTATATACACTTATTTAGCATGTTTTGGTGCACATTCACATATTTTACACATACTTTGTCTATGCACTTTGATACTCTTTGTCATATTTTCATCATAATTACTCCTCTTTGTTCAGAAATCTACTCTTGTGTATTTTCTATTGACAAGAGTCGAATTTGGAGAGGAAATGATGTTCGCGGTCAAGCCAGTCAATAACAGAAGGAAAACAACACTGGCAATGTGACCTACAAGGCCATGTCAAAGAACCAAAGAGGAAAATGACCTTGGTTGTGTAGTGCACACAGGTCATATGGCTTCACTAGAGGAGGAGCATGACATGGCCGTGTGAGAGCGACACGGCCGTGTCACCTAGCAGCATATCCAGAGCATGGCCATCTAGATCCACATGGTCGTGCAACACTTCCAGAGAGCAAGAAGAGATTGGTCGTGTGGTCCACATAGCCGTGCAGGATTTCAAAAGACCAAGAATGGTCAGGCCGTGTGAGCCACACAACCGTGTAGGCCATCTAGAGCCAAAGAAGAACATGGCTATGTAGATCCACACGGCCTTGTCACCCTAGCCGAGAGGAGAATGTAAGAGGTCGTGTGAGAGCCACACGACCGTGTCACGAGCCATGTGGTGCCCGTGCCCCAACTCTATAAAGGGGGTTTCTTCCCCTTTCAAAGGGAGGAAGGCTCTCCCTTTGGGGAGATCCAACTTGGGTATGTTCTTCGTCCATGATCCGTCGA